>NC_141548.1:49812750-50440000 GCF_021556685.1 Rattus norvegicus
ATAAATAAAGTATAAAGCACTCACGTGTTGACATCCATCCCCACCAGATTATGGGGAGGAGCATCTATGAACATTAGATTATATACCACCGCTGGTCTTCTTAAGCTGTTCTGTGCTCCATGCTTGTTACTGCAAACACTATTGTTAAGACTCTAAAGATTTTCTTTGCATTCGGAAGTAAACCTAAGGGATAAGGTCTTTGTGGTGTTCAATAGCTCTCAATGCTTGCCAATGACAAGATTGGAAAGAAAACAATATTCCCCTTTGCTACATTACTCCTTTCTTTCTGAATAGTCATACTAAAATAATGACCCATTTCATATTCTAGAGATCACCAATGGCCTCAAAAGAATACTGCATAGTCAACAAATATTTAAGGTAGGAGAGAAAAGTTCAGAAATGCTGGGACAAAGGTCAGTTTGCATCAAGGAAACTTGTATATAAAGATTCCATGGTTTTGCCAAGATTTATCACTGTCCATAGGATAGCTAGTTGCTTTTATGGTTTGGGATGTTTACACCATGTCTAAATCACAAGGCTAACTAAAATGCCACAGGTTTCAGTATGGTCTAAATAAAGACTATAAGAACAGCAGGAGGCAGATTGAGAAATGAAAAGGGCAGCAAACCAGGAAAATGTGATGTTGGGCTCATCGGGCACGCTAGTACCCATCCTGTCTCTCAAAAAGCTTGGCTTAGATGGAGTTGTTTTGAGAGAGTATTCCTTAGAGATATTTGTCTTTAGTTATTAATTGCCCCACATGGGCACTGTCAGGCCACTGGTTACTTGCAAAGCCTTGATTTCAGATGAGTAGACACAGAGAAAGCTATTCAGTGCCATTCAGTTTCAAAAACAAGGTGGTTTCCTTGGTCTGGAAAACTGGAGTAAGTAAGTCTGTTTGCGGTAAACTAATGTGAGACAGGGGATACCCAAAGACTGGAGCTTATGGGAAACAGATTTTTTTTCTGAGCAGAGAGTCCTGCTTCCTTTGAGGGAATATAACGGACATGCAGAGTTTACTTTCAGAGAATCCCAGGATGGAAAACCTAGTCTCATGCTCCCTGCCTTTGTATCATCTTGGGGCAAAAATAATTTCAATAAACAGATGATGTGTCCAAGGATGAAAGTAAGGAATGTCTAACATGGGAAAATAAAAATATAGTCAATGTTGGAAGTTAAGTGGAGGGGAGCTATTAGGGAGGTACTCAGAAGGTCATAGCCAGTGTCTGACAGTAATGGGCAAATATACCAGCCGCTGTCATTTTGACATCAATAGACTAATTTACTCCAGGTTTTCCTGAGGTTTCTTTTGAGTGTATTTTTAACCACATGAGCATTTATTTTGGTCTGAAGATAAAAAGCTTTTTTTGCGCAATGGTGCATATTTCTAAGGTAACAGTGTTTCCATTGTCAAAATTGCCATGGAAGGAGCACAGCCATGGGATAGCACAGCCATGAGGGAGCACGGCTCTGGGGGAGTATGGCCATGGAGATGCTACCTTCCTCACATTTTTTTTTGATTCTTCATAGTATTTGATTGGGCATCAAGGCCACTGACGTTCTGGTTTGAAACCTAGCCTTGCATCTATTGAACGGTCACTATCTGAAAGAAGGAAACATGCTTCTCAAATGATTTCATCCTTTTCTGATATCATGAAGGAGTGAGATAGTTCAGACATCAATGTCCCAGGACATTTTCTTCTTCGATCTGGTACCCAGAACTCATGTGTACTGGATTAGACACAAGGGAAGGGGCATCTATCCAAAGGATAAGTGAACTCAGATGTTTTATCTTCATTTTGCTCATACTAAACCCCAGCTGTTGCATCTTTACCACAAAAAAAGCCTGAAATAGCAGTAAAAGCAGTTAGCTGATATTCTAGAACATGAAAATAATATTTTATACAAAGTTGAAGGAGATATTACCAAATTAGGGTCATACAGGTCAACATATGGATAGTTGTTAGGGGGAAACAATTCTTGTACTTTGTCCAGTTGGAAAATAAGATAACAGTCTCATGACTTTACTGGCATTTGGGCAATACCACATTGTCTTCAATCACAACTGTCCCCAAGAAAATACCAAAAGAGAGATAGAGTGAAAACATTTTTTTTAAAAGTCTCTCACACACACCCACAAATAAAGCAGACCACAGGAATGAACAGAGCTCAACAATATCAAAATACATAAAAGTGTTCGCTAGCCTCCCCTTCACTGGGAGCTACTCGAAGCTCAATGATGAGAAGCACAATGTTCATTCTCAGTCTAAAAATGTTTTCCGAGAACAGCTGGAAAGCATTCCTCGGAGGCCTGCACATCTGGTTTGATGTACCTAGACTCCTCAGAGCCACAGGCTGGGTTAATGGTATGATCTGCTTAACTCTTATATCTACTGTAACCAAATTGAGAGCTGGAGTCTGTAAAGTGTGGTTCTTTGGACATTAGGGGAACTATGTATCCATGCAGTCTCTCCTCGGAGATAAAAGAGATATTCTAGCCCCAAGGTATTTTCTTTCATTGTTTACTGTCAATGGGTGACCATATTGGTTGTTTATTTGAGGACTTTTTACTTAAAGATTTCAGAGTATGCACTGACATAGACAGAAGGCATGAATGTCCAGTGTTCATATTTTAAGGATGAGGAGCAGGAGATGCTAGGATTCAACAAGTCCAGGAAAAAACAAGTTCAATTCAGTCACAGCGTTACAACACAGACCTGTCATTGGATGGTTTTCTGCAGAACATTGTGCAAGCTGAGGTACTAAAGAATTCAGCAATGCAATTGAATACATTACTCTTCTTGTTGCCATGACCAAATATCTGACTAGAAGTCACTTAAGGAAGGATGGTTGATTTTGACTCACCTTTAGGCGAGGATACACCATGGTGAGGAACATGAACTGACTAGTCACACTGTGTTCTCAGCCAGGAAGATGAGGATGAGGAAGCTAATATTCAGGTCATTTCCTCCTTTTTATCCCAGATCATAGGGTGGTACCCCTCACACTCAAGGTGGGTCTTTCTTCCTCAGTTAAATCTTTCTAGAAACACCCCTGTAGATACATGCAGCAGTGTGTTGCTATGGCAATTTTAAATTGAGTGGACAATGAAGATTCACAGTCACAATAATAGTCCCTGTAAGGATATTACTCAATCTAGAACAAAAGTGAACCAATAGCGTCTTTAAGCCTTAAGTCCTTTAAGCCTGTTTGTTCTTGATGTTAATGGTATTTAATAATCATCTCTCTACTCCATGCAAAGATAACAAGAAATGACACCTGAGAGCATCCTTAACATGACAGGTGATTTGTGAAAAGTACACACTTTCCTTCCAACCCACATTCTTATAACAAGAACTTACGACAGAGTATTTTTAAAAGCCTTGGTTGACTCAGTGATTAAGAGCACTTGTTGCTCTTTCAGAGGACCAGAGTTTGGTTCACAGCACCTATCTGGCAGCTCAAAACTGTTTATAACTCCAATTCCAGGAGATCTGATGCCTGGCTTCCTTGGGCATATAGTGCACATATATTTACACAAGAAAATGCTTATGCCCATAAAGTAACAAAATAAAACTAAAAAAAAAAGTCTTGGTATCTAACCTAAACATTCTAGGAATGAGAAGCCAGCAGAGTTTATTTTACTCCTGCTAGTCTCTTCAGCGTGGTACCTCTCCCCTACCCTCCTGTCTACTTTTCCCTCATTTAGTGTGCACTGATGTTCATGGTATGTAGTTGTTCCAGTATGCTTTCTGTTGCTGTGATAAAACACTTTGCCCCAAATCAATGTGAAAAGAAAAGAGTTTGTCATTTTACCCCCATGGGTTTTGATCTCTCATTAAGGAAAGGCAGAGCAGGCATTCAAGGCAGGAACCTGGAGCAGAAGCTGTGAGGGAATACTGTTCACTGTTCACCGTTGCTTGATCACTCTCACTCATGCTCCACTAGTTTATTTTTTAAACAGCCCAAGGCTATCTCACTAGGGATAGTGTCGTTCACAGTGGGATATGTACATCCCTACATTAACTAGCAATAAAGACAATGCCACATAAACCCGTGCACACTCCAAACTGATAAGGATAATCCCTCAGTTGAGACTCCCTCTTCCCAGGGAAAATCTAGACTATGTCATTAAACCAAATCAGGACAGGAGTGAACACCAGAGATCCAAGACAAAAACAATAACAAATGACCCAACTAGATAGTCCCTCAGAAGTGCTAGAAGCAGTCTTGTGTACAAAATTACAACATAGAAAGATAGGTAGCATAATTCACTTTCTAAGATAACCAGTGTATGGCTTGTTTCTTGGTATTCTCTAGGATATTTGGCATGCACCAACTGCTCAGGAAGAACATCCTCTGAAGTCAGGTATTAATATTCATAACAATTAGCATATGTTGTCCTTCATATTATATATAATTGTGAATGTCATCCATTACAAAGTTTTACTAGAAGTAAATTATTCCATATCACTCAGCACAGTTGCTGATGCATATAAATCCCTTGATGAATGTCATTTCATAATTGTAATCATCAGAGTGGCATCCTGTCAGATATCTCTATTATGTTATTATGAAATATATAAAATAGTTTGGATCTTGATATCTTCTAGAGGCCAGGTACTAAAAGGCTCCACCACTAGTCTACAGAATTATTAGGAGATGATAAAACCTTTAAGAAGTGGATCCTAATGGGAAGGAGTTACATCATTGGGATCCTACCCCTCAGTAGATATTATAGCCCTAATTTCTATCAACATGTGTTTCCATCCATGATGCACTGAAACCTCTGAAATTTGAGCTAAAATAAATGTAGTTTCCTTATATACTTTCTTTCTCTTGTAAAGCAGTCTAACAGTGTACAAACATAGTCTATTCTGGCAATCTTAGAAGTGGGGCAAGGTCACAGGGGATGAACAAAAAACCCATGTATACAATCATAAAGAGTCTTTAAATAGCTCTTAAATCCTTGATTTATTCAATCCCCATCCAAGATTCAGAGTGAATGAGTTTCCAAGCTTCAGATTTTCAGAAAGACAAATTTAATAACCAGTCACTTTTAAGTATTTCTGTGGACCACCAAACAAGGAGCTCGCAGATACATTTTCAAGACTTTTGAAATTTCTTTCTTAAAAAACTCACCTTGATAAACACCTTTAGGGAAACATTTCACTTGTCTGCACCATTGTCCTCAATAGTGATCCTCAACCAAGAGCATATATTTCCTCCTTTCTTAAGGAGTTATTTTTAATAGAGAATGGTAAGTGGGACTAGAGAGGATAAAAAGATGTTGTCATCAAGTTATCAAAGAGAGAGAGAGAGAGAGATGTTTTAAACATCCAATATGAATATTAGGCTCACAATAGGATAAACATCTTACTGTGCACAGAATAAGCCCTAGTCTAAAAATATTCTTAGTGTCTAAAATTAGAAAACTTTACCCTAAAGAAGCACATACTTACCTAGACTGACTTAAGGAGACACATATACTCATTGGTCTTTAAATTTCACTCTATGGTGTGCATGCCTGAGCCACACTTTCCTTGAGCAGGAATAAATGAGCACACATAGTGAGATGGAGGAAGGAGCAGGAACCCTGACTCTACAAGGAAGCAGAAGAAAAGCTAAGGAAAGCTGAAAATCTCATTTAATATATGTGCTGACCTCTGTAACAAACATTTTAAATGGCATATAAAGTGTGCATGTAATGAACTCCACAAGCCCTCATGACAAGATTGAGTTCAGCTGTAAACTAACATTGCATTTTTCATATCTCTGAAGATGATAAAATGGGCCATCAAAAATTCCAAACTTTAGAAAATCTACTTAAAAATTTTAAGCATCTATCACATCCCAGTCATAAGTTTGTTTGTTTGTTTATTCAAAATATATTAATGAGAAAAACTAAGATACCTGGTTTTTTGTTCTCAGTCAATAAAGTTTACATACATGACACATTTATGTATATACATGTGTGAGTACATATGAGTATATATACACAGGTACATATGTATGTATATATTTATCAACAAATGTATTTGTACTTAAATTCAAAAATATTTCTGTGTGTGCATTTAGGGCTGTGGGTACACAAGTACATTGTATGTATATGGAGAACGAAGAACAATCTCAGATTTCAATTCACAGGTACCTTCCACCTTTTGTTTGAGACCAGATTTCTCATTAGTATGAAACTACGCTATTTAAATGATGTTATCCTCTCTGTCTCTGCCCTACTTTTTATGTGGGTTTGGGGTATTGAACTGAGGCCTTCTGACTTACAAGGTAAGCATATTACCAAGTAAGCCATCTCCCTATCTCAACATAGGAATTCTTGAATGCTTCTATATGGACCATTATATGTTGAAGTTATTTACTTTTTTTGTTTAAAAAGTAGGGTAATGGGATGGGGAGATGATAGTGGGTAAAAGGCTTTGCTATGCAAGCATGAGAATCCAAGTTTAAATTCTCAGTATCCATTGAGAGCTGGGTGTGACTGCATACGTAGCCCTAGTCTAGAAGTTGAGGACTGAAGAGAGGAGGGTCACTGGTGATGGCTGTCCAGCGAGTCTAGCTAAAAAACATCCACAGCACTGGGAAGACAAAGTCAAATTGGTTTCTGTGAGTTCAAGGGAAGTCTAGTCTACATAATATGTTCCATGCTAGACAGAGAGATACAGAGAGACAGATTTCTTAAGAAAATAAAGAAATGAAAGACAAGGGAAGAATGAAAAGAAAGGAAAGGAAAGGAAAGGAAAGGAAAGGAAAGGAAAGGAAAGGAAAGGAAAGGAAAGGAAAGGAAAGGAAAGGAAAATAAAGGTTAGCCTGGCATGTTCTCATCCACAGAACTTAACAGAAAGACAGACTGTGACTGGCCATGGCTTCCAAGAAGGAAGAATGGACAGAGTAAGAATGGACAAATCTGGAATAGCCTGATGTAACTGCCTGAGTCATGAAAGTCAGATTTGAACATTTAATTCAGGTCCTCATGACAGTGAAATACGCATGGATATTTGCTTTGCCTTCTCTCAGATTAGTTCCCAAGATGGCACTTAACCATCCCTTCAATAGCTTTAAGGAAGATGCCCAACAGCATCTGTTCCTGCGTTGGGAAGCCTTGAAAAGAGGAAGACAGAGAAACATTCCTCCTTTACAAGATCCTGAGCATCTATCCCACAGAAGCAAAAATGTCTACTGGAGGAATTGCTGGCTTCCCACTTCCTCCTTTTTTCCTGATAGGATTTTAAATTCATTCAAACACCCCTATTGTTGTGACCTTTAGTACTTCATGACTCATGACTCATATAGCAGGAAGGGACTTTATTTAAATCCCCTTTCCATGGCAGCAGCTCCATGAGCTCTGGCATCCACAACAAGATGGATGCAGCAGGAGTGACTGGCTCCCTTAGAATTTAAATGGGAGGAGAGGATGGTATCCTGGGGAATCACGAGAACACAGAATGTCCGAGAGATTACAGAACATTCATTCTAGGTGGAGACAGAGTAAAGTGTCTCTTAACTTACCCTCCCCCTCTGATTTTTCTTTCAAACTCTATTTTGTTGTACCTGAATTATTTTCATAATATCATCTCTCTCACATTTTCTTTTAAAGATATTTCTGCTAGTACATATCATATGTTGAGTATACTGTCTATCAAATCTCTTCTCCCTTAAACCGCCTCTCTTTTCGTTCCTGTTTCTCCCTTCTTCCCTGTTCATCTGGCCGGACATTCATCACTTGGATACTCAAAGGCCTCCAAGCCCACATAGCATAGAGCCATTTGTACAGCATTGCTCATTTAATCATTCTTCATGTTACAGACCAATGTAGATTATCAACAACATCGAAACAAGTAAAGAACATGTGATCAACATATGATAGATCATAAATCTCTCTCTCACACACATGATATCAATGTATTTGGTGATTTATATTTATCAGCCACAAAGAATGAAGTTATGTTGTTCATGGGAGATAATCATATTTTAAAATTCTAGCCAGTTTTAAAAAATAATTCTAGGCTTTCTCTCATCTGTACTTCTAGAGTTTGCATAGTCCCACCTCAATTTCTATAGCCTGTTGATCAATAAAATGGTTGAGAGTCTACTCCCTTCTCCTTTTGAAAGCTAAAAGATCAATGCATTTGTGAGCACATTCGTTGAACATACAAAGTAGATGTGATTCCAGGAGAACCAGAAGAGATATTTTTGTAGTGCACTGAGAACCTAGTTACCCTGGCATTGTTTCTGATTTTACAGAGTTTCTCTACACCAGCAATTTCAGAAGATCTAGGAGCCTCCAGTAATGAGTGTGTACTCCCAGTGGCTATGGGGAGTGGGCCAAGACCCAAGCTGACCTGAGAAAAGTATATGTTTACATTCATAATTATGTAAGATTGTTGCTGCCTGGCATTTTACTACCACAGTTAATTATTCTTGCATTGCAAGTAAATAGAATGATGGTAAAGCCCATGTCAAAGAGGGCTTCTAAATATTAACAAAGAAAAGAGGAGATGAAAATATTTCTTGAACCTTCTATCTTGCAATACATCTCATGAATTATAAAGTTTCCATCTAAATGGGCTGGGTGCACCTGTGAAATAGTTTCTTGAGGGTATCAGTCAAGATACACAAGTTCCTGATGTTAGTTCCCTTTCCAAGACTTTCCACACTGCAGAAGATTCATTAGGCATCTTCAAGTTCAGCCATTGATGTCATCAATAATAAAATTACTATTGTACTTTAAGATATTGACATGAGGAATCCATTTAGGTAAACCAAAGCTATGAAGCGCTTATATTTTTTATTATGACAATGCATAGCTCAGAAGGTCAAGTCCTTTCTTAAGAGAGTGCTAGTATTTACATTCTACTGATGCATGCTGGAGGCTAACGATCTGAGCAGAGTGGAGAGAAAGTGGACTGACTAACTTAAATCTTGAAATAAAGAGTAATATACATGGTATCGAGAAAAGCTTGGAGAAATAATTCTAGAAATTAGGCCAGGAAGGGGTGGATGTTTATCTTTTTCATCTCTGCAGTTTGCACAGAGATCTGGTGATAACAGCTCACGATGAAACTGATAAAGAAATAAACTTAGCAGAGCTTTGGCCATTGTTGAATAAAATAGACTAGTTTGAAAAACACTGTGCATGCCTTTAGGCATGGATCACAATATAAAAGTTGTTCCTACCTAGCATGAAGCCCACTGATCATGTCGTATCCATTAGGTTTTCTCGATTTCTCTTAAGTCACTTGTGGAAGAAGTATATATCATCATTGCCTGGTCAGAAGTTTCCAGCATGTCTTTCCTCCAAAGGAACCAGCTAACTCATTATTCAGGTTCCCCTTTCTGCAGGACAAGGCAGTTCTTTGGATGAAAAAATGCTGCCTTCTGGCTTTAATGAATTTCTGAGCCTGGGCTGTTTTATAATCTACAAACAAAGAATTCTGTAGCTTACTTCATGAGGCATCAGGACACTCACTAATGGCAAATAAAAACACAGAACACTGTTCCCAGTAGAAAAAGTAAATAATTGTTTTCGTTCCTTCCAGCTTTTACTCAGAGAAAATGGTCTCTTCTCCTATGCTCATTTCCCCACTAAAAATGACAAGGTCACCTCTAGCTTGCTACACGGAGTAGGGGCGGGGTGACATTGCTTCTCTTTCACCAAATTAATGAAGGATTATACCCCCACCCCTTCTCTGTGGTCAGCACAGCTTCTTGCTTATGGAAAAATCTGAACCTATCTAAGAGCCCTGAGAATCGGCTCAGTTACAAAAGCAATTTTCTCCAGTTGTTATGAGTGAGGGCAGTTATAAATCATTCTATCTATTTGCATTTATACAGCTTTTTTAAAATGCTGGTATGGGGGAGACAAGAGGGAAACCCATCCAATAAGAAACGATACCTAGGAACAGAAGAGAAACTGTTCCCGAAAGCACTACTGTGTTTGGTTGGAGGCATTGTTTTCTATACCAGAAGAACAGAACTGGGGGGAGTTTATATCACCCCCTTATCTCATGGAGAGGGCCTTGAAATCAAGGTGGGAATACTTATCTCTTAGAATTAATATCTAATCATTAACTTCACTTGATTTTTCTTGGAAAATGGAGAGGAAGTTTAGTTATTTTGTAATGCAAAACATAAAACCAAATAGGATGCTCAATGTTGCTGATAGGTCTCTTGGCTTTGGCATCTCGATGACATTTGCTGTATCTCTGAGCAATTTCAGATAAACTAAGCCAGCAACTGGGGTCTTCCAGCTGCAACAGCCTGATGTCCTTGCCTCATCTGACAGAAAGCCCATGGGTTTGGATCCAAGCATCCAAATAGAGAGAAAATATTTTTCACTCTCAAGGACACATAATCTGAGCTATGCTAAACCCAGTCCCTCTGTGGAATTCTTACATGAACACTGCTTCTCAGAGGTAAACGGAGGTCATGCAAGAAATGTCATAAGGAGTTTATTGAGAAGAACTTTGTGTTTTTAATGGTTATTTCACCCTAGAATGAAATGCATGTGGTCAGGATTGGTAAACTGTCAGGCCTGTCAGAGAGGTCTTGGCATGAGTCAGTGTGTCAGTGTTATGTCAGGATCACAGTGGGGTGCCCCAGGCAGGAATATGTCCCACAAAGTAGGATGATGGGTTAGTATGCAAAGGCACTTACCTCTGAGCCTGGCAATCTGAATTAGAACACTATAACTCAAATGATGAATGAGAACTGACTCCCACAGTTGTCCTCTGACCTCTCTTCATGAGATGTAGCACATGGAAGTTCGTACACACACACACACACACACACACACACACACACCAAATAAGTAAACGCAATATAAATATGACACAAATACGACAAAAAATTCTTAAACAATCCAAGGTTCCATCTCTAGCTACATTCATTATTCCTTCTTTCTGGAAGGCAACTGTACATGTGTTCATTGGGTCCAGAGTAGGGTATCAAATCCCCAGGAACCTGAAGTAAAAAGTTGTTCCGAGCCACCACACCAATGCTAGCGTCACTGAAAATGACAAGATCACCTCTCACTTGCTACACAGAGTAGGAGCAAGGTGACATTGTTTCTTTTTCACTAAATTAATGAAGGATTATACCTCCCTCCTTCTCTGTGGTCAGCATAGCTTCTTGCTAGAATCAAACTCAGGTACTCTTCAAGAGCCTCAAGCACTCTTAACTGCTAAGCTGAATCTCCAGCAACATCATTACTTTTAGTATATGACTTCTCATCATTTACAAAGATAATGGTAATAATCAGTGTTCTCTAAGGGCTTCCAACATGGGCTCTTCTATCTAGAATGTCCCCTGTCCCTAGTAAAAATCCAAGTCAATCCCTTGTTATCTTTGGCGATAAATTGTCAACACTTTTGTCACATCGATAGGAAGAAAAAAATTCTAAAATGGATGGAGTCTCAAAAAAGTCAAGCATAGTGGCTCATGCTTGTGATCTCAACACTCAAGAGGTAATGGAAGGAAGATCAGCAGTCCAAGGCCGTCCTCAGCTGGATAACAAGTTAGGATAACAGGATTTCATCTAGCTTAAGAAAGCCTGGGCTGGATAAGATCTTGTTTTAACAATCAAAACAGAGCAGAACTAAATGCAGAAGAGGGACATCAAAATACATTTTGGGGGAATTTCCTTAAGAGGTCTATTAAGTAGACTCAACTGAGTATGAGTAAGACCCCAAGGAGGAGGAAGATGTGATACAGCAGAATTAGTGGGAACTTAAGTAAATCTAGGTAAATATTGGTAATGTCTGTGTAATTTGCTGATATTACTAAGAAGTAAATTAAGTTTGTGTCATGGGAAAAGAGAAAGAAATACTAACATCCAAAAGCTAAATTGTCAGTGATACATATATATATATATATATATATATATATATATATATATATATATATATATATATGTGTGTGTGTGTGTGTGTGTGTGTGTGTGTGTGTGTGTGTGTGTGTGTGTAAACAAAAAACCAGGAGTTCAGCATTAAAAAAAAAAGGATGTAACTGACCAGGCTAAGGATCTCAGCTCACTCAAAAAGAAAAGCCCTTAATACTATTAATAACTCCTCTTCTGGTAAGGAGCTTAAACATTCTTATGAAATACTTGAGCAGCTACAAACAACATCCACACTGGATGCAGAATCTCAAATTATCCCAAGAACAAAGAAAAAAACACATATCTGTGTGTAAGTAAGGAAAGAGAGACCACAGAGGAAATAAAACATTTTAGAAAGATAGTTGCATAGTGTCATAGTCTCCAAAGGTCCAGACAGATCAGAAATGATAATAAACATGAATAAGTATACTGTAGCTATTAAAAACAAAGGGTGCAGTGTTTGTTATAGTTTAACTGCGGTTTTTAAGAAGCATATAAAGTGAAATGACATGCATGGTTAAAAATAAGACCTAGTATCCTTTGGGTAGATGCCCAGGAGTGGTATAGCTGGGTCTTGAGGTATATTGATTACCAATTGTTGGAGAAACTACAATATTGACTTCCAAAGTGTCTGTACAAGTTTGGACTCCCACCAGCAGTGGAAGTGTGTTCCCCTTGCTCTACATCCTCATCAGTATGAGCAGTCACTTGTGCTTTTGATCTTAAAAAATTCTGACAGGTGTAAGATAGAATCTCAAAGTTGTTTTGATTTACGTTTTCCAGATGGCTAAGGATGTTGAGCATTTCTTTAAGTGTTTCTCCACCATGTTGAGATGCCTTTGTTGGGAATTCTCTGTTTATAGCTATACCCTATTTTTTTCTTTTTTTTTTTATTAACTTGAGTATTTCTTATATACATTTCGAGTGTTATTCCCTTTCCCGGTTTCCGGGCAAACATCCCCCTCCCCCCTCCCCTTCCTTATGGGTGTTCCCCTCCCAAACCTCCCCCCATTGCCGCCCTCCCACCATAGACTAGTTCACTGGGGGTTCAGTCTTAGCAGGACCCAGGGCTTCCCCTTCCACTGGTGCTCTTACTAGGATATTCATTGCTACCTATGGGGTCAGAGTCCAGGGTCAGTCCATGTATAGTCTTTAGGTAGTGGCTTAGTCCCTGGAAGCTCTGGTTGCTTGGCATTGTGGTACTTTTGGGGTCTCAAGCCCCTTCAAGCTCTTCCAGTTCTTTCTCTGATTCCTTCAATAGGGGACCTATTCTCAGATCAGTGGTTTGCTGCTGGCATTCGCCTCTGTATTTGCTGTATTCTGGCTGTGTCTCTCAGGAGCGATTTACATCTGGCTCCTGTCGGTCTGCACTTCTTTACTTCATCCATCTTGTCTAATTGGGTGGCTGTATATGTATGGGCCACATGTGGGGCAGGCTCTGAATGGGTGTTCCTTAAGTCTCTCTTTTAATCTTTGCCTCTCCCTTCCCTGCCAAGGGTATTCTTTTTCCTCATTTAAAGAAGGAGTGAAGCATTCACATTTTGATCATCCGTCTTGAGTTTCGTTTGTTCTAGGGATCTAGGGTAATTCAAGCATTTGGGCTAATAGCCACTTATCAATGAGTGCATACCATGTATGTCTTTCTGTGATTGGGTTAGCTCACTCAGGATGATATTTTCCAGTTCCAACCATTTGCCTACGAATTTCATAAACTCGTTGTTTTTGATAGCTGAGTAATATTCCATTGTGTAGATGTACCATATTTTCTGTATCCATTCCTCTGTTGAAGGGCATCTGGGTTCTTTCCAGTTTCTGGCTATTATAAATAAGGCTGCGATGAACATAGTGGAGCACGTGTCTCTTTTATATGTTGAGGCATCTTTTGGGTATATGCCCAAGAGAGGTATAGCTGGATCCTCAGGCAGTTCAATGTCCAATTTTCTGAGGAACCTCCAGACTGATTTCCAGAATGGTTTTACCAGTCTGCAATCCCACCAACAATGGAGGAGTGTTCCTCTTTCTCCACATCCTCGCCAGCATCTGCTGTCACCTGAGTTTTTGATCTTAGCCAATCGCACTGGTGTGAGGTGAAATCTCAGGGTTGTTTTGATTTGCATTTCCCTTATGACTAAAGATGTTGAACATTTCTTTAGGTGTTTCTCAGCCATTCGGCATTCCTCAGCTGTGAATTCTTTGTTTAGCTCTGAACCCCATTTTTTAATAGGGTTATTTGTTTCCCTGCAGTCTAAGTTCTTGAGTTCTTTGTATATTTTGGATATAAGGCCTCTATCTGTTGTAGGATTGGTAAAGATCTTTTCCCAATCTGTTGGTTGCCGTTTTGTCCTAACCACAGTGTCCTTTGCCTTACAGAAGCTTTGCAGTTTTATGAGATCCCATTTGTCGATTCTTGATCTTAGAGCATAAGCCATTGGTGTTTTGTTCAGGAAATTTTTTCCAGTGCCCATGTGTTCCAGATGTTTCCCTAGTTTTTCTTCTATTAGTTTGAGTGTGTCTGGTTTGATGTGGAGGTCCTTGATCCACTTGGACTTAAACTTTGTACAGGGTGATAAGCATGGATCGATGTGCATTCTTCTACATGTTGCCCTCCAGTTGAACCAGCACCATTTGCTGAAAATGCTATCTTTTTTCCATTGGATGGTTTTGGCCCCTTTTTCAAAAACCAAGTGACCATAGGTGTGTGGGTTCATTTCTGGGTCTTCAATTCTATTCCATTGGTCTATCTGTCTGTCCCTGTACCAATACCATGCAGTTTTTATCACTATTGCTCTGTAATACTGCTTGAGTTCAGGGATAGTGATTCCCCCTGAAGTCCTTTTATTGTTGAGGATAGCTTTAGCTATCCTGGGTTTTTTGTTATTTCAGATGAATTTGCAAATTGTTCTGTCTAACTCTTTGAAGAATTGGATTGGTATTTTGATGGGGATTGCATTGAATCTGTAGATTGCTTTTGGTAAAATGGCCATTTTTACTATATTAATCCTGCCAATCCATGAGCATGGGAGATCTTTCCATATTCTGAGGTCTTCTTCAATTTCTTTCCTCAGTGTCTTGAAGTTCTTATTGTACAGATCTTTTACTTGCTTGGTTAAAGTCACACCGAGGTACTTTATATTATTTGGGTCTATTATGAAGGGTGTCGTTTCCCTAATTTCTTTCTCGGCTTGTTTCTCTTTTGTATAGAGGAAGGCAACTGATTTATTTGAGTTAATTTTATACCCAGCCACTTTGCTGAAGTTGTTTATCAGCTTTATTAGTTCTCTGGTGGAACTTTTGGGATCAATTAAATATACTATCATGTCATCTGCAAATAGTGATATTTTGACCACTTCTTTTCCGATCTGTATCCCTTTGATCTCCTTTTGTTGTCTGATTGCTCTGGCTAGAACTTCAAGAACTATATTGAATAAGTAGGGAGAGAGTGGGCAGCCTTGTCTAGTCCCTGATTTTAGTGGGATTGCTTCAAGTTTCTCTCCATTTAGTTTAATGTTAGCAACTGGTTTGCTGTATATGGCTTTTACTATGTTTAGGTATGGGCCTTGAATTCCTATTCTTTCCAGGACTTTTATCATGAAGGGGTGTTGAATTTTGTCAAATGCTTTCTCAGCATCTAATGAAATGATCATGTGGTTCTGTTCTTTCAGTTTGTTTATATAATGGATCACGTTGATGGTTTTCCGTATATTAAACCATCCCTGCATGCCTGGGATGAAGCCTACTTGATCATGGTGGATGATTGTTTTGATGTGCTCTTGAATTCGGTTTGCCAGAATTTTATTGAGTATTTTTGCATCGATATTCATAAGGGAAATTGGTCTGAAGTTCTCTTTCTTTGTTGTGTCTTTGTGTGGTTTAGGTATAAGAGTAATTGTGGCTTCGTAGAAGGAATTCGGTAGGGCTCCATCTGTTTCAATTTTGTGGAAGAGTTTGGATAATATTGGTATGAGGTCTTCTATGAAGGTTTGATAGAATTCTGCACTAAACCCGTCTGGACCTGGGCTCTTTTTGGTTGGGAGACCTTTAATGACTGCTTCTATTTCCTTAGGAGTTATGGGGTTGTTTAACTGGTTTATCTGTTCCTGATTTAACTTCGATACCTGGTATCTGTCTAGGAAATTGTCCATTTCCTGAAGATTTTCAAATTTTGTTGAATATAGGTTTTTATGGTAAGATCTGATGATTCTTTGAATTTCCTCTGAATCTGTAGTTATGTCTCCCTTTTCATTTCTGATTTTGTTAATTTGGACGCACTCTCTGTGTCCTCTCGTTAGTCTGGCTAAGGGTTTATCTATCTTGTTGATTTTCTCAAAGAACCAACTTTTGGTTCTGTTGATTCTTTCTATGGTCCTTTTTGTTTCTACTTGGTTGATTTCAGCTCTGAGTTTGATTATTTCCTGCCTTCTACTCCTCCTAGGTGTATTTGCTTCTTTTTGTTCTAGAGCTTTTAGGTGTGCTGTCAAGCTGCTGACATATGCTCTTTCCTGTTTCTTTCTGCAGGCACTCAGCGCTATGAGTTTTCCTCTTAGCACAGCTTTCATTGTGTCCCATAAGTTTGGGTATGTTGTATCTTCATTTTCATTAAATTCTAAAAAGTTTTTAATTTCTTTCTTTATTTCTTCCTTGACCAGGTTATCATTGAGTAGAGCATTGTTCAATTTCCACGTATATGTGGGCATTCTTCCTTTATTGTTATTGAAGACCAGTTTTAGGCCGTGGTGGTCCGATAGCATGCATGGGATTATTTCTATCTTTCTGTACCTGTAGAGGCCTGTTTTTTGACCAATTATATGGTCAATTTTGGAGAAAGTGCCATGAGGAGCTGAGAAGAAGGTATATCCTTTTGCTTTAGGATAGAATGTTCTATAAATATCTGTTAAGTCCATTTGGCTCATGACTTCTCTTAGTCTGTCGACATCACTGTTTAATTTCTGTTTCCATGATCTGTCCATTGATGAGAGTGGGGTGTTGAAATCTCCCACTATTATTGTGTGAGGTGCAATGTGTGTTTTGAACTTTAGTAAGGTTTCTTTTACGTATGTAGGTGCCCTTGTATTTGGGGCATAGATATTTAGGATTGAGAGTTCATCTTGGTGGATTTTTCCTTTGATGAATATGAAGTGTCCTTCCTTATCTTTTTTGATGACTTTTAGTTGGAAATTGATTTTATTTGATATTAGAATGGCTACTCCAGCTTGCTTCTTCTGACCATTTGCTTGGAAAATTGTTTTCCAGCCTTTCACTCTGAGGTAGTGTCTGTCTTTGTCTCTGAGGTGTGTTTCCTGTAGGCAGCAGAATGCAGGGTCCTCGTTGTGTATCCAGTTTGTTAATCTATGTCTTTTTATTGGGGAGTTGAGGCCATTGATATTGAGAGATATTAAGGAATAGTGATTACTGTTTCCCTTTATATTCATATTTGGATGTGAGGTTATGTTTGTGTGCTTTCATTCTCTTTGTTTTGTTGCCAAGACGATTAGTTTCTTGCTTCTTCTAGGGTATAGCTTGCCTCCTTATGTTGGGCTTTACCATTTATTATCCTTTGTAGTGCTGGATTTGTAGAAAGATATTGTGTAAATTTGGTTTTGTCATGGAATATCTTGGTTTCTCCATCAATGTTAATTGAGAGTTTTGCTGGATACAGTAACCTGGGCTGGCATTTGTGTTCTCTTAGGGTCTGTATGACATCAGTCCAGGATCTTCTGGCCTTCATAGTTTCTGGCGAGAAGTCTGGTGTGATTCTGATAGGTCTCCCTTTATATGTTACTTGACCTTTTTCCCTTACTGCTTTTAATATTCTTTCTTTATTTTGTGCGTTTGGTGTTTTGACAATTATGTGACGGGAGGTGTTTCTTTTCTGGTCCAATCTATTTGGAGTTCTGTAGGCTTCTTGTATGTCTATGGGTATCTCTTTTTTTAGGTTAGGGAAGTTTTCTTCTATGATTTTGTTGAAGATATTTACTGGTCCTTTGAGCTGGGAGTCTTCACTCTCTTCTATACCTATTATCCTTAGGTTTGATCTTCTCATTGAGTCCTGGATTTCCTGTATGTTTTGGACCAGTAGCTTTTTCCGCTTTACATTATCTTTGACAGTTGAGTCAATGATTTCTATGGAATCTTCTGCTCCTGAGATTCTCTCTTCCATCTCTTGAATTCTGTTGGTGAAGCTTGTATCTACAGCTCCTTGTCTCTTCTTTTGGTTTTCTATATCCAGGGTTGTTTCCATGTGTTCTTTCTTGATTGCTTCTATTTCCATTTTTAATTCCTTCAACTGTTTGATTGTGTTTTCCTGGAATTCTTTCAGGGATTTTTGCGATTCCTCTCTGTAGGCTTCTACTTGTTTATTAATGTTTTCCTGTGTTTCCCTAAGTGTGTTCATGTCTTTCTTGAAGTCCTCCAGCATCATGATCAAATATGATTTTGAAACTAGATCTTGCTTTTCTGGTGTGTTTGAATATTCCATGTTTGTTTTGGTGGGAAATTTGGGCTCCGATGATGGCATGTAGTCTTGGTTTCTGTTGCTTGGGTTCCTGCGCTTGCCTCTCGCCATCAGATTATCTCTAGTGTTACTTTGTTCTGCTATTTCTGACAGTGGCTAGACTGTCCTATAAGCCTGTGTGTCAGGAGTGCTGTAGACCTGTTTTCCTCTCTTTCAGTCAGTTATGGGGACAGAGTGTTCTGCTTTCGGGCGTGTAGTTTTTCCTCTCTACAGGTCTTCAGCTGTTCCTGTGGGCCTGTGTCTTGAGTTCACCAGGCAGCTTTCTTGCAGCAGAAAATTTGGTCTTACCTGTGGTCCCGAGGCTCAGGTTCGCTCGTGGGGTGCTGCCCAGGGGCTCTCTGCAGTGGCAGCAACCAGGAAGACCTGTGCTGCCCCTTCCGGGAGCTTCAGTGCACCAGGGTTCCAGATGGTCTTTGGCTTTTTCCTCTGGCGTCCGAGATGTGTGTGCAGGGAGCAGTCTCTTCTGGTTTCCCAGGCTTGTCTGCCTCTCTGAAGGTTCAGCTCTCCCTCCCACGGGATTTGGGTGCAGAGAACTGTTTATCCGGTCTGTTTCTTTCCGGTTCCGGTGGTGTCTCAGGCAGGTGTCCTGCTGCTCCTGGGCCCTCCTCCACGGGAGCCCAGAGGCCTTATACAGTTTCCTCTTGGGCCAGGGATGTGGGCAGGGGTGAGCAGTGTTGTTGGTCTCTTCCGCTCTGCAGCCTCAGGAGTGCCCACCTGACCAGGCGGTTGGGTCTCTCTCTCACGGGGTCTGGGAGCAGAGAGCTGCTGCGGGCCGGGATCCGTGGGTGTGGGACTTCCTGTGGTCCCGAGGCTCAGGTTCGCTCGTGGGGTGCTGCCCAGGGGCTCTCTGCAGCGGCAGCAACCAGGAAGACCTGTGCCGCCCCTTCCGGGAGCTTCAGTGCACCAGGGTTCCAGATGGTCTTTGGCTTTTTCCTCTGGCGTCCGAGATGTGTGTGCAGGGAGCAGTCTCTTCTGGTTTCCCAGGCTTGTCTGACTCTCTGAAGGTTTAGCTCTCCCTCCCACGGGATTTGGGTGCAGAGAACCGCTATACCCTATTTTTAACTGGATTGTTTGGCTTGTTGATTTCTAGTTGCTTGAGTTCTTTATATATTTTAGATAGTAGCCTTCTGTCAGATATGGAGTTGGTGAAAATCTCTTCCTCACTGTGTTCACGGCAGCTTTATTCATAATAACCAGAAACAGGAAACACTCTAGGTGTCCCTCAACTGAAGAATTGATAAAGAAAATATGATACTTCTACATAGTGGAATACAATTCAGCTATTGAAAGCAAGGAAATTTTCAGGCAATTGGATGGATCTAAATAATATCATCCCAAGTGAGGTAACACAGACCAAGAAAACACACATGGTGTGTATTCACTTATGAGTGGATATTAGCTGTAGAGTAAAGGACATTCATACTACTGTCCACAGATGCAGACGCTAAGTAACAAGGACAGCTTAAGGGAGGATGCAAGGGTCTCCCTGGGAAAGATGAATTGAATCAATTTTGCTCGTGGCAGGTGGGGTTGGGAAAAGGAGAAATCAGGTGAGGTGTGAGAGAGAAAATGCTGGTGAAAATTACTAGAATCCATGGGCATTTTCCAGGACCACAGAGAAACCTAGTGCAATGGAAGCTCCATGGAATCTATGACAGTGACCCTAGCAAAGACTCCTAGTCATGGAGTCTTCACTGGCCATCTTCTGTAACCAGCCAAGACCTCAAGTGGAGGGCTAGGAGAACAACTCCGCCACAAAAGCTTTGCCCTACAGTTTGTCCTGCCTATACAGTGTTCTGGGACCAGAGCCTAGCATACACATCATCAGAGAGATTTCATCCAGCTACTGATGGGAGCAGATGCAGAATCCCCTAGCCAAACCATTAGACAGAGATGGGGCGTCTTAAGAGTTCAAGAATCATAAGAACAAGGCCCACAGAATCAACTGATTGGGACTCATGTGGGCTTGCAGAGATCAGAGAGCTACTAGGAGTCTAACCTGGGTACTCTGCATATATGGTATGGCTGAGTAGCTTGGTGTTCTTGTGGGGTTCTTTGGACAGTGGGAGCTATCTCTGACTCTTTCTGCTTGCTTATGGGACCTTTTCCTCCTACTGGGCTGCCTTGTCCAGCCTTACTGTAAAAATATATACCTTGTCTTATTGTAGCTTGTTAGGCTATGTTTGCTTGGTGTCCCTTGGAGGCCTGCTTTCTTCTGAGAGGAGGCAAAAGGCAGAGAGATTGGGGGAGAGAGGAGGTAATGGGGAGAGATTAGGGGAGGGAAGAAACAAGAAACTGCAGTCAGGGTATGATGAATGAAAGAATAAAAAATTAAAATTTTAAATTAAAAATACAAGATTTAGAAAAAGTAGTTTCAGGAAAATGAAAAAAAGGTTAGAAATAATAGCACATATATTTTGTGGTGTAGTTCTTTAAATGTTATGTGGTAAACAGAAAAAAAGTCTTTGCCAGTTCCCCTTGTATCAAGGCATAAAAGCAGCCAGCAAATATGAAAAGAACCTTAGCTTCCTGTGTTTTCAGAAATTCAAAACACAGTAATGAAGAGATGATGTCGTTTTCTTCTATCAGATTGGCAAAGGTAGAACTGCATGAGAATATTCACTGATTGCCAAGATCCTTTATCAATTAAGAGAACAAGTTGGCCGCATTTCTGTAACCACTAAATCTGACATGAGTGAGGTTGTAAACAGGTCTGGAATCATCTCAAGGCCTCTCACCTTCCTAGCTGTAAATAACAAAAGGGAGGGCAGAGGTAGTAGAGTTTCCTCAAGTCTATTGCTGATCACTAGGCAGAATGAGGCACTAGACTGTCTGGTCTGTTAACATCAACACTCCTGATTGGGCCACAGGGATCTCTTAATGATCTATCCCTATACAGTTGAAGGATCACTCATCTTATTTTTATGCCTTCCATGGTACTGATGCCCCCAAGTCCATACTGTTGGCTGGCCGTTCATCCAAGGCTACAGATCTCTAACACATACTCACATGTTCAGCTTTCATCCCCCAAACCACATTTCCCAGAGTGGCTGAGCATATAGTGTGCTCTAGCCCTCCCCACATTGTACGCACGACTCTCAATCCATTCTATAATCCAAGATGTTCTTTAGAGATCTGGCTACCAAACTGCAAGCCACTGATCCTGAGGGCATCTTATGAGCCACCTCGTCTTCTCAGAGGCTCCTGCTGTCTCTACTCGAGTAGGCCTGAGAATTTCAAGTTATCAGAGAGTGCATTTCAGCTTTTGATTATTCAAATGAAAGCATCTGGCCTTTCTCTCAAGAGCACATTTATGTGCCTTTTGTCCAGGTACACTTACATTCAAACATCTAATACAGTGCATCTAAATGATGTTTTCTTAATAATCATTCCTTAAAATCTTCAAAATATGTTGATCGTGAGACATAGAAGAGGCTAACCTTAAGACAAGCATGCGTACACACATACGCCTTTATCATAAATGTAAGTTCATTGCTTAAGTCTTTATATGGTCCTAATGAACTTATTCAGTTACTACTGTTAATTTATCACAGGGATGATATCATACTGCTTTAATTATCATGTTTTTTTGATATGCTGAGATAAGGGAAAGTAACATTCATTAAATTATTTTTTCTACTTTCAAATATTCTTGCTTAGTTTGTCTATTTAATGTTTGTGGAACTTTTATAACTGCTTGCTAAGCTTAATAAAATATTGTGCTAGGACTTTAGCTTGATATTTCCCTTGAATATTTTAAATAACTTAGAAATAGTTGGCTCCTCTACAATACATTCAATCAATGTTGAGTCATGCAGGGGCAAGGTATGTCTCTATATTTAACTTGTCCATCAGACCAGGTTTAAAATTGCCTTTCTATGGGTCATGAATATGTCCTCTCAAGTATCACTTAGTTTTGTCATCCATTCATCTGCTTCCTACCTAGGAAAATGATGGATCATGGCATGCTAATGCTAGAGCCAGTTACAAGAGACTCCCCTTTAGTTCTTTCAGATTTTACTATGATTCTGCTCAATTTCCAAGGCAGACATTTTACTCATGATGTGAATCTGCCTCTTGTATCCAGCTTTAATCACTCTTTCTCTTCTTACCATGTTAATTTCTAAAAGTCCATGGAGTGCTATTAATTATAGAGGGCATTCCTGCTTGTTTCAGAGTTTCCAGTTGTGCTGTGCTGTGAATAGCTCAGTAACACTTCCCTCCTTTCTTCTTCCCAGAAGCGGGAGGCTATAGGTTATGCTATAACTGAAAGCCCCAGAAGTGCATCCAGTTTCCTTTTGCATTGTCCTTCAAATGCGGAGGTTTACCTGGGGTTCCTTATTTCTTAGCTCCTATTCTCTTAGAAAGAAAGGTAGAAAGATGAAGCACAGATAAGGAATGGCTGTTGCCTTTAAGTAAAAAAGGGAGAAGAATCTCTCTCAGAATATGTCTTTTCTATGCAGCATGATGAGCAGACATGATCTGAGATTACCTCTGCTTCCAAAGGACCCTGGTGTTCTGTTAGGAAGGAAGACATGGTGGTGAAAAGAAGATGCCTAAGAGTATGGCTCATGCTGACTTCAGGGAATGCCACTAGAGTTTCTGTAATTGTTAGACTGGGTGCTGTGATTTTCTGATGTCAACCCAAGGAAGCTGTTTTCTATTCTTATTTTGATGAGTTGGGTTTTTTGTTTGTTTGTTTGTTTGTTTGTTTTTTGTTTTTTTTAATCAGAAATGAATGCTAAGATGCCATGAGAATCTTTGTGGCATCCACTGAGAAAGTATAATGTGTTTGTTCTTTCAATTAATATGTTAATCTAGAATAATAGATTCCAATTGTTGAAATCATTCTTGCACTCCCAGGATAAGCAGTGCTTGGAATGTGGTTTTTCTGTTAATCCATCCCTGGGGTTAATTTGACAATATCCTGCTCATTTATTTCTTGCACTACTGTACACAAATGAAGTGAATGTAGTTTTTCTTTGCCCTGCACTTCTCCAGTCAATTTCAGACTCCAGAGCCACAAAGGAGGAGTTAGGAGACATCTATTTTTCTGCTGGAATACCTTATATAACATTACCTCTCCTTAAATCAGGTAGATTTCTTCCCCTTGAGACCCCATTGTCTCATTTAAGTGATAGGTCAGTAAGTGCATTTTGTGTTTCCCCTTGATTCTTGTTCCCTTCAGGTGTACTGTCTCTCTAAATGATGGTCACTGGTTATGTTATGGAGAAATTTGTTTATCTTCTATTACTTTTACAAATACATAAACTTTGTTACACATTTTACTCCTAGACTATTTTGTCAGTTTCAAAGTTTTGGTTATACTTAAATTCTTTTCCCAGCATCATCTCATTTAATTGATTTCCTTTTTCTATTTTCCTTTTTTAAAATAATGGACTTGTACAATGGACCTATCACTTACATGAGACAGCTGGGCATGTCTTCTTGCTGCATTCTTCAACACTCAGTTCCACAGGCTCTCTGCATTTTTTTCCAATAAAATCCTTTACTGTTTAAAAGAATCATATTATCTTTTGCTGTTTGCAACCATGAAGCACATTTATTGGCAATTTATAATGTCATGCTATGGAGCTAGGGAATAGAGTCTATAAAATTTCTGTTTTATGAAATTTGTAGAGATCCCCCCTTTGGTCTAAAACAGTACTTTTATTAACAATAACTTTTTGGTTATTTTCAGTTTATTAGACACCAGGGTTTATACACCAAACTTATTTCTTATGTAACACCAGCTTTCTGGTCAGTGTTTTCTTCTTTGGCTTGTTAGTTTCAGACATAAGTCGATCTAAGGCTATAGTGTTGTTATAAATCTGACCAAGTTTTGACCATTTCACTAGTGCACCCAGATGTTAGCATCTGTAGACATTTCTCTTAAGTCAGTTCCTCCAGAGAAGAATTATACAGTTTCTTGCCAATGGTGATAGAGGGCTGGCTGCCAATATACTGGCTTCAGAGTATCAAAACAGAGCCAAGAATATTCCCATTAGACAAATTTTCTCTGCATCCCTCTATTTCATATGCATTGCTTAATCTCTGGCATAGGATGGGACATTTTGACCTCTCCTGATGTATTAGTAGTCTCTATATTCTGAAGTGATATGCAAGATGGGTATACAGTTGGCTGGAGTGGGAGGTAGGGTGTTGAGATTCACTGAAATCCATTATATAGACTTGGAGTCCTCTGATTTTTCTCATGTCCCTTGTTTCCTCCTATCCAGAAAGCCTATAGTTCTTTTAGAGATCTATGATTCAATGACCTCCCTTCTAGTTCACATTTTCTCAACAGTCCTTTGTATGTCTGCTCTTCCAACAGGTAAATCAGAAAACTTTTACTTTCACCCAGTTTTATCCTTTGTCCCAAATATACTCAGATCTCTGACTCCTTCTAAGTTCTCTCTCTCTCTCTCTCTCTCTCTCTCTCTCTCTCTCTCTCTCTGTCTCTGTGTGTGTGTGTGTGTGTGTGTGTGTGTGTGTGTGTGTGCATGTTTACTAGGCAATAGTAAAAGCAATTTTTTGGTTCTCTTCTCTCTCCCTTTTGACTTATTTTTGTAATGAAAGTTTCATTTTTCTTGTTTATACAATCATTTCCCTGAATAAGAGGAAGGTCTACATATGATATATAATTACCCGTAATACAGTGCAAAATATAAGAAACACAATTCTCATATGGCAGTGCCAACCTTGGGTGACATGTGATCACCTCCTCAAATTTTTGCACATTGGGTGTGCATCTTTCTTACTCCATTGTGTCTTGACTCCGCTGTAGGTTTTTATTGGTCTTTACCTCACTTAAATGATAGATCACAAGCAGAAAATCATGGCATTGTTGGCCTCTTGAAGTGCCGGATGAATTGGTGGCTAACACCATTGCTGCAAGTTAATGCAGGAAGTTTGAATAAAGTCACAAAGACAGAGCTCAAAATTCTGCCCACTCATTCCATGATCAACCTAACTGTGACTGCATGGGAGGAGCTGCAGGGCAAGGCTCAGCACAACTCAGAAAATCACAGGTTCCAAAGCCTGTGATACAAAATGTACAAGGGTTTGAATAAAATATTTTTAGATTTGTGAAATGTGACCTATAATAAGGACAGTTTTTTCTTTAATAAGAACAAAGTTACAAGTGTCCCAGATGCCCTAGATTGACTTAACAAGGACTTTAAAATACTAATGATCAATATATTCAAGAATTTGTAGGGAAATATTGATTTAATGGGCCAAAGAGTGCAAAGAATGAAATGTTTTAAGAACGTTATAGTATTCATATACTGAAGTTATATTCCATTGATATTATAAATAACAACCAAGTAGACATCTCAAGACTAACATACTAGGACAGCTGAAATGAATTATTGCTAGATAGTATTTATACACAACTATATACATAGGAGAAATGACCAGTGAACTTAAATTCAGGGCAACACAAATATACAGTTAAGCCCAATACAATCAATCAGTAGAAAGAATGGAGAGCCATCAGTCACAGTATAGTGGTACAGTTGCTAAGACATGGTGTTTTGCTGAGGCAAGTCCCATGGAAGTAAACATGATGTTTGGATGGTGCTCTTGCATAGTGAGCTTTGCAAAGCTTTGTGGGTTTCTTGTCTTCTCCTTCACTGATCTTTGGTTAGCTGAGAGAGACACAGCAGAGAAATTCTCCTGGCATCCCTGCTGGTCCTGGTCCATCCTGCTGACTTATGCCAATTTGGTCTGGTGGAGGCCTGGCAGTTTCTGCTTCTGACTCAGCTACTGGTATCCTGTTAAACAGAGATTGGAATCACCCCCAAGGAATTACTTCTAAACAGGTCCACATCCCCTTGTCCTTTTTACCATCTTTCTCTCCTACCTTGGGATGGTGGGCTAGAATAGGGGTTGAAGCATTTGAGAACCCTTATTAATAGTAGGTTATTAAAAATAACCATGCATTCCATTACATCTGTAAACATACATAGAGCAAGAACTGTGGGAAAATGGAGGAGTCCACTCCATGGTAAAGAATGTTCAGGCTACCTTTAGAGGCCTAGGAGAGAATTATCTCAGGGGCAGAACCACCACAGAAGGCACCTTTGTAAGACAATAACAAGCCAGTATGTCAGGAGGAAGCTGTTGCATAGAATCCTTACTAGAGCAATGCTTATTAGGAGAATGCAAGGCAAGCCTGTGGAAAACTACAGGTAAATTCTATCTACTAAGCATAGAAGCATGGGTTAAATCAAGGGAGGTTACCGGGATTGAGATTTCCAAGGTCCTGGTGGCCTGTCCCCAATACCATCATGTCCAGGCAGCAGGGCATGGAACCAAAGAAGATAATTCTGAAGGCTTGAGGTTTAGCATTGTTTTTCTTCTTGAGCTGTGGAATTACATAGGTTCTATGTAGTAATCCATGGTCTCTAGAGAACTAGAACCATTTAATACTGGAAGCAAAGATTAATAGCCATTTTTAGCAGGAACTTGAAAGATAAGAATGGTGAGAAAAAAATGGACAGTTGATGCCCAGTGCATGAAAAGAACAAGAATCAGAATTATTTACATGATATTCTATGTGAAAAGCAGTTGTGAGGGTTAAAGAGCTCAGCACCACTAATGTGAACTTTATTTTTCCATTAAGAAGTAAGAGTTTAGCCTACAGCAGTCTTGATATTCCAGAGTCATAAGTCACTTGCTTCTCAGACTCAGGTTGGGGTGGATTTATCTCATGCTTTGAGGCTTGCCAATATTGGTGCAGACAGGGTTCTGGTCTCTGGACTTTTGAGATATGCTGCAAGAGCGAGCTTGGGACTTTGGCATCGTTGGGATGAAATTAATACTTTGCATATGAGGAAGACATGGAGTTTGAGGTCCAAGTGGGGAATCTGAATGTTTGAAATGTCTTTCAAATTTTATGCTTGGGAAATTTAATCCCCAAGATTATATGTTAGTGATATTTTGGAGATAGGATATTTCTGAGAAATTGTGGTTTGGATGAATGCCCTCCTGAAGTCCACATCTTAAAGATTTGGTCCATAGTAACGCTTCTAAAAGTTAGTAGAATCCTCAGAGGTAAAGAAAAGCAGCAGCAGGTCATGTGTAACATGCTCTTGAAGTTAATTGTAGAACCTAGTCTGTTCCCTTTTCTGCTTCCTGGCTGATGACATGAGCAACTTCACCACATTCTCTTACCATGTGTGCTGCCTCACCACAGGCTCAAAGCAAAGAAGACAATCAATCTACCGTATCTGGGTCAATTATCTTGAGAGTTTCATTATAGTCACTGATGGCTCACTAACACAAAAGGTAATTGCAGTGAAATGCAGTTATTAGGGTGGGGGTTCTGATGATCTAGTTAGTGGCTTTATAAGAAGACAAAGAGATAAGAAACAAAACTTATTCTATCTCATATATGCTGCATTCAGCCAGGAGGAAAGTCCTTATCAAAATCCAAGTGGGCACTAGCATCATGTTCTCAGAGCTCCTAAATTATGATTTAAAATAAACAAAATCTCATTGTTATTATTTACCTAGTCTGTGGTATGCAGTTATAGCAACAGACAATGAACCAATATACCTTCCTGACTATACATAACTTTGTCAGGTCAGGAAAAGAATCAACTAAAATTGATAATTCATATTTGACAGAACATAACCCAACTAGAATTCAGCACAGAGGAGTATCAAACTGAGCATTCAATAGAAGCCCAAGGTGACAACCAAAGTTTTCTCCAAGTCAATCAACAATTATTCAACCACCATGGCTCTCAATGCTTTGCCTAGTCTTTCTCCCTACATGACCCTACCAGTTAATCAGCACTCTTGTGTTCCAAGGTCAATATTCTTTTCTTGAGCAAAATTTCATCTTTGAAGGATTTCAAATGCAACAAAAGTTGATTGCAAAGATGAAAGAGCTGCTTAACAGATGCAATGAGGAAAATTAAAACAATTAGACACTCTTTCTACAGGGAATGAAACTATTCTCACTAAGACCAGTACAAACCCAGAGCTGGCAACAAACTGAAATGAAGAATGACAAAGCAAATCCACTCTTACATTTGGAATTTATAAAAAAAAGCAAAATATTAAAAAAACTAATTTTCATTTCTAAATGTCATTTATCTCTGGGGGAAAAAAATACTGTTCTAAAAGTTCCTATCAAATTCTCCAGAGATATTTTTGGCATAGAATCACAAATGACATTCTAATGTCAATGGCCTCAATTCTTATGGTTTAATGAATTTTTCCATAAAATACAATACAGTAAAAAGGAAAAGGGGAAAAAATCAAATACAAACTATGAAATAAACTCTGCTATCACATCTTGCTGGACTATAATATGTGTGTTTGGCAGGGTCCAACTCACTAACGAGGACTTAGTCAAGGGGTTATTTATAAAGTATACTAGATAAGGTTTTTTTGGAGAATATGATGTGAGTATATCTACATAGACAGGGCATGATGTTTATAAGGAATTTGTCGATGTGATTATGGGAGTTGAGAAATCCCCATACCTTTGGTTAGAGAGATAGAGTCCAGAAGAACTGGTGAGGAATAATTGCCTGAGTTCAATGGCCCGAGAACCAAGAGAGGTAATAATTGCATTCATGTCTACCTGATGGTGAGCTCCATGACCCAGGAAGAGCCACTGTGCCACTGTGAGTCTAAAAGAGGGTATGACTGATGCCCTAGCTCAGCAGTCAAACTAGAAGAATTCCTTCTTGTTCAGCCTTTTTCTTCTATTTTTTTTTAACCAAACGCATGAAGTGGGCCATATCTAAGAGGTCAACTTACCAGTATAAAGTAGAACCTTATCCCAAAGCAGCCTCAGACACATACCCAGAATAACGTTTGAACAAAAGCCTTGGTATCTTATGGTACGGTTAAGTTAATACATAAAACCATCCCTTAAAGCAGCCTCTTAGAGCTGTAAATGGTATTCCTTTCCCAGGATAGAAATATTCAAGGACCATTGGAGCTCTGCTCCTGAATGAGGGCCTATCACACAATCTCTGGAATTTCAGAGTTCTTTGGGAACCTTTAGAAAGAAAACTGAGAGGAACTAGCCCCTCAGTTCAGCATTCTCCAGAATAGAACAAAATAGGAATGAGGATCTAGAGTTTGAATGAGTAAGATAAGACCGTACTCTAGTATCTCCTTAGATGTTGGAATACACCATAAAAGTTATAAAATCAGGGCTAGAAGCTGTAGTCACATGCACTACACACAGTACATGAAGCATGTTAATTCATCTATTATGAAGCTAATGCAGGAACTGAGTTCCATCCACAAGCCCCAAGTGAGAACTCTCAACCCTAATGTCCAGCATGAATACATCTTTGTTTCTATGTTTCCATGGGTGGTTCTTTCCTCTCACTTAAGGATGTTACCTTGAAGTTGGCTTTTACCCAGCTCTCTGGGAATTGTTCTAGCTTCCTTCTGTTGCTGCCAAGAAACACTTTGAACTAAAGCAACTTAGAGGAAGAAAAGGTTTATCTGGTTTATACTTCCAGGTCACAATTCATCATTAGGAGAAGTCAGGGTTAGAACTTAAGCAGGAAATTAGAAACAAGAACTATAAAGAAATGCTATTTACTAGAATGCTCACAGGCTCACACTTAACTAGTTTTTATGTGTAACCCAGATGACTGGCTCAGGTAATGGTGCCTCCCATAGTGGGCTGGGCCCTCCCACATTAATTAACAATCAAGACAATCTTCCACAAACACATTCATGGACCAGTGTGTTATCTAGGCACTCCCTCAATTTGACACTCTTATCTCAAATGACTCTAGGCTGTAACAAGTTGACAGTTAAAGGTAACAGATGAAGAGTAATATTACTGTTTAGACAATAAACTGTAAAATTATTCCAGAACCCAATATAGGTTTCATTGGTAAAACTCTTGCCTCTTATTAGAGAGGCCCAGGCATTATCACAGTACTCATATAAAAGGTTGGTTTTTTTTTTTTAGATAAAAGATATACAAGATTCTAAACATTTGCCTGACCTTTATTTTCATTGGGTTTACATTGACTATGGATGTGGTATCCTGTTTTCACATACTCTTCAATACATTACAATATGAATACATCACTAATATTTTTTCCAGTACAATGCTCTCAGAACAGGAAGCACTTCCCTAGATTCAGGAAACGAAGGTAAGAAATGATGGTTACCCTCAGGGAGAAACTTCTCAACCACATCATTTTAGCTTAGAATCCCTTGGCCTGAAGTAATGGCTTCAGTTAGTTCTTTTCTTTATTGACTCCTTTTGAATATTGGATTTTCATTTTAGGCACCCTGAGGAGACTGAGGAGTAATGATCTTGACATGTGCTGCATATGTGACAGTGAGAGTTACAATGGAAATATACACAGAAAAGCCCACTTAGTTCAGAACCCAGGCATATATAATAAATATTCCATACCACAGTGATCATTGTGGACTCTTTAAGATGACAAATTTGCAACACAAATTATGTAAGAAACTAACCTTTTGCTTCCCAGTTACTAAGTGGCCAGAGAGATGGTATTAACTATTGTGAAAAATCACAGCCTTTTGACTCTCCTACATCTCTGCCCACAGTCAAAAGACTAGAAAGGCTGCACCATCATCCATGACAGCTACTTCATCATTAGTCTTGTAAGGTATGGCAGACAGGGAACTTCCAGGCTTAAGGAACAACCGATCTCAAAATGAACTTCCTGCATTACACAAAGGAGTAGAAAGTCATGAAATGGCAAACTCCTACAACTGGGATTTGTCTCATAGATGGTCCCATGATAAAATCTAGGAAATTCTAACCACCAGCATAGATAGTAGGTACATGAGGTGTGACCAGTGAGCAGGTCACTTGCAAGCAAAAAGCTCATAACTCCAGAGCAAACCAGGGACCTTTACTTAGCATCAGCAACCACAGGCACTTATTGCTGCTCACAGTGACTAGAGAATGGAACTTCAAAGAGCACATTGACCATTGCCTTCTGCAACACATACAGTTACTATATGGAACACATTGCCTTCTGTAACACAGTTTCAATATATATGGAGTTCATTGCCTTCTGTAACAATATAGTTACAGTATATATGAAGCACATTGACTTCAGTGACAATCCAGTTACATTATATAAGTAGACCTGTGGCATTTACTGTTATGAGAAGAGTTAACAGCAAAATAAGGACAAGGGTTCCAAGACAGACTTGAGCTAATGTCTCACAGTTACTTCCTCTTTAACCTTGAACAAACCACTTGCTCCTTCTTAGCTTTAGTTTGTTCATTGGAAAGACAATTATGTGCATAAAGGTCTCACTGTATATCAAGGCACTCTGGGCCAGGTCTTTTAGGGCTTTTTGAATCAATTCATGACACATTAATTATGACTTTACCACAACAACCTTATTATTATAAGTAGCCAACAAAACTAAGTCATCCTCTCCTAAAGTCCAGTGCTTAAAAAGCGTGTGTGTGTGTGTGTGTGTGTGTGTGTGTGTGTGTGTGTGTGTGTTGGGGTGAGTGTGCATACCATGTGAATGAGGTGTGTGTACTATGACACACATGTGGAGGCCAGAGGACAACTTTCAGAGTTGTCCAGAAGATAATCTGTATCTTCTACCCTGTTTAGTGTATACTCTCTTATTCAACATGGATATATCAGGGAAGCTGGTCTATGAGCTTCTGGGAATTCTGTCTCTGCTTCCCATCTTTCTGTAGTAGCTCTGGGGGTGCACCAGTCAAGCTGCACTTGAGTTCCAGAGATCTGAACTCAGATTATCATGCTTGCCCAAGAAACACTCTCTCTGTTGAGGCATTATCTCAACTGAAAGCCCAGCTTTTAACATCCATCTTCCAAGATTTTTCAATAATCAAATAAGAAAATATTTTGTCAATACTTATGATGAAGCAATAAGGAGGGTAAGTATTTTTTTTCAGAAAAGGGCCTCATGTTTGCCTTTCATGCCTCCTATCCTCATCCACACCAAAGTCATAGAGGAGGGAAGTGGACGAGTGCACATGCACACACACACACACACACACACACACACACAAACACACAAACACACACACACAGAGACACACTAATAATAACAATAGCAATAACAATAATCTAATAATCTTTCCTTTAAAGTTAAATAAATGAAAGAAATTGATAGTGCTCTAAAACACATATAGTTTATTTTTGTTCCTTGTGTTGGTTATACTTTATTTAGTGTCTGCACATACTGGATTAGCAGATATTGAAAAAGCATCACTGACATGCACAGTTTTTTTTTCATCAGACAAGTGCAGTCCTCCTGCACTTAGACATACCAGGCAACACTTCAAAAGAGTGACTGGCTATTGTAAGCTGGGGAAAAACAGTAACAGAAAAAGACAGCCTAAGAATAATTAGGACTTGCTGCATGAGAATGTATGGACGAAAAGTAGCAACAAATAGTGTCACATGCAAATGCGTGTTCACATGTAGGCATGTCTGCTTGTGTGTGTGCATGTATCTGTACATGGATGTTCATGGATGTGCATAGATGTGCTTGTGTATGTGTGTGTGTGTGTGTGTGTGTGTGTGTGTGTGTGTGTGTGTGTGTGTTTCCATGGGTATGTGTGCATCTGCCTTAACTCTCAGCCTGAAGCAGTGCTACATCCAGGGCACTGTGACTGGACATTTGTCCCTAGGAAGTAAGAGGTGAAAGGCATATCTGTGATGGGAAAGTAAAGAAGAAAGGGGCCGACATCTATGGAAATAAGACAACATAGATATTAAAACTCAAAGAGCACAAATATATATCATCCCTACCATAACTCTGCCTGGGCAAATAGTGAAATGGAAGGAAATGCTGAGAAAGAAATCGCTAAGAATGTTTTCATTCTCAATCACTTCATTTTGGTCATGGCTGCAAAAAAATCACAAAAGTTTTCCCAATGTGAAAGAGAGCCTGTGTACAAAAGCCTCTCTGAGGATGAAAGTAGTGCTATTGAGGGTATGATAGCCTCAGACAGTCATACTTCCCTACCACAGATAAACTAGCTGTGTTTCCTGTCCCTATGGTTCAAGATCTTCATATGAGAAAGACTTCTGGGATAGTTCAGTTGTGAAAATAGGGATTTTTCCCTTTCTACAGGTTTCTGTAAAATAGATATATGTTCATCAATCTAGCTACAAGAAAACCTAAATTAAAAGCTACTTCCCACTCATAGTGAGTCCCACTCAGTGACAATCTTTGCACTCAGTCTGTTCTGCAGGTGTCAATTGTCTTCTCTCTCTACTTAATATTTATGATAGTAAGAATATAAATGCATGCATGCAAATATGTGTATGTGTATATACTGGTTCACCTGCAGATAGACTTTGATTGCAGTTGCTAATGGTTTAAAAGACCAGTGGTGTTGATATCCAAACCATCTTCATGGAAAAGGACAGCACTCTCCTTTCTCTTTACTGGGACAAACACCAGAGAGAGAGAGAGAGAGAGAGAGAGAGAGAGAGAGAGAGAGAGAGAGAGAGAGAGAGAGAGACAGTTTACAGAGAAGGAAGTATTTATTTTATATCAAAATTACAGGGGTTTCAGTGTGTTGCTGGATCCATTGTTTATGGGACATGCATTACATCACAACAGAACAAAGCTGTTCACCTCCTGGTTGTCAGAGAACAGAGAGAAAAAGAGACATAGTTCTTGACCACCCTCACTAAGAATTAGTGATGTGAGTAGAAAGGGATACACACTTCATCTGCTCACACTGAGATACAAAGTTCTTACTAAAATACACAGTACTCAATTCACAACAGGTTTTAAAACACACCTCCAAAACTCAGATAAACGACAGGCAAAAATCCCCTAATCCTTTGAATGCCTCATTTTCTGTGGGTTCTGGGCATCTCTTCAGCCCCCTACATACATGCATTGAAATACACTATATTCCACAAATATGCATGTTACATTTTAATTAAGAACCAGAATATTAGTAGTCCAATAGCATCCTACTTTAAATCTCCAAGTTTACATTCTACACAGAGCTCCAAGGTTACATGATGTGTGCTCCAGGCCTTTGCTGGAAGGCTGAAATCTCTAACTCAGTATGACATAGCTTTAGTACTTCCCTCAGTAATTCTTCCTTCAGCATAAATGATGCAGCAAATGAATCCACAATGCATTCAGCTCAAGCACAAGTTTCAAGTCTGAGAGCCCAACTTTATTCTATCTGCCTTGCTTCTCATATATTCAGACTCAAGCAATGCAGATCCTCACTTAAAAGAGGGGTCTTAAAAGGGCAGACTGATTTTCATCACCTCTGTCATCAGATTAACCTAGCTATACTGTCATTTACCAGGAGGATGATAAGGCCTCTCTAATTAGTGTTCTGGGATGCTGTGCTCTACAGCAGGTTTCTACACAACAGGCAATGATCTTTATGAATACAGTCTGATGATGTTTGTTCTACTTTCATTTCCGTTGCTGTAATAAAACTCCATGACCTGAATAGGCAACTTAGAGAAGAAATGGTTTACTTTTGTTTGCAATTCAGGTTATGGTCCATCATAGCCCAGAAGTCAAGGATGGAAGTTAGCTAGCCAGATCACATCTAAAGTAAAGAACAGAGAGCAATGAAAACATGGATGCTTGCTTGTTTTCTTGCTTGTTTTAGTCAACTCAGTTTCTCCATCCTTGACAGTTTATGATTCCATGCTTAGGTCATGGTGCTACACACAGGCTGGGTTTTCCCATATCAATCAACTTAATTAAGACAATCTCTTAGTGGGATTGCAAGCTGGTACAACCACTCTGGAAATCAGTCTGCAGGTTCCTCAGAAAATTGGACATTCCACTACCTGAGGACCCAGCTATACCACTCCTGGGCATATATCCAAAAGATGCCCCAACATATAACAAGGACACATTCTCCACTATGTTTATAGCAGCCTTCTTTATAATAGCCAGAAGCTGGAAAGAACCCAGATGCCCTTCAACAGAGGAATGGATACAGAAAATGTGGTACATCTACACAACGGAGTACTATTCAGCTATCAAAAACAATGACTTCATGAAATTCATAGGCAAATGGATAGAACTAGAAAATGTCATCCTGAATGAGGTAACCTAATCACAAAAAACTACACATGGTATTCACTCACTGTTAAGTGGATATTAGGACCAAAGCTCTGATTACCCAAGATACAATCCACAGACCACATGAAGCTCAAGAAGAAAGACAACCAAAGTGCTGATGCTTCAGTCCTTCTTAGAAGGGGGAACAAAAATATTCATAGGAGAGGATATGGAGACAAAGTTTGGAACAGAGACTGAAGGAATGGCCATTCAGAGCCTGCCCCACCTGGAGATCCAGCCCATATACAAACAGCCACCAAACCCAGAAAATATTGCTGATGCCAAGAAGTACATGCTGACAGGAGCCTGATATAGCTGTCTCCTGAAAGGTTCTGCCAGAACATGACAAATACAGAAGCGAGTGCTCACCACCAACCACTGAACTGAGAACACGGTCCCCATTGGAGGAGTTAGAGAAAGAATCGAAGGAGCTGAAGGGGTTTGCAACTCCTAAAGAACAACAATACCAACCAACCAGAGCTCCCAGAGACTTAATCACCATCCAAAGTGTACACATGGACAGATCCATGGCTCCAGCTGTGAGCAGGCAGGAAGCGGGTGGGTGGATCAGTGGGTGGGGGAAAGGGATAACATTTGAAATGTAAATAAAAAAAATATCCAATAAGACAACTTCAACAGACATACCCACAGGCCAACCTAATGTAGACAATCTCTCTCTTTTTTTTAATTGGATTTTTTAAATTTACATTTCAAATGGTATCCCCTTTCCAGGTTTTTCATCGATAAACCTCCTATCCCACTCCACCCCATCCTGCTTCTATGAAGTTGTTCCCCCACCCACCCCTTCCTGCCTCCCAGCCCTGACATTCCCCTACACTGGGGCATCAAGCTATGGCAGGACCAAGGGCTTCTCCTTCCATTGGTGACCAACAAGGCCATCCTCTGCTACATATGCAACTGGAGCCATGGGTCGGTCCATGTGTAATATCTGGGTGGTGGTTTAGTCCCTGGGAGCTCCGTTTGGTTGGTAGTCTTGTTCTTATAGGATCATAAACCCCTTCAGCTCCTTTAATCCTTTCTCTAACTCCTCTATTGGAGACCCCATTTTCAGTTCAGTGGTTGGCTGTGAGCATCCACCTCTGTATTTGTCATGCTCTGACAGACCCTCTCAGTAGACAGCTATAAAGGACTCCTGTCAGCTTGCACTTCTTGGCATCAGCAATATTGTCTGGGTTTGATGGATGTATACGGGCTGGATCCCCAGGTAGGGAAGTCTTAGACAATCTCTTACTAAGACTCTCCTGCCTAGGTAATTCTAAATTATGTATTCTAGAAAATTTACACATTTTTCTTTTGATTAATATCTTAATGGATTCAGATAGTGTGTCAGTTCATGAGAACTTAGTTATCTGCAGATTACTGTTTGTTCCCATGTTAGCTCTGGTCTCATTGCACTTCTTCATTGACTCAGCCATCCCCTGTACTAGGAACTTTGTGTGGTACAGTTATGATGCCTGAATTCACTCTTCAGACCCTTAGTAACTTACTATCTCACACTTAGACTTTAGGTTTCAGTTCAAATGTTAAGAGCACAAAGAAGTATCTTTCTTAAAAAGACTCTTATTTGTGTATTAATAGTAACATACTCATTGCTGGTTATAGCTCTATATTAACTCACATGAACATCTGTTAGTTAACTGTTTCCCATTCTTAAGTGAATCATGGGAAATCAGAGACTCTGTTTTTCTAAATGGCAGACCATTTAGACATCTTTCATGAGTAGTTAATTTATTAAAGAGCTATGAAAGTCCACAGGCAATCAATGATGTTCTTCGTGGCAAACAATCCTTGAAAATAGTTGCTTTCACCCAGTCTCGCAAGCTCCCTGGGCTGAGAACACAGTGGGATTTTTGGTGACTTACACAAACTAGGCTCAGATACACCAGGTTCCTGGTGTCCTTGACTCTATGTGCAAATAATCCACACATTTTCTTATTAAAAAGGAAAAGAGCATCTAAGGTATTTTATTCTGAGTATTTGTTCAGGGAAGAGAAGTTTACACAGCTTGTGGAGAATTCAGCAGGAAATTAAATCTCCATAATTCTGAATTTTCACTTCACTTTCAACTGGCACAGCTTCCTGGCATAGCACTCTTCCCTAGAACATTCATAATACCACATCTGCCACCAAAATGTGTGTTCTGAGCCAAGTCACAAAGCAAGTTGACCAGAAGCTTCTCTGGAGGTCTCAGATAGGTGATACACCAATTGTGATCATACTACAAGAGCAAATAAATACAGGCAGTGATTGATATCTAAGTTTTGTATAGTAACTTGAAGATTACAAAATACTCACATAACAGATTAGCAAAGAAAACTACCTTGCACAATCCTTGTGAATATATTACCTGATTTCTGACTCGCCTCAATTTTATAAAACTAATCTGGAGTTTCTACTTTTAATTTTTATTATTCATTTATTTATTGTGTACATACATGTGTACATGTGTATGCATGTGTGTGTATATACATGCCATAGTGTGAACATGGAGGTCAGAGGACAACTTGCAGGAGCTAGTTCTCTCCTTCCACCATAAGTGGAATTCAGTTTCTTAGACTTGACAGCACCATCTTCATTCATATGGTCTCTCATCAGCCCTTGGGTTTCTATTTTATTGGCCAGGAAACTATTCAACCTGTAAAGATATATATGATTTGGCTAAGGTCACAGGACTTGTGTCTCAAATGCTGAACTCAAAATGAGATCTTGCGACAAATATATTTCTTAACCTATGCATGTTATCTTCAACAACAATCTAATTACTTTATTATTTTATTTTGACTTTACAAAAAAAAAAAACCCAAACACTCCAAGACTGGTGTGTTAAGCAATCTGGAAAGAAAGCAAACAAGAAAACAAGCAGTTTGGTCTTCTCCAGACTGAAAGAGTCATGTGGACTTTTATATTTTGATTTCCTCCACATAACAAAGAAACGGCAATTTTTTTTTATCTCAATCAGATCAGAAGGATTTCTAAGTCTTTTAAAATTGGGGAATATAATATAAAGGGATATTTATATCCGAGGCACAATAGATTGTCACACTCAAAGTTGTTTTTAAGTGTTTAGAAAAAAAATAAATGTTCCCAAACCAAGATAAATAAATGGTAAAAATAAGTCTCAATTTCAAAATAATTAAAGAGGTGATTTTGTGCTAAAAAGGTAAAAAAATATTCCATTCAAATCAGAGTCACATAGAAGGTATTATGTACCTCCAGGGTCTCAAAAACTGCTTGTTTGTTTATTTGTTTGTTTTTCTACTAAACTATTACCTTTAACACTTTTCTTGGTCTGTTTTCTGCTGCTATAATAAAACACATGATCTGGGTAACTTATAAGCAAAAATATTTACATAATTCACAGTTCTAAGAGTTTAAAGGTTCACACTACCACATTGGCTTGGCTCTGGTGAGGGCTTTGTGGCAGATGGCATGTTGGTGGCAATACATCTAGAAAGATCACATGCTACGACAGGAAGGCAGAGACCAGGAAGAAGCTAGTTTTGTGGCTTGACATCAACTCACATTCTCAGACACTAACTCAGTCCCTGACACCAGCATTAGTGCATACAAATGATAACAGCCCTTATCAACTTTTTGCAGGAAGAGTAATACATAAAATCTATTATTTTCCCATCTCTCTGGCCCACTGATCCATCCTCTGTACTATTTGAATGTCCTTGATAAAATATAACTCTGGAGATGACTGACAGATTGAAGAATTCCATGGTTACCCACAAAATGGTAGAAGTGAAATATTTAAAATGGCATCCAAGGTGCTATTCAGTGGGCCTTCTTCCTTTTCATCTGCCCCTCTGCAAGCCCTTGACTTTCAGACCATCTTTAGGTGTCCTATCACACTGAGTATAATGAGATGAACATTCTATGTTCTCTCCCAGCAAATAACATTAACTTCATTCTTCAAGACTTGGATCAAGTGAAAGATGCTTTGGAAAGCATTTCCTATACCAGGCTAAAAGGGCTGGAAAGGAGAATCTAGTCACTCTTTCCACAGATACAAAGAAAAGCCTCAATTCTGGGAAGCATTTGCATAACTTTTAACCACATTCATGACAAGGTTAGGACAAGAATAAGTGATTTCTGGTCTCAGTTCGCTTCCCCCCCCACCCTGCATTTGAATGAATGTGGATGAAAGAACAGAATAAAAATCAAACCTATGACCACATCTGGGTATCACACCAGCTTGGCTCTCCTCCACAAGTATAGACTTCCAGGAGGAAAGATGATATTTTAAGACATCAGTCACAATGAGTTTCCATCTCTGCACCCTTGCATTGGGCTATGACATTCTTCAGAATAACAGTCCCTTCCTCACAAAACAATTTGAGATCTTTTTCAATCACATGTTTAAGCCCCACCATAAGAAGCATCAGTCAGTCCTTTTAGCCATTTCATATCACATGTAGCCTAAATATGGTGACTTCTAGGACAAACTTACTGTTAAATGGTCAATGCATTTAGCAGCATTTTATTTAACCTTTCTGGGAAAAAAAGCACACACATAACTTTGGTATAAATTCCACAGAGAGGGCAATAATACCATGTTTATATAATGTATACTTTAAATATTCATTTTAAGTATGGGATGAGTGGCAATGCCACCAAACTCATAGCTTTTGTATATCAATCCCCCAGCTGAAAAATGGTCCATTTGGGAAGATAGAAGGAAGCAATCAAATCTTCAAATGTAAATGACAACACACACACCACCAGAAATAGGAAGAGAGATCAAAGGCAGATTATAGTTACTCATGAAAGACACCAAGAAGATTCACACAGGGGCAGCAAGATCAAGACATCCAGAAGAATTTTGCAGGACTTCCAACCATATCTGGAGAGGAATCAAAGACTGACTCCTTGGCTATTGCATTTCAAAATAAATAAAGACTCCTCTACTTCCTTCGCAAAAGATCAGCCAAACTAAATTTATGCTCTAGTATATTACCCTGGGAGCTGTCCCTGAAAGAAATAATTTTAACCCTAATACTTCTCTTTGTTTTCCATTCAAGTCTTCAGTCTTTGCCCATACAGCCATTAGCTGGCAAATTAGAAAAATATCCAGTCAAGAAAGGTTTTCTGAACAAGATGGTGTGGAGTGTTATAGTAGGTGAAGTGTCAGTCCCCAGAATTATTCAGACACCTCTCCTTAGTTTTTCGAAATGTAAACTATTACCAATTTCTTCTTCAGGGCTAAGCAATATCATCCTTTGGAGTTCAGCCTGTGAGTGTCAGAATTCTTTGTGGGCAGACAAGACCCTTCCAGAGAGGAAAAATAGTTCATGTCTTAAAGCCTTAGACCTGAGAGATGTCATGGAATACTTGAGTAAGAAGAAAGATAGAAAGCAAAGGAAGAAGCAAGAAATAAGACTTCCTTTCTATTAGTTAGGTAGTTAGATAATTAGATTATTATTATTATTAGGTAGATGTTACATGCTTTGTTAACTAAATTATATACAGGCTTTATCTACACACTAATGTGTCTTCTTCAACTAGTTTTGACTTTCTATAGCTCTATAATAAGGATCATGAGCCTGTTAATGAACACGGGAGGATACATGGTCAGAAGTAAACATGTATTTTCTAAGCCTTCTAGACAGGAAGCACATGGCACCTGGAACTAGAGTCTGAGCTGTTGACACTTAGAAGCTCTGTGAAACAATGGGCATTACGTTGTCTCCATGGCTTCCCGCCTTCATGTGTATGAAACAAAAGATAATGATGTTATCATCAGTGGGTAGGGTACAATCACCAAACGTGTAGCTTCTCAATTAAGTAAATACTAACTGTTGGCATTTAGTCTAGGCTCTGCCCTACAGTTACCTGGCAAAAGCCAAGTGTCCTTGATTCACTATGAAAGGGGCTGCTTGCCCCCTCCTCACTCTCTTGCTCTCTCCTCTTCTCCCCTTGCCCTTGCTCACTTCCATCTTCTCCCTCTCTCCCATTCCCCTCTCCCTCTTTTCCACTTGCTCATTCTCTCTCTCTCTCTCTCTCTCTCTCTCTCTCTCTCTCTCTCTCTCTCTCTTTCTCTGTCTCTATTCCCTCAACCCCCCTTCCCATGCCCTAAATAAACTCTATTCTATACTATACCTTCTTGTCACATGGCTGGTACCTCAGGGGAAGGAGATACTCAGAATGAGCCCGCAGAAGCACCCCTTCACTCACACCACACAGGGCTACCACCAAACATATTCTTCCCTTCTTATCTTTTTATAAAACACAACACTAACCATTTCTTGTTACATCAAAAAGGGCTTATAAAAGTCCAAGTAATGGGGTTGGGGATTTAGCTCAGTGGTAGAGCGCTTGACTAGGAAGCGCAAGGCCCTGGGTTCGGTCCCCAGCTCCAAAAAAAAAAAAAAAAAAAAAAAAAGAACAAAAAAAAAAGTCCAAGTAATGTTGAAAGAATCAGTTCTAGACTGACCTCTGTACTTTACACTCTCCAGTATTACCATGGCTCTACTTTGATGGCAGAAGAATGGTCCCAATCAACACAGAACACATGAGAGATGAGTCCTGATGACTGAAAATCTCCCTGCCTGTAACACAGGCATCTTAAGCAAAATGAAATTATCTTTCCTCTTTCCATCATTTCATTTAGTTCCAAATTAAATTCTCCTAGGAACAGCTCTGATTGCCAGAATCAAAAATTACATATTGTTCCACAAAGAAATCAGACCTGATATGGACCTCTAGCCACTCTCTCTTTCTCTCTGTCTCTGTCTCTCTTTGTGTCTTTCTTTCTGTGTGTCTCTCTCATTTACCATCAGTGGAAGAGAGATAATCGTGTAGGATAAGGCAGGTAACATTGTCTGTCCCTCAAAGCCATTCCATGGTAGACTATCTCAGAAGGATCCTCCCAAAACTGATGAACTCCTGCATTATGAGTGCCTCACAATTTAACCCCCTTTTCTGCTCAATTTTATTCTTTTTCTACATGGCTCTTGATCTCATGGCCTCTCTCCAATATAAACTTCCTGCACACAATGATTAACCTCAAAGTTGTTTGAGGAACCTCACTTAAGACAGATGTGATAGCTAAAGGAGGAAGGAACTAATCCATCAGAGTCACCACAAACTCCGTGTGCAATAAGTAATATAAAGGCTTTCAGCATTTATCATAATACCTGGTCTAGTGTAAAATAATACGCACTTGATTTGTTTCATAATGCTTTTATAATATTGAATATATAACATTACTTGGAGACTTACTTTGTCCCATAATAGATCTGAATTATTTGTATAATGCAATTCTTTTAATTCTAAAAGTCAATGAAGTAGACACTGTTAGCACCTACTTTATAAGAAAGAAACTTAAAGACACAGAAAGATTGTTATCTGTGAAAATAAATCATAACTGGAAGAGTTGGGATTTTTAATCCTATTTAAGGCTGATTTTTTAAGACATACTTTTAATGATTTTCAATATTAAATTTTCATTCTATAACCATCTCAACCCATACAAAAAAAGTTCTTGATATCTCACAATGTGCTGAGATGAGAAAAAGTGCATTAAGGTTCTTTTATTGAAACAGATGGTAAACTGGAAAACAGCACACTAAAATGCCCACATTTTAATCTCAGGTAGCAACCTTATGCTACACATAACATGACTTATCTTGTGCAAAGAAGACTGACAGACAAGGTTAAACCAAGAATGCTGAGAAGAAGATTAACCCAGATCATTCCAGGAACCCTTAAGTGTAATCCCATATGTCCTGAAAGGAGCAAGGAAGAGGGGGACACTAACAGAAGAGGAAATAACTCCGTAATGGGAACAGGGATTGTGGTGAGGTACACACTAGAAACAGGAAGAGGAAAGAGGGAGAGAGGGGAGAAGGGGAAGGAAAAAGGGGTACAGGAATAACAGGAGCAGGGGTGAGGTGAAGAGGAAAAATGGAGGAGGAGAGGGAAGCAGATGAAGGGTGGCAGTAGAGGGGGAGGAAGAGGAAGAGAAATCAAAGGTAGAAGGAAAGAAAGTGAAAAGGTGGTGTTCAATTTTCCTCTGGGGCCACAAAAGGGAACCATTCTTGCTGGCATCCTTGATTTTAACCCTCATCCTTGATTACCAGGGAATAAATATTTGTCTCAGGAAGTAAATTTGTTGTGATTTGTTCTGGTAGTAAGCAGAAACATCTGAGGCCACAGGAAACCTCATTCCTAAAGTACTAAATAGAAATCTATATCATAAAAATAGAAAGCAGACTTCTGTAGTCACTGAAAGTCTGTCAACATCTGTCGGGAGAAATTTTTGAGATCTGCAAGTTCTCTAGCAGGCTGGTCCTCCTGTCTACCACCTCCAGAAGACAGTGACAGGGGAGAAATGAAATTCATAGGCACAGCATACACTTTGTCACCAGCATTGATAAGTAGGGATTCTACTGTCAAAAGTTAATCTGTGTCAAAAAAGTATGCATCAGGTTGGGTATCTAGAAAATGTATATCACATATATGAAAAATATATATAGTAAAATTCATATTTAAATTTCAGAATATTTCTCTGACCAATGTGATAAGTGGTTGTTAAAATAAGAATAATTTACTTTAAATAAAATAATTCTTGTAATTTAAAATTTTAAAATTAAAAGTTTTCATTTTAACTAAAATAAACTGTTGAAGGCAATGTGCAATTAATCATGAGACAGAAATGACCACTGCTAATATCAGTTGAATTGTGTATGAGGATGGAAAAAGGGAAGCGGCCACCATCCAATTGCCATAAACATCTTTCTTAGAGAAAATAAAGGCTTTCTAAATTTAAACATCCTTCCTCCACCCCTCTCATCTCAAGCCCTCAGTCCACCTGTCTAAACCCTTCCCTGGACAAAGTCGATACACAGAAGGAAATAAAACAAATACCCATTCCCTTCACTGTCTAGGTAGTTACACTTATGACAAAGCTTATCAATAGCTTTGGGGGAGGTGAATAAAAAAGGAGGTGGTCAATTTTGGAGCAATCTGAAGTCTCTGTTTCAAGGAAAATTAAAAATAAAGAGGAGCTACAGTGGGGTCATCTGGAGCAAAAGTTCCCAATAATCCTGTCAAGAGAGTACAGTTTGTAGAAATCTTGTCATCTGAACCCAGTACAGATAGCATTTTACTGTTTAAAAATAAGAAAGTAGAGGGAAAAAGTTGCAAGTCAAGCCTCACAAAATGTAAGCCCAAGATGGTTTGTTTATGAAATCAAAGAACCAGGAAATTGCTCTTTCAAGAGCTATTGCTGATTTTGAACTTTTTTTCTTAATTTCTACCCTGATTTTTCTTTTAACATTCTGCACTTCACACACACCATTCAAGGGTGGAAAATGGCCCACAGATCTCTTGGAGATGTGCATGTCTGTAAAGTGACCTCAACTCTCAACACAATGAGGCCGTTCTGTGATCACTTAGACTCAAGTGTCTCCATTGCTTATTCTGTGAACTCTGAAGCAATTATACTGCCTTAGAGAAATTACTTAAATTTTATTTTATTATTACTAGTGGAGGTCTGAAGACATCTTGTAGAAGTCAGTTCTCTCTTTTCAGTGTGGGTTCTGTGCTTCAAGCTTAGATCAAGCTTGGAGGACTGTTACACAAGAATCTTTATGTGTCAAACTATCTTGCCAGTCCAGCTATTTCTTTATAACTGAAATATGCCTAAATATCCTGTACTATGTACTTACTATTAGCAAAAATTTTAAAATTGCCTTTTTGGGTTTGTTCAAGACACTTGTAAATGCCTTAAAATATAGGAACTTCAGAAGGAAAAATAATGATTAAAATGGAGAACAATACAGCACTTTGCAAAAGGTAGGTAGAAATTTATTACTCAAAAATGTCTACACCAACATTTGGATCTCTAATTCTCTGACAAACATTCTATTAAGAAAATCTGCCTGGGGAATAGGGAGGCAAAGTTTAGAACAGAGGCAGAAGGAACACCCATTCAGAGCCTGCCTCACATGTGGCCCATATATATATATATATATATATATATATATATATATATATATATATATATATATATATACCAAACTAGATAAGATGTATGAAGCAAAGAAATGCAGGCCGACAGGAACCAGATGTAGATCTCTCCTGAGAGATACACCCAGAATACAGCAAATGCATAGGCGAATGCCAGCAGCAAGCCACTGAACTGAGAACGGGACCCCGTTGAAGGAATCAGAAGGACTGGAAGAGCTTGAAGGGACTCGCGACCCCTTATGAACAACAATGCCAACCAACCAGAGCTTCCAGGGACTAAGCCACTACCTAAAGACTATATACATGGTCTGACCCTGGGCTCCAATTTCATAGGTAGCAATGAATAGCCTAGTAAGAGCACCAGTGGAAGGGGAAGCCCTTGGTCCTGCCAAGACTGAACCCCCAGTGAACGTGATTGTTGGGGGGAGGGTGGTAATGGGAGGAGGATGGGGAGGGGAAGCCCATGCAGAAGGGGAAGGAGAGGGGTTGGGGGATGTTGGCCCGAAACCGGGAAGGGGAATAACAATCGAAATGTAAATAAGAAATACTCAAGTTAATAAAGAAAAAAAAAAAGAAAATCTGCCTGAATGTCAAATATGTCAGATTCAAAAACTATTATAGTGGCCCTACCTCAGCACCCTGATCCAGGGTCCTAGCTCACGAAGCTAAAGGATTCATAATATTATACAGTAATACAACTAATAGTTAGACTCAAAATATTTAAAAATCACTGAATTAATTAAAAAAAAACAATCTTTCCTGATAAATCAAACAAACAAACAAACAAACAAAACCTCTTCCATTTTTTATATTTTCAGAACTTCATAGCTGCATTGCTCTAGGGCTAGTGTGCACTGCTGTCTGACAGTTGTGTATCTATTGTTATTATTATTTATTAGTACTAATATTATTAAAGTAGCTTATATTTTGAAAGGAAACACTGGAGGAAGGGTTGTAGGTTTTATAACAAAAATTGTTTGGCAGGGGACATGCGTGATCCACCTTGGCGGGGATTAGGGGGGTTGGGGAAAAGATATAATGAAATAACTGGCTTCAAGGAAAATCACACAGGTCCTACAATAGCTGAAGTCCTATGGGATTTATTTACTTTTGGTTTCATGGGAGAACTGATCAGGTGAACCCAGAAATGAGCTATCTGTACTCAACATTTTCAGAGTGTGTGTTGCTCATGATACAATTTGATGTAAAGATAAATGATTATAATCTCTACCCTTTGGGGATTTCTTAACCCTAAAAAGGACATCTCCCTGTCATATCTCAACCCCCATCAATTGATGTGCCACTTTGGGGAAGTACAGGATAGCTTTGCTTTTTTTCTTTTTCTTTTTCTTAATCACTACATTCCTTGAAGCAGAAACAGTGATTAGTTAAGAATTATGTATTTATAATCAAATGTCTACTTTGGCTTTCTGTAAGAAGTACTCCCCCAAAAAAAGCAGTTAAAATAGATGTTTTGTTTGTTTGGTTGGTTGGTTTTTATTGTTTGTTCGTTTACTCAAATGGACACTGTGTCAAGTATCTAACGATTGTTGCCTTTTTAAATCTTACAGAAGTGCAAATTATTAACGTCCCTACTGTATAAACAAGGAAATAACCTTCTATCGAGAGTCAATAGCTGTTCAGTACCATACAGCTCTGTCACAGGTAACAAGATCATGTAAGGCTTATTGTACCCCGAGATGGATCTCTCATGTTCCGCGCCAAACAATTTCTGTTATAAAAACTATAACCCTTTCCCCCCAAATGTTTCTTTTCAAAATATTATAAGCTACTTTAATAATATTACTACTAATAAATAATGACAATAGATACACAACCGTTAGATCACATTAACGTTGTTGAAGACAGGAGTCCAGACCTTGGTTTAAAACAGTGGTAACCTGGTGTTTGGTTACACGAAACTGAAGTGCCTTTAAATTTTTATTCTTAGCCTTTTATATGAGCTATCCTATAAAAATACACATCTTTGGTCTCAGGAAGCCAAACATGATTAATGAAATGGATCAGCCATTAAGGCAGTCATAAATAAACTGTGAGTAAGATATGTCTCTTTAGACCCACAGATGTTCCTAAATATTTAACTATCAACCTGTTTCTTTCTTGTTTCCTGTGCAACCAAAATTATGACAAACTTAAAATCATTTTCAAATGTTCACAAAGAAAGAAACTGTGTGTGTGTCGGGGGGGGATTCATCAGAATTCTATCTTTGCAACTCTTTTTGTACCAACAGTTATTTCAAGTAAAAAATGACTTAAAAAAAAAAGAAATACATAACCCTCTCTATCTTTCTCTCATCTTGGAAGCAATTATTCTTCCTCTACTGAGGAAACCCTTGGTGAGCCTTCAACTAGGTTTATGTCCTTTCCCTTTTGAGGAAATCTTCCCACATAGTGTGCAAGGCATCTTAATGGCTGAATTCTTTTATTTAAAAGATAATGGTTGGGTTTTTGGTTTTTTCTTTTTTTTTTTTTTTTTTTTTGGTTTGCTGGTTTGATTGCTGTTGATTTTGCTTGTTCATTTTATCCTTTTTTTGACATTTGCATTTTTGTTTAATTAACACTCATGCAAAATGAAGTTTCTTGCATTTACAGTGACAGCTGTGTTCACATAAACTGTCTCTCTGATGCCTCTCTCACTGAAATGCTTTTCTTTTTTTTTCCCTTTTCTCCATCTTTATTAAATTGGTTATTTCTTATTTACATTTCAATTGTTATTACCTTTCCCGGTTTCCAAGCAAACATCCCCTTAGCCCCTCCCTCTCCCTTCTATACGGGTGTTCCCCTCCCCATCCTTCCCCCATTACCACCCTCCCCCCAACAATCACGTTCACTGGGGGTTCAGTCTTGACAGGACCAAGGGCTTCCCCTTCCACTGGTGCCCTTACTAGGCTATTCATTGCTACCTATGCAGTTGGAGCCCAGGGTCATGTATATTTACCTGAGTAGCTGGAGCTAGAGTTACAGACAGTTGTGGGCTGTCATGTGGGTGCTGGGGAGCAGCAAATGTTACTGACCATTGAACAATCTTCAGCCCCTCCATAGCCTTCTTTATCATTTCCTTTTCTTGTTGTTCATTTTTAACACAGAGAAATGCGTCAGAGTTTTCTAGGCTGACTTTACATCCTGCACTTTGTCCTAATTATTTTCTTAGCTATAGTATTCTTTTCTATGTGGAATCTTTTTAAATTTTCTACATTCTTCACTGTGTCAACTGTAAACTAATGAAAACTACTATTTCCTTTCATATGTGTAAGGCTTGTACTTATTGCTCTTGTTCAGTTGCCTTGTCTTAAATTAAGAGATTGGTTGAATCAGTGATCCAAAACCACTCAAATAAAGCCCAAGAATAGATGGATGTCTCTGCTGCTGGATTCTAAACATTTAAAGAAGAATTAACCCTAATCCTTCTTAAACACTTCCAAAACACTGAGATATTGAAAGAGTTTCAGATTCCTTTTCTGAGGTCAACATTGTCCTGATACCAAAGCCAAAGATTTTCATAAAGAAAAAGTCTGCAGACCAATATTCTCAAAACTATAGCCGCAAAAGTCCTCAGCACAGTATTAGCTAACCAAAGTATAAACACATTTAAAAGGCTGTTTACTATAACCAAATTGGACTCATTCTGGGAATGTGAGAGGCTTCCATATATGCAAATGAGTTAATGTAGTAAATTGTATTAGCCAATGGCAGCAGAATGAAGGTTGAAAGACACGCAATCATCTCAATGGACACAGTGAAAACACTTGACACATTTATTATAGAAGAAATTCGCCATGGATAATGTCAGGTCATAAAGAAACTCAGGATAAATGGCTAAGCTAACTGTGGTACCTATTAGTATACCAAGGTACAGGCTGGCCACTAGGCCCCCTCAGGACCTTTGACTCCACTCAGCACTTCTCACCCAGCTCCCTACTCTAAACCTCTCCAGCCCAGGAGCTTCCCTTTCCTTTCCTCAGCTTCTTGTTCCTATACAACCCTGCCAGTTCACTCATGTTCTTTCTTTGTTCTCTTATTATTTCCTCTGGTTCACTCTTACTTCTCTTTAGCCTCCTCTCCTTTGGTCCTTTCTCCTCTCTCTTCTCTTCCTCTCTTGCTCTTCACCACCATCCCCTTATGACCTTGTTTAGTCTAGATTCTTCCACATGCCCCAGGCTGTACTTGCTCATATCTACAATTAAAAAACTTCTCCTCAACCATACTCTTGGAATGGCCATGTCCTTATTTCGTGCAGATAATAAGTGGTTCCTTTGTCTTTCTTTTAAGTGTAAGTTTTCCTCTACTATCAGGAAGAATGTGTGGGTGTTAACTCTGCCTCTTTTACACAAGGCTCTCTAAAGACTTAACCAAATTTAAATTATTCTCATTGGTATGAATTTAATTGGGCCAATTGTATTTATGGCAATCTCTATTCTGCCTACATTCCTCTCTTTTACTGCAACAAAAATGAAATCATCTAGCTTCATCTCTCACCAACTAAGCCAGAATTTCCCAGTGAGAGACTGGGAGTATAAGTATTTTTAAATTACTCCACCGTCAACACCTCCATCTTTCTAAAGTACAACCAACCATGATCTGAGTGAAGACCACAGTTTTGGAATGAATGGTACTTACTAAGCTTTAATATTCCTAAGAATATTACATGAGGACTGGGTTTTAATGCAAGTTGTGGGTATGTCTGTGATACCTACCTAGGAAATCAGGGCCCATGTGGAGATTGTTAGTCTTACAAACAAAATAGGTAAAGAATGAACTCAGAATCTCAAAGAGTTTTATCAGAGTTTAAAAGGAAAACCCTGAGGGCAGGCAAGAAGTAAATCTAAGAAGCTGCCCCCCCAAAAAAAAAACACATGGAAAAGTTATTAGCATAGAGATCAGAAAAATGGCAACATATCAAGGATGGAGGGCTTAATAGAAAGAGTAATGGAAGCAAATGTATCAGGAAAATTACACTTAAAAAGAAGGGATAGAAAAGGGAAAAATTACACCTTAGTGAGTTAAGACTCAGTCTCAGCCAAATCTACAGAGACCAAACTAGGAAAGGTACATTAAAGGAATAATTTTTTTTTCTTTTTAGCATACCTTAAGGTGAACTTATCTTCCTATAGATGGTCCACATTTTTAACAGGTGGTCCCTTAGCCAGATTATTGATCCTATCCAGCTAGAATGTTAGGATCACCACCCATGCCAGAGCATCTACTTCCTTGACCTAAAGGCATTTTTTTCTCTTGACGCTTTATTGCTGTTCAACCATCAGTTAGTGTAAAACCTAATTATTCATTTGCAATGGGTACCAGTGAAGGAGATGCTGATGGCCATGGAGCGACATAAGATCACTGTGTTCTGATGCAGGCATTTTGGTTTTGTTTTCTGTTTGTTTGTTTGTTTGTTTGTTTGTTTGTTTGTGGTCTGTTTTCCTCTACTAACCTCTCACATGCTACCTTTGCTTCACTGTTATTTCACAGCCCCACACACTGGTCAACTACATCTCCAAACATCAACATCAGTGGTTGGTTACCAAGTGGCAAGGAGGAGGTGAGTGGTTCCCAAGCCCTACTACATTTTATCTTGAGTAATCTGTTAGTCTTGATGCTTACTATGTAAAAATCATGTATGTCTTAGTGATGTTCATCTACATCTCTCTGTTTCTGTCTTACTTATGCCAAATTATATCATCTGAATCACAATGACTTGGCAAAACAAACAGATCAAAAGGTATGAACTGGCACTCCAGACACCACCCGGACCTGAAGGGACCAGATCAACAGTTCTCTGCACCCAAATCCTGTGGGAGGGAAAGCTAAACCTTCAGAGGGGCAGACACACCTGGGAAGCCAGAAGAGCTACACTCTGCCCACATTTCTGACTCCAGAGGAAAACACCTAACACCATCTGGGACCATGGTGCATGGGGGCTCCGGGAAAAGACGACACACACCCTCCTGGTTGCCCCCCTAACAGAGAGCTCAAAAGCAGCCCCCCATGAGCAACTTGAGCCATAGGACCACAGGTAAGACCAACTTTTCTGCTACAAGCGACCTGCCTGGTGGACTCAAGACACAGGCCCAGAGGAAGAGCTGAAGACCAGTAGACAGGAAAGACTACACGCCTGAAAGCAGAACACTCTGTTCCCATAACTGGCTGAAAGAAAACAGGAAAACAGGTCTACAGCACTCCTGACACACAGGCCTATAGGACAGTATAGCAACTGTCAGAAATAGCAGAACAAGATAACAACAGAGACAACCTGATGGTGAGAGGTAAGCACAGGAACCAAAGCAACAGAAACCAAGACTACATGGCATCATCGGAACCCAATTCTCCCACCAAAGCAAACACTGAATATCCAAACACACGAGAAAAGCAAGATCTAGATTTAAAATCACATTTGATCATATGCTGGGAAAGTTCCAGAAAGACGTACAGAACTCCCTTAGAGAAACATAAATAAACAAGTAGAAGCCTATAGAGAGGAATCACAAAAATCCCTGAAAGATTTCCAGGAAAATACAATCAATTGCTGAAAGAATTAAATATGCAAATAGAAGCAATAAAGAAAGCACAAAGGGAAAACAACCCTGGACATAAAAAACCAAAGGAAGAGACAAGGAGCCGCACATACAAGCATTACCAACAGAATAGAGATAGAAGAGAGAATCTCAGAAGAAGAAGATTACACAGAAATCCTCGACACAATAGTCAGAGATAATGTAAAGCAGAAAAAGCTACTGGTCCAAAACATACAGGAAATACAGGACTCAATGAGATCAAACCTAAGGATAATAGGAATAGAAGAAACTGAAGACTCCCAGCTCAAAGGAGCAGTAAATATCTACAAAAAAATCATAGAAGAAAATGTCCCTAACATAAAGAAAGAGATGCCCATAAACATACAAGAAGCCTACAGAACTCCAAATAGATTGGACCGGAAAAGAAACTCCTCCCATCACATAATAGTCAAAACACCAAATGCACAAAATAAAGAAAGAATATTAAAAGCAGTAAGGGAAAAAGGTCAAGTAACATATAAAGGCAGATCTATCAGAGTCATACCAGACTTCTCACCAGAGCCTATGAAAGCCAGAAGATCCTGGACAGATGTCATATGGACCCTAAGAGTACACAAATGCCAGCCCAGATTGCTGTGTCCAGCAAAACTCTCAATTAACATAGATGGAGAAACCAAGATATTCCATGACAAAACCAAATTTACACAATATTCTTCTACAAATGCAGCCCTACAAAGGATAATAAATGGCAAAGCCCAACATAGGGAGGCACGCTACACCCTACAAAAAGCAAGAAAATAATTGTCTTGGCAACAAAATAAAGAGAAGGAAAGCACACAAACATAATCTCACATCCAAATATGAATATAACAGGAAGCAATAATCACTATTCCTTAATATTTCTCAACATCAATGAACTCAACTCCCCAATAAAAAGACATAGATTAACAAACTGGATACACAATGAGGACCCTGCATTCTGCTGCTTACAGGAAATACACCTCAGAGACAAAGACAGAGACTACCTCAGAGTGAAAGGATGGAAAACCACTTTCTAAGCAAATGGTCAGAAGAAGCAAGCTGGAGTAGCCATTCTAATATCAAATAAAATCGATTATCAACCAAAAGTCATCAAAAAAGATAAGGAAGGACACATCATATACATCAAAGAAAAAATCCACCAAGATGAACTCTCAATCCTAAATATCTATGCTCCAAATACAAGGGCACCTACATACATAAAAGAAACCTTACTAAAGCTCAATGCATACATTGTACCTCACACAATAATAGTAGGAGATTTCAACACGCCACTCTCATCAAAGGACAGATCATGGAAACAGAAATTAAACAGAGACATAGACAGACTAAGTGAAGTCATGGACCAAATGGACTTAACAGATATTTATAGAACATTCTATCCTAAAACAAAAGGATATAACTTCTCACCACCTCATGGTACTTTCTACAAAATTGACCATATAATTGGTCATAAAACAGGCCTGAACAGATACAGAAAGATAGAAATAACCCCATGCATCCAATCAGACCACCACGGCCTAGAGCTGGTCTTCGATAACAATAAGGGAAGAACGTCCACATAGACATGGAAGTTGAACAATGTTCTACTCAATGATAACCTGGTCAAGGAAGAAATAAAGAAAGAAACGAAAGACTTCTTAGAATTTAATGAAAATGAAGGTACAACATACCCAAATATATGGGACACAATGAAAGCTGTGCTAAGAGGAAAACCCATAGCTCTGAGTGCCTGCAGAAAGAAACAGGAGAGAGCATATATCAGCAACTTGACAACACATCTAAAAGCTCTAGGACAAAAAGAAGCAAATACACCCAGGAGGAGTAGAAGGCAGGAAATTATCAAACTCAGAGCTGAAATCAACCAAGTAGAAGCCAAAAGCACCATACAAAGAATGAACAGAACCATAAGTTGGTTCTTTGAGAAAATCAACAAGATAGACAAACCCTTAGCCAGACTAATAAGAAGACACAGAGAGTGTGTCCAAATTAACAAAATCAGAAATGAAAAGGGAGACATAACTACAGAATCAGAGGAAATTCAAAAAATCATCAGATCCTACTACAAAAATCTATATTCAACAAAACTTGAAAATCTGCAGGAAATGGACAATTTCCTAGACAGATGCCAGGTACTGAAGTTAAATCAGGAACAAATAAACCATTTAAACGACCCCATAACTCCTAAAGAAATAGAAGCAGTCATTAAAAGTCTCCCAAGCAAAAAGCGCCCAGGTCCAGATGGGTTCAGTGCAGAATTCTATGAGACCTTCATAGAAGACCTCATACCAATATTATCCAAACTATTCCACAAAATTGAAACAGATGGAGCACTCCCGAATTCCTTCTATGAAGCCACAATTACTCTTATACCTAAACCACACAAAGACCCAACAAAGAAAGAGAAGTTCAGACCAATTTCCCTTATGAATATCGATGCAAAAATACTCAATAAAATTCATGCAAAACAAATCCAAGAGCACATCAAAACAATGATCCAACATGATCAAGTAGGCTTTATCCCAGGCATGCAGGGATGGTTTAATATACGGAAAACCATCAACGTAATACAATATATAAACAAACTGAAAGATAAAAACAACATGATCATTTTATTAGATGCTGAGAAAGCATTTAACAAAATTCAACACCCATTCATTATAAAACTCCAAGAAAGAAGAGGAACTCAAGGCCCATACGTAAACATAGTAAAAGTCACATAGAGCAAACAAGTAGCTAACATTAAACTAAATGGAGAGAAACTTAAGCAATCCCACTAAAATCAGGGACTAGACAAGGCTGCCCACTCTCTCCCTACTTATTCAATATAGTTCTTGAAGTTCTAGCCAGAGCAATCAGACAACAAAAGGAGGTCAAGGGGATACAGATTGGAAAAGAAGAAGGCAAAATATCACTATTTGCAGATGATATGATAGTATATTTAAGTGATCCAAAAAGTTCCACCAGAGAACTACTAAACCTTCAGCAAAGTGACTGGGAATAAAATTAACTCAAATAAATCAGTAGTCTTTCTCTACACAAAAGAGAAACAAGCTGAGAAAGGAATTAGGGAAACAATACCCTTCATAATAGTCCCAAATAATATAAAGTACCTTGGTGTGACTTTAACCAAGCAAGTGAAAGATCTGTATGATAAGAACTTCAAGCCTCTGAAGAAAGAAATTGAAGAAGATCTCAGAAGATGGAAATATCTCCCATGCTCATGGATTGGCAGGATTAATATAGTAAAAATGGCCATTTTACCAAAAGCGATCTACAGATTCAATGCAATCCCCATCAAAATACCAATCCAATTCTTCAAAGAGTTAGACAGAACAATTTGCAAATTCATCTGGAATAACAAAAAACCCAGGGTAGCTAAAACTATCCTAAAAATAAAAGGACTTCAGGGGGAATCACTATCCCTGAACTCAAGCAGTATTACAGAGCAATAGTGATAAAAACTGCATGGTATTGGTACAGAGACAGACAGATAGACGGATGGAATAGAATTGAAGACCCAGAAATGAACCCACACACCTATGGTCACTTGGTTTTTGAAAAAGGGGCCAAAACCATCCAATGGAAAAAAGATAGCATTTTCAGCAAATGGTGCTGGTTCAACTGGAGGGCAACATGTAGAAGAATGCAGATCGATCCATGCTTATCACCCTGTACAAAGCTTAAGTCCAAGTGGATCAAGAACCTCTACATCAAAGCAGATACAGGCAAACTAATATAAGAAAAAGTGGGGAAGCATCTCAAACACATGGGCACTGGAGAAAATTTCCTGAGCAAAACACCAATGGCTTATGCTCTAAGATCAAGAATCGACAAATGGGATCTCATAAAACTGCAAAGCTTCTGTAAGGCAAAGGACACTGTGGTTAGGACAAAACGGCAATCAACTGATTGGGAAAAGAACTTTACCAATCCTACAACAGATAGAGGGCTTATATCCAATATATACAAAGAATCAAGAAGTTAGGCCGCAGGGAGACATATAACCCTATTAAAAAATGTGGTTCAGAACTAAACAAAGAATTCACAGCTGAGGAATACCGAATGGCTGAGAAACACCTAAAGAAATGTTAAGCATCTTTACTTATAAGGGAATTGCAAATCAAAACTACCCTGAGATTTCATCTCAAACCAATGAGAATGGCTAAGATCAAAAACTCAGGTGACAGCAAATGCGGGCAAGGATGTGGAGAAAGAGGAACACTCTTCCACTGTTGGCGTGATTGCAGACTGGTACAACCATTTTGGAAATAAGTCTGGAGGTTCCTCAGAAAATTGGACATTGAACTACCTGAGGACCCAGCTATACCTCTCTTGGGCATATTCCCAAAAGATGTCCCAACATAAAATAAAGACACGTGCCCCACTACATTCATAGCAGCCTTATTTACAGTAGTCAGAAGCTGGAAATAACCCAAATGCTCTTCAACAGAGGAATGGATACAGAAAATGTGGTACATCTACACAATAGAATATTACTCAGCTATCAAAAACAATGACTTTATGAAATTCATAGGCAAATGGATGGAACTGGAAAAATAGCCTCCTGAGTGAGGTGACCCAATCACAGAAAAACACACATGGTGTGCACTCATTGATAAGTGGTTATTACCCAAATGCTTGAATTGCCCTAGATGCACAGAACACATGAAACTCAAGAGGGATGACCAAAATGCAAATGCTTCACTCCTTTCTTAAAAGGGGAACAAGAATACCCCTGGCAGGGAATAGGGAGGCAAAGTTTAGAACAGAGGCAGAAGGAACACCCATTCAGAGCCTGCTCTGCATGTGGCCCATACATATACAGGCACCAAACTAGATAAGATGGATGAAGTAAAGAAGTGCAGGCCTACAGGAACTAGATGTATATCTCTCCTGAGGGACACAGCCAGAATACAGCAAATACATCGGCGAATGCCAGCAGCAAACCACTGAACTGAGAACAGGACCCCCATTGAAGGAATCAGAGAAAGGACTGAAAGAGCTTGAAGGGGCTCGAGACCCCATATGAACAACAATGTCAACCAACCAGAGCTTCCAGGGACTAAGCCACTACCCTAAGACTGTACATGGTCTGACCCTGGGCTCCAACCTCTTAGGTAGCAATGAATAGCCTAGTAAGAGCACCAGTGGAAGGGGAAGCCCTTGGTCCTGCCAAGACTGAACCCCCAGTGAACGAGATTGTTGGGGTGAGGGTGGTAATGGGGGGAGGATGGGGAGGGTAACGCCCATATAGAATGGGAGGGGGAAGGGTTAGGGGAATCTTGGCCAAGAAACCAGGAAAGGGAATAACAATCGAAATGTAATTAAGAAATACTTAAGTTAATAAAGATGGGGAAAAAAAACAAAAGGTATGAACTGAGTCGTCCTCAATATTTCAGCGGGGGGAAAAATCATTAAAGTTTCTAGAACTTGCATCTTTTAGAAACAGTTTTTTCCTTCTATGAATTTCTATTCATTATCTGCTTATATAATGGTTTGTTCTCCTCTCTAGTCAATAATTAGAGGGCAGGTCAATTGTCAAATTCCCAAACTAACCCTCAGTGACCAGCCAGACACTTTGAACTTATACTTCTTGGATAAAAATGAAATGATTTAGACATTTAAACGTGGGAAGTAAGATTCCTTACCACTCTGACCTTTTGTAGGGTATATTCTCTAGGACCTCGTTTCTTTTCAAAGACTATACTAAAATTGTAGTTGCCTCTAATATTTCAGAACTACAATACTTGAGGTGAAATGTATACTGAGATTTTTTTTTACATTTGTTGAATTTTATGCATGACTACCATATTTACATTGCTTCCCATTCCCACTCTACTCCTGTCTGCCTCTACTTTCAAATTTATGACCTCTTCTTAATTAATATTGTCACACAGACACACAGACACACAGACACACAGACATACATATATACATATATACATATATATATGTATATATATATATATATATATATATATATATAGAGAGAGAGAGAGAGAGAGAGAGAGCCTATGAGCCCATTTATTAGCATTAGCATTGTTCACACATACATGCATTTAGGCCTGACTACTAAGGAATTAGATCACCTATAAGGCTCATCTCTAAAGAAACTTGATTCTTGCTCTCAACGGCCACTGGTAACCTATGTCTCTTCATCTAGGTGTGAGACTTGTGGCATTTCTCCCATGCACATGAGCATGTCAGTTGGTGTTGTCATCATGATGTCTTGCTCAGGCAACCATGTTGTTGAGATTCACAGATGCAACTTCCCTGTCATATCTACCGTACCTTACCTACCAGCATCCTCTCCTCTGGTTCTTAAAACCTTTCAATGTCCTCATCAGCTATGTTCCCTAAGCCTTGGAGATAGAGGTTTTATCGTAAATGTGCCAGATGGAGTTGAACATCCTTATTCTCACCATCCCGAGTTTTATCAAGGGTTCTCTATTATGATAAAGCAATCTAGCAGAAACTTTTAAGCATATGGTATGCATATACATCTCCAAAGTCTACTGTGGATTAAACAAATGTTTTAAGAAAATAATCAACAACAGGGGCCATCCAGTTTGATAGATTTCTAGTCAGAGTGCATTTTTTTGTGGCATGCCCCGAAAACTTATCTGTTTAATCATAAACGTCCATGTTTGGCTGAAACCAGATTCTTCATATCCAGGCTATGAAAAGTAAAACTTCAGATGTGGGTCTTGTACAAAGAAAGTCTCCCTGGAAGTTCATGACAGAAAAAAAATAATTTTGAAATTATTTTTTCTCTCAAGATCTATGCTGCTGCTGCCATGCCAGTGGATGGGTGAGGTATATCTATCTTCCTGGGGACCTCTGAAAATCCTGATCCATCTCTATGGGTAACTTTCCTTGCATGCTATGTTATATTTTTAGGCAGAAAATTTATAAAAGCACAATTTCAGCTCATAGCAGCAGCCCAGAATTAATAAATAAGGACATAGAAGTGAAAGTGTAAAAAAGGGGTGGGGTGAGAAATCACCCCACACAGAGTGGAGGACAGCAGGATGTGAGGAGAGATTGAAAACACAGAGTGGACCATTTTCAGAGGAGCTTATGAAACATCTTTGAATTTCACCTCCACTACCTCTGACCTTAGATGAGAAATCAATATGTGTGTGACACTTTAGGCATAGACCTTACTCTGTATGCAAATCTTATATAATGTTCCATCCTTCGTTTGAGACAAAGACACAGACATCCACACTACGTGGAACTTCTATTATAGCCAACCAGCATAAACAAAGGAAATCTGGCCCACTGGGTCTGGAGCATAGAGATACAATGGATGCTAATAGGGTCTGTGGCTTACTGAAGAGACAGAAAATGGGAAAATTATTCCATCTATTTGTATTAAGAGAGATTTGTAATAATTTTCTAACAGTGTGCTGAGAGAATTGCTTTGCCTCACTCATTCCACAAATATTCATAGAAATTTCCAAACCATGTAGTCATTTGCATTGACATGCACAAATACACTAGATCACATCATAAAATCATTCTTGACCTTTAACCTTGTTGATACTTCAAATGAAAATTCCTCAGTATTCAGTTCAAGCCAGTGAATTGAGCCAAAGGACATGGAGAGCAAAACATAGTATGGGATTTTATTAGTATTATTAATTTGTTTATTGCATGTGTGTGTGTGTGTGTGTGTGTGTGTGTGTGTGTGATATGTGCAAATATAAGTACACACATGCTATGACACAGTACCTAAACTTGGTTTATCAGGCTAGGCAGTGAACGAAATTACGAACTAAACAATCTTGCTGTTTCTTGAATTTTTTTTAAGTCTGTGCTTTCAATCTACACCACTAACGAACTATGAAAATGTAGTAAAAGTTGGCTCAGTCCCAACCATGTCCTTCATATAAAGCACAGAAGCTGAGAACAATGAAATCAGCATTGAGTTTTGCCTGCAAGCCTGATGACCAAAGTCAGATCACTTTGGCTCACATGGTACAAGGAAAGAATCAATACCCACAAGTTGGCCTCTGACATCCACATGGATAGCATGACATGCGTGCATGCATGTGTGTGCATGCACACTAAAAATACTCTTTTAATAATCTAGGTAACATTAGTATGAAAAAAACCCTAACAATGAAAGAATTAGGTTGATATTCCACAAAATGGGATTAAAACCAATCTTAAGCAATAGTGTGTAACAGTAAAAAAAATTTCTAGATGACCATGGCAACAGCTTTGAAACTGGATTCAACCCAGGTCTATCTGGGTCACTGGCAATGCTTCTGATACTCTAGAGATGATTTCTGCATATGCACTTTTCCAGGCTTTGCAACAAAAAAGTTTTGCTTGTAGTCACTGTCCTTAGGACCTTCTGCATGAATGTCTAGCCCATTTGAAACAATCCCTGCATAGAAGTGATGCTTGGAAGTGAATAACAGAATGCTTTAATGTGAAATGAACAGCGATAGCCTTGGTCCAGAAGTCAGCTCTAATGACGATCAGCTAAATCTTGGCCAAGAAAAATCAATCTTTAGACAGTTGTTTCATCATTAAGATGAGTTAATAATTGTACTTAAAACATACCTCCTGGCCAGACCAGAGTAAAATTCATGCTGGATACATTTCAATCTGCCAATTCCTAACTCATACATTTTAAAGAATCTTAAATTAAATAATTATATATTTAAAATTTCTATAATAGTAAAGTTGCCTAATAAAATAGAATAAACAGCATCTCGTTCATGGTACAATAGAATCTACTATTCTAAGGTTCTGAGGAGACAGCTTAGTTGATACAGTGACCTGAATCTAAGATAATGAGGACCTGAGTTTAGATTTCAAACTAAATGATGAGCTCATAAAAAGCCAGAAATGATGACCCACAACTGTAACCCCACTTCTGCACCTTGTGATACCACATGATCCCTTAGGCTTGCTGGCCAGCCAGTCAATGAAAGACCCTGTCTCAAAAAAAAAATAGTTAAAAGAAATAGAGGAATTCATATGCATTTGACAAGTAGCCTACACACACACACACACACACACACACACACACACATTTATACCTACACACATACATGCAGGTATACTCATATACACAAATGTATACATACATATGAAAGAACCCGGAGCGGGGAGACCCTCACTCAAGTCTTGGGATGATGCGACCCCCCAAGAACTCACGTGAGACCATCCTTGCTGTAATAAACATGAGGTTTATTGATAGGAACCAGTGCACTGGGGTCGAGACTCATATCCCACGCAGGGGCAGTGGAGTTCGACCCCGAAAGGCTGGGAGAAAGGGTATTTAAAGGGAGAAACCACAACCTGAGGGGGCAGGGATGGTGTCATTGGAAAGTGTCGAGAATACTAATGAAAAATCACAAGGAGGAGCTTCCTGTTTCTCAAGATTGTTAAACTTTATGGTCCACCAGTTCCTGGGAGGAGCTTCCTGTTTCTCAAGATTATTCTCTAAGGGCCTTATCTTAAGTCCTTTTATCTAGTTCCTGGGAGAGCAGGCTCAAGAAATGTGATCTCTTATCTAAAGGTAGAGGGCAGGGTCTGGAATTTGAGGTATTTGGGGCTTTTTTAAACTTCTGACTTCTTAGCTGCATTTTTTATTCTTTCACATATACCACATATACACACATACAAAATTCTAATTCTCTAAAGCTAGATTTAACAGGAGAATTACTATACCAAGAAATGGTACTGAATATTCTCCTGGTTGTCTGCTGCCAAGATATCTTCAAAAGCTTATGAAGAACCCTGCTTCTTAGTGCAGCACAGATACTAGTAGTATCCGAAGATGAGGAAATGAATGACTTAGAGACATATGGTGGGGCATTCTTTGTGTCACATGTGGAGGAGGGAGAAATACGATGTCTGCCAATTACTTTAGAGGTTATTTTTTAATCAAAATTGTCAAGGATAAAGAATAACATCAAGTGAATCCATGGTTTTAAGGAGAGACTAAGGGTAAAGACAATCTTGTTCATATTCTTGGAAACTTAATAACAAATTTGGCTCCTGGTTTGTATCAGAAAAAAATCAGTGCTAGTTAAACACAAAGTTGCCTGTGAGTCATAGGAAGTTCTGTAGTGTGGGGAAATTATATCATACAAGTTTATGATCTGCTGGACAGTAATTTTCTTTAATAAAGGCACAGATGTATGCTTTGCCACATAGGGAAAGGTTCAAGTGTTCACATCATAACTTTGATCAGTGTTTAGATTTTAGTTCTGGCTTATGTCTCTTTTACTTCTCCAGTAAATTTTACTTTTACAGATTAAAAAATATAAACTTTATGGAAAAGCCACTTGACTTCATCCTCCTGTATTTGTCATTCTTTTCTAAAGCTGTAGTTTTTGCCAGAGAACAACTGAACAATTAAAGGATAGAGAGGATTTTGGAGCCTTCATTTTAGCAACTTGGAAGACATTGATATAACTAATTCTAGTTATATAGATGTTTCAGTTCAAGGAAAAACCAATGCCTTTGAAAGTAATTCATAATATATCTAGTAAAAAGCGAATATTCTGATGTGTTAATATAACAGATTATTTAAGAAACAAAGCATGCTTCCTGATATCAGAGTGAATCAAATCTTGAATAAATAAATTTCTCTGTCCAGGACTTTCAGAATTTACCCAGGTCATGCAAAAAGCCTGAACATTTTTTGTTCCAAACCTACAGGAAGCCAATACTTGAGAATAGCTTCAAATCAGTGTGCCACTATAAATCTGGAGAAATAGGAAATTCTAGACAGGTGATACTTGCTTAGCCTGAACTGAAGGCTTGGACTGTGAAAGATACTTAAATGGTGTGGTAGTTTCCATGAAAAATGTCCCCTGTAGACTCAAGCATTTGAACTGTTGGTCCTCAGTTGATGGTACTGTTTGGGGTGTTGTAGAGTCTTTAGGAGATGCAGCCTTGTTGGAGGAAGGATGTTACTGAGGACAGGCTTTGAAAATGTATAACCTTGCCTTACTTCCAGAGGACTCTGCTTTCTGCATGTGGTTGAAGATATAATCTCTCAGCTTCTGTTCTTCCCACCTACTGCCATGCTTCCACCAGCATTATGGACTCCTCTGAAACCATAAACCCAAATAAATGTTCCTCCTTAAGTTGCATTTACTCATAGTTTTTACTCATAGTTTTTTAATCACACTAACAGAAAGTTTCTTGTACAAATGGGAACTGTGAGGAATTCCTGAAGACTGAGTGTCCGCAGGCACAGAGACCCCTTAAAAATGCTATCTTATAGAATGTCACAATTTCCTGCTCTGCATCCCCACCACCAGCAAAAAAAAAAAAAAAAAAAAAAAAAAAAAAAAAAAAAAAGATGAAGACATTCAAAAGAAATGGCTGCAGCCATCCTGTTCATGAGCTCATGAAAATTATTTATTAATTTAGGTTGGAGGTTTAGACAATTAACTGCTTTCTTTGATTCTGTCTGAAAGAAACTTGAATGTTGTATGTTGATGCCTACACGAACATGACACTGAGAACCAGGAGTAAGCCTGCGGGGTTAAAAAACACATGCGGGTTATTCCTGTTAAGAAAGAATGCCCCTTCTGTAGCTTTATTTTCTGAATATATACCCCAAGTTGACCACGTGGAAAAATCTAGGAAGCACAGTGGGAAACCCCGGCTCAAGACTTCAGTAACAAAAGACTCGACTCCGGAGAAATCCAGGAAGACCAGCCTAAATCTCAAAAACAAAAGACTGGGACAACAAAAGACAGGAACGAATTGACCTTGACAAAAGACAAGAACGAATTGACCAGAATTGACCATCGCCCAGGTGTGCCTCTACCAGGCCAGACTGTTCCTTTGTTAGGAACAAAAGGCTTCCACATGCATCACCAGGACTCAGCAGGGGTCAAACCCTGCAAGGGACCCAGAAGGGTCAGACAAGGGGGGTGAAACACTGCAGGGGACCCAGGAGGCTCTAACAAGACCGAAAAATGGAGGTTCCACTGAGATCGGGAAAGAGAAGGTCTCCTGACAGATTGTCCCGAGGCTGGTGAAGAAGCAGGGACATATTGGGGTAAGATAGGCTACAAAAGGCCTCGGTGATTTGGCCTAGCATGGGTAAACTTGTAATAAAAAAGGGACAAGGTAATGGTAAAGTGTTTTTGCATATGCATTCTTTTAGAGTTATGTTTTAGTCTTTGGACCCACACTAGAGAAAGTTTTAAACCATAGACATGAGAGAGAATGGGTTTGGGAAAAACAGTCCTCCTGGACTCTCTGTGGATGCCTTGGAAGAGAAAAACTTTTTCAGAGCTCTCCTAAGAACAGAAGGAAGGCAGGAGACTTCCTAACTATCTGATGGCTCTTATGGGAGAAATGCTTATTTCTGGTTCTGGGCTCCATAGGTAGGATATCTGGGTCCCTTTGCTAGGACACCATCTAGATTTTCCCTCCATGTCTATTGTCTGTCCTTGGTGCACCAAGCTGTCCACGTCCGCCAGTTTATGTCCTTTTGTTTCTTGTTGCTTATGTTTCATGTTCAAAAGAAAAAATGGTAAAAACTTTATCTGGACCTGAAGGGACCAGGTCAAAAGTTCCCTGCACCCAAATCCCATGGAAGGGAGAGCTAAACCTTCAGAGGAGCAGACATGCCTGGGAAGCCAGAAGAGGCTACACTCTGCCCACATTTCTGACTCTAGAGGAAGACACCTAATGACATCTGGGATCCCTGTGCACAGGGGCCCGGGAAAAGGCGGGGCAGGCCCTTCTGATTGTCTCCCTCATGGACAGCACAAACACAGCCCCTGAGGAGTGAATTCAGGCCCAGGACCAGAGGTAAGACAAACTTTTCTGCTCCAAGTGACCTGCCTGGTGGACTCAGGACACAAACCCACAGGAACAGCTAAAGACCAAACAGGAAAGACTATATGCCCGAAAGCAGAACACTCTGTTCCCATAACTGGCTGAAAGAAAACAGGAAAACAAGTCTACAGCATTCCTGACACACAGGCCTATAGGACGGTATAGCCACTGTCAGAAATAGCAGAACAAGGTAACACCAGAGACAACTGATGGCGAGAGGCAAACACAGGAACCCAAACAACAGAAACCAAGACTACATGGCATCATCGGAGCCCAATTCTCCCACCAAAGCAAACACGGAATATCCAAACACAGCAGAAAATCAAGATCTTGATTTTAAATCACATTTCATCATGATGATGATGGAGGACTTCAAGAAAGACATAAAGAACTCCCTCAGGGAAACACAGGAAAATATAAATAAACGAGTAGAAGCCTATAGAGAGGAATCACAAATTTCCCTGAAAGAATTCCAGAAAAACACAATCAAACAGGTGAAAGAATTAAAAATGTAAAAAAAAAAAAAAAAAAAAAAACTAAAAACAAAAAACTTTATCTGCTGGTCAGTCACACCTTGATTTGGTTTTAATTCATTTCAAGAAAGGAACAAATGAAAAAAAAATAAAAAAATAAAAAAATTAAAAAAATTAAAAAAATTTAAAAAAAAAAGAAAGGAACAAATGAATAAAAAGCAGTTTCAATCGGCCTTTGGAGCCCCACACCTGTAGCTAGGGGCCTAAGTCAGCTGGAGAAGCTGCTCTGGGGCAAGTGTCTGCTCGAGCTGATCTTAAAGGCACCAGCAGCTCCTCAGCTTCTATGTTAAGGGAGCTGATGGCTGTTTCTCTTAGAAAAAACCCTGACTTATTATTAGTCTTAGCAGGTAACAGGGTGCTTCTCTTAAAATTACAGCTAGAAAAAGTTAAAATGGTGTTTGGTCTAAATATTAAAGATAAGTGTAGCCACTTCAATTTTGTTTCTGACTGGTTTTAAATGTATAAATATGCTCTACATGCCTTGGTTATGGACTATTGGCTTTTAAGTTATTGGATATGGTTAAAAAAATGTAACATTGGTAACAGAAAGTTTGCTTAAATCTGGTAATTTGGGTATAGTCATTCTAGACAACATGTGGCATGAGCCAACCCAGGGAAACAGGTCTAAATTGGGATAATATTTTTATGGAATTCTTATCCTAGAAACCAGGCTTCTAAAGAATTTAGGGCAATGTCTCTTTGTTGAGGTATTGGAGACCGCACCATCATGCATTCATATGTAGGAATTGGCAGTCAAACTTTGTAGCATGAAGGACAGACTCAGTGTTTTAGAGACTGGATTTTGGAGGCTAGATTTGTTTGTTGGAGGTTGAGTTTTGCTTTCCAAAGTTGTGGTTGTGCTCTAGTGTTACAAGGAGTACTTAAGGATTGTGATTTAGGATTGCCAGTGTTACCTTGACTAACTCAAACTTATTTGTAATTAAGAAAAAAATCAAACAGGTAGAGATTGTTACAGGATTTATGAAGGATTGATGAGGTTTTGGGACTTGTGAGAGCATTACAGCCTGTTTGTTTACCCCAACTGCCATTTCAAGATAGATTTAGAGGATTGTTTTTATACAGTTTGTTTATGTCCTGGCGATTGTGAGGAGTTTTCATTTGTGAGCTTGCTTATAATTTTAGAGAGCCCATGAAGTGATATCATTAAAAAATTTTACAAAAGAATGGCTAATATCCTTATATTATGTAATTTTGTCGCTGCTTCAAGAAGTTAGAACATTGAATCTTTCAGTGTGTATGAAAATTTTTACTACAAACCTTTACTCTCACGATGAGCTTTAATATTTGGGGAGTAGCTGTTGCTTCAGAAAAGATTCAATATTCCTTTTTAATATTTGAAACTAATTTTAAGCTTCTAAGGATATGTTAATTGGCTAAGTACCTCATCTTACCAGCGGACTTAAGTCTTTGTTTGATACCTCATTGGAGATAAAGCTTTTGTTGTGTTAATACAGAAATGTAGGCTAGAGTCATGTAAATATTTTACAAAGAAACCTGGTGAAACATACCTTATTCCAAACAGCAATTAAATTGGTTATTACAAAATATACATATTGGCCTATCACAAATACAAATATTTCAGGCAAAATTGATAATTTTACTCTTTGCATGCTTTTCTATTTCCTGTAAATTTGTGCATGCAGCCCATAGAAAATGCACTTACTGCATTTATAGGTGGTTCATCTAATGAAAAGGCTATATATATGATTGGATCACTTGTTTATTCTCTTGAGTTTCCCCTTGCCTCAGCACAGATTATTGAATTACGTGCTGTAGCTGCTGTTTTTTAAATGTTGAAAAATCAAGCTTTCAATTCATATACTAACAGCCAATGTGTGGCTTGTGGTTTACAGTTGATTAAAAAATTTTCCTTTTTTAGATACTACTAACCCTCTGTGCACCGCTGCATGCCGGAGAAGACAGGACCAGTCATTACCTTTGCCCCTCCTCATTCCCCTCGCAGCTCTCACCGCCGTGATTGGTGTTGCCATTTTGCAGTCTGTGGCTTCACAAGAATGCCATCTGCGTGAAGCTGCTGGAGACTGGGGAACTCTGCCCTGGTTATGCAGATCTCAGACATGGTTCCATTGCCTGTTGGTTGTTCCAGAGAAGGATGGCCAATCCTGAACTGTCTTGGGAAAGACTTTGGCATTTTTGCTGCTATTGTAGCAGCCATTACTGCTGCAGCCACTGGGTCTGCAGTGTCCGGTGTCTGACTTTACTCTCCCCCAATCTATTGTTAGGCAAGCACAATGGGTAAACTTTCTGGAGTAGTTGCTGGTGATTGGGAATTCTAAATTTGAATACAGGAATGGCTTGACAATGGCCCTCGGTGTTATGGCCTTCTGAGTTTCAGCCCTAAGTCACCGCAGTAATTGGCCTTGTGCTTCTTATCACATGCACATACAGCACTCCTATTCCTGGACAGCAACTAAGCAGGTGTTGTTCTCCTTGGTAGGAGACAAACCTTCTGCCCAAACTGGGCTCAGCCTTCACAAGAAGCAGTTAGCTGAGGACGGGCAACTCTTTGGGACCAGGCCTCACCTAAGACAGGAAATTCTGAGACTGGCAGAATTTTCCAGAGATAGGAAAGAGGCTTGATATCTCAAAGTGTCCTAGGACAAGCGCTGCTTAAAATTAATATAGGGGGACTTGCTTAATAAAAAAGTAAAATAGGGGGACTTGTCAGAGCCTCCTGGGTCCCCTGCAGTGTTTCACTCACCCCCCCTTGTCAGACCCTTCTGGGTCCCTTGCAGGGTTTGACCCCTGCTGAGCCCTGCTGATGCATGTGGAAGCCTTTTGTTCCTAACAAAGGAGCAGTCTAACCTGGTAGCGGCACACCTGGGCAATGGTCAATTCGTTCCTGTCTTTTGTCATCCCAGTCTTTTGTTTTTGAGATTTAGGCTGGTCTTCCTGGATTTCTCCCCAGTAAATAGGGGGCATGTAGTTGGTCTTTCGTTACTGAAGTCTTGAGCCGGGGTTTCCCACTGTGCTTCCTAGATTTTTCCACGTGGTCAACTTGGGGTATATATTCAGAAAATAAAGCTACAGAAGGGGCATTCTTTCTTAACACGAATAGCCCGCATGTGCATGTTTTTTTAATCCTGCAAGCTTATGCCCGGTTCTCGGTGCCATGTCAGTGTGGGCATCAACAGTTGTATTTTACTACAACTCTAAATGTATTAATCATAGGAAAGGATCAATGATTTAAAGATAAAATAATAAAAGCTTGAAATACAAAATCTAAAGGGAAATGGAAAGTAGAAACCATACATCTGAATATTTGGAAACATAAAACATGTTCATGAAACATGTTGGGTAGGTTCAATGGTATTATATTAATATTTCTCAGCCTAGTCTATCAATTCAATGCAGCTTTAATTAAAAGCTTAATTTCCTTTGTATATTAAGATTGTTGGACCTACAAAGAAAAAAATAGCATTCTTTCATCTGACAAAAGTACAAAAGAAGAAATTTAACCACGTATGAAAGCTGCTGTTGAGGTATTTCAATCATAGATGATTAATCTTGTAGAACCTGATTTGAAAAGTTGTGATCAGGGAGCTAGAGAGATGACTTCCCAATTCTGTGTGTGTGTGTGTGTGTGTGTGTATGTGTGTGTGTGTGTGTGTGTGTCTGTGTGTCTGTGTCTGTGTGTCTGTGTGTGTGTGTTAATGTGTGTGTGCATTCCCTTTGTTTCCTTTATTTTTGTTAGTTTGTTCATTTTATTTTATATTCTCTCTCTGTCTCTCTCTCTCATATCTTTCTTATTTGACTGTTTTCTTAAGAGAAAGAAAGAGAAGGTAAGGAGTTGAAAGAGTGGGAAGGATCTGGGAAGAAATGAGAGAGAGAGAATCGTGATCAGGATATAAACAAATTATTTTCAATTAAAAAACAAACATATTTGCAAACAAACAAGTTAATAAAATTGGAGGAACACTTGTTGCTCTTTCAGAGGAACCCAGGGTTGCTCACAGCATAGACATGCTGGCCAACAACTACCTAACTCCAGTTCCAAGTGACTTAATCCTCTCTTTTGGTCTCCCTAGGTGGCACACACACATAACACACCTACACAAAGGCAGGCAAACATTTGTGCATATAAAATAAAAATTAATAAAGCCCATTTTAAAATAACAAAACCAATTATCAGTATGCCTTAAGAAGAGGTCAATGTAAAGAACACCTCGAAAGGGAAAGGGCACAAGTACATTTATACCACCTGTGCGCACAGAGGGCTTTTCTCAGCAGGGGATTAATGACACTGATGACAAACAAGTGGAGAAAAACATCTACCATGGTCCAGCCTACCTTCTCCCTTCCCCAGCCCCCACTGTCCTTGACCAGAGCTGCAATAGTGATTATGAGTCACACACAGGTATGGGTCTCACACATGTTTAGCAGTGTAGACATGTGCCTGCCACGCATTGTCAAATGACAGTGCTCAGCTCTCAACACAAGAAACCAGAAATAATTCCCATTATCTGATTCCTAACCAGGATTAGCCCTGAGCCAGTCTTATTGTTTCCTCCTTCTGTTGGAAGAAAGGCAGCCTAAGTGCATGAGGACTACGTAAATAAGGATATACTTGTTCTAGATATAGATTTATCTTCCTGACCTCACTATATCAGGCACACCACCATCCATGAGTCAAAAAAGACAAAATGCCTTGTGCACCATCATGACCTTCTAGAACATGGCTCTAGACAACACTCACTTAACAGTATATAAGTGTGTCAAGGAGTTCACAAACTTGCAGTGGGTTGTCCAAATTAATAATTTGTAGGGATGGGGTAATTTCATCCTTTATAATAGCTAGCTAGTTTACAAACTGTAACCTGTTCTCTTATCTCTCTGCAAGCCCTCCTTCCAGTTTCCAGCCAAGCCTTGGAACATCTCTCCCAACCTTTTCTCCTCAGTTCCCCAACAGTCTGCTCAAACAGTCTCTTCTCCCAGTTTTCCCAATACTAGCAGCTCCAAACTATAATAACTGTTCTAGCCTATCTGCTCAGCTCAGCTTCTCTCAGCTCAACTATGGGCATATCTTCTGCACCAACAGCCTTCTCTTCTCATTCTGCTAGCCCAATACCCTTTCTCAGCCTCAGCTAGCATTTTCATATCCTATCTTATTCTAGAAATCCAAGCAGCAACCAACACTGAAAGTCAGAGGGTCAAAAAATTCTAACAGTTAAGAATTCTTAAAGGGCCAGTTGACTAGTAACTGGGGAATTGTTTATAGGACCAGGCACACAGAATAAATAACATAACATTGCTTAGATTTGCCTTGAATCAGAATCAGTCACCTAGCCAGGATAGTGTCTTAACATCCTTCTTTTTGTGTTGACTCCTTGGAATAAGGAACTCAAAGTAGCCAGGTGGCATGTCAACTTTTCTGTTTCATGGAATTATTATGTCTTTTTGTGGAAGCATATTTGCTTTGGTAATAAAATCTTCAAGCATAACTAAAACAGAACAAGGAAAGAAACAAATACTGCTATTTCTCCTATTACCAAAATTCATGAATGTGGGTATCAAGGGGTAGGGATGAAAGTGGTTCTTCAAACTATGACCGCTAAATGACCATGCAATCATATATGCAGTCCATTCCTGACCAAAATGTGCACAGTGTCACTATGTTTCAACATTATTCTCTACTGTATAATACTAAATACATTTATGATAATCTATAGCTTAGAATAACAATTCTGAGACACAATAATTAAGTGGTTCTGGTAAAAGGAATGGACATTAAAAGGGTTAAAAAACAAATGTGCATCCCCTTTAGGATAGAAACTTGATGTGTTTACATTTATATGTGGGCTAGATGTGTGATAGGCAAAAGCAAGATTTCATTATTATCTCTATTTGTATGGTACTAGTGGGGACTGAGTCCAGGGTTCAATACACAGTAAACATGTGCTTTACCACTGAGATACATTTGCAGCCCTTGTCATTTTTGTTTGAGAGCTAAATACAATTTAAGAATGTGAAGAGATAACAATTTAACAACTAAAAAACTGTGGTGTCATGGTGCTGTATAAATTTAGCTAACCAGGGATTATATTTCCCAGAACCCTCTCTTTTCATGGCTCTGGATTATAGTTGGCCAATATTTGCATGAGACAGGAAAGAACTAGCATAGCTCAGTGAATTGTGGGCCAGTTACTCAATGAATGTTGTGATGATGATGCTGCCATAGTCAAATATATTGTTATCATCTACTGCTCACAGTGAGGATGACGCAGCATCTTACCTCCTGAACTCCAGATGCTTCTGGGTCTCTCTTTGTAGCTCTGATTCCTCAAACACAAGCATGAGCACCATGATGGCAAAGAGTGCCATCTTTTTTGTGGTTCACACATAGGGACAGTTTGAGGAGGAAATTTGTTAAAGACAAATGAGTTTGGGGCAGTTGTCATGAATAGTTTTTCTATTCTTACACAGGTCAACCTCATGTCTCTCAGTCTGGATGTCTCAACTCAGCTTCAGAGATACTAGAAAGGGATAGAACCATTCACCATCTTCCATTATTCTGGTGGTCTAAGGCCTATAATTACACTTTTACTTATGCTCATTGGCATACTTCTTTGAGAAATCACTAATTAATCCATTGTATCTTATTCTACAGTCTGAAAGAAAAAAGACAGTAATCAAAACACAAAAATCTCAGCTAGATTGCTATAAAGAAATAAGAGAGAAAATGATACATGATATATGGTTGACATGATATGACATGGGTGTGTGTGAGAGAGAGTGAAAGAGATGAATAAAAGTTTCATTATTATAGTATGGTTCTCCTCTTCTTCCTTTTTTTGTCCAACTTAGGAATGAAATTTTAATCATTAAAATTTTCATAACACAACTCTCATTTAAACTACATGGCATGCTAGCATCCTCTAGCTAAGAAAGAAGGGGAGGGAGAAGCTAGGACAAGTTGTGGGTGAAACCAGGACATGTGTACTAAGAAGAAAGACTGTCCCTATCCACAAAGAGATCAACAGTCCAAACCAACCAAGCACAACTCTTATCTGGAGCACGCATCTATCAGGCTCCATAGAGAGAATGGTCCAGGATTAGGCAACAAGAATGTGCTGGTCATTTAACAAAAGGATCAGATGCTTTAATTAGAGTAAGGAGGCCCATCTGGTCTAGACAAGGAGATCACTCAAACCCTTTTATGCTTATTGGTAGCAGAACTTCAGCAACAGATCCTTTACCTTAGAATCCTGAACCTATTTCCATATCCAAAATCTAACAGTCAAGTTAAGAAATGAAGAAATAAGTGAATGATATCTATCCTGAAGGCTAAGAGCAGGAAAGGACTGAGAATATCAAAGATTGATATCACCAAACACTTGATATTTGAGTAGTCTGACTTAAAAAAATTTTTTGAGAAATAGAAATAACACATAATGTTGTTCTAACTACATGTATGTATTTATCTATATCTGCATATAAAGATACATTTACTTTTAATACATAGAATAAACTCTAATGTTATATCATATCAAATTTATTACATATATACATGTATATAGATATGCTTGTATATACATAACTATTAAATATCTCCTCTAGCTCTAGATTAATACTTACATATGGAGAGAAAGAGAACATACATCATTTAGGTCAGAGCCTTAGAAGCATTTTTTAGTTTAGTCCTCTTGTAGGCTAAACTAAAGAACCTTTTATTTTTCACTGAAAAATATAACTAAAAAAAGGTAGTAGATGAAAATGTAGAAGGACAATGAATATGGAAAGAATTTAGAAAGCTAGGATAGGGGGAAACTGTTTTCCTTTTGTCATGAGCATCAAAGATAAACCACTGATAGCTTTGTCTTGTTGCTTACAGACCATCTTTCTTGGCTTAGCCTAGCCTAAATAGAATGAGAATACAACAGCAGCAGCCATGAATCTTACACACACGGAATGATACTTACCTGTCTTCGTATCTTTCCTGTTGCTGTGATAGACAAAAGGAACTTAAGGAAGAAAGGATGCATTTCAACTCACAATGCAAGGGGAAGTCTCAGTTGCAGGAAGTTGAAGCAACTAGGTATATAATGTCCAAAGTCAGCCGAAAATTGCAATGAATATGTGAATATTAGTGCTTGGGTCACTTTCTCTACTTTTAAACAGTCCAGGATCCACTGCCTAAGGAATGGTGCTGCCCACAGCAGTCAGGTCTTCCTACCTCAATGAATAAAATCAAGATAATTCCCAGATGATGTACCCAAAGACCCATATCCTCTGTGACTCCAATTTCTTTCAAATTGGCAACATCAAGCAGCACCTAGAGAGCAAATGTTTTCCCTGGCTAAAGTTCAAACTACTAAAGAAAATGTGCCAGTTCTAAAACCTTTTCCAGAGGAGAGAACACTTCCTAATCCATTATAGGAGAGACCAATATGACTTTAAAACAAAACAAAAACATTCCACAAAGGATAACATTCTACAAATCAATTACATACATGACACAAAAGCATGTGCAAAATTTCCTCAACAAAAACTCAAATTGATACCTCAGCACATAAAAAGTACCTGTGCCAACTTAGCTGTACCCCTCAATGCATAGCTTTCTCAACATCAAAAAAAAAAAAAAACAACTTAACTTACCACATCATCAAATGAAATATGAGAAATCCTAGAGTTATCTCCATCTGTGTAGGAAAAGCATTCCACAGATTCTAGATTCATCCGTGATAGAAAACATCAGCTCACTAAACACACAGGAAAACTTTCTCAAATTGATAATATTATCTTTAAAAAGAAACCCTACAACTCATATCACAACTAATAGTAAAAGACTATCCATAATTCCTACAGGTGTGAAGAAGGAAGCTATTTCACTATATCTCTGTCATTCCAGCAGGGATCTCAACACATGCAAAATGGCAAGAAAATAAGCAGCATGAAGCTTTATGAAATAAAAGTATCATCATTCATAGACAATATAACTCTGAATATCTGGTATGTAAATGGATAATGCCTCTACAAGAATCAAGTTTGCAACTTATCGTCCACAATTCCCTCCTCTTTCTCTCTCCTCCAGCCAAGCAAAATGCCCAAAGGAAAGAAAGCCAGGGGGGAGAAGGTGGCCGTGGCCCCCTGCCATCGTCAAGAAACAGGAGGCCAAAAAGATGGTCAATCCTTTGAGAAAAGGCCCAAGAACTTCAGCATAGGACAGGACACCCAACCCAAAAGAGATCTAACATGCTTCGTCAAATGGCCTCACTACATCAGGCTGCAGCGGCAAAGGGTCATCCTCTATAAACACCTCAAAGTACCTCCTTCCATTAACCAGTTCACCCAGGCCCTGGACAGGCAAACAGCAACTCAGCTGCTTAAGCTTGCCCACAACTATAGGCCAGAAACAAAGTAAGAGGGAAGCAAAGGCCACTGGCCCATGCTGAGAAGAAAACTGTTGGCAAAGGGGATGTCCTAACTAAGAGACCACCTGTTCTCCGAGCAGAGGTCAATACAGTCACCAGCTTGGTGGAAAACAAGAAAGCTCAGCTGGTAGTGATTACCCATGATGTAGACTCCATTGAGCTGGTGGTTTTTCTGCCTGCCCTTTGTTAAAAGGTGGAGGTGCCCTACTGCATCATCAAGAGAAAGGCCAGACTAGGGTGCCTGGTCCACAGGAAAACATGCATCACTGTAGCCTTCACACAGGTTAACTCAAAAGACAAGGGTGCTCTGGCTAAGCTGGTGGAAGCTATTAGGACCAATTATAATGACACATATAGTGCGATCTGCCACCACCGGGGAAGCAACGTTCTGGGTCCTAAGTCTGTGGCTCACATTGCCAAGCTGGAAAAGGCAATGGCTAAAGAACTCACCACTAAACTGGATTAACACTAAGCTTTCTGTACATAAATATAATTACAAAATTATCTTCAAAAAAGAATCAAGTTTGAATTGTATAGTGATATTTTTACAATCCTGTTTTGCTTTAATAGCAAGCAGTTCGATTTATAAATCTAATATAATTTAGGCAAAATGAATAGTATGAAATCCTAAAAGGTAAATGTTATAAAATGTTTGTAATTCTTCACAGTGAAAACACAGTTTGCTGAAGAAATTCTAAAAGATATAAACTAAAGACATACCATGATCCCAGTCATGACTGCTGGAGGATGATGGGCTTCTGTGGAGACTGGGAATGGAGCCACATGTGCTCAGATTTTCCATGAGTCATTCTGTTGCTTTACAGACAACTTTACATATTTCAAGGCAGTTTGCTGCTCCGACATATTGATTGTAATATAGAAACTTTTATCCCTCAACAAATGTTAGTTGTCCTCCTTTTAACAATGGCTCTTTATTCAAAGAAAGTCTCTCTGACTTCTCACTAACAGGGAAAAATAATCTATGTAAGAAGAAGTAAACATTTTGACATCTGTGACATGCTGTCTCCTGATTATGTGATTACAAAGAAGGAAAGAAATGAACAGAAAATAGCAAGATTTCCACCACCACCAAAATGTTAGAATTATACTGTGTATGTATTAATAATTATTTAAAGAAAGGAGCCACAAAGATGATGAATATAAACCAAGTGATATTTGGGTCACATACTTATTCTACAGACAACCCTGATTTATCTCTCAGCACTTTTTTCACTAAGTATAAGGGAGATTTAAGAATTCTTTAACTCATCCCTTGTCTATGCTGTCTATACGCTGGTAGACCAGATGAACCCACTGATGAGTTCAAACACTAGCTTTTACTGAACCAAGCACTAGAGGAGATGGGCATTATCCCATGGCCAGCACATGTAAAGTATTTGATCCTAGAGCTGAGGTTAACACAGTAACAACTCACAGAACAAAAATGTATCCCTGGCATCGTGTTAAGGAAAACCACTTCCAGGCATCAAATAGTTGGGCTGGGATTTTTTTTTTTGTTGTTCTTGTTCTAAGAATTCTGGCTACTTAAGAAATCTCAGAGTGATAGTGACAGAACTCGTGTCTAAAGGATCACAGCATCAAAGAAAACTGCCTTTTTGCCATATTTTCTCATTCATGTTATCTTAGTGCTTGCTGATTATGATTTGCAACATGTGAGAATCGTGTTGCAAATTGTGGTATGTCTCAGCTGGAAACTGGAGGTGATGCAAAGTGGTGTTTTTAAATGCAGATGCCCCTGGTACTGCATCTGGTGGCATCAGTCTTCCCTTCCAAGTCAGAGAGATATGAGTATAGAGATGTTGACTGGCATCATACTTAGCAACTGACAGTTTCCCACAGCACCTCTCCTCACCATTTGGTCTTTATGTCAACCTCACAAGATTTAGAAACATCTAGACCACATTGTCTGTTAGAAATTTTTCAAAGAAGTATAAGGAAGAGGAAAGATCAACCCTGAAGTTTGACAACATCACATGGCCTGGGATCCAGATAGAATCAAAAGGCAAACATACCAGTGCTACAGTCTCATTTATTTAATCAGAGTTAAATAAACCATGGTTCTTGTCATGCATCACTATATGGTCCTACTTCTTCGGCAAATCCCTGATCCAGTACCAGTCTACTCTCCAGTCTTACTTGAGAACCTTGATTTTCTTTTTTGCCCACTAAGAACTCTCTCAGTTACCTTGAGAACTTAACTTCTCTTCTCAGTTCCAGTCAAGTGTGTTGAAGTACTTCAGGCTGACTACACACCTTTCTTTTTTTTTTTTTAATAACTTGAGTATTTCTTATTTACATTTTGAATGTTATTCCCGGTTCCCAGTTTCCCCCTAATCTCTCCCCCTCCCCTTCTTTATGAGTGTTCCCCTCCCCACCCTCCCCCCATTGCCGCCCTCCCGCCAACAATCATGTTCACTGGGGGTTCAGTCTTAGAAGGACCAAGGGCTTCCCCGTCCACTGGTGATCTTACTAGGATACTCATTGCTACCTATGAGGTCAGAGTCCAGGGTCAGTCCATGTATAGTCTTTAGGTAGTGGCTTAGTCCCTGGAAGCTATAGTTCCTTGGCATTGTTGTTCATAAGGGGTCTCGAGTCCCTTCAAGCTCTTCCAGTTCTTTCTCTGATTCCTTCAACGGGGGTCCTATTCTCAGTTCAGTGGTTTGCTGCTGGCATTCGCCTCTGTATTTGCTGTATTCTGGCTGTGTCTCTCAGGAGAGATCTACATCCGGCTCCTGTCGGCCTGCACTTCTTTGCTTCATTTATCTTGTCTAACTGGGTGGCTGTATATGTATGGGCCACATGTGGGGCAGGCTCTAAATGGGTGTTCCTTCTGTCTTTGTTTTAATCTTTGACTCTCTATTCCCTGCCAAGGGTATTCTTGTTCCCCCTTTTAAAGAAGGAGTGAAGCATTCCCATTTTGATCATCTGTCTTGAGTTTCATGTGTTTTATGCATCTAGGGTAATTCAAGCATTTGGGCTAATAACCAATTATCAATGAGTGCATACCATGTGTGTTTTTCTGTGATTGGGTTACCTCACTCAGGATGATATTTTCCAGTGACAACCATTTGTCTATGAATTTTATGAAGGCATTGTTTTTGATAGCTGAGTAATATTCCATTGTGTAGATGTACCATATTTTCTGTATCCATTCCTCTGTTGAAGGGCATCTGGTTTCTTTCCACATTCTGGCTATTATAATTAAGGCTGCTATGAACATAGTGGAGCACGTGTCTTTTTTATATATTCGGGCAACTTTTGGGTATATGCCCAAGAGAGGTATAGGTGGATCCTCAGGTAGTTCAATGTCCAATTTTCTGAGGAACCTCCAGACTGATTTCCAGAATGGTTTTAGCAGTCTGCAATCCCACCAACAATAGAGGAGTGTTCCTCTTTCTCCACATCCTCGCCAGCATCTGCTGTCACCTGAGTTTTTGATCTTAGCCATTCTCACTGTCACACCGAGGTATTTTATATTGTTTGGGCCTATTATGAAGGGTGTCATTTCCCTAATTTCTTTCTCAGCTTGTTTCTCTTTTGTGTAGAGGAAGGCTACTGATTTATTTGAGTTAATTTTATACCCAGCCACTTTGCTGAAGTTGTTTATCAGCTTTAGTAGTTCTCTGGTGGAACTTTTGGGATCACTTAAATATACTATCATATCATCTGCAAATAGTGATATTTTGACTTCTTCTTTACCAATCTGTATCCCCTTGATTTCCTTTTGTTGTCTGATTGCTCTGGCTAGAACTACAAGAACTATATTGAATAAGTAAGGGAGAGAGTGGGCAGCCTTGTTTAGTCCCTGATTTTAATGGGATTGTTTCAAGTTTCTCTCCGTTTAGTTTAATGTTAGCAACCGCTTTGCTGTATATGGCTTTTACTATGTTTAAGTATGGGCCTTGAATTCCTATTCTTTCCAGGACTTTTATCATGAAGGGGTGTTGAATTTTGTCAAATGCTTTCTCAGCATCTAATGAAATGATCATGTGGTTTTGTTCTTTCAGTTTGTTTATATAATGGATCACGTTGATGGTTTTCCATATATTAAAGCATCCCTGCATGCCTGGGATGAAGCCTACTTGATCATGGTGGATGATTGTTTTGATGTGCTCTTGGATTTGGTTCACCAGAATTTTATTGAGTATTTTTGCGTCGATATTCATAAGGGAAAATGGTCTGAAGTTCTCTTTCTTTGTTGGGTCTTTGTGTGGTTTAGGTATAAGAGTAATTATGGCTTCATAGAAGGAATTCTGTAGTGCTCCATCTGTTTCAATTTTGTGGAATAGTTTGGATAGTATTGGTATGAGGTCTTCTATGAAGGTCTGATAGAATTCTGCACTGAACCCATCTGGACCTGGGCTCTTTTTGGTTGGGAGACCTTTAATGACTGCTTCTATTTCCTTAGGAGTTATGGGGTTGTTTAACTGGTTTATCTGTTCCTGATTTAACTTCGGTACCTGGTATCTGTCTAGGAAATTGTCCATTTCCTCCAGATTTTCAAGTTTTGTTGAATATAGGCTTTTATAGTAAGATCTGATGATTTTTTGAATTTTCTCTGAATCTGTAGTTATGTCTCCCTTTTCATTTCTGATTTTGTTAATTTGGATACACTCTCTGTGTCCTCTCATTAGCCTGGCTAAGGGTTTATCTATCTTGTTGATTTTCTCAAGGAACCAACTTTTGCTTCTGTTGATTCTTTCTATGGTCCTTTTTGTTTCTATTTGGCTGATTTCAGCTCTGAGTTTGATTATTTCCTGTCTTCTACTCCTCCTGGGTGTATTTGCTTCTTTTTGTTCTAGAGCTTTTAGGTGTGCTTTCAAGCTGCTGACATATGCTCTCTCTTGTTTCTTTCTGCAGGTACTCAGAGCTATGAGTTTTCCTCTTAGCACACCTTTCATTTTGTCCCATAAGTTTGGGTATGTTGTACCTTCATTTTCATTAAATTCTAAGAAGTCTTTAATTTCGTTCTTTATTTCTTCCTTGACCAGGTTATCATTGAGTAGAGCATTGTTCAACTTCCACGTATATGTGGGCATTCTTCCCTTATTGTTATTAAAGACCAGCTTTAAGCCGTGGTGGTCTGATAGCACGCATGGGATCATTTCTTTCTGTACCTGTTGAGGCCCGTTTTTTGACCAATTATATCGTCAATTTTGTAGAAAGTACCATGCGGAGCTGAGAAGAATGTATATCCTTTTGCTTTAGGGTAGAATGTTCTATAAATATCTGTTAAGTCCATTTGGTTTATGACTTCTCTTAGTCTTATGTCTCTGTTTCATTTCTGTTTCCATGATCTGTCCATTGATGAGAGTGGGGTGTTGAAATCTCCTACTATTATTGTGTGAGGTGCAATGTGTGTTTTGAGCCTTAGTAAGGTTTCTTTTACGTATGACTACCCACCTTTCTATATCTTTTCTATGAATGCTTGACATTACATAAAAATCAGACGTGAAAAGGTATACACTAAGAGCTATGATGTTTGCTCTGGAGAGATGGTTCATTAGTTAAAAGCTCCTCTTGTTCTTGCAGAACATCTATGTTCAATTGCCAGAATCCTCATGATGGTTTATAATCATCCATAACAGCTGTTCCAAGGATCTGATGCCCTTTGCTGACCTCTAGGAGTACCAGGTATTCATGGAATAGCTATGGAGTTAGGTAGAAGTGTCAAAGAATGCCCTGGTCACCCAGTGGACAGAGGTAAATGAAGGTTGTTAGAAGGGCCAGGTAAGTGTGTATATGTATGAGTATATGTATATATAAACAGTTACTCCACAAATATTTTGAAAGTAAATTCAATAATCCAGGAATTTTATTAAGGGATCATGATTATACAAAGCAGGCTCTGTCCCTGTGCCCATGAAGTTTTTGTATAACTGAGAGGATATGAAATTAGACTGGCAGGGTGAGGCATGTAACTACAGACCTCAACTCCTGGAGGGTAAGGCAGAAAGATCATCACGACCTAGTCTAATACTAGACTACTTAAAAAAATGTGTCAGAGATATATGCAAAACAAATTACTGGTTACAATGAAATGCATTACATACCAAAACAGGAAATAGTGTTGGGGATACAGGTCAGGGCATGAGTATTTTTCACAGAACAACACAAAAGAAGTAATAATAATAATAATAATGATAATAATAATAATAATAGAAGGAGAAGGAGAAGGAGAAGGAGAAGGAGAAGGAGAAGAAGAAGAAGAAGAAGAAGAAGAAGAAGAAGAAGAAGAAGAAGAAGAAGAAGAAGAAGAAGAAGAAGAAGAAGAAGAAGAAGAAGAAGAATGAGTAATAATCTTAACAAGTTTTCATGAAATTAGCTGGGTAAGAAGAGCCAGGGAAAATATTTTTATATTTTTCTGGCAGAATAAAAATTCACATGTATAGCATTGGAGAACATGTATGTGTTAGAGTTCATGAAAGGAGATGGCCAAGTCAAAAAGAGTAAAAGCACTTCTTGAGCATGTTAAAAAGTTTTGATTCTCCTCAAAGAAAATAAGAACCCCCGCAGCTCCCTGCTCCCAAATCCTGTGGGAGAAAGAGCTCACTGCCAAGACAGGTGGGCACTCCTGAGACTGCACAGCGGGAGAAACCGACAATACGGCCCACTCTTGCCACAACCCTGGCCCAAGAGGAAACTGTATAGGGCCTCTGGGAACAGGAAGATACTGGCATTCAAGCAGCAGGTCCCCTGAGATCCAGACACCACCCAATTCTGAAGGGACCTGATCAATGGCTCCCTGCACCCAAATCACGTGGGAGGGAGAGATAAAGCTTCAGAGGGGCAGACATGCCTGGGAAGCCAGAAGAGACTACACTTTGCCCACATTTCTGACTCTAGAGGAAAACACCTGACACCATCTGGAACCACTGTGCACAGGGGCAAGGGAAAAGGAGAGGCAGGCCCTTCTGATTGCCACCCTCATAGAGAGCTCAAACGCAGCCCCCCCCCAAGAGCAACTTCAGGCCCAGGACCAGAGGTAAGACTAACTTTTCTGCTCCAAGAGACCTGACTGGTGGACTCAGGACACACAGAGGAAAATTCTTCTGGGACTGGACAGTTCTGGTTTTAACCTGGAGCCCGAACCTCGCAGATCCCAACCCACAGCTCCCTGCTCACAAACCCCATGGGAAAGAGAGCTCACCGCCCAGACAAGTGGACACTCCTGAGATTGCAGAGCAGGACAGATTTCCAATACTGCCCACCCTTGCCCACATCCCTGACCGAAGAGGAAACTGTATAGGGCCTCTGGGAACAGGAGGAAAGGGGCACTCAAACAGCAGGTCCACAGCAATCCAGACACCAGCAGGATCTGAAGGGACCCAGTCAACAGCTCCCTGCACCCAAATCCCATGGGAGGGAGACCTAAACCTTCAGAGGAGCAGACATGCCTGGGAAGCCAGAAGCGGCTACACGCTGCCCACATTTCTGACTCTAGAGGAAACTACCTAATGCCTTCACGGACCCCTTGTGCACAGGAGCAAGGGAAAAGGTGGGGCAGTCCCTTCTGATTGCTTCCCTCACAGACAGCCCAAACACAGCCCCCAGGGAGCAAATTCAGGCTTGGGACCAGAGGTAAGACAAACTTTTCTGCTCCAAGTGACCTGGCTGGTGGACTCAGGACACAGGCCCACAGGAACAGCTGAAGACCAAACAGGAAAGACAGAACACCCGAAAGCAGAACACTCTGTTCCTATAACTGACTGAAAGAAAACAGGAAAACAAGTCTACAGCACTCCTGACACACAGGCCTATAGGACGGTATAGCCACTGTCAGAAATAGCAGAACAAGGTAACACCAGAGACAAGCTGATGGCGATAGGCAAACGCAGAAACCCAAGCAACAGAAACCAAGACTACATGGCATCATCGGAGCCGAATTCTCCCACCAAAGCAAACACGGAATATCCAAACACAGCAGAAAATCAAGATCTTGATTTTAAATCACATTTCACCATGATGATGGAGGACTTCAAGAAAGACATAAAGAACTCCCTTAGAGAAACGCAGGAAAAAATAAATAAACAAGTAGAAGCCTATAGAGAGGAATCACAAAAATCACTGAAAAATCTCCAGGAATACACAATCAAAAAGGTGAAGGAATTAAAAATGGAAATAGAAGCTATACAGAAAGCACAAAGGGAGACAACACTGGATATACAAAACCAAAGGAAGAGACAAGGAGCCATAGATACAACCATCACCAACAGAATACAAGAGACAGAAGAGAGAATTTCAGGAGCAGAAGATTCCATAGAAATCATCAAGACAACGGTCAAAGATAATGTAAAATGGAAAAAGCTACTGGTCCAAAACATACAGGAAATCCAGGACTCGATAAGATCAAACCTAAGGATAATAGGTATAGAAGAAAGTGAAGACTCCCAGCTCAAAGGACCAGTAATATCTTCAACAAAATCATAGAAGGACATTTCCCTAACCTAAAGAAAGAGATGCCGATAAACATACAAGAAGCTTACAGAACTCCAAATAGATTGGACCAGAAAAGAAACTCCTCCTGTCACATAATAATCAAAACACCAAATGCACAAAACAAAGAGAGAATATTAAAAGCAGTAAGGGGAAAAGGTTAAGTAACATATGAAGGCAGACCTATCAAAATCACACCAGACTTCTCACCAGAGACTATGAAAGCCAGAAGATCCTGGACAGAAGTCATACAGAACCTAAGAGAACACAAATACCAGCCGAGGTTACTAAGTCCAGCAAAACTCTCAATTAACATAGATGGAGAAACCAAGATATTCCATGACAAAACCATATTACACATATCTTTCTACAAATCCAGCCCTACAAAGGATAATAAATGGTAAAGCCCAACATAAGGAGGCAAGCTACACACTAGAAAAAGCAAGAAACTAATTGTCTTGGCAACAAAACAAAGAGAAGGAAAGCACACAAACATAATCTCACATCCAAACATGAATATAACAGGAAGCAATAATCACTATTCCTTAATATCGCTCACTAGCAATGGACTCAATTCCCCAATAAAACGACATAGATTAACAAACTGGATACACAATATGAACTCTGCATTCTGCTGCCCACAGGAAACACACCTCAGAGACAAAGACAGACACTACCTCAGAGTGAAAGGATGGAAAACCACTTTCCAAGCAAATGGTCAGAAGAAGCAAGCTGGAGTACCATTCTAATATCGAATAAAATCGATTATCAACCAAAAGTCATCAAAAAAGATAAGGAAGGACACTTCATATTCATCAAAGGAAAAATCCACCAAGATGAACTCTCAATCCTACATATCTATGCTCCAAATACAAGGGCACCTGCATACATAAAAGGATCCCTACTAATGCTCAAAGCACACATTGCTCCTCACACAATAATAGTAGGAGATTTCAACACCCCACTCTCCTCAATGGACAGATCATGGAAACAGAAATTAAACAGAGACATAGACAGACTAAGAGAAGTCATGAACCAAATGGACTTAACAGATATTTATAGAACACTCTATTCTAAAACAAATGGATATAACTTCTTCTCACCACCTCATGGTACTTTCTACAAAATTGACCATATAATTGGTCATAAAACAGGCCTCAACAGATACAGAAAGATAGAAATCATCCCATTCGTCCTATGAGACCACCACGGACTAAAACTGGTTTTCAATAACAATAAGGAAATAAAGCCCACATATACATGGAAGTTGAACAATGCTCTACTCAATGATAACCTGGTCAAGGAAGAAATAAAGAACGAAATTAAAGACTTCTTAGAATTTAATGAAAATGAAGGTACAATATACCCAAACTTATGGGACACAATGAAGCTCTGCTAAGAGGAAAACCCATATCTCTGAGTGCCTGCAGAAAGAAACAGGAGAGAGAATATATCAGCAGCTTGAAAGCACACCTAAAAGCTCTAGAACAAAAACAAGCAAATACACCACGGAGGAGTAGAAGGCAGTAAAATAATCAAACTCGGAGCTGAAATTCAACCAAGTAGAAACAAAAAGGACGATACAAAGAATCAACAGAACCAAAAGTTGGTTCTTTGAGAAAATCAACAAGATAGACAAACCCTTAGCCAGACTAATAAGAAGACACAGAGAGTGTGTCCAAATTAACAAAATCAGAAATGAAAAGGGAGACATAACTACAGATTCAGAGGAAATTCAAAAACTCATCAGATCTTACTATAAAAGCCTATATTAAACAAAACTTGAAAATCTGGAGGAAATGGACAATTTCCTAGACAGATACCAGGTACCAAAGTTAAATCAGGAATAGATAAACCCCATAACTCCTAAAGAAATAGAAGCAGTCATTAAAGGTCTCCCAACCAAAAAGAGCCCAGGTCCAGATGGGTTCAGTGCAGAATTCTATCAGACCTTCATAGAAGACCTCATACCAATACTATCCAAACTATTCCACAAAATTGAAACAGATGGAACACTACTGAATTCCTTCTATGAAGCCACAATTACTCTTATTCCTAAATCACACGAAGACCCAACAAAGAAAGAGGACTTTAGACCATTTTCCCTTATGAATATCGACGCAAAAATACTCAATAAAATTCTTGCAATCCGAATGCAAGAGCACATCAAAACAATCATCCACCATGATCAAGTAGACTTGATTCCAGGGATGCAGGGACAGTTTAACATATGGAAAACCATCAACGTAATACACTATATAAACAAACTGAAAGATAAAAACAACATGATCATTTTATTAGATGTTGAGGAAGTATTTGACAAAATTCAACACCCCATCATATAAAAGTCCTGGAAAGAATAGGAATTCAAGGCCCTTACCTAAACATAGTAAAAAGCCATATACAGCAAACCAGTAGCTAATATTAAACTAAATGGAGAGAAACCAAAAGCAATCCCACTAAAATCAGGGCCTATACAAGGCTGCACACTCTCTCCCTATTTATTCAATATAGTTTGTATAGTTCTAACCAGAGCAATCAGACGACAAAAGGAGATCAAAGGGATACAGATTGGTAAAGAAGAAGTCAAAATATCACTATTTGCAGATGATATGATAGTATATTTAAGTGATCCCAAAAGTTCCACCAGAGAACTACTAAAGCTGATAAACAACTTCAGCAAAGTGGCTGGGTATAAAATTAACTCAAATAAATCAGTAGCCTTCCTCTACACAAAAGAGAAACAAGCTGAGAAAGAAATTAGGGAAACAACACCCTTCATAATAGTCCCAAATAATATAAAATACCTCGGTGTGACTTTAACCAAGCAAGTGAAAGATCTGCATAGTAAGAACTTCAAGCCTCTGAAGAAAGAAATTGAAGATCTCAGAAGATGGAAAGATTTCCTATGTTCATGGATTGGCAGGATTAATATAGTAAAAATGGTCTTTTACCAAAAGCGATCTACAGATTCAATGCAATCCCCATCAAAATACCAATCTAATTCTTCAGAGAGTTAGATAGAACAATTTGCAAATTCATTTGGAATAACAAAAAACCCAGGAGGGCTAAAACTATCCTCAACAACCAAAGGACTTCCAGGGTAATCACTGTCTCTGAACTCAAGCAGTATTACAGAGCAGTAGTGATAAAATGTGCATGGTATTGATACAGAGGCAGACAGACAGACCAGTGGAATAGAAATGAAAACCCAGAAATGAACCCACACACCTATGCTCACTTGATTTTTGAAAAAGGAGCCAAAACCATCCAATGGAAAAAAGATAGCATTTTCAGCAAATGGTGCTTGTTCAACTGGAGGTCAACATGTAGAAGAATGCAGATCAATCCATGCTTATCACCCTGTACAAAGCTTAAGTCCAAGTGGATCAAGGACCTCCACATCAAACCAGATACACTCAAACTAATAGAAGAAAAAGTGGGGAAGCATCTCGAACACATGGGCACTGGAGAAAGTTTCCTGAACAAAACACCAATGGCTTATGATCTAAGATCAAGAATCGACAAATGGGATTTCATAAAACTGCAAAGCTTCTGTAAGGCAAAGGACACTGTTGTTAGGACAAAATGGTAACCAACAGATTGGGAAGAGATCTTTACCAATCATACAACAGATAGAGGGTTTATATCCAAAATATACAAAGAACTCAAGAAGTTAGACCACAGGGAGACAAATAACCCTATTAAAAAATGGGGTTCAGAGCTAAACAAAGAATTCACAGCTGAGAAATGCCGAATGGCTGAGAAACATCTAAAGAAATGTTCAACATCTTTAGTCATAAGGGAAATGCAAATCAAATCAACCCTGAGATTTCACCTCACACCATTGAGAATGGCTAAGATCAAAAATTCAGGGGACAACAGATGCTGGTGAGGATGTGGAGAAAGAGGAACACTCCTCCACTGTTGGTGGGATTGCAGGCTGGTACAACCATTCTGAAAATTAGTCTGGAGGTTCCTTGGAAAATTGGACATTGAACTACCTGAGGACCCAGCTATACCTCTCTTGGGCATATTCCCAAAAGATGCCCCAACATATTACAAAGACACATGTTCCATCATGTTCATAGCAGCCTTATTTATAATAGTCAGAAGCTGGAAAGAACCCAGATGCCCTTCAACAGAGGAATGGATACAGAAATTGTGGTACATCTACATAATGGAATATCACTCAGCTATCAAAAACAATGATTTTATGAAATTTATAGGCAAATGGATGGAACCGGAAAATATCATCCTGAGTAAGGTTACCCAATCACAGAAAAACACACATGGTATGCACTCATTGATAAGTGGATTAATTAGTCCAAATGCTCGAATTACCCCTGATCCACAGAAAACATGAAACTCAAGAAGGTTGACCAAATTGCAAATGCATCACTCCTTCCTTAAAAAGGGAAGCAGAATACCCTTGGGAGGGAATAGGGAGGCAAAGTTTAGAACAGAGGCAGAAGGAACACCCATTCAGAGCCTGCCCCACATGTGGCCCATACATATACAACCACCCAATTAGATAAGATGGATGAAGCAAAGATGTGCAGGCTGACAGGAACCGGATGTAGATCTCTTGAGAGACACAGCCAGAATACAGCAAATACATAGGCGAATGCCATCAGCAAGCCACTGAACTGAGAATGGGACCCCCATTGAAGGAATCAGAGAAAGGACTGAAAGAGCTTGAAGGGGCTTGAGACACCATATGAACAACAATGACAAGCAACCAGAGCTTCCAGAGACTGAGCAATTACCCAACGACTATACATGGAGTGACCTTGGCCTCCAACCTCATAGGTAGCAATGAATATCCTAGTAAGAGCACCAGTGGAAGGGGAAGTCCTTGGTCCTGCCAAGACTGAACCCTCAGTGAATGTGATTGTTGGGGGGAGGGCGGTAATGGGTGGAGGATGGGGAGGGGAACACCCATAGAGAAGGGGAGGGGGAGGGACTAGGGGAATGTTTGCCTGGAAACTGGGAAAGGGAATAACAATCGAAATGTAAATAAGAATCACCCAAGTTAATAAAGATGAAAAAAATTATAATCACAAAAAAAGAAATACCCAAGTTAATAAAGATGGGAAAAAAAAGATGAAAAAAATTAAGAAAAAAAATTTTTTTAAATCCTTTAGGCCATGTTTAAGAAGACAAAAGCACGTAATTACGATCATTCTAATGGATATTTCTTTCATACTTTTTCACTTTCAATTTTATGCTTGTATATACTGAACTTTATCAATTTTAACTACCGACACCCCTCTTGTCCCCTTCTCTACCTGACTAAAATCCTTTTCCCCCTAAAATCTCCTCTATTTTGATGTCTTTTCTCACCCATTGAGTCGAGGGATATTTGCACAAACATGGTCAACATAATAGCACACCTTCCCTATTCCCCATGGGCTGTCCACATGTCATAGCCTCTGAGTCAAAGCCCCTCAACCAATCATAATCCTCTAAAACCTGATATTCAAGGTCTTTCATTGTCCTACCTCAGACGCCTTTTCAGACCCATCCCCTGTCAGTTCTTGTCATACATTCTACAAGCCAACCAGTTATTCTCAAAGTATGTGCTTACATACTTTTGCCTTTCATCTAATTCTTATTAACACTAGAAGATTCTCTCATTTCCTTCTTCTCCTGTATCACCCAGATCTTATTTAAAGGTCTTTTCTTCTTTAAAGCCTTGCCTGATTTCCTATGTTGATGTTGCTTTTTTGTACTGAACTTTGAAAAGTGCTTCTTCAATCTTTCCTCTTTCCCTCCTTGAAATTTGCATAATGTGTGTGGTATACATCTTAATTCCTAATGTGTAACATCTGATGTTGAGGGATAAGCGTTATTATGTTTCACACCCTCTACAGCTATAAGCCTGATTCTAAAGACTATAATAGAATCACAAATAACCAGGAAGCAATTGAGTAAATGATGCTTTTATGACTAGAAGATATCCCCTTTTCAAAGCTGTAAATGAGATTGTTATTTCCAGTTTCACTTCTGAGAACCTTGCACCAAGTTTCTGTATTATGCAATGTCATTACATGCATGTTGGAATTTACATCTATTTTTAGAATATTCCCCAATAGCTTAGATAATAATGGGAAATGACCCTTGGTGTTTGGATTATTGTGGGAATTAGTTGAGACAACTGAACCAGTTTTTAAAAATATAAGGTCCTATAAAAATACACAAATTTAGCATAAATTTAAAACTACTTTAGTATACTTTCTCACATTGAATATTAGTTATGTGATATTGGTACCTGTAAATAGATTCATGCAGAAAATCTGTTTGTAGCTGAATCATGAGAACATCCTTCTGTTGGAACTAGCTACGTAACTTACCTGACTTTAGCAAAAGGAAAGAACATGGAACCCTGAGTCAGCAGAAATGTAGAATAAGTTTAAATAATAATCTACAAATGATTTACTCCCTATGTACAGTTCTTCAATGCTCAGAGCTTCAGTTTCTCTACATGATGTAGTCATGCTGCCTTATAGCATGTATCAAGAATTGAAATAATGAGTATAAAAATGTTTTGCAAACTGCAGTGTTTCCATTCATTATAAATATTAAGTTTATTATTGCCAACCATATATTGAAAGTCGTCACATAAATTTCATCCAAAATTATCTGTCAATAGTCTAAACTATCTCACTCTAACAGATGTAACTTCTAAGGTCTCTCCTGGCTCTGGTTACTGAAAACCATGGCTGACCTTCCTGGGCTAGCAGTTCAGGATGCGCATGACACAACGTAAAAGTATGTCAGGCTGAAATGTTTGACTATTAGACAAGCAGAAAGTGAGCACATCAAGGAAATCCAGCTCCCAGGAGACTTGATTGAGCAGAAAGATCTCACCAATATTAAATATTACAGTCTCATCTCTTTCTGTGACTTCCACCTAGTCCAAAACATTCTGACTTGAAAAGCAAATGAACTGTGATGTATATACCTATTCATTCCATACATATTCATTGACAGCCAGCATTTAAGAATGCTAGGTCAGGGCAGAGAGATGGCTCAGCTGGTAAAGCCACTTGCCATGAAAACCTGATTAAAACTTTGATTCCTGGAACTCACAGTGAAAGGAGAGAGCCAACTCTCAGAGGTTAACATCTAACTCTACACACCATGTCAGCACATCTCTAATTTCATTTGACCTAAACTCTACCTTTCTTCTATAACATCCCTTGATGCCACATTCCTAGTTTCCTGACTTCCAAAGGAAAACTCCAAGTTAAACATACATGGCTCAAGTGTCAAAGCTAGGATCTACATATGACAAAGGATACATCCCATTTGCCTTTCTGGGCCTGAGCTATCATGGTACAGTTTGTTCTATTTTGCCCATTTACTTGTAAATTATAATAATTTTAAAAATAGCACTAGGTTGCTGCAACACAATGATATGGTATGCTTCCTAAAGAAGTCACATAATCAGAAAAGGTAAAGTCTCAAAATAAAGATTGGCATGGTATGCTGTCTGCACAAAAGCTCACCTCTGACAGACAACTTGAAAATGTTTCAATTTCTTGAAAACAAGTAGAAAGTTTCAAAGTGTTTGGACAAACTGATATGTGGAAGGATAATTCAACTTCTGAGCCAAGGATAAAGATTATTACAAACTTTCTGCATGTTCGAGGAGGGAGAAATTCTTGTTCTCTGCATCTTGAGCAGGAGAAGGAAGTGACTGGGTGGTGATTATGGAGATAGATAGTTTCCTTTCATCTCGCATTTTACTTAACATCCACCTCTTAAATCTACCTACCCTTCTTACAAGTTAGAATGACTCAGTGTGACCGAATTGATGCTCACAGCTCTGTTTAGCTTTAATAATGAGCTAATTGCCAGAACTACTTATTAATTAACTGCATTATTCATAAAATGGACATGACAACAGGATGTGAAAGAGGGTGCTTTCCCACTATGTTAACATTGGCTGATACACCATGCCTGAAATTAAAGGATGAAGAAGACCTAATATTCTAAGGGGAGGCCAAACTCTCTACTGGGAGGTACTGCAAACAAGCTTAGGAAACTTGCATTGTCCTTGTCGGTACAGATGACCAGAGATTCCTAGTGACAAGAGGCATATATATTTCTTTTGTAATAATATTTCATGATTCTGACATCTCCAGCTTACAACCTTCACCTTCAAAAGCCTTGAAGATACCCTCTAAGTTTGTGCCTCATTTCGCCTTGAACTTGACTCATGCCCCAAGCCTTCCCCCACAAAGCCTGGAGGCTAGAAGTTTCTTGGAGAAGCTTCACATGACACAAAAGACATGGTTGGTTTAAACTATAAACAATAAAACTATTAACTATGTTGCAAATCCTGTGTCAAAACTTAAAAATGGAGCTAAGGAATGTCTCCCTCAGTAAAGTATTTGCCTTATGAGAACAGGGCCCTGATTTCAATTTCTGAGACGCATTTATATTTTTATAAAATCAAGAGTGGTAGAGTACTTGTAATCCTAGGATTGGGGGTGGGGGGATAAGAAGATCCTGTGGTTCACTGAACAAACAGCCTCATCTACTTAGCCTGCTCCAGACAAGTGAAAGGCCCTGTATCATAAGATAGGCAGTGCCCTGTATCACAAATGGACAGAGCTTGAGGAATTACATCCAAATATGCTCACGTATACATGTGCATCGACACACATCCATGAAACTTCACACACATATAAAAGCACACAAAGTAGAAAATGCCTCCTCTTTATCTACTGTGTAGAGCAAGTTCTTCAAATCCCAGCTCTGCTTATGGTAAATAAATTAAAAACAATTTTCACTTGCTAGGTTCCAAGATGAAGAGATAAAGAAATGTGTGCTTTGGGCACACATGGAAGCAGATACAAATCAATGGAATATATATATATATTATATATATAATATATATATATACATATATATATATAATATGTATATATATATATGTACATATGTATATATATATATATATATATATATATTCTTGAAAAGTTAGGCTTGGAAGACTAAGGGACACCCAGGTTTTGTTTGAAATAGACCAGAGTGGTCTGAAGACATGTTGAAGCACCAAGTGTGTATCCATCACCCTACAGATGGTAGCAGACAGGACACCCTCAGGTTCAAGATCCTCAGAGAAGCACACGCAAAACATAGCCCCAATGAGAAATGACCTGGATCTCCCTTTATGATGTCAGAAAAGCAACCGATACAAAATAAAAGTATGATTTGAAAGTAAGACAAGCTAGAAGAACGTCTCTCCCTCCCCAGTCTCCCGTCCCCGGGCTCTGCAGTGTGTCAGCTGAGACTGCATGGTAGGTGGAGTGAATGACCCAAGACATAGTGGACAATGTTCTCCATAACCCCTTCTTCAACCATGGCTCTCCAACACTGAGGGTATTCCAAGCTGAGAAAGGAAAATTCAGATTAAATAAATCAGAAGATTTCTACCCCCAATATTTCTATTCTTTACTTGCATTTTACCTTTAATTAAGTCGCCCTCCCCAGCCCAGCAGCCCCTTTCTAGTTTTTAGGCTTTCATAAAAGTAACACAGTTAAACACATATGGATAAATATTCAAAACTGAGATCTGCATACACAGTGTTTGTCATTCTAAGTCTGGGTTATCTCCTTTAATATAACATTTTCTAATTTCAACTGTTTATCACAACACTTATGATTTTACTTTTCTTTATAGCTAAATAATATTTCATTGTGCATATGCACCATACTTATTCAGATATTACTTGATAGACATCATGGCTGGTTCCATTCCTTAGCAAGTGTGAACAGAGCAACAATAATCTTGCATTTCCAAGTATCCCTGTAGTGGGCTAGAGTCATTTGTATATGTGACCCAGGAGTGGTATAGCTGGACCATATTATCTAACTTTTGAGAATCCAAAATGGTTGAGCTAACTTACATACTTACCAACAGTGCAAGGGCTCTCCTTTCCCCATACCCATACCACCATTTATTGTTGTTCATTTGTAAATTAGAATGCCTTAAACTCTACAACATTCCAAAGTGAAACCATGTGTTTATATTCAATAATCAGAAAATCTTTAGTTGCCTTCTTGAGATTATCCAAAGGAAAGGAAAGGAGTCAATAGAACAACTTCAAAATAAGAATGGAAAGGAAAACAATTAAGTTGCTTCCTACTCACCCCCCCATGACCCACAGTGTTTAATGAAGTAATTTTGTGTAAAGTATGTTATTTAATTGTCATAAAACCCTATGATTAATATCTTGTGTCATGACTCAGCAGTTAGGAACGTGTAAAGCTCTTACAGATGACCCAAGTTCAGTTCTCAGCACCCATGCTGGACAGCTTACAATCACCTCTACCTCTAGTTCCAAAGAATGTGATGCCCTCTTCTGGCCACTGAGGGCATGTGCACTCATGTGCACATACCCCCACAGAGACACATGTACACATTACACGTGAGTTTACACAAATTCATGAAATCATATGAACAATAATAAGTGGCAGAGGATGGCATTGTCCAGAATCAATGGGAGGAAAAGCTCTTGGTGCTGTGAAGGCTTCTTTTCCCAATATAGGGTAATGCCAAGGTGTTGAGGTTGGAACAGGTGGGTGGGAATGGGAGCATCCTCATAAAAGCAGGGGAAGGGAGCAAGGGTTATAGGAGACTGTGAAAAGGGGATAGCATTTGAAATGTAAATACATAAAATATCCAAGAAAAATAAAATTATTTTTAAAAATTCAACATCTGAAAAAAATCTCCTGAAGTGGAAACTTCTAGTTCTTTAGAAAGTTATTTATGCCAAATGTTGTTTAGCACACAGGGAAAAGGATGTTTTGATATAGCAAACACATTTTTTGAAAGGACTCTTAGTGAAGAAGTATATGACTCCATAGACAATGGGAGACAAACACACTGAGCCTTGGTTTGGTTTGGTTTGGTTTGCCTCGCTATTCTCTAAAGACATGCATGTATTGGTTCACCTTACATAGCATTGTTGAACTTGTGATAACTCAGACATTGAGAGAAACTTGCCTAAGAACTTCTCATGAGGTTCCTGCAGCAGCTTGCTGATTCTTTGACCTTGTCTCAGGCTGGTTGATGAGCCTAGTGGTTTCTTCAGGATTTAACTACAGGTGCCTGGTATCTGCTTGCTGAAAGGACTTGACTGTAGCTTCTGGTTTGTGCCTGGTGTCTGCTTGCTGAAAGGACTGATCTGCAGCTGCTAAGTTACATTTGGTGTTTGCTACAGGACTGAACTGCTGCCAAAGAAGATCAAGCTCACACCCAAAGAACTATTGCTGAACAGGTCCACTTCCCCCGTATCATAATAACTTTGCCTTTCTGGGTAGTGGGCTCGAGGAGAGATTGAACCCTTATTAAAAGTAGGTGGCAAAAAAGTTATGCCTACACTTCTGAGCCTAATCCAACACATAATTTTGAACCAAAGAAAAAAGATAGAGGAAGGGAACAATGCAGTAGACCAAGCTTATCAGACAATTTCATAAAAGCTGTAATTTTTCATGTCTATGTCTTTTATTTTATGCTGGCACAGGATGCATAAAAGGATGCAAGATAGACACAGACTCATGACAGGAAAATCCCCAACGTCTATTCATTGAAGTTGGTAGTTATTAAAATTGGGCTTGAAGTCTCATCTCCATGAATTCTCTATGGTTTGCACACATTTCACACAAAGCTTGGGGTTTTGCTTTTTGCTTTGTGGAAAAATGAAAAATTACCGAAGGGAGTCATGGGTCAACATCCCCTGCTTTAAAAGCCATCTAACACCAACATACTTTTTCCTGTCAATGCTGTCACCCACCTTTCTTCCACTTCCTTCTTTTCATTACTTGCCTTTGGGACAAAATAAAAATCAATGAAAAGAAATAATGCTGTGCCATTTGGTGGACTTCCACTTGGGCACATGGTTCTAGGTATTCTGCATGTGCCATCTCATTTAATACTTTCAACAATCCTATAAAAAGATAAACAGAATTTCATGTTTTAGACAAGTATCTAGGGTCAGGAGAACTTACCTACAGGTCTTCTTGATGTTCTATGTTCTTAATCCAATTGGAGAGATTCACTGTTTTACCCACAGGCAGTCTCAAAAGGGATGAATCAGAATAAAATAAGGCTGTATTTCCTCACATCATGTAATGTGTTAACTTGAAAGCAAATATACTATTAAAAAACACACAGTGCCGCAGTCACAGCCTTTATCCATAATCTTAATTTTTTTATAAAGGAGCAAATAAAAATTTTCTCACACTTCACAAATCTATTTTTCATTAAAAGCAGACATGCCCTTCAGTAATATTAAATGTTGGGCAGGCAACCAAAGTATATTGCTAAATTCTTCTTTGCATTTGGTTGTGTGCAGCTATTTCTTATTTCCCCTGACAGCTAGCTTTCTAGACTGAAAACGACTCAGCAAATTTGCATCCTAGCACATTTGCCTTATTTTAGAGTTTTTACGATGGCAAAATTGAAAAGATCAGATCAGATCTCCATCTCTGTGGAAGGTATTTCAAGATGAGTGAAATATGTGCAAAGAAGTATGAATCCCTCACACATATACAGACATGACAATACCTATGTTTCTAGTAATGATGATCTCATATTCAAATTCTGCTTAGATAGTATCTCCATGTATATGATGGCTCAGAAGAGAGAACCAGTGTAATATGTGTCAATGGCAAGTATGATGTAGGCAACTTAGAATCTGATGATCTATGGATTATAATTTCTAACTAGCATTGGTGATGCTTCTTGGTGGATGTCTAAGATTAAACAAATTGAAAATATAATATACATTGAACATACTGAGAAGCTCTGCTACTATGGTTTAGATTTAGTTTTCCCAATGATAGCAAATGTGCTAAAAACATGATTCCCAATATGACAGCATCAAAAGGTAATATAGAATCTTTACAAGATTGAGCCTAATAAAGATAATCCAGTTAGCTGGTAATGGGTTAATGATCATCTCACTTGAGTGACTTATGTCTTTGGGGCTGGGTTATTTACAACAAGAATAGTTATAAAGCAAAGCCACCATACATGTTTGATCTCTTCTACATAAGACACTCTACATCTGCCCTATGACATCATCTGAATCATTGATGTATGAGACCTTCATCAGATATGGTCATATGAACTTTGACTCTCTAGTCTATGGTTCAAATACTTTTTTCTTTATAAAGTACCCAATCTTGGGTATTTTGTTACAGCAGCACAAAACGAATGGAGATAGACTCCATTCCTAAGATTTAACTTAAAAACTTCACTGAAAAGGAGAAAAGGTTGAAGAATCAAGATTGAAATCTGAGAGCATAAGATTAAAAGTCAAAAACGCTCTTTCATCTGCCCACTTTCCAATTTCCACAGGAGTAGACACATGGAAATAAAAAGAAATCTATATGATTACAGAAAATGAGAAGGGTATGGACAAAAAAAGAGAGAGAAGTGAAGAGTTGGCCAATTTCAGACTTTTAATTACAATCTTTTATTTTAGCTTATTGAAGTATAATTGACAAATAAAATTATATAATACATATTCAAGATGTAAAGAATGATGTCTCAAGATATGTAGACATTGTTATTTCCAAAATTAAGCAATTAACACCTACATATGTATAAGGTCAAGTTTGTGAGAAAGTTCTTGGTGTATTGTGTAACTTTAGTCACTGTACTGTGCATCATTAGATACGCAGAATCACTCATCTTATAATTATGATTTGTACCCCGTGACCAAACTCTGCTATTATAGCCCTCCTCCCATCTCCCTAATAACTACCCTTCTACTATTCACTTCTATGTGTTTGAGTTTTATTCCACAGAAAGAATTGACATTATATTTTTTCTGGTTTGGACTTATTCCCCTTAGCCTAATCTTCTCCCACAACCACTCCACCCCTACCACTATCACAACCACCATCATCACCACCACCACCACCAGACTCATTTATACTGTCTTTATTGGCAAGATGTCTATGTTTTTAAAAGCTGCCAAGTAGAATATTATTATACTTTGTATACATTTGATAAACTTTCCATTGTGTTACAAGTATTTTGGTATTCATCTGTGGAAGAATGTTGTAGTTGTTTTGTATCATGGCTAATATCAATAATGTTATGAAGATTGTGAGATTATAGCTACCCCTTTGAGATTGTATTCTTGACCACTTTAGGATACCCAGAAGAAGGGTAGAGTCCTTTTGACTATAATTGGTAAGGAAGCACCTTCTTGCTTCTTGCAGTCCTGGTAACAATCTATAGGGATTCTATATGTTCACTTAGCAAATACTATTCATTCAAAAACAATAGTCAGGATTTTTTTCAGCCTTATTCAAGGATGGTTTTTCCCAGTAAAATATTCATAGTTGACATTCTTAGGTGATGTGCCCTCTTTTGTCCCTTTGAATATTCTCACCTCTCTCATGAAGAAATCCATAAATACAGATATCAATGTTCCCTTATGTATGGTGAGTCTACCTTTTCTATCAGGTCATGACCCATACTCAATTATTTATCCCATCTTAGTGATGCCTACTTTGAGTTGAATGTTACTTTATACATCTTCAGATTTTACTAAACTATAATTGGTAAGGAAGCACTGTCTTGCTTTGTATGCAGTCCTTGTAACAATCTATAGGGATACTATATGCTTGCAGACATTCACATCAGGTTGGTTTCTGTCTTTTTCTCTGTATCTCCTGAAAATACTTTTTAATATAATCCTATTCATTCTTTACATATTTTTCCCTTTACTAACCTCATTTTCTGAGACTCTCTATTACTATTAAAGTTTATTAACCATTTATCCTTGATAGTATTAGTTGATACTCCATTGCAGTTTTCATTTCACTTGTGGTAGTCTCCAGTTCCAGCACATATTGGCACTATGGGAGCTTAGATGCCTGGAAAGCACTCTCCAATGCAGTTTCTAGAACATACATAGAGCAACTGCTGTCCTGAGAACTAAGATATAGACACTTTTGCTCCAGTGGTAGCTTCAGGTCCTTAATATATGTCTTCACATACCACACACACACACACACACGCACGCACGCACACACACACACACACACACACACACACACACACAGTGAGGCAGAGCACAGTGACTCTAAGTCAGAAAGTACAGAGGATGAGTTGACAATATCACAGTTATAGGGTCTAAGACAGGGACACTCAGAGCATAGTAAAATCTGGGTCCTAACTATGAGTCCAGGACCTTAGATTCAGTAGTTTATTGTGACAATGGCTCAGTTGGTCTAGGAATAGATATTCATTGAGCCAGAGCTTCTTGTGACAGTCTTTGCAAAGTATCTAGGACACAAAAGCGCAGGATAGGACTAGCCTGAAGCAGCAATGCAGTCATATTTGAAGCACAAAAACATATAGTATGACCACTGAGCTGGAATCTGAAATGGGAGGGGATGCTTTCTTTTTTTATTAGATATATTTCTTTACTTAAATTTTAAATGTTATTCCCTTTCCTGGTTTCTTATCCATAAGCCCCTATCCCCTCTCCCTTTCCCATACCGGTGTTCACCCATTCACCCTCCTTCCGCCCCATCATTCCCCTGAACTGGGGGTCCAATCTTGGCAGGACCAAGGGCTTCCCCTTCCACTGGTGCTCCAACAAGGCTATTCTCTGCTACATATGCAGTTGGAGCCCAGGGTCAGTCCATGTATAGTCTTTTGGTAGTAGTTTAGTCCCTGGAAGCTCTGGTTGGTTGGCATTGTTGTTCTAATGGGGTTACAAGCTCCTTCAGCTCTTTCAATACTTCTAATTCCCCCTAAGAGGATCCTGTTCTCAGTTCAGTGGTTTGCTGCTGGCATTGGCCTCTGTATTGGACATGCTCTGGATGTTTCTCTCAGGAGAGATCTATATCCGGTCCCTTTCAGCATGCACTTTTAGCTTCATCATTCTTATCTAGTTTTGGTGGCTTTATATATATGGGCCACATGTGGGGCAGGCTCTGAATGACCATTCCTTCTGTCGCTGCTCTAAACTTTGTTTCCATATCCCCTCCTATGGATATTTTTACCCCTTTTAAGAAAGAGTGGGAGCATCGGCATTTCGGTCATTTTTCTTCTTGAGCTTCCTGTGGTCTGTGGATTGCATCTTGGGTAATTCGAGCTTTTGGCCTAATATCCACTTATCAATGAGTGCATACAAAGTGTGTTTTTCTGTGATTGTGTTATGTCACTCAGGATGATACTTTCTAGTTCATTCCATTTACATATGAATTTCATGAAGTCATTGTTTTTGATAGCTGAGTAGTACTCCATTGTGCAGATGTACCACATTTTTTTAATCCATTCCTCTGTTGAAAGGCATCTGGGTTCTTTCCAGCTTCTGGCTATCATAAATAAGGCTGCTATGAATATAATGGAGCATGTGTCTTTGTTGTATGTTGGAGCATCTTTTGGTTATATGCCCAGGAGAGGTAGAGCTGGGTCCTCAGGTAGTTCAATGTCCAATTTTCTGAGCAACCTCCAGACTGATTTCCAAAGTGGTTGTACAAGTTTGCAATCCCACCAACAATGGAAGAGTGTTCCTCTTTCTCCACATCCTCACCAGCATTTGCTGTCACCTGAGTTTTTGATCTTAGCCATTCTCACTGGTGTGAGGTGAAATCTCAGGGTTGTTTTGATTTACATTTCCTTTATGACTAAAGATGTTGAACATTTCTTTAGGTGCTTTTCAGCCATTCGATCTTCCTCAGCTGACAATGTTTTATTTAGCTCTGTACCCCATTTTTAACAGGGTTATTTGGCTCTCTGTAGTCTGATTTCTTGAGTTCTTTGTATATTTTAGATATTAGCCTGCTATCAGATGTAGGATTGGTAAAGATCTTTTCCCAGTCTGTTGTTTGCCATTTTGTATTAATGACAGTGTATTTTGCCTTACAGAAGCTTTGCAGTTTTATGATGTCCCATTTGTCAATTCTTGATCTTAGAGCATAAGCCATTGGTGTTTTGTTCAGGAAATTTTCCCCGGGGGGGGGCATGCTTTCTTTTTTTTAAATTTATTTATTTTATGTATATGAGTACACTGTAGCTGTCTTCAGACACACCAGAAGAAAGCATCAGATCCCATTACAGATGGTTGTGAGCCACCATGTCGATGCTGGGAATTGAACTCAGGACTTCTGGAAGAGCAGTCAGTGCTGTTAACCGCTGAGCCATCTCTCCAGCCCGGGGGCATGCTTTCTTAAGATGACTTTTACTGTGAATGGTTGTCAGTTAATGATTTGCTGTCATCATTAGTGAGAAATGAGGCTGGGAGATGAGGATGGAGGATGAATGCTGGGGAGATGAAGACTTGGCTATGAAGGCTGGGGAGATAAACAATAAGGGGTAAAGGCTGGGGAGGTAAAGGATGGGAGATGGGAGATGGAGGAGGAAGGATGAGGAGATGAAGAATGGGAAATGAAAGTAGAGAAATGAAGGGTGGGAGATGAAGAATGAGGATGAAAGATGGAGGATAAAGCCTGACGAGGTAAAGACTAGGGGATGAAGACTGAGGAGATGAAGGGTGGGGGGATGAAGGCTGGGATATAAAAATAATGAAATGGAGGATGGGAAGATGAAGGTAGAGGGATGAAGGATGGGAGATGAAAGATGGAGGATGAAGAATAGGGGTACCAATTTTGGTACCTCTTACTTTACCTGCCTACACTGTTCTGTTCAGTCTCAGATTTAACCATAAGTAAAAGTTAAATGCCCACTAGGGAAAATAAATGGAATAAAATATAAATGTGAAGTCTTCTTACCCTAAATTCAGAGTAATTATTTCATAGGGTAGTTGTGTTGGGACAAAACCTGATATTTCTAAGTTCTCAAAAAAGTATCAGAGAAAATTTCCTATAACCAGAACACAGCATAGCCCTCACCCAAATTGTTACTAATCTTTGAATATGGTAGGAAATTGACATAAGTATTTCAGAGCAAAAACAAAATGCTTTCATCACCAATGTAGGAAATAAGTACTTTGTTCACAGGACAGATTTCAGTTAATTATAGCTCTCCCTTAGCCCTATGTCTGCGCTAAAGGCAAGCTTAAGGCCTGCTGACAATGAATTACACAATACCCAATTCTGTGTGTTTGTTTATTTGTTTGTTTGTTTGTTTGTTTGTTTGTTCATTTGTTTGTTGAGGCAGAGTCTTACTATGTAGCCCTGTCTGGTCGAATTCACTATGTAGACCAGATTGGCTTTGAACTAATAATAATCACCCTGCCTCTGACTCCCAGGGGATTAAAGGCATGTGTCACCTTGTCCAAACTAATAGAACTCTTGTTTAGAAACAATTAGATCAGACTTGCCTACCATTTAAAGGATGGGTAAATAAAAAGGAAAAACCTGCTCCAGTTTTTATACTGATAATGCTCTCTGAAAATGAGAAGTCATACTTTGTATTAAACATCTGCTTCTAAAAAGGGGAGGGAACATGGAAAAAACTTTATTTTATTTTTTAAATGAAATTGAAGAGAGAATTAATTTTCTAAGCAGATGGAGACAATAATTTAAGTGAAAAATTATTAGGAAAGCAAGAAACTTTCATTTGGAAATTTAACAAAAATCAAGAACATTTAATGTTCGAAGTATAATCAGGACAACTGGAAATTAATTATTTCAAAAATTATATTTTTACTTTATAAGTTAACTTTTTTAAAATGAGAGACTCTCAGCCAAGTAGTGGTGGGAGTGATGGTGGTACAGGCCTTTAATCCCAGCACTCAGGAAACATAGGCAGGTGGATCTCTGTGAGTCAGACGCCAGCCTAGTTACAGAGTGAGTTCCAGGACAGCCAAGGCTACACAAAGAAGCCATCTCAAAAAGAAAAAAAGGAAATAGGAAATACAGGTGGGGGGGCAGAGAGACAGAGGGACAGAGAGACAGAGAGACAGACAGAGAAACAGACAGAGATGGAGAGACAGACAGAGACAGAGAGACAGAAAGACTCTTAGAAATTAAATAAAAGTGTAGAGTCATCATCATACCCTTCAGGGCTATGATGAGAATCAAAGGAATTGACTTACACTGAGAGTCAAAGGCTCATTTTAACAAGTACAGACCTTGGGAGGCCTGCCTTACTTTTCAGATTTACTCCTTTGTTTTATTTTCTATCTATGAATGTTTTTATATATGTGTGCTGGGTGCCCATGGAGGTCAGAAAAGAGTATGGGATCCATGGAATTACAGATGGTCATGAGCTGCCATGTAGAAAGCAACTGATCCTAGGTCCTCTGCAAGACCAGTCAGTGCTCTTAACCACTTAGCCATCTCTCCAATTCTGCTCAGTTCTCTTTGTGCGAGAAGCAATGACTTTGCTTAGGCGCACTGGGAGGCCGAGGTTAGAGGGAAAACCACCCTTTCAACCCAGAAAGACCTATCTAAGCTGTTTACCGGCAGCAGAAGTCTGAAGCCATAAACTGGCGAGTACCCTGAAGTAGCAGCAGGGGTACTGGCTCATGTGACACTGGAGTAACTGGCTCATGTGACACTCTTCAGTGATCTGCTGGAGTCTAAGTGTGAGATTGTGTGAGAACAAAAAAGAATTGTGCCGCTTCGCAAGTTATCTGCCACATATCGTCATAAATGGAGCATCTGTGCCTATGGGAGACCCATCTTTCATGCTCATCTCCTCTCTCGCTTCAGTTTATCACAGAGGTAATGGCAGGCCAACATTCACTTTATCCCCTTTGCTTTCACCGGATTCGAGTCCAGTGAATGAGTCAGGCCCAGTCTACTAATGCCACCTCATCCGAAGCCTTTCAGCGTCTCTTTGTTCTTTCTGTAATTATGAGCCTAAACTAGGAAAACAGAGCTTCAATCCAGAAACCACATACAACAAGAATAGACAGGATAGCCCACATGCTAAACATGGTAGGACAGAAAATGTGACCAGAATTTTGGACTGCCAGTGAAATCAAGCTCTGACACCAGCATACTTACTAGACTCTGTAACCTGTGATACAACCATCAGAGGATATTTATTCAACTCAGTGTTAGCCATGCTTCTCTTATCACTTGACACTTTTTCTTCTTTTGGATATTTTGTTATTTACCTTTCAAATGGTATCCCCTTTCCCGTTTTCCCATCCATAAACCCCTTATCCCACCCCCACCCCTGCTTCTGTGTATGAGAGTTTTCCCCCACCCATGCACCCAACACTTCTCGTCTCCCCACCCTGACATTTCCCTACACTGGGTTGGGGGTTCCAGCCTTGGCAGGACCAAGGGCTTCTCCTCCCATTAGTGCCCAACAAGGCCATCCTTTGCTACATATGCAGCTGGAGCCATGGGTCTGTCCATGTATAGTCTTCGGGTAGTGGTTTAGTCCCTGGGAGCTCTGGTTGGTTGATATTGTTCTTCTTATGGGGTTGCAAACCCCTTCAGTTCCTTCAATCCTTTTTCTAACTCCTCCAATGGGGACCCCGTTCTCAGTTCAATGATTGGCTGCAATCATTCACCTCTGTATTTGACTGAACACCTTTTTTAAACGATCGTACTCGGCCGTCTGTAAATGGCTGAAAAAAGACAGAAAGCAGAAGTGAGAGAATAAGCTGAACCTGAGGGGAAAATTAAGGTTTCTTAGCAATGAAAGACACACTAACAGAAGTGAGCACAAAAACCTAAGAAGGGAAACAAATGTCTGTTTGCATACCATAAGATTAAGAAACAAAATATAGCTGTGCATGGGAGCTCTGACTGCAACTCCAGCTACTTCAGCTACATGGTAAGCTGAGGCAGATGGATTGCAAGTTCAATGCCTCCCTGCTGGAGTAACTTAGTGGGACTCTGTTTCAAACTTTTCAAAGAAGGTCAAACACAAATAAGTGCTCCTATAAATCAACATTTAAGATTACATGTGACCTACTTGGAAAATTGAAAAAAAACTATAAACATGTAAACTCACAGTGTATATTCAGGTCAACAAGATGCAGTTGTGTGTCTGGCTTGCTGTTCAATTTATGAGGTTGTTCCTGATATAAATAGTACCTACGCTTTAGGTATTAATGTAAAAATAATGAAGTATTTATTTAGACCTTAAAATGCACAGTACAATTCTTTGTGAATCAAACCAAATAAACTACATATTCCTCTGGAAGGCAGTGACTATTACAAAAGCAGCTCACTGCTCTAAAGATCTAGACTGGACCAGTTCCTACAAGCACGTTGACTTCGAGGAAGGCACTCACTTCTTGGCTCAGATTCTACATTTATGCAATGAGGTCTTAAATCCTCTTCTGATCTTGTGCAAACCAAGCAAAATAACGGGTGTGGGAGCTTAATATGCAGAAGTCCTCTTATTTGCAGAGGGCATGGCACAAAATCCACATTATAAAACTATGGATAGTGTAAAATGAGGAGAGAGGTTTAAATGGGGAAGGAGATTGGAGGGTAGTGTGAAACAGGGGTAGAGGAAGAATAAATAACATTAAAGCAATGTTTGATAATTTACCTGGAAACCTACTATATATGTTTAATGTATATTCATAAATACACACACACACACACACACACACATACACACACACACACATAAAGAGAAAGAAAGTATTTGGAGTTATACTACACAGGAAATCAGAATGATTAAAATTTTCATTACCAGGTGTGGAATACCTAGTTTTAATGTTTTGGCCATGGGTGTCCCACAGACAGCTGCCCACCAGAACCTGATGGCAAGACCCTGTGGCTGAAGACATTACACATTTTTGTCATGGGATGTAGAATGATAAAGTTGGTACTTATCAAGAAGCTTTCATGGTATCAAGAGATGCTACTCAGTCTTTTGAAGGAAATAAAAGTCAGCAATAACGTTATGAAGCTGTGAACCCTATGAGCTACAGCAAGGACTGGTACAGCAAGAAATGCCTACAGAAATGGAATAGTACCATGGATTTTATGGAAGTAACCAATCTCTTTCTGGTTAGACTTTAGACCAGCTCTTCAGAAGGAGACATATGCCTAGCATTGAAAATCTGACCAAGAATAACCTATAGTTGGGGAGCTCACAAGCCCTCAGATGAACCTACTACTTCAATGAGTGGAAACAGTATTAAACTGCCCTCTAAACTCCTATCTTTATATCTGTAGATTAGTGTAGCTTTCTGGTCTCATCAGAGATGTTTTTGTGTGTAGTGAACAGCAGTTAATGGAGAAACTCACCAAGGTTCAAAAGGCAGAAAATATATTTCTGCGGCATGCTTGGGACACTATATCATACAAAATCACCCCAAATGCTCAAGGACCATTGAAGAAAAGAAAATGTAAAAACGTAAGTCAGAGGTCGGGGGGACCAGGATAAAACAGTGTCTTCTGAACATGATAGAACCAAGATTATTGCATCTGTGAAGTCTAAATAGGTGTGTAGTCTGTACAAAGCAGCACAGGACCAAGCGGGCCAACATTCCAACATGGTGTGAAAGAGGTTTATGAGCCTCCAACCCTAACTGAGATGTTCTTGCAAGTTGCCAGCTCTGGAGGTGGGAGGTTTTAAGGATGTGACTTCTGGAAGATAAACCATGTTCCAATGGATGATCACACATCCACAGCTGGCTGGGCAGCACACACCGGAATCACCAGGTTATATAAAAGGAAAAGAAAATAAACAGAAAAACAGAGCATGAAGTTGGGAGGAGGTAGATTGAGAAGATTAAGGGAAAGGAATCAGGGGTAAACATGATCAAAATGCAATGCGTGCAGTTTGCATGAAATTCTCAAAGAGTTAATGACAAGACATTAAAATTAATTTTTAAATTTAATGTTAAGATGTGAACAAGCTCAAATAATAATAGAACAGAACAGTTACAATGCTATTCTGTAATAATGGTCATATAAGCATGATCTATTTCTCTAACTTACCACTTGGAAGGTGGTGTGCCGAGCATTGATGCACTGGAAAATAGCTTACTTCCTGGGAAGAACAGGTGTTGGTCCAATAATTCAGGCTGGTAAACGGAAAATTTCCAGTAATTTCTTTCTGGAAATTTTTACTGTATTTTCAGATCATGTTTCATCACAAGAAAAAGAATTAATAGAAATAATGCAAGAGCAATGTCAATCAGGGTTAGACGGTGACAACTTAAATTTTTATTGTTATAGTTTTGTTCTCCTTTAAAGCTTATCTCTAACCAAGCAAGGGGAATTATAATATAGATTTTCATTTTAATGAAAAATATTATCTTAATAACTTTTCTTTATGGAAATTACAAATGACTTTTACCTTTATGTCAAATAAATACTGTGGAAAGTTATGTAATTGTTGAAATGAATCGCATCCTTATTCTGTATATTAAAATGAGAGATAATTGAAAGAGCAAGCCACGCTTTATTAATATTAGAATGCCACACAGTACCCAGTACACTGCCTGGAACCCAGTCAGGCCTTACTGACTACTGATGTCCAGTCACCCAAAGGGGAGCACTTCACAATTCCACAGGTATGACACAGCTGAAAGCAAGGACTTCAGAAAGGACAGGGTAGAATGCCAGCTACCAGAGGCATGGTGGGGGTGTGGACAGAGTGGTGTGTTAACAAAGAAAGATAAATAAATTCTAAAAACTTCCTTTTTCTATTGTATTTTTATTTATATTTCAAATGTTATCCCCTTTCCTGTTTTCCTGTCCACAAGCCCCCTATCCCATCCCTCCTCCCCTTTCTTCTAGGAGGGTATTCCCCCTCCCAAACCACCCACCCCTTCCTGCCTCTGACATTCCCCTATACTGGGGCATCCAGCCTTGGCAGGACCAAGGGCTTCTCCTCCCATTGGCGCTCAACAAGGCCATCCTCTGCTACATATGTAGCGGGAGCCATGGGTCTGTCCATGTGTACTTTTTTTTTTTGGTGGAATCATAGTTTAATATGTGGCTATTCTATGATATGAAACAAAGGAAGTTGTTTAGCAGACTCTTTGGATAGTGGTTTAGTCCCTAGAAGCTCTGGTTGGTTGGTATTTTATTTTCTTATGGAGTTACAAACCTCTTTAGCTCCTTCGATCCTTTCTCTAACTCCTCCAATGGGGACCCTGTTCTCAGTTCAACGGTTGGCTGCGAGCATTTGCCTCTGTATTTGTCATGCTCTGGCTGAGCCTCTCAGGAGACAGCTATATTAGGCTCCTGTCAGCATGCATCTCTTGGCATCAGCGATATTGTCTTTGTTTGGTGAGTGTGTGTATTTGGGCTGGACCCCCAGGTGGGGCAGGCTCTGAATGGCCATTCTTTCAGTCTCTGCTCCAAACTTTGACTCCATGTCTCCTCCTATGAATATTTTTCCCCCTTTTAAGAAGGACTGAAACATTTTTGAATGACTTTGGTCATCCTTCTTCTTGAGCTTCATGTAGTCTGTGGATTGTATCTTGGGTAATTCGAGGTTTTGGGCTAATATCCACTCTAGACCACATTCTATGAACAATACTGCATTCATACCAGGTGTGGTGACACATACATTTATTCCTAGCACTTGGGAGGCAGAAACAGGTGGATTTCTGTGAGTCTGAGGCCAGCCTGGTTTACCTAATGAGCTCCAAGACAATCATGGCTACATACTGAGATCCTGTTCCTAAAACAGCAGCAGCCTCAGCAGCAGCAGCAAAAGAACACTGTATCATACATTTAAGAATTTGTTAAGAGGGGCCACAGATACAGCTTAGTTCATAGGGTGTTTGCCTCCAATCAATGAAGCCCTGTGTTTGCTCTTCAGCACCATATATACATATATATGGAAGCATGCATCTGTAATCCCAGCACTCAGCATGTAAAAGCAAAACAAATCAGAGGTTCAAGGTCATCTTCAGCTATACAATAGAGCTGAATACATAAGACTCTGTTTCTTGTCTCAAAAAAAAAAAAAAACTACTTTCTAAGAGGATAAATCTTTCCCTAAATATTCCTAACACTATAAAATATAAATTTTCTAAGAACTGAAAGAGACAAACTATTTCCAACTGCCTGTGATTTTCCCTGATGTCCTTGTTCTCAGCCACCTTTCTTTTTTTTTTTTTTTTTTTTTTTTTTTTTTATTAACTTGAGTATTTCTTATATACATTTCGAGTGTTATTCCCTTTCCCGGTTTCCGGGCAAACATCCCCCTCCCCCCTCCCCTTCCTTATGGGTGTTCCCCTCCCAACCCTCCCACCATTGCCGCCCTCCCCCCATAGACTAGTTCACTGGGGGTTCAGTCTTAGCAGGACCCAGGGCTTCCCCTTCCACTGGTGCTCTTACTAGGATATTCATTGCTACCTATGGGGTCAGAGTCCAGGGTCAGTCCATGTATAGTCTTTAGGTAGTGGCTTAGTCCCTGGAAGCTCTGGTTGCTTGGCATTGTTGTACTTTTGGGGTCTCGAGCCCCTTCAAGCTCTTCCAGTTCTTTCTCTGATTCCTTCAATAGGGGACCTATTCTCATATACAGCCACCCAATTGGACTAGATGGATGAAGCAAAGAAGTGCAGACCGACAGGAGCCGGATGTAGATCGCTCCTGAGAGACACAGCCAGAATACAGCAAATACAGAGGCGAATGCCAGCAGCAAACCACTGAACTCAGCCACCTTTCTTAAGGTCACTGTTACCTTCCTTTTTAACTCATTCTTACCCTGTGCGTTTACACAAACAGCGTGAATCAAGTGATGCCATCTAAAATCTGTATGCTCCTGAGTTTCCTTAAGGCTGTAAAGAGTGTAAGGCAAATAAAGCACTTGAGAGCTTCTGTTTGGAAAGAGTGTAAGGCAAATAAAGCACTTAAGAGCTTCTGTTTGAAACACCATCTCCAAAAGAATCTGGTTTAACATTAGGTATCAACTGAAGTGGAAACAACCTGGCCTGTGGTTATAAACCTTCAATTCATCTACGTGATAAAACCTAATGCTGCCCCACAAAAGGTGAGAAATTCTTTGGTATGTATGGTTTTGTGTGTGTGTGTGTGTGTGTGTGTGTGTGTGTGTGTGTGTGTGTGTGTGTGTTTGTGTTTCCATATGAAGCTCAAGTTAGTCCTTTGTGAAGAATCATGCTGGAATTTTTATTAGAATTGCATTGAATCTGTATATTACTTTCAGTAGGATGGCCATTTTTACAAGATTAATCCTTCTGTTTCATGAGCCTGGAATATCTTTCTGTCTTCTGATATTTTCTTTAATTTCTGTCTTCAATGTCTTGAAATTTTTGTCATATGAGTCCTGCTTGGACACACACACACACACACACACACACACACACACATGTGACACGTGTGTGTGTGTGTGTATGTATAATATATATATATATATATATATATTATTATTTCAGGTTATTGTGAAAGGTGCTGTTTCCCTGATATCTTTCTTAATCTATTGGTCATTTGTATATAAGAGGACTACTAATTTTTGTGAGTTAATTTTGTATCCAGATACTTTACTGAAAGTGTTTACTTGAAGTAGGAGTTTCTTAGTATAATTTTAAGATCACTTATTTACACTATCAAATCATTTGCAAGTAAAGATACTTTGAGCTCTTCCTTTCCAATTTGCATCCCTTTGATCTCCTTAAATTGTCCTATTGATGTAGCTAAGACCTTTTAAGTACTATGTTGAATAAGTCTAGAAAGAATGGACAACCTTGACTTGTTCCTGATTTTAGTGAAATTGCCTTGAATTTCTCTCTATTTAAGTTGATGTTAGATATGGGCTGCCTTTATTATATTGAGGTATGCCCTAATCTCTCCAGGATTTTTATAATGAAAGGGTGTTGGACTTTTTCAAAGATTTTTCCTTCATCTAATGAGATGATGGTGTGGGTTTTTTCTTTGTTTATGTGGTATATTACATCTACTGATTTTCTTATATTGAACCATCCCTGAACTCTGGGATAAAGCCTATTTGATCATAGTGGATAAACTTTTTGATGTGTCCTCGGGTTTGGTTTACAAGTGTTTTATTGAAAAGGTTTGCATCTATGTTTATGCAGTAAACTAGTCTGTAATTCTCTTTCTCTGCTGGGTCTTCATGTGGTTTGGGAATCAGGGTAATTGTGGCCTCATAAAATGAATTGGGCAGTGTTCCCTCTGTTTATATTTTATGAAATAATTTGAGAAATATTGTCATTAACTCTTCTTTGAAAGTCTTGTAGAATTCTGCACTAAAACCATCTGACCTTGAGCTCTTTTTGGTTGGGAGACTTTTAATAACTGCTTCTATTTCACGAGGGATTATAAGTCTCCTTAAATTGCTTATCTGATCTTTGGTAAGTGGTACCTATCGAGAAAACAATCCATGTCTTTAAATTTTCCAGTCTGGTGGAGTACAAGTTTTTAAAGTACGTCTTTATGGTTCTGTGGACTTTCTTGGTGTCTATTGTTATGTCCCCTTTTTTTATATCTAATTTTGTTAATTTGAATATATATTCTCTCTGCCTTTTAGTTAATTTGGATAAGAGGTTGTCAAGCCTGCTGATTTTCTCAGAGAAACAACTCTTTATTTCATTGATTCTTTGTATTATTGCTATTGTTTTTCTGTTTGTTTGTTTTAGCCCTGAGATTGATTATTTCTTGGCATCTACTTCTTTGGAAGCTCTTTTTGTTGATGTTCTAAACCTTTCAGGTATGCTATTAAGTTTCTATTAGGAGATCTCCCAGTTTTTCTACATAGGCACTTAGTGCTATGAAATTGCACCTCATTGTGTCTCAAAAATTTGGATATGTTGTATATTATTTTTATTCGATTTTAGAATGTGTTTTAATTTCTCCCTTGACTCTTTTTGATTCAGTAGAGAGTTGTTCAGTTTCCATGAGCAAGCTCTGTTGTTTCTGTTGTGGATGTCCAGATTTAATGCAAAATGATCAGATAAGATACAGAGTAGTATTTCAATTTTCTGTTGAGATTTGCTTTGTGTCCAAGCATATAGTCAACTTTAGGGAAAGTTCATGAGGTATTGAAAAGAAGGTATATTCTTTTGTGTTTAGGTGAAATATTCTGTAAATATATACTAGGTTCATTTGACTTGTAATATCGTTTAACTCCAGCTTTCCTCTGATACATTTTTTGGTCAATATTACCTATGTATCGACAAGAATGGTGTAATGAAGTCTTCCACTACAATGTGTGAGAATCAATACGTGATTTAAGTGGTAGTAGTGTTTCTTTCAAAAACTTAGGTGCTCCCATGTTTGGTGCATAAATGTTAAGAATTGCACTGTCTTATTGATAGATTTTTTTCTTTCATGAAATGTACTGTCGCTTTCTATCTCTTGTGACTAGTTTTGGTTTGAGGTCTATTTTGGCAAATATTAAAATGGCTACACCAGCTTGCTTCTTCAGTTCATTTGCTTGGAATATCTTTTTCCATCCTTCTATCCTGATATGATATCTGCTGTTAATGTTAAGGTGTGTTTCTTGGATTCAGAAGAAGAATGAATCCTGTTTTCATAACTAGTCTCTTGGTCTGTGCTCTTTTTATTGGAGAATTGAGACCATTGATATTGAGAGAGATTAATGAAAGACATTTATTGATTTCTATGTTTTGTTGTTGTTGTTGTTGTTGTTGTTGTTGTTGTTGTTGTAATGGTGGTGGTGTGGTCGTGACTGTGGCCAAGGTTGTGATTGCGGTTATGGCCATAGTCATGATGGTGTAGTGTTTCCCTTCTTTTGATTTGCTGGGCTGGAATTATTTATTCTTTGTTTTCTTGGGTCTGATTAACCTCCATAGGAGTTTTCCACTTTCTATAGAGCTGGATTTATACGTAGATACTGCTTAAATTTGGTTTTATCATGAAATGTCTTATACTCCACCTATAGTGATTGAAAGTTTTGCTGGTATAGTAGTCTGATCTGGCATCTGTGGTATCTTAGAATCTGGAGAACCTATATCCAGGTCCTTTTGGCTTTTCTAGTCTCCATCGAGAAGTTAGGTATTATTCTAATAGGTTTGTGCTTATATGTCACTTGGTCTTTTCCCCTTGCATTTCCCATTCTCTGTTATATACATTTATTATTTTGATTATTATGTGCCAAGGGGAATTTTCTTCTGGTGTAGTCTTCTTGGTGTTCTGTATGCTTTATGTAACTTGATTGGCATCTCCTTTTATAGGTTAAGGAAATTTTCTTCTATGACTTTTGTTAAAAATATCTGCTGTGCCTTTGACATGGGTTTCTTCTCTTTCCTCTAATTCTATTATTCAAAGATTTGGTCTTTTTAAAATCCCAGATTTCCTGGATAGTTTGTGCCACATTTTTTTAAGATTTAACACTTCTTTGACTATGCATTCATTCCTTTTATCTTATCTTCAATGCCTGAAATTCTTGCTTCCATCTCTTTTATTCTGTTGGTGGTCTTGGTTCTGAATTTCCTGGTCAAATTCTTTATATTTACAGATTTTCCTGTTTGAATTTTCTTCATTGATTTTATTTCCACTTTCAGATCTTGAACTCTTTTATTCATTTTCTTCCACTGTTTGTACTTACATAGATTTCTTTAAGGAATCCATTCATTTGCTCTTTAAGGACCTCTATCATATTTAAAAGGTGCATCAGCCATGTTATAACACCTAGAGCCTGCTATGGTAGGGTTGTGGGGATCTAGTAGAGACATATTGTCCTGGCTCTTACTGAGGTTTTATTCTGGAGTCTAGGCATTTGGCTTGGGGAAGGTTGTAATTCTAGGTGCTGATTTCTGGTCTTGTTTTTGTTGGGTTGGTATTTTACTCCTTGGTTTCTGATGCCCACTTATTAGAATGTGGTGGATGTATGTTGTAGCCTTGTAGGATTTTGTACTGGATCCTAATGGATATGGCCACAGGGAGTCCTGGACAAAATGTGTTTGTAGGCATTGGGAGATGACACTTAGGATTTGGGGTTTGAAGGAGTCCACATCAGGGTGCTCCACTGGAATCTGGTTGGTCCCCTGAGGGAGTGAGGAGGAGCCACAATAGGTAATCTGCTAAAGAGCCAAAGAAGTAGATATGAAGAAAATGGTGTGGGAGGAGTTGAATACCTGAAGCTAACCTATCTGCTTTGCTGGCCTGCTTGCTTCTTTGTCAGGCTTGGCTGTCAGAATCCCAGAGAAAGTCTTCTGGAGTTGGGAGCCTGGAAAAACAAAATGTGTGGGGAGGAAGTTTGGAAGAAAAGATATGCATAATCTGCTGGAGATGTAAGGAGAAACAGGAAGTGGGTGGGGGCTGCAGCAGGTGCTCTGCTACAGAGCTAAAGATGGGACTGTGGGATTGGATTTTGGAGGCTGGGTAGAGATGAAGATCTGCAATTATCCTACCTGCTTCTTGGGCCCAAGTGGCCTGTGGGTTCCCTGGGAATGCCTGCTGTAATTTGAAGCTGGGATGAAGCAATGAGTTGGGGTGGAAGGAGTTTAGAGGGGAAAATCTGTGGGATCCACTAGAGTTAGGGGTGTGGGGATGTTGTGGTTTGCCCTGAAGTTATCTGTATTTTGATGCTAATTCCACTGCCCCAAGGACAGCTGCCTAATCAAGAATCAGGTGACTTCACCAGAACCTCCCCATTGAATTTGTAAAATACAGATGAAGGGCAGGTACAGGAGAGAAGGAGGCCTGTCATTGGAGGAGAAGGAAGGATGGGCGGGAGAGAAGTTTGAAGGAAGAGGAGGAGACTAGAGGAGAAAGGAAGAGACAGGAGAGAGGAGAAGGTGAGAAGCCATGGCAGGTGACATTAAGATTCTGCTCTGTGTATTTACAGGTTGTTATTAATGTTCCTAAGGGGTGGATGGTACCAGGCTTTGTATGTTTAAGTGGGCAATTATATCTTATCAATTGGGTCAAAGATTATTGTGTCGTGTGTTCTTTTATGTGATGGTTTGAGTGTAGGAAAGTGTGCAGCAGCAGGAGACTCTGGGCCGCCGAGGAGTTGGGATGTGTTTCTGCCAAGATATCTAGCAGATACCTTGGGCAACGCATTGCAGGACCCAGCAGGGTAAAAGACACCTATACTTTTCATATTACTTTTATTATACAACAACATGGGAAGAAGGAACTCTGTAGCAGGTAGTATGCTATAGAGCTGGGAATAAGACTGTAGAATTGAATTTGGGGAAGTGTATTCTGCCAGGCATTGCTCCATCACTATCTCTTCCACAAGGTGGTCTAACAAGTTGTAGATCTTCCATGGAAACAAGTTTCTCATCTGACTGGCCAATGTATTAGCCTTTCTCTTCTCTCAGCATGAAATTCTAATTTGGAAGGTCCACTGTTTCAATGGCTTGATTGTCAAAGTGAGGAACATAAGTAATTCTGGAATATCTTCAGCCTTGCCAAGCAGGGTTACAGAAACACTTATTTCTCTGACCTTCTTACCTGTATCTGATTGTTACTGGAGTTATCAGAGGAAGAACATGAGCCCTATCCACCTAGGATTGACCATCTTCAATAAACCAATTCAAGACACAATAAGATAGTGAAAAACAGAAAAGGAGAGGTGTTCAATTCAATGTGGCCATATTGGGAATGAATGTCTATTCTTCAAGTCTATCTTTGGAGTCCTGACATGAAATTTATGTTCACATAGAATGCCAAAATTGTGAGTAACTAAGCTATTCTAATCAAGGTATTTATTGTCCTGTCCATTATCATTGTCTGGGGCCCCAATCCCTCTTACAAGATAGTCTGGTAAATTAATAAAACTGTATGAAGTCCCTCCAGGTAACAAGCTCCTCCTTTGGTTAGCACCAGGGCCTCTAGACTTTGTCTTCTCCCAGCAAGAAATTGTTGAGAAAATTCCTTTGGGTGCATTGTCTTGACAGTCTAATAGCAAAACTGTGTGGGAGGAGTTACAAGTATTTCATTCAAATATCGTCATTCCTGCCAAGGCAGCTAATTGATCTTGTTTCTTCATCTCTACCTGGGCTCTGTCTTATCTCCTCTCAGATCTATATACTGTGACCAAAGGATTATCCCTTTAACCTTTAACCTTTAACCTTTTCTGGCATTCATAAGCACTGTGTAAGACTCCAGTGATGCACAAGGGTCAAGACCTCTACCAAGAGTATTGCATGTTAGATAATACCAACGAAAATGGTGCTTCTCCAATGTGTAGCTATCTATCCATAACATAAGGTTATGTCTAAGCCTCAGACAACTTCAAAAGCATCCTTTCCTTGATCTTTCTACTTGTTCAAGGTCAGCATTCTCTTTTCTCAGGTCTTTTCCCCCATTTGCTCAAGTTTTCACAAGTTCAGTCTCTTAGATCTCCAAGAACATGTCTGAAGTTCTCAAAGCCTCTGTAGCTGTCTGGTTTTCTAGTATTTTCCCCTTCAATTACCCTGCCATGTTCCTGTTTGTCCAACTGAAGTCACAGCCCCAGGCAGTTGAGATACTGAAGACTGTTTGTTTGCTGTTCTTCAGTAGTGCCTTGAGGTAGTTTTCCCCCTAGACAGACAGACAGACAGACAGACACACACACACACACACACACACACACACACACACACACAGCCCTCCCTCCTGAACTAACTCTAACTCTATCTCTATCTCTCTTTGAATAAAGCTTTCCCTGTTTTTATTTCAAGTTCAGATAAAATAGTACATGTGTTATAGGGATGATATTTTTGACAACATTCCAAAAGCAATCAGAGCTTCCCATTTTGTGCAATAATACCTATGTCTGGCTTTCACTTTGCTGATCTCAAGTAGAGATGATCAGAAACAGCTCCAAATCTCAAAGACCTCATCTTACTGAGCCCCAGTATTGTTTTTTGCCTTGTCAGTGATTCTCAACCTGTGGGTCGTAAACCTTTTGGAGGTCATGTTTTAGATATCCTACATATCAGATATTTATATTATTAATAACAGCAGCAACAAAATTACAGTTATGAAATAGCAATGAAATAATCTTATGGTTGTGATCGCTACAACATGAGGAACCATATAAATAGGGTCACAGCATTAGGAAGGTTGAAATCCACAACCTTAGATATATGGTTTTCAGTTTGTTAGATAACTTTGGATATTGCCAATTTTCTGAAATGGTCACTTTTACTGCTTTGGGTGCACTTTGAGTGAATTCCCTGAAGTCTATCCTTCCAGAAGTCTATTCTTCATTTCTCTATCAATTGTTAGGAGTCACAGACATGGCTCAGAGGGTAAAGATGCTTGTTAGGCATGCTATGGAACCCTGAGTTCAGTCTCAGAACCATGCAGTACAGATTGCATCTGCCATCCCAGCATTCTTGCTACAGTGAGATAAGAGTGCAAGACAGAAGATTCTTGTAGGGCAACTAGCATACAGCCTGCAGTGCAGCCTCAGAAACAAGAGAGATTCTACCTTGAAGAAGTAGGAAAGAACCAGCTCCTGAAAATTATCATCTGACTTCCATATGCAAATATACTTACACACTCTCACTGACTCACACAATTTAATTTAAATATAAATTTAAATTAATAGATGTAATATAAATAATATTGTCTGTTATGAGTAATAATAAATATATATGTTGCTGTATTATTTGGCCAAGTGCATCAGATCCTCTCTCTGCTTTATATTTCCTCCAAATGGAAAACCCAATTTATGCCACAAAACATAAATAAATCACTCTAAAACTGAGTATGCAAAGGTCTAAAGAGTTGTATCAAACATGCATGTAATTGTGTACTTGCATGTAGGGTAGGTGAGTGAAAACATGATTCCCTCCCCTTTATTTAGAGAAATAACTTAAAATAACCATAGGCATCTCTGCCTATGACAAAACTGCTAAGACTACAGTAGTGGATGAAAGCTAGTTCAGGTAAACATGTTCAATGATCCCTGTAAGGTAGGGGCTGATAAAGGCAATCTTACATTAACTCGTTTTGTCTGAGGTCCTCTTTAACAGTGGGAAACACAGGTGTTTCTGTGCCTTTGCGTAAAAAGAATTTTTGCTCTCCAGGTACCTGTCATACAACAACTATTGTGAGCTTAGAGTCGGATGACTCTATATTCAACAACTAAAATTAAATAGCCCCATCAACTACTCGGTTCATAAATGAGATATCCCTGTGCTCTTCCCAAGCTAAACCCAGTGGATAAAAAGGCCTCTGAGAAATGATTATTGCTTCTCTCTCTCTCTCTCTCTCTCTCTCTCTCTCTCTCTCTCTCTCCCCTTCACAGTTGTCCTTCACATATCTGACCCCAAAACAAAGGGAAACAAATACAAGAACACATACCACTACTGGATTCTTTTTTCCATGATAATGTGTGTGTGTGTGTGTGTGTGTGTGTGTGTGTGTGTGTGTGTGTGTGTGTCCATTCTTTCCTGAGGGGGCAGCTCACATTCCTACAGTTCTACTATTCCAAATCGACTTATTTAACCAACTCTGAAGACAATTACAGATAGCCAGCTTAGGTTACTGCCTTCTGTGGCTCTTTAGTTGTTCAAGCATCATACTTTGACTTCTGGGCCAGAAGATAATCTTCTGACAGTCAGCAGTGATGTTGTGTGTTCTCTACGATCTTGCACTGAATTTACTGTCATCCTCATTTGACTAAACATATAGTGCCCATAATCAGTAGCTAACCTTGCTGATCAGCTACTGGGTATGGCTAAATGTACACTTATTTACTTCACATATATTATTTATATTTCCTACATATATTGTCATATACAATCACATCTTTGGATGAATAATACAAAGACATAAAGTACCTAAGGCACCTCTGTTTTGCATAGGAGAAAGATGAGTCCTACAGACACTCAACAGTGGATTCCGGAGCACATAACCAGTGAGTGGTAGAAACATGTCTTATCTCAGAGCTTCACTCCAAGAGCTAAATGCCTGCATCTTTGAACGCATTGTCTCCCTTAGATCCCAGTGACACTGAAGCTAATTTTTCAGGTGGTCTTGAACAATTATATCACATATTTCATTTTCACTTCTCTACAGATAAAAGCTGCAGTTGGGTCAGAACAATCACCACCAAACTTCCACTGTGTCACTGTATGGTCCAAAAAAGATACCTCTGTTAATGTGTACCCATAATGCTTTGTCCATTTCAATTCCCACACATGAATTGGCTTGAACAATAATGAAAACAGCTTCTCTTCTTCTCAACCATCCCCTTACTTCATCTTTGCAGCATTTACAGGGCCTCGAGCTTCCTAGGCAAGCGCTCTACCACTGAGCTAAATCCCCAACCAGAACAAAAGAGCACCTCAGAGACAGTTGCAAAACTAATAATGCAAAGGGGGAATTCTCTGCTTTTGGACTATTAAAATGTGTTAGTGTTTCCTTAACCTTTAGGTTCTTGACATCTACACACACACATGCCTGGCCTCACAGTGTTCAGCAACAGGTCCATAACAAAAAAGAAAAAAGAAAAGAAACAGACAAATAAACAAAGAAGTAAAGAAAAGAAAAAGCTATAGGACCAACTGTCTGCTAACTTTTAAAGAGAAAAGTCCTCCCCAGCATTTTCAACAAGACAAATTTCCTTATCTCTCAGAATTCCCCTCTTTTTCTAAATTTCCCTTTGCCTGACAGGTAAGCAAGTTTGGACAATCCTTAAAAACACAAGTCCTATTGTTCTAGTCCAACCTTGACACTGGACCCCTTGCAGCCAGCTGAGGCTCTGACAGTAAAGAAGAGCGAGCCAACAATGCAAAATTGATTTTTATGTGAGAGGTCCAGAGAATGGATGTAACATAAAAACCTCTCAAGTATGGCAATGCAGACTTATATCTCCAGAACACATAATTTAATCTCACCAAGTTATCACTTAACAATTGGTTATAAATCAATGATGGAGAGAAATGTGGATCTGGTGCCATTTCCAAAGTCAATAGTGAGCTCAACAAATACCAAACAGGAAAGTCTTGTCCCTGCTTCATCACCACCAGCAGATCCACAATGGCATTTGTGCATTAGTTCAGTGTCTTGTACCCGTCTCAGTAGTCCCTGGCATAGCTCTCTGTAACAAGTTGATAAGCAACAAGGCTAATAAACACAGCTGGTAGAAGTTTAAGCATAACAAGTACAATGCCATATGCCCATGTGGAACATGGGGCTTTCTATCCAGTTCCAGAGATCCAGACTCTAGCTTGACTAGCAATGCCTGGCCCTTATTAGTTGAAGGGGCATAACCTTACAAGGTATGGAGAGCAAACAGTATGGCAAGCAAAATAAGTTTAAATTTACAGGGATTCTCTTTGTTCATTGATACTACACAGCAGGTATGCTGTGGTTTATATTTAAAAGGAAAGTAAGAAGGAAGGAAGGAAGGAAGGAAGGAAGGAAGGAAGGAAGGAAGAAACTCAATTAGATTTGATTACATCACTTAGAAAATAATAAAATGAATTCACCTAATGTTATATGGCTATCCAACCCAGTAAACACATCCCTGAGTCCAAAACTTAAGACTTGCAACTAGTACTGGGATGCTCAGGCAATTTGATCAATTTCCAGCTTGCCAACAGACTACAACATCTGACAGGACAGGGACAAAAAAGACATAGTTCCAGAGACGGTGCAAGGTGTGGTTTTGGGTTCTTTCTCTAATTTTCTGTAAAAGAGTTAGATCCTAAAGACCATAATAGAGGACAAGAAGATGATTAGAAAGCATGTCCTGTGCTAAAGAATAAACCACGTTAAAGGATTGACTGTTTTGTATATTTTTAAGATTTATTTTAAATTATGTGTATGTGATGGGGGGAGGTAATGGTGTTTGAACCTGTAAGTGCAGGTGCCTATGAGTCCAGAAAAAGGTACCAGCTCCTTGTGTAGTTAGAGTTACAGGGAGTTGTGAACCACCTGCTGTGGGCACTGAGAATCAAAATCAGGTCATCTTCAAAAAGCAGTAGAGGAGGTTGCTGCCGCTGCAGAGAGCCCCTGGGCAGCACCCCACGAGCGAACCTGAGCCTCGGACCACAGGTAAGACCAAATTTTCTGCTGCAAGAAAGCTGCCTGGTGAGCTTGGGACACACGGAAGCAGAATTTCTCTAGGACCGGGCACGTTCTGTGTTTACCAGAAGTCCCACACCCGCGGATCCCGGCCCGCAGCAGCTCTCTGCTCCCAGACCCAGACCCGGTGAGAGAGGGACCCAACCGCCTGGTCAGGTGGGCACTCCTGAGGCTGCAGAGCGGAAGAGACCACCAACACTGCTCACCCCTGCCCACATCCCTGGCCCAAGAGGAAACTGTATAAGGCCTCTGGGCTCCCGTGGGGGAGGGCCCAGGAGCGGCAGGACCCCTGCCAGAGACACCGCCGGACCGTGAAGGAAACAGACCTGATAAACAGTTCTCTGCACCCAAATCCCCTGGGAGGGAGAGCTGAACCTTCAGGGAGGCAGACAAGCCTGGGAAACCAGAAGAGACTGCTCTCTGTACATACATCTCGGACGCCAGAGGAAAACACCAAAGGCCATCTGGAACCCTGGTGCACTGAAGCTCCCGGAAGGGGCGGCACAGGTCTTCCTGGTTGCTGCCACCGCAGAGAGCCCTTGGGCAGCACCCCGCGAGCAAACTTGAGCCTCAGGACCACAGGTAAGACCAACTTGTCTGCTGCAAGAAAGCTGCCTGGTGAACTCAAGACACAGGCCCACAGGAACAGCTGAAGACCTGTAGAGAGGAAAAACTACACGCCCGAAAGCAGAACACTCTATCCCCATAACTGACTGAAAGAGAGGAAAACAGGTCTACAGCACTCCTGACACACAGGCTTATAGGACAGTCTAGCCACTGTCAGAAATAGCAGAACAAAGTAACACTACAGATAATCTGATGGCGAGAGGCAAGCGCAGGAACCCAAGCAACAGAAACCAAGACTACATGCCATCATCGGAGCCCAATTCTCCCAACAAAACAAACATGGAATATCCAAACACACCAGAAAAGCAAGATCTAGTTTCAAAATCATATTTGATCATGATGCTGGAGGACTTCAAGAAAGACATGAACACACTTAGGGAAACACAGGAAAACATTAATAAACAAGTAGAAGCCTACAGAGAGGAATCACAAAAATCCCTCTAAGAATTCCAGGAAAACACAATCAAACAGTTGAAGGAATTAAAAATGGAAATAGAAGCAATCAAGAAAGAACACATGGAAACAACCCTGGATATAGAAAACCAAAAGAAGAGAAAAGGAGCTGTAGATACAAGCCTCACCAACAGAATTCAAGAGATGGAAGAGAGAATCTCAGGAGCAGAAGATTCCATAGAAATCATTGACTCAACTGTCAAAGATAATGTAAAGCGGAAAAAGCTACTGGTCCAAAACATACAGGAAATCCAGGACTCAATGAGAAGATCAAACCTAAGGATAATAGGTATAGAAGAGAGTGAAGACTCCCAGCTCAAAAGACCAGTAAATATCTTCAACAAAATCATAGAAGAAAACTTCCCTAACCTAAAAAAAGAGATACCCATAGGCATACAAGATGCCTACAGAACTCCAAATAGATTGGACCAGAAAAGAAACACCTCCCGTCACATAATAGTCAAAACACCAAATGCACAAAATAAAGAAAGAATATTAAAAGCAGTAAGGGAAAAAGGTCAAGTAACATATGAAGGCAGACCTATCAGAATCACACCAGACTTCTCGCCACAAACTATGAAGGCCAGAAGATCCTGGACTGATGTCATACAGACCCTAAGAGAACACAAATGCCAGCCAAGGTTACTGTATCCAACAAAACTCTCAATTAACATGGATGGAGAAACCAAGATATTCCATGACAAAACCAAATTTACACAATATCTTTCTACAAATCCAGCACTACAAAGGATAATAAATGGTAAAGCCCAACATAAGGAGGCAAGCTATACCCTAGAAGAAGCAAGAAACTAATCGTCTTGGCAACAAAACAAAGAGAATGAAAGCACACAAACATGAACTCACATCCAAATATGAATATAACGGGAAGCAATAACCACTATTCCTTAATATCTCTCAACATCAATGGCCTCAACTCCCCAATAAAAAGAAATAGATTAACAAACTGGATACGCAACAAGGACCCTGCATTCTGCTGCCTACAGGAAACACACCTCAGAGACAAAGACAGACACTACCTCAGAGTGAAAGGCTGGAAAACAACTTTCCAAGCAAATGGTCAGAAGAAGCAAGCTGGAGTAGCCATTCTAATATCAAATAAAATCAATTTTCAACTAAAAGTCATCAAAAAAGATAAGGAAGGACACTTCATATTCATCAAAGGAAAATTCCACCAAGATGAACTCTCAATCCTAAATATCTATGCCCCAAATACAAGGGCACCTACATACGTAAAAGAAACCTTACTAAAGCTCAAAACACACATTGCACCTCACACAATAATAGTGGGAGATTTCAACACCCCACTCTCATCAATGGACAGATCATGGAAACAGAAATTAAACAGAGATGTAGACAGACTAAGAGAAGTCATGAGCCAAATGGACTTAACGGATATTTATAGAACATTCTATCCTAAAGCAAAAGGATATACCTTCTTCTCAGCTCCTCATGGTACTTTCTCCAAAATTGACCATATAATTGGTCAAAAAACGGGCCTCCACAGGTACAGAAAGATAGAAATAATCCCATGCGTGCTATCGGACCACCACGGCCTAAAACTGGTCTTCAATAACAATCAAGGAAGAATGTCCACATATACTTGGAAATTGAACAATGCTCTACTCAATGATAACCTGGTCAAGGAAGAAATAAAAAAAGAAATTAAAAACTTTTTAGAATTTAATGAAAATGAAGGTACAACATATCCAAACTTATGGGACACAATGAAAGCTGTGCTAAGAGGAAAACTCATAGCGCTGAGTGCCTGCAGAAAGAAACAGGAAAGAGCATATGTCAGCAGCTTGACAGCACACCTAAAAGATCTAGAACAAAAAGAAACAAATACACCCAGGAGGAGTAGAAGGCAGGAAATAATCAAACTCAGAGCTGAAATCAACAAAGTAGAAACAAAAAGGACCATAGAAAGAATCAACAGAACCAAAAGTTGGTTCTTTGAGAAAATCAACAAGATAGATAAACCCTTAGCCAGACTAACGAGAGGACACAGAGAGTGCGTCCAAATTAACAAAATCAGAAATGAAAAGGGAGACATAACAACAGATTCAGAGGAAATTCAAAAAATCATCAGATCTTACTACAAAAACCTATATTCAACAAAACTTGAAAATCTTCAGGAAATGGACAATTTCCTAGACAGATACCAGGTACCGAAGTTAAATCAGGAACAGATAAACCAGTTAAACAACCCCATAACTCCTAAGGAAATAGAAGCAGTCATTAAAGGTCTCCCAACCAAAAAGAGCCCAGGTCCAGACGGGTTTAGTGCAGAATTCTATCAAACCTTCATAGAAGACCTCATACCAATATTATCCAAACTATTCCACAAAATTGAAACAGATGGATCACTACCGAATTCCTTCTATGAAGCCACAATTACTCTTATACCTAAACCACACAAAGACACAACAAAGAAAGAGAACTTCAGACCAATTTCCCTTATGAATATCGACGCAAAAATACTCAACAAAATTCTGGCAAACCGAATCCAAGAGCACATCAAAACAATCATCCACCATGATCAAGTAGGCTTCATCCCAGGCATGCAGGGATGCTTTAATATACGGAAAACCATCAACGTGATCCATTATATAAACAAACTGAAAGAACAAAACCACATGATCATTTCATTAGATGCTGAGAAAGCATTTGACAAAATTCAACACCCCTTCATGATAAAAGTCCTGGAAAGAATAGGAATTCAAGGCCCATACCTGAACATGGTAAAAGCCATATACAGCAAACCAGTTGCTAACATTAAACTAAATGGAGAGAAACTTGAAGCAATCCCACTAAAATCAGGGACTAGACAAGGCTGCCCACTCTCTCCCTACTTATTCAATATAGTTCTTGAAGTTCTAGCCAGAGCAATCAGACAACAAAAGGATGTCAAGGGGATACAGATCGGAAAAGAAGAGGTCAAAATATCACTATTTGCAGATGATATGATAGTATATTTAAGTGATCCCAAAAGTTCCACCAGAGAACTACTAAAGCTGATAAACAACTTCAGCAAAGTGGCTGGGTATAAAATTAACTCAAATAAATCAGTTGCCTTCCTCTATACAAAAGAGAAACAAGCCGAGAAAGAAATTAGGGAAACGACACCCTTCATAATAGACCCAAATAATATAAAGTACCTCGGTGTGACTTTAACAAAGCAAGGAAAAGATCTGTACAATAAGAACTTCAAGACACTGAAGAAGGAAATTGAAGAAGACCTCAGAAGATGGAAAGATCTCCCATGCTCATGGATTGGCAGGATTAATATAGTAAAAATGGCCATTTTACCAAAAGCAATCTACAGATTCAATGCAATCCCCATCAAAATACCAATCCAATTCTTCAAAGAGTTAGACAGAACAATTTGCAAATTCATCTGGAATAACAAAAAACCCAGGATAGCTAAAGCTATCCTCAACAATGAAAGGACTTCAGGGGGAATCACTATCCCTGAACTCAAGCAGTATTACAGAGCAATAGTGATAAAAACTGCATGGTATTGGTACAGAGACAGACAGATAGACCAATGGAATAGAATTGAAGACCCAGAAATGAACCCACACACATATGGTCACTTGATTTTTGACAAAGGAGCCAAAACCATCCAATGAAAAAAAGATAGCATTTTCAGCAAATGGTGCTGGTTCAACTGGAGGGCAACATGTAGAAGAATGCAGATCGATCCATGCTTATCACCCTGTACAAAGCTTAAGTCCAAGTGGATCAAGGACCTCCACATCAAAGCAGACACACTCAAACTAATAGAAGAAAAACTAGGGAAGCATCTGGAACACATGGGCACTGGAAAAAATTTCCTGAACAAAACACCAATGGCTTATGCTCTAAGATCAAGAATTGACAAATGGGATCTCATAAAACTGCAAAGCTTCTGTAAGGCAAAGGACACTGTGGTTAGGACAAAACAGCAAACAACAGATTGGGAAAAGATCTTTACCAATCCTACAACAGATAGAGGCCTTATATCCAAAATATACAAAGAACTCAAGAAGTTAGACCACAGGGAAACAAATAACCCTATTAAAAAATGGGGCTCAGAGCTAAACAAAGAATTCACAGCTGAGGAATGCCGAATGGCGGAGAAACACCTAAAGAAATGTTCAACATCTTTAGTCATAAGGGAAATGCAAATCAAAACAACCCTGAGATTTCACCTCACACCAGTGAGAATGGCTAAGATCAAAAACTCAGGGGACAACAGATGCTGGCGAGGATGTGGAGAAAGAGGAACACTCCTCCATTGTTGGTGGGATTGCAAACTGGTACAACCATTCTGGAAATCAGTCTGGAGGATCCTCAGAAAATTGGACATTGAACTGCCTGAGGATCCAGCTATACCTCTCTTGGGCATATACCCAAAAGATGCCCCAACATATAAAAAAGACACGTGCTCCACTATGTTCATTGCAGCCTTATTTATAATAGCCAGAAGCTGGAAAGAACCCAGATGCCCTTCAACAGAGAAATGGATACAGAAAATGTGGTACATCTACACAATGGAATATTACTCAGCTATGAAAAACAATGACTTTATGAAATTCGTAGGCAAATGGCTGGAACTGGAAAATATCATCCTGAGTGAGCTAACCCAAACACAGAAAGACATACATGGTATGCACTCACTGATAAGTGGCTATTAGCCCAAATGCTTGAATTACCCTAAATGCCTAGAACAAATGAAACTCAAGACAGATGATCAAAATGTGAATGGTTCACTCCTTCTTTAAAAGGGGAACAAGAATACCCTTGGCAGGGAAGAGAGAGGCAAAGATTAAAACAGAGACTGAAGGAACACCCATTCAGAATCTGCCCCACATGTGGCCCATGCATATACAGCCATCCAATTAGACAAGATGGATGAAGCAAAGAAGTGCAGACCGACAGGAGCCGGATGTAGATCTCTCCTGAGAGACACAGCCAGAATACAGCAAATACAGAGGCGAATACCAGCAGCAAACCACTGAACTGAGAATAGGACCCCCGTTGAAGGAATCAGAGAAAGAACTGGAAGAGCTTGAAGGGGCTCGAGACCCCATATGTACAACAATGCCAAGCAACCAGAGCTTCCAGGGACTAAGCCACTACCTAAAGACTATACATGGACTGACCCTGGACTCTGACCTCATAGGTAGCAATGAATATCCTAGTAAGAGCACCAGTGGAAGGGGAAGCCCTGGGTCCTGCTAAGACTGAACCCCCAGTGAACTAGACTGTTGGGAGGAGGGGGACAATGGGGGGAGGGTGGGGAGGGGAACACCGATAAGAAAGGGGAGGGGGGAGCGGGATGTTTGCCCGGAAACTGGGAAAGGGAATAACACTCGAAATATATATAAGAAATACTCAAGTTAATAAAAAAAAAAAAAGCAGTAGAGGCTCTTAAGCATTAAGCCATTTCTCCACCCTTTGATATTTTTCATGTAACCTAAGACATGATTGCAAAATTTGGCAAAACCATTTATTAAGATATCATGTGCCACCCAGGCATGGTGGTACATGCCTTGAATCCCAGCACTTGGGAGACAGAGGCATCAGATCTCTGAGTTCCAAGCCAGCCTGATCTACAGAGCCAATTCCAGGATAGCCAGGGCTACACAGAGAAACCCTCTCTCAAAGAAAAGAAAGAGAGGAAAGAGATGGTCAAATTTCATTGCACACATAGGAAATTCTCATAGAATTGAAAAGCCAGTTCTAAATTCATTGATATTAAATAGAAGTCCAAGAGGTTTGAACCCCCCCCCCCCAAATAAGTCTAATCTGACTGGAATTGTTGACAGGAGCTAGAATGGATAAAGGATACAACAGTTGTGGCAGGCTATTATTCCTCATAGCACAAACTTACTGAGGCTAAGAGCAAGTTCCACTGGCAATTTGGGAGGTGCAACAGTATTTCGTTTTACCTATGCTTAAATTAAGCATATCACCATCACATCTTGTTCCCAAAAGACTATCTAACCAGATTTGACATGTGCCACCATGTCTAAGAACATTAAACTAGTGTTGTTAGATTGTCTCTTATTTCATTTTTATACAAAAATGACTTTACACTGAAAACCACGCTACACAGAACTTAGAAGACATTTATTGAATAAAATTGGTGCTGACCGAATGATACTTGACACAAGGGATGCTTGGAGGTTGGGTGTGGAATCTATAAACTAGGACATTTGACTGATAGTAAACAGGAAAGAAAGAGGAGGAGGAGGAAGAGAAAGAGGAGGAGGAGGAGAAAGAGAGAGAGAGAAGAAGAAGAAGAAGAAGAAGAAGAAGAAGAAGAAGAAGAAGAAGAAGAAGAAGAAGAAGAAGAAGAAGAAGAAGAAGAAGAAGAAAATTAATAGTTAAGTGGTCATAAAAAGCATCTGTGAGTCAGCAATAGACCTACACTTATATAGTTCAGGCACTCTACCTATTGGGGAATTCTGGAAAGTGAATTATTTTAAGCACAGGATGCTTGAAAGACTGAATTGAAAGCATGCTAGCTAGCTTCAGAGGTAGCCAGGCTGGCAGACATAGGTGTCACTCTGGTTTAGTAATAAAGCCCCTGGGTAACCTATGTATTCTATTTAATAGTGTCCTCATGTAGAAGGAAGGGGATGACACAGGATTCTGGGTGGGCTGAACTTGGTGGAGACACATACTCAGCCTGGAGCTGAGCTTAGCAGTCAGTGGAGGTCAATGGTAATGGGTATGGAAGCCATACTGGCTATAAAAAGTGACGAATGGTAATGATTGGGGCAGAAGGAACTGGGGTACTAACAACAACTCAGAACTTGTGTATGCATGTTGTTGACTACAGAGGGACAGTAAACTGCTAGCTGAAGAATTATGGCCACATGCCCCTGAGAGTTGTCCTCCTAATAAAGCCAGAAAACACTAGAGGAACTGAATCCAGCCACCCAGAGGATCCCCACATCTAGCTGCCCACAACTGCAGAGTAAAGTCACCAAGTGGGTCATTAATGTAGTAATTAAGGCTTATGCAGCAACACAGGTTGTGACATGAGAGATAATTAGAGGTAGATTCGAGAGCAGTAAATCTATAGGTTGTGAGGAAGATGGGCTGTTCAGAAGGAGGGTGCATACGGCTCAGAAGCAGTTGCAAGTACAGTCCTTTGCAAGTCAAATTCCTTCCAGACCTAAAGTAGTATTTGCTGCAAGACATGTTGTTACTTTTTCCCTTTTTGATTAAATCCTCTGCCTCCAGCTCTGCCTGCCCCATCTCAGAAACCCATTAGCAAAGCATGATTAGATTTATTAAAGTAACAGTACTTTAGGAAAGCTATGCAAAGCTCAAAGCTCGCCATCACCTAAGAACATGAGTTACCACGCAAAGGGACACCACTGTAAAGGTGTGATTTGTGAGATGGGGAGACGGTGTGAAATAAGCAGATACTGGGCTTCAACTAATTTCACAGAATTATTTTGTCAAACTCTCACACGTTCTGTTTGCCCTGTGAGTCTTTCTGATCAGATACTAAACTCCTCCTTTCCTAGAGCCCTTCCCTCAAGTCCTAGCCTTCTGCTTCGTCTTCTGATGATTTCCAGCCGGGCAGACCTCCCTGCCACTCACTCACCCATTCTTTAAATCTGTTCTGGTCCCTTAGGTCTTGCTATACACATCCTAACCTACTGTACTCTTTTAAGAGAGGGTTGCCCTATTGGCTAATCTTCGTTTTCTATCTGACTAGGTTCTTCCTTACCTAGAAGACATTTTTCTGTGTTCTCAGATTAAGAAAAAAAAAAACACAAAGGAATTTCCCACTTTCTCATAAACCTATCTACCAGCAATCATGGAGGAAAATTGCACCAAACTTTTTAGTCCTTCAGATCTATTAAAACTGTTGTTTACTTATGTTCTCAGTGGCGTTTGCTTTGTTTTAAGGGGGAAATGGAACTATAGTGTGGAGGTTTTCAACCTGAGGCATAAAAAGCTTTTGAAAAGGATTGTTTTCCCCCTTCTAGCAGCAGTCAAAGCTAAATAAAATGAAAGTTTACAACTTTGTGGGAATCCACCAGAGAACTAAGGTTTCAGAGTAAGTAACTAACAAGCAATATGGGAAGAGACAAGTGGTGCCAAAAAGCAGAACTCTACTTCTGCTTCTGTGTAGCAGGTAAACCATGCGTCCCTGGAACAAATTCAGCTAACCTGACACTAAAGAGAGATATGGAGGAATTTGCACCTGACCACAATTCTGGCCATCCCAGATAAAATAAATACAAATGAACATTTGCCTTTCACTGAAAGCCTTCTGTGATTGTTGATAATGGCTAGAAATAACTTAGATAGCCTCAAATCCCACAAGTGGTAAGCACACAGAAAAAAAATTGATAGAATATTCTTAGCACTGTAAGATCAAACCACTAATACCCGGCAGGATCTCTGCAAATTTATTTTTCTCCATAAATGAAGACCCCGGAAAGGTACAGGTTACGTAGGAAATGTAAAGGTGCAGAATAGAGAGGGGATAGCTGCTTACCAAGACTGGAGGGAAAAAAAAGAACTGAGTTAAACAGAAACAACAAGTGAACCTCCGTGGAATCCCGCTGACCTTCTACATATAGAATCCATCCTTGTTCCAATGAAAGCCTACTCCATGCATGGGTCATCTGTAATTCTCCTACCTTACAGAGAAAACTGCCTTGGATGCGGAGGAGCCTCAGTCACTATCACTAGCTCTTGATGAAATTTTACCTTCATGACATCGCTAAACATCCCTAAGTCTATTTCCTCACCAGTTACATAAGACTCAAGACTTGCCAACTAGACCAAACAGTAAGTGGACAATACTTAAGAGAACAACTGGAGTCCTCTTTTCTTGCCTGTGATCCTTCTCAAAGGTCACCCTTGAACTTCAGTAAATCCCAGCAGCATCTGCATACTTTTATCTTTGCAGAAATCTCCTTTGCTTTTTCTAACCACAGAGGTCAGAACGTGTTGAAGGCATCAATACTTGGGTCTTGATTAATATCTGCATCTTGACTGAAGAGCCAAGGGTCTCTCCTGTGAATAGATTATGCATTCTTTTGTGAAATTTATATTTTGTGAAAGCACTCAATGAATTTAGCTGTGAGGAGTTTCTGAAGCAAGAAGCAAGGGGAATGAGTAGGCATTGAAATTCTTGGATATTAAAAATAACCTCCCAGAAGGCAAAAATGACCTCCATTTGTTTCTGCTTGCCAACCCACGCTGAACAAGCTGCCACCGAGAGCTTTATCATACACAACTGCAGAGAAGATGATTTTCTCTCATTTTCAATAATGAGTTGGGGATTTTAAAATGAGAAAGAAAAAGCTTGAGGCAGTCTCTCTGAGTACCCCTCCTGCTCAGAGAGAAAAAAGCAGGAGGTGGTTGCAACTGCCAAGGTGAAAGGTAACAAAGTGGTGAGAGGGGCGGGACCTGTGGGCGGGGCATGTGAAGGAGAAGTGACAGCCTTGTATCTCCTCAATCCTGCTCTGATTTTAACTCTGCACATTAAAACATGATTCAAACATTTATTTTAAAACTAGGACGATTGCAGTACTCTCAGTAGAAATGGAGAGAAGTAGAAGAAGTTGGATGATGGGAAAAAACAAGAGAACTGTGCCTTAGACAAGTTTAGGAACCAGCAAGATGTTTGAGCTGACATGACATGAGGGTAGCTAGCCTTAGAGATATGTGCACCAATGAAGGGTTGTGCTTGACAGGTTAGTCTTGGACAAGTTCTACAAATCACTACTTGGAGCCATGGAAAGGATTGAAGTCACCAAGGCAGAGGAAAGAAGGAGAAAAGGAGGTGGGGTGGAAATTAAGAGGAAAAAAAGGAAGAGGATAGGAGAGGGGAAAGAAAGTAGTAGGGAAAGGAGGAAGAGGATAGAGCAAGAGAAGAAAGAGTGGAGAGGAGAGAAGAGGAGAGGAAGGGAGGGGAGAGGGGAAGGGAGAAGAGAGAGAGAGAAGGACGGATGGGGTGATGGGAAGACAGGAAAGGGAGAGAGGAATAAGGAATAGGAAAATAACTTACAAAGAACAAGGTTCAGAGGCTAGAACAATAAAATAGAGGAAATCACAAGAAAGTGACCTCAATCAACAAAGTCAAATATTAGTATGTTGTCAGAGCAGACCAAAAAAGGTGCTTGTGGGCTGAAAGATAGCTCAACTTTTAAGAGTGCTTGTTGCTCTTCCAGAGGAAACAAATTGACATAAATTCAATCCCTAACACCCACATTGGACAGCACACAAACCCTACAACTCAAGTTCCAAAGGACCTGATGCCCTCCTTTGAATTCCATGAGCATACACACAAGCATTGTATATGCATGCCTACACGCGTGCGCACACACACACACACACACACACACACACACACATACAAACACATCTAAAAGAGAAAGAAAATGTGTTGTTTCTCTGAGCCAAGTAAAACTGAGTGACTACACCCCAACAAATCTCTTTTGCTGTTATTGTTCCCTACATCCCCATAAACACAGAACACTGCACCCCCAAATGCTTCTAACCCAAGCCTCACACACAGAGGAAGTGAATGATAACTGCTGGGATTCAGTTAAAAAGGAAAATCAGGTAGAGGGGAGAGGGAAATGGGGTGAGACATCTAGAATTAGGAGGTATTGGGGGATGTGACTTAGTGCAGTGGAAGCTTCCTGAAATCTAAGAGGATGGTGCTAGTGAGGATTCCTAGTAATCGCAGATATGGAGTCTGAACTAGCCATCCTCTGTAGCCAGGCAAGGCCTGCCTCCAGTAGTGAGACTGGGTTACAGTTAGTTGAGCTGTTGGCCAAGGAGGGCTCATGGAGATCCCTACACAACTTAGGCTGACGCTAGGACAGAAGACTGCTCTCTGAAAACTGCCCGCAGAGCCTCATTGCCAAGGACAACACTCACATAGCTCATCGAGCATAGAGAGGTCAATCTGGCACAGGCTTGGAGCCTTCTCCCCTACATTCTATTCTCTGGCACAAGAAGGCACTCAGCAGAAAGAAAACCTGGTCACTAACCCAGCCACAAAACCCTCCACCTACAGTCTATTCTGCCTGAAAAATGTGCTCACAGAACTTGTGAGAGTGGCCAACCAATGTTTGGTTTAACTTGAGGCCCATGCCATTAGAGGAAGCCCATGCCCTACACTGTCTAGAAAACCAGAAACCAGACACTGTATAGCCCAGAGACCTAGGGTAGTACCAAACATGACTAGTAGGAAAAAGTCAACAAAATGATCCCTAATGATATTCTACTATACTCATAGATTGGCACCATGTCCAGTCACCAGAGAGACTTCCTCCAGCAGTAGATGGAGCAGGTTTTAGAAGTTCCCCTCTAGGTCTAGTCACAGGACCTAAGCCACTCCTTGACAAGGAAAGTGCAAAGGAAGTGAGGAGAAGCAAGATAAAAATGAAAGGAAGTAGGAAAGACACAGGAAGGGAAGGAAGGAAGGAAGGGGAGGAAGGGAGAGAGGGAGCACAGCAGAGTGGGAGAAGACAGAGAACAAAAAGAAAAGAGAAGAAAGAAAGGGTCAGAAAAAAGGTGGACGCTTGAGCTCCTAGACTCTACCAGTTCTCAACCTTCCCAGTGCTACAACCCTTCGATACAGTTCCACATGTGGTGACTCCCAACCATAAAATTATTTTCCTTACTGCTTCATAACTGAAATTTTGCTACTGTTATGAGGTGTTATGTAGATGTATATCCTGATGTACAGGATATCTTACATGCAACTCCTATGAAAGGATCATTATGGCTCCCTAAAGGAGTCATAACCTACAGTTTGAGAGCCATATTGATTAGTGTCTATACAGCTGACTGGATGAAGCATCCATGCTATTGCTTCATATGGTGCCCAGGTCTTGGTCATTCTCCTCTAGACTGGGCTATTTTTATCTTTCCACTTTTAGCTGCTTCCCCTTGGACTTTTTTTTTCATTGAGTTTAACTCCCATCCAGGGGCTCTCTCACAGTCTGCCCTTCCTCAGCACCTTGTCCTTTGAAGCACTGTGTTTCCATGCTTGGAAGCTCTGCTCATCTTTCTCCCCATCACCTAACTTAAAGCTCTCTGAAAGTTCCCCATATTCTCTGCAGCACATGCTCAGCAGTCTTGAAGCCTTTCTTATTTTTCCTTCATGGGATTTCTTATAGGTCTTTTCCTTCCCTCCCAGGAAGCACCGTCTTTATTTCTAGACCATTAATATGTTCTTATAACTGGACCTCCTATCCCTTTGCCTCCTTCTTCCAACTAATCCTGTATTCTGTGGTTTCTGTGTTAGTCATACTTAAACACTGGCTTCATCATCATAGTAGCCGTTACCCTTTATTAAGCATTTAATATGTGTGCAACCTGAGGCCCCACATTTTATGTGAATGATATCACCTCACGCTCACCTTGAGAGATGTGTGTGATTATCCCATTTTAAATATGAGGTAACAAATGCTTACTCATCCACTAAAAACTTGCTGAAAGCACTATATTTAAGAGCCTCCACCATTTAACCTACATTCTTAAAACTTTACCTGGTTCTTCTCTTCAAAGCATCTATTCCAGACAGACTAGTCTGTCCATGCCTCTAGACATGGCTACAGGACCCCACCTTTACTGTCAAATGTGTTTCTCAGAGCCTACACAGATTGGCAATCTTTCAAGGGTGGAGCTCAAAGACCCAAGTAGAGACCCTCAAGGCACCTTCTACTTCTAAGAGAGGCATGACCACAAGTGGCCCACGGAAGCTGACCATGGAAGTCAATCAAACATGACCACAGTAGCCATTCAACCCAGTGAACAATACCCTCCTGGTTCTTGATGATTGAAACTGGTTGGCCCTTAATTCCTTCTGCCAACTTCTGTAACTTCATGGAAAGGGATCCAATAAATCCTATAAATATATTGGTGGCATCCTAGACTAATGGCTATCAGGTTATAGTTATCTACGTATCAGAAAAACGTTGTTATAAATTTTGAGAAGAAAAGGAAAACAAGGAAGTGTATAGCCTAGCCATGAAATTGTGTATCACTTACTTTAACCAGGTCACCATATATAGGCACTGACACACCCATTGAAGAGTTTGTCATTATAATATTCTTTTCTTTTCTAAATTGGATGTTTTTTATTTACATTTTTTTCTTTTTTATTGCATTTTTATTTACATTTCAAATGTTGTTCCCTTCCCCAGCTTCCCAGATGTAAGCCCCCTATTCCATTTCCCTCCCCTTCTTCTATAAGGGTGTTCTCCCTTCCCAACAAGCCCCCTCCCCCTGACATTTCCCTGCACTGGGGGTTCTAGCCTTGGCAAGACCAAGGGCTTCTCCTTCCATTGGTGCCCAACAAGGCCATCCTCTGCTACATATGCAGCAAGACAACACTCTTTTCTTGAATGGGTTCTTTGTTCACTTTCTCCCCAGTGCTCAGATCTCTATGGAGATATCTCATGGGAACCTTGACAGACCTAGATAAATGCAATCTTCATCCACTCATAATGCCTTTAACTTTTCTTCATAAGCCTTATCTCTAATGCCACTCTGTTGCATGCACTTCTGCCACCCTCAACTGTAAGCTCCATGAACTCAGGTATTTTGCCTCTTTTTCTCCATTGCAACCACACAAGGGTGACTTTAAAACTATGATGTGGAATAAGCCTACTTTGAAAACAGTTATTAAAGTCCAAATTCATGGGCAATATTCCATTTCTAATGATACAGGAATGTGTGCACCTATGGAGAAGTACATGATTGCCTTTTGCAATTTTCTAATCACTGTGCATTCAAAATATCTCCAATTCCACTGCTCACCTAGCATCATACCCAAAGCCAGGACTTTTTTTGATCAACTTAAGGAAGCAAAACTCCTCTTATTTCTACTTAAAACTGTGAAGTAGTAATGTTACCCTGTTGTGCTTGCAGACAGGAGCCTAGCATAACTGTTCTTTGAGAGGCTCCAGCCAGCAGCAAATGGAAACAGATGCAGAGACACACAGCCAAACATTAGATGGATCTCTGGGGAGTCTTATGGAAGAATTGTGGGAAGGATTGAAGGACCAAGAAGGGATGGGGACTCCACAAGAAAACTAACAAAGTTAACTAACCTGGACCCTTGGGGGCTCCCAGAGACTGAACCACCAACCAAAGTTCTAGCATGGGCTGGACACAGGCCCCACATATTTGTAGCAAATATGCAGATTGATCTTCACGTGGGTCTCTCAATAACTGGACTGTCCCTGACTCTGTTGTCTGCCTGTGGATCCTGTTCCCTTAACTGGCTGCCTTATCTAGTGTGAGTGGAAGAGGATGTATCTAGCCCAGTAGTGACTTTGTGCCAGGGTGGATTGGGATCCAGAGGGAGCCTTCTCCTTTATCAGAGGAAGAGGGGAGGGGGCCTTGGGACAGGGGATGCGAAGAGGATGTGCTGTAGTAGGAATATAAAGTAAATAAATAAATTAATTAAAGGAAAAACCTATGAAAAAAGTCACAGATATATCCCTTTCAGGAATACTCCAGCAAGGAGAAGAACAAGCTCTGACAAAAAAAACAGTAATATGAGTGGGTGTCAAGTCCAAGACCTTTACGCATGAGGTCTGCACATTTGAGGCCAGCTTACTAAAAAGGAGTTTCCTTTAGGTCTTTCTTGACCACATAAAATTCACCATGATGAACCTCAGGTGGGCCACAGTCAAGTGTGGCAGGAGAATATATCCCTTGCCTCTGAAGCTCCTTTTTTTCCCATGGTGTTTTACAGTCTATAGCTTGCTTAATATTTACTTTGGCTTTATGATAAGAGTAGAGATCCTGAATAATTTTGGTGCTTCTTTGTTCTTTTGCTCTTTATGCTTTTTTAATTAAAGGAAACCTCTAAACATTACCAGGGAACATAAATACAAGCAAATAGAGAATGATATATTTAAAGCAAAGTTAATCAATCACTTGCATGTCACTATAAGTATGTGTGTTACATATATGAACAGCCATTTACAATCATGGAACAGAGAATTATAGAAATTATGATCTTCTCCAGTGATATGTTTGTTTGAAATTTATTCCAAGCAAACTCTTTCCAAACATTTAAACACAAAATAGTGATAATTGGCGTTTTTTTCAGTATTCACATTTCAGTGATAATTAAATACTATATAAAATAAAGACATGATTCTGTACAATATTTGTTGTCTATGTATCCCTAGATCAACCCACTTTGAGTCCTTCTACATCACACCCCTGTGAGGAAGCTGTTCTCCATGATGTATAATGATATCAAAGCGATTTCTGTCCTCTGGCTCCTTACCTTGTTTGGACAGTAAAGATGTTATGACAGGACATTAGAGGGAAATTAATGAGGATGGATGATTTAATTTCTCAGCTACCTTCAGAACCAGTCTAGACCAGATATGTCCTTGGACATCTCTTCTTAAGTTGACATTACCAATGGAATAAAACTCCTTTGCTTAGTAGCAGTCACCACTCTCATCCCTTGCCATTCAGTTTGGCATAAATTATGCTATTTATTTCCTTGCTTGGAACTTTATGAATTCTCTTTTCCAACCTCTTTAGATGATTTTTTAATATATCAGCTGCTTCCTTCTCAGACCTTGGCTATAGAGAATATGAAAGAGTTGACAGAGACAAGGACAAAGAAGGTATGCCAGAAAGAGCAATAAAGTCATTCTGGGATCCTTCTCTCAGTGTCTCTGAATTTGTAGTATTGTGTCCAACATAATGATTACTCTGAAACAGAGGCATCTTTTCTTGGGCTACAGAAGAAGAGACCAAAGTGGTTAGAGATAAAACCCCATTGTCAGTGGATAGACAAGAAAGAAAGGTAGTGCACAAATGTCAGTCATGATTTTATCAAGAGGTGAAACTCAAAATTACTGACAGAGTAAATATGATTGACCTGAGATAAAGATCCTGGAATTGTACAAAAAGTTCTGAGCAGTCACTTTGAGAAGGAAAAGCTTTCTGGTGTAATCCATGAAAACTGCCATTATAGAAAAGGCAAGACGATATTGCAGTGGCTGCTGTTCTCCTCTAGTGGGTCTCAGAATCCCTGGTGTTAGATTCAAAACATAGATGACAAAATGCTGCAAGGGAATACTCCTTAAATTATCTAAGTGAGTACCACTTAGTGATTGCGATCCTCAAAGAGAAAATTGCAAGATACTATTGAGGTGTCAGTACATAGCTTTGACTAAGTCTGGCTTCTGAGGCTACACAGAAATCTAGAACAATGCTTCCCAGCCATCTCTCATACCAAGGAATCTACCTCTTCTAAAACAATTTCTTTATCTGTAAACTAGAAATAATAAGATAATCTAGCTGAATTATATATTTTGTTTTGGTGACAAAATGCCTGACAAAAGCAAGTTAAAGAAGGAAGGGTTTAGTTGGACTCACAGTTTGAGGGTTCAATCTATCATGGTGGCAAAGGAGTGTGAGTATGTGTCAGCTGCTCACATAGCATCTACAATTGGGAAGCATCTATACCTCTTGTGATCCAGGTAACAATATCTTCAAATACTGTTAAGAGAATTACTGAAATTAAGACAATAACAGTGTCAGTTCTTCTTGAGGTAGTGAATGGCTTATCCACATCATGTGAGATGGTGATATTATTTTACATTTAAAAACTGAAGTAGATAGCATCATTAAAGTGAAGTCACCCCAAACATCAGACCATAGGATGGGGTACCATTAAAATAAATTTAAATGAATGTCCAAAATATGTATGTCTTAATTAGCCATTCCTTGAGTACCCAGTAACAAATTTTGCTTAGCATTATATATTAATTTATTATAAATTAAAGGCTTTTGCCCTTTTAAGTATAAAAAAGACTGAAATGTACATGTGCTAAAAGGTTAAAATATGTGTATATAATAATGAGTAACCTATATTATATATACAATTTCAATGTTTTCTTTGCTTGGTTTAAAAATTAAAAGCAAAGGTTGTATTTTAATGAGATTTGAACTTTAACAACATGCTGACATGAGCAAAATGTCCTGCTTGAAAGCATTAACTTATCATAGAGTGCGCAAAATTCACCAAAAAAATTCTGAATCCCCCCCAAAATAAGGGGGCTAGTCAAAGGAACGATGTAGTATTACAAAAAGAGTCTGTGAGATGCAAAACATGTGGGAAATTTTAGTAAAGGTAAGAAAAGGTGTAGAAAAAATATGTAAAGAGACTTGAAGACTTTTTAAATGAATATTCGTTGATAATGAAGTGATGTTTCTGAGAGAGAAGGTGAGCCAGCTGCTACAATGTAAACCCATGTGTGAGAAGAGAAAGAACTGGGAAGGTGGGAACTTGCGGAGGCTGCACTGTAGGGGAGTAGGGAAAGATTGGGCAAGCAAGGCTGGAGAACATCAGGGTTTGGTTGGTGGCAGGCCTACTCAGATCACAGATGGGACACACATATGTCCCATCCAATAGATCTCTGTTTGGGTTGCTCTGCAATCCAGAAAGGTGACCTGTTGGGGATTCCCAATAGGCTACCTGTAGCAAAAATAAAGATTTGGAAACTCTACAGGTGAAGGTATTCTCTGCTCCAGCCAAGAGCACAGCAGTGGTCTTCACAGATATTTGCAGTGCATGCAGTGACACCAGATCTAGAGAAGGCAGAGGACACAGGAGTCTGATGAGATGCCATTAAAAAGTTTAGTTATGGGAAATTTTAAAAATGTATATACATATCACTTTTTTATTTTTTATTATTATTATGATGATGTCAACAAAGGATTCCAGATAAACACACAGTAAAGACATTTGCTCTTCATGTTCACTATGTACTGTTCACAACAACTAAATTATGGAATCAACCTAGGTGTCCAATGATACGGTGATGGATAAAACAATTATGGTTCATATATACCATGAGGTTTCTCTTTCAGCCACAAAGAACAAACTTACATAATTTGTGGAAAATCAATGCAATGAAGACAATCATTTGAGTTAAGACAGTTTCAGAAAGGAGAATGTTTTCTCTCCTTTGTGGTTTCCTAGATATACACAAAATCATGTGGATATCAATGAGATGAAAGTAGAAATAAAATTGGGACTAATGAAAAATGGAAGGGACAAATAGAAGAACAAGACAGGATAGAAGACTGTGTCTTCGTGTAATATATACTTTCATGAAAACTTAGAAAATAAACTTAGTTTTAAAAAACAAAGTCAAACTATTTCTTCCCCACCAACAGAAAGATATTCAATATTTTAGTTTAATAGCTATATATTTTTCAATTCTTTTCAGGTCTACTTTGAAAGTGTAATGGACATCATAGTCCAAACATTTGTAATAAATTTGTATTAATGATTAAAATAAATTTAATAGGAAAATTGAAAGAATTCTATCTCCTTTAATTTTATGACTAGTTTTGTGAGGTTTTGTTCTGTTTTAATGGGTTTTTTTGCTTAACATACCAGAAACATATTCTCTCATATTTATGAAGCTAGAAGTCAAAAATCAGGATGACAGAGAGGCCATTTTCCTCTCCAAAAACCCCAGGAGAGACTTTTGTCTCTATTCTAGCTTCTGATGCATCAAACATCCTTAGTATTCTTTAGCATGTGATAGCAAGCCTCTACTTCCATTATTCCATGGCCTTGCCCCTGTGTTCCTATGCCTAAATTCCACTTTTTAGAAACTCAATAAATAAAATATAATAAGGAAAATATAATATAATTGTCTTCTTGGGGTTCCTATTCCTGCACAAAGCATCCTGACCAAGAAGCAAGTTGGGGAGGAAAGGGTTTATTCAGCTTACACTTCCACATTGCTGTTCATCACCAAAGGAAGTCAGGACTGGAACTCAAGCAGGTCAGGAAGCAGGACTTAATGCAGAAGTCATGGACGGATGTTACTTACCGGCTTGTTTCCCTTGGCTTATAGAATCCAAAACTACCAGCCCAGGGATGGCACTATCCACAATTGGCTGGGTCCTCCCCCCTTATCACTAACTGAGAAAACACCTTACAGCTGTATCTCATGGAGGCATTTCCTCAAGGGAGGCTCCTTTCCCTGAGATAACTCCAACTTCGGTCAAGTTGACACACAAAACCAGCCAGTACAATGATAAAGCAAAGACTAATACATAAGAATTGGGCAAAATAAGCAAAAGGAAGAGTCCAAGAGAAGACATAAGAATCAGGAATGCACTCATTCACATACTTAGGAGTCCCCCCCATAAAAACACTAAATCGGAAGCCATAATAATATACACAGAAGACTGGGTACAGATCTGTGGAAGCCCTGTGCTTGCTTTCTCAGTCTCTGTGAGTTCATATGAGCTTTGATCATATTGATTTAGAGGTCCCTGTTTCTTGATCCTCCACCCCATTTGGTTTTTACACTCTTTCTGACCTCTCTTCTTCAGGGTTCTTTGACCCCTTGAATGCTTATAACTACCATGCAAAATGAGAAAATATCATCCTTGCTCCTCCTGTCTATAAAAAGACTGAATGAGCTATGGGAAGATGCCTTAGAGAAATGCCCACTGTGTAAGGCCCACAGCCAGGTTGTGGGAAAGTGTACACGCTGAACAGTGGGATTCCCAGCTTCATCTTGTCACCAATTCCTTGAACAACAGCAGTCCTACAGTCTCTCCTATTCCAAAGATTCCAAGATTCCTGGATAAACTCACAGTTCAGTGCAACAGTCCTGCATAGTGACCTCACTGTTGAACATTCTTACACATGGTTTCCCTTCAGAGTTTCACTCTAAAACATTAATTGCTACCAGAGATTTTCAAATATTAGAGAAATTCTGAACAATGAATGGAAACCAAAACATCAAGAAAATCTTCTGAAAGTAAGTCAAATGATTCAAGAAGGAAAAAATGTGCTTGTCATCTAAGTCCTCACAGAGATAAGAAAAGATACTGAGTCCATGAGACAGAACATAATACTATTTTTATAAAAGAACATTCCAGGAACAAGAAAAGTTCTTAGAAATTAAAAATATGATAGCTCGATAAAATACTCCATATAAGGAAGCTAAAAGAGAATATAAAACATTTTGCAGAGTAAAGAAGACCCAGATTTAAAAGCCATTGAGATTAAGAGATAAAATGTGAAGAATAATATTAGTGCATTCAGTATGCCCTCCTCCCCCAACACACACACACACAAAATGGATATCAGACTAGTCAGATTGCTTAACAGGTAAAGACAATTACTGCCAAGTCTGAGGACCCAACATCTAGTCCTGAGACCCACATGGTGGGAAGAAACAAATGACTCCTGCCATATGTTCAGTCATGTGACCTCCACATGTCTTCTATGGTACACACAAGCACACATACATACACACATGCACATATACACATAGATGATTGACAGGTAGATGATTCATACATAAATACATGATATATACAGAAATACATGTTTTTATAGTTTTAATAGATAGGTAAATAAACAGATTAAATATTTTTGTAATTTAATAGATAGCTACATAAAAGAAGTAATTTATTGTTACTATCAAAGATTTCCCTAAAATACAAACCATCAGTTTGCAAAACAAATACCCCACTAATGACTGATATAATAAATAGTCTTTAAAGTATTAGTCTTGTTGTATCAATGTATAGTTTCAAAACTTTCAAGGTTAAAAAATAAAAATCACAGTCACAGGTAAAAATCAAAATGACAGCCTTATCAATAGCAACTCTGAAGGCTGTGAGACAAGGAACTAAGTCTTTTAAGATTCTGAGAGAAAAATTACTATTTATGGAGAAATCTATACCCAGACAAACTAACACATGAAAAATTAAAATGAAGGCATTTGTGAACATGTACCATGTCTGAAAAGTGACCAGTAAGGTGTTGAGCAAGGTTCTTTTATTACCAAGATAAAGAAGTAGATGGGAGAAGATTACTCAGGATCCAGAAAGTTTTATATCATTAAAAACAAAGAAAAGATCCAATAACTATCTAAAAATGTAAAACAAATCACACACAAAGATACAGAAGCCAACACAACAACCTTCTAGACAGCAGTGCTAGATGTTAGATGTTAGAGATATTAGCTAGAGACATTAATAGAACAAATTCTTCCAAATTCTCATAGAGCAGTGACTTCAACTCCGAATTTTTTATTTGGATATGTCATACAAAGTTTGGCAGTAGGTTTAACTGAGGCTACCAGAAGACAACAACTAGAAGTAAAGACATCAACCTCCTCTACCTGCCACAAGATTTACAAACAGAATTGCTATACAGCACAGGCTGTGCACTGCACAGTAAGAAGGTGGGAAAGGGAGTTATAATGAACAGGATCATGTGATGCTACCTGGGTCTGTTCATGTTCAGAATATTCACAGTTATACTCCATTGCTGACCCATGTTACTTAAGGGACTTAAACGGCCATAGATTTCAGATTCCATGGATTTCTGGCACAATTCTTCCATGTACACCAAGGGATAGCATATATGCACTGTCACGTTTTTCTCTTTTGTGGTCTAGCAATTCTGAATGAATAAAGAAATGCTGTAATCAAAGGGCTACCATGCTTCAAAGAACTACTCACCTGGATTTCTAGCCATCACTAAACCTGTTATCTGTCATTCATTAGGGAAACCACACACTATGATCTCTTTGGGTGTGATAGGGATAAAAGTGAAATGAGATGTGGGTGTAACTGGATCACATTTCAGAGGAAACTGCCTCCAGGGTTTGATTATCAAAGCTAGCCAACCTGAGATAAACGCACACACTAAAATGCAAAAGAAAATATTTCATCACATTTAAGAACTCTGACGATACTTAAAGACTCTGTGTTAGAATTTGAGATCTGTAAGCAAAGGCAAAGAACCACACTGTATGCTCTCATTCACAGGTGGAAGAAGAGAATGTGGAAGTAGAAAATGGAAGCTGGGAAGGTGGTGGGGAAGGACAGGAAGCGGTCACTTATGGGTTTCAAAGTTGCAATCATATAGGAAAATAGAGTTCAGTCCAGGATGACTGTGCTTGGTGACTTATTTTGTACTTCAAGATAACTGGAAGAGGGGATTTTTAATTTTCTCAACACAAAGCTAAATGTTTGAGGAAGTCAAACTACTAATTATCCTAATTTATTAGTACATTCTGTTAATAAATACTGAAATATATTGCATGCACACAAATGTATATAATTGTGTCCTGTAAAATAAGATCTAATTTTAAAATATGAAAGTTCTTTCAAAAAGAGACAAGCATCACATTTTTCAGCTATTAAAATCTCTTAAATGTATTCCACATATGTCTCTCTTCCCCACTTTTGGGCAATTCCCACTCTCTAGCAGAGGTATCTTTCTTATCATGTAGGCCCAACCCAACCTTTCAAACTAAACTCAAACTCCAGAGTCTCCACTAAGCTCTCCTTAATCTCTCAGGCACTTTTTCCTCTCATTTACTATCCAAGAGCATCATTTGTTTTGCAAGGAAGACATGACCAGTCTTGTGTCATTGGGTGTGTTTTAAGTCTCTTGAGAAGAAGGATCTTTCCCTCGGACACCACGAATGTAAAAGCATTTGAAAAACACTGGAACAAAGGGAACACTGGAGGGGGCACTCACCATAGATTCTCACCAACATTCCTGCATTACATCAGTGTAATCTTCTTGAGTAAATACATGATGTAGGACCATATATTTAAATACTTGAATGAAGTTTGTGTATCTTGTATACATTTTGTGAATATATTGTATATTGTATACAAAATATAGCTTATATTTTTGTATACCTTACCATATTTTCAGATGATAGCATTTTGTGACAGCATAAAAAATACATAAAACATATCTGATGTGTAGAAGTATTGACAACTTGACTATAACATCTTTTTTTTGTTTTCTAAAACATTACACTCTCCTGCCCTTCCTCCTGACCTTCAGTTTTCTACCCCTCATGTTAATGGCTCATTTTTGTCTTCTTTCTACCACTCTATGGTGGTTTGTATATCTACCTGCTGCTATGTCTTCCCCCAATGATGGAGTCAACCCTCTGGAATCATAAACCCAAATAAACTCTTCTGTCTTATAAGTTGATTTGGTCATGATGTTTTATCACAGCGACAGAAACACAGTTAATACATCCCATATGTGCTTTCCTAGGTTCCCTTTGTCCTCTACTCTATATTCTATTGAAAACTACAACAGTCATAAACTCATATCTGTATCCCATACATCTTTTCGGATCTCTAGTGTTGCACATATGACTGTATCTATGCTTAAATATCTCTCAAGTATCAAACCAGCTTCCTAACTAGAATTGAAGATTTCTTCTCTGTTGAGTAGTTGAGCAAATAGCACAGTCTCTCTACTCCTGAAAACCACTTATGCCATTCATGAACACGAATCTCTCCACCATTCAACCTTCTTAACCTACCCACTATCAGTTCTACTCCACATCTGTACTGATGAGTTTTGTGTGTCAACTGGACCCAAGCTGCAGTTATCATAGAGAAAAGAGCCTCCCTTGAGGAAATGTCTCCATGAGATCCAACAGTAAGGCATTTTCTCAATTAGTGATAGAGGGGAGGACCTATCCCATTGTGGGTGATGCCATCCGGCCTGGTAGTCTTGGGTTCTGTAAGAAAGCAAGCTGAGCAAGCCAGGGGAAGCAAGCCAGTAAGTAACATCACTCCATGGCCTCTGCATCAACTCCTGCTTCCTGACCTGCTTGATTTCCAGTCCTGACTTCCTTTGGTGTTGAACAGTAATGTGGAAATGTAAACTGATTAAATCCTTCCCTCCCCAACTTGCTTCTTTTTTTTTCATTTTTTTTTTATTAACTTGAGTATTTCTTATATACATTTCAAGTGTTATTCCCTTTCCCGGTTTCCGGGCAAACATCCCCCTCCCCCCTCCCCTTACTTATGGGTGTTCCCCTCCCAACCCTCCCCCCATTGCCGCCCTCCCCCCATAGTCTAGTTCACTGGGGGTTCAGTCTTAGCAGGACCCAGGGCTTCCCCTTCCACTGGTGCTCTTACTAGGATATTCATTGCTACCTATGGGGTCAGAGTCCAGGGTCAGTCCATGTATAGTATTTAGGTCCCAACTTGCTTCTTGGTCATGATGTTTGTGCAAGAATAGAAACCCCGACTAAGACAATATCTGATCTACCATTAATTAAAAACCAACCAGCTTCTCTACAACCATCCAGGAGAATTTGTTGCATTCTGTGGCCTGAGTTTTGTCACACTTTCCCACAGTTCTCATGGAGCCAGTCTTTCTACCCTGTCTATCCATTCTCCATGCAATAGCTTCTACACAACTAGAAGACTACGGGAAGTCTGACCTCTGCTGATCTCTAGAGCTGCATCCCCAAGCTCTTGTCACTCTAATCTTCCATCCTTTTAATATGGAATATTTCTCCCTACCTTTAATCTTTATACACGGTGGGCTCTATCTAGAGATTTAATGCCAGTTACTCTCCATTTCTCACCTCCTTCATCACTGTCAATTCCCTTTGTTGACTAATTCTTGCTCTGTACCCAACCCTAACTCCATTCAACTAAGTCTTCTTTGACCCTCAAGGTCAGCTGCTTCCCTTTTGGTCAGCTCTCAGGGATTAGACTTCTCTCTCCAGACACTTCAAAGGCACCATAGTGAAACAGTTTGTGATTGACTATGAAATATCTGGCTCCCTTCATATGACATCTGACCAATGCTTCTTGTTTACTACTATTGTTCTAGCATAGAACTTTTCAGATAGTAGCCTCTCAAGAAATGCTTACATACTATGTCCAACACACTCGATGGTCAGTCAGGTAACCAACATTGCTTATTCCACGCTCTTTTGGCAACAACAAATAAACAAAGGGGAGGAAGTAAGTCCCCCAAATCATACTAATATATCTATGCAGGAAAGACATATTTCTGACACATTCGAGGCATGGTCTTCCCTGATGACAAAAGATGCTCTCTTACCAGTATTCTAATAGTGAAAGAATCCCAGAGGTTACATAAGAAATTTAGTCATTGAGTCAACTTGCCAAATACTAACGACGAAGAAAGTCAATAAGTTGAACCTTCCTATATAACGAAGTAGAATACAAAAGAAGAGGAAACCTTATGCAGTGTGTATTGGGTAGGAATTCACTAACTCAGAGTAGAACCAACACCATAAGTGGTAGGAAATGGCAAGGGTTGAGAAAAATTGATGGGAAAAACTAGGAAGATGATATTGAAGAAAGTACTGTGGTCACAAACAATTCATTTTATGTCTTCATAATATTTTGCATGACCGGGTCAAAGAGAGCTCTAACACAGAGACAGTAAAAGATCAGTTAACTCTATCAAGACTGTCCTTAACGTTCCTGCAATGACTAAATGTGCCAGGGTTTTCAGACTTTTCTCAAATCTAGTTTTGCATGGTGGAGTGGTAGAAAGAGTCTATCTCCATGACCAGTTTTAATTCAAGTTTTCACAACAGCACAACTCAGAAAGTACCATACATGTTACATTTTATGAGAACAGTGCCCTGAGGTTGTACATTGTGGCAACCCTGCTCTAGAATGAGCATAATTAATTGTAATGGTAGGTATTGTAATTATATCTCTGGGGATCCTAGGTGAGTCAGCAAATAGCTGTGTGGTAGCAATGTTTCATCACTTGCCCTTAAAATTTCAGAGTGAATGACCTTAAGTGACATTGAAGTCATAAGTATACTTATGTAGACTTAGAGTAGACTACCAAGGAGAGATTCTGAATCAACTAAGAATGATGCTGCGACAGTCAGTGTGACCAATCTGGGATGATACAGTAGGGCTTAAGTAGGAAAAACATGCAATTGGCCAGGTTTCAAATGTCGCTATGAAGTCAGTTTTCAAGACTCAATTAGAGAGAGAAAGGCATGAAGCCACAAATTTGGTATCAAGGACAGAAGCCAGGGGTGGGCTACCGAATAGACTAGAGTCAGAGAAACAGGAATGAAAGAGGTCATTTTTCTAATGTTGTAAGTAGATACCAGTGGATCTGAGGCTGTGAGAGCTCAGAAGGGTTGCCATGGGTTGCTTCTGGAACCCCCTTTCCAGTATAGTATTATTGTGCATTTTTGAGTGCATAAAACAGTGTGGCAGCTCATAAAAGCAAGTATGTGTCTTAAACATTCATTGAAACAGATATCTTGGCCCATCCATAATCAAATATCACTTTCTTCTATGGCATGGGAGTCAATGAGGGCAATTATTTTATTTTTTAACCCAAATGACCCAAATAGTGGTCTCAACCATTCTTTCTTTGTTCCAAAAAGCAGTCTGAATTCCACCAAGCCATTTGTAACCAATCAAAGCAACTTTACCACCTCTCCACTCCTCCAGGTCCAAACATTTCTTCCCAAGTTTCCAAAGCCTAATGTCATTGCAAGGGGCTTTTGCAAGGCTTTGAAGAACCAGAAAATGGGCCCCAGTCATGGAGGAGGAACATAGAGATGACATTGTAAATGTCAGTGGGATTAGATGGAGGGAAACCCAGGCAGCTAAAGACACTGCTTCTAAGTGTGACTCTGAAAGTGTTGTTGAAGATCGCTAACATTACAAATAGTGGATTAAGTAAGAAAAACCAAGCCACACAGTCAGTTGAAAATCCAAATAAAATAAAAGGCAAAACACTGTCCATCATCCTTCCTGGTTCTGAGTCCTTAAGACTTGAGCTTAGTCTCTCTACTATACTGTTGGCTGAATGGTACCTTACTTTGTAGACCTCAAAGGTACTGACAACTGCCCTCATCTGCCTTCCAAGTGCTAGGATTACAAGCCTGAACCACCTCCTGCGGCTCTCCAATCAGATTAGTTGAACTTACTGATATGGATATATATATATATATATATATATATGTATAAATCTACATATATATGTAGAATTGACTAATTTTGGTTGCAAATATTCAACAAAAATGTATTGCATCTGTTATTGAACATTTTTCTTGCCATTGTTTCCTAAACAATACCGTGTAACATTTACAAATATGCTTTATTGTACTAGGTTTTATAATTTAAGAGGTTACAGATTCTTTCGGAGGATCTGCATTGCTATATGCAAATACAACTATGGTGGATTACATGAGAAAAGTCCTCATAGGCTCATGTGTTTGAACACTTGGTTAGTCCCCCATTAGTGGTGTTATTTGTGGAGGTGCAGCTTCCCAGAAGGAAGCATGTTACCAAAGAGTAGACTATGAGGGTTTTTAGCCTCACCCCATATCCTGCTGCCCTCTGCCTCTGTGTGTGGAGGAAAGGTGATTAGCTAGCTTCCTGCTCAAGCTATCACAGCATGCCTTCCTACTGTGATGGAATTTATCCCTCTGGAATCTTAAACCAAAATAAAACCCTTTTTTCCTCAAGCTGCTTTTATTTTTAATATTCTTTTTTATCTTCATTAACTTGAGTATTTCTTATTTACATTTCGATTGTTATTCCCCTTCCCGGTTTCCAGGCCAACATCCCCCCTAACCCCTCCCCATCCCCTTCTATATGGGCTTCCCCTTCCCATCCTCCCCCCATTACCACCCTCCCCTCAACAATCACGTTCACTGGGGGTTCAGTCTTGGCAGGACCAAGGGCTTTCCCTTCCACTGGTGCTCTCACTAGGCTATTCATTGCTACCTATGAAGTTGGAGTCCAGGGTTAGTCCATGTATAGTCATTGGGTAGTGGCTTAGTCCCTGGAAGCTCTGGTTGCTTGGCATTGTTGTTCATATGGGGTCTCAAGCCCCTTCAAGCTCTTTCAGTCCTTTCTAAGATTCCTTCAACGAGGGTCCCGTTCTCAGTTCAGTGGTTTAATGATGGCATCCGCCTATGTATTTGCTGTATTCTGGCTGTGTCTCTCAGGAGAGATATACATCTGGTTCCTGTCAGACTGCACTTCTTTGCTTCATGCATCTTATCTAGTTTGGTGGCTGTATATGTATGGGCCACATGTGGGGCAGGCTCTGAATGGGTGTTCCTTCTGCCTCTGTTCTAAACTTTGCCTCCCTATTCCCTCCCAAGGGTATTCTTGTACCCAGTTTAAAGAAGGAGTGAAGCATTCACATTTTGGTCATCCTTCTTGAGTTTCATGTGTTCTGTGCACCTAGGGTAATTCGAGCATTTGGGCTAATATCCACTTATCAGTGAGTGCATATCATGTGTGTTTTTCTGTGATTGGGTTACCTCATTCAGGATGATATTTTCCACTTCCATCCATTTGCCTATGGACTTCATAAAGTCATTGTTTCTGATAGCTGAATAACACTTCATTGTGTAGATGTACCACATTTTCTGTATCCATTCCTCTGTTGAAGGGCATCTGGGTTCTTTCCAGCTTCTGGCTATTATAAATAAGGCTGCTATGAACATAGTGGAGCATGTGTCTTTGTTACATGTTGGGGCATCTTTTGGGTATATGCCCAAGAGAGGAATAGCTGGGTCCTCAGGTAGTTCAATGTCCAATTTTCTGAGGAACCTCCACACTGATTTCCAGAATGGTTGTACCAATTTGCAGTCCCACCAGCAATGGAAGAGTGTTCCTCTTTCTCCACATCCTCACCAGCATCTGCTGTCACCTGAGTTTTTGATCTTAGCCATTCTCACTGGTGTGAGGTGAAATCTCAGGTTTGTTTTGATTTGCATTGCCCTTATGACTAAAGATGTTGAACATTTCTTTAGGTGTTTCTCAGCCATTTGGCATTCCTCAGCTGTGAATTCTTTGTTTAGCTCTGAACCCCATTTTTTAATAGGGTCATTTGTCTCCCTGCAGTCTAACTTCTTGAGTTCTTTGTATATTTTGGATATAAGCCCTCTATCAGTTGTAGGATTGGTAAAGATCTTTTCCCAATCTGTTGGTTGTCCCTTTGTCCTAACAACAGTGTCCTTTGCCTTACAGAAGCTTTGCAGTTTTATGAAATCCCATTTGTCAATTCTTGATCTTAGAGCATAAGCCATTGGTGTTTTTTTCAGGAAATTTTCTCCAGTGCCCATGTGTTCGAGATGCTTCCCCACTTTTTCTTCTATTAGTTTGAGTGTATCTGGTTTGATGTGGAGGTCCTTGATCCACTTGGACTTAAGCTTTGTACAGGGCGATAAGCATGGATCGATCTGCATTCTTCTACATGCTGACCTCCAGTTGAACCAGCACCATTTGCTGAAAATGCTATCTTTTTTCCATTGGTTTTGGCTCCTTTGTCAAAAATCAAGTGCCCATAGGTGTGTGGGTTCATTTCTGGGTCTTCAATTCTATTCTACTGGTCCATCTGTCTGTCTCTGTACCAATTCCATGCAGTTTTTATCACTATTACTCTGTAATACTGCTTGAGTTCAGGGATAGTGATTCCCCCAGAAGTGCTTTTGTTGTTGAGGATAGTTTTAGCTATCCTGGGTTTTTTGTTATTCCAGATGAATTTGCAAGTTGTTCTGTCTAACTCCCTGAAGAATTGGATTGATATTTTGATGGGGATTGCATTGAATCTGTAGATTGCTCTTGGTAAAATGGCTATTTTTACTATGTTAACCCTGCCAATCCATGAGCATGGGAGATCTTTCCATCTTCTGAGGTCTTCTTCAATTTCTTTCTTCAGGGGCTTGAAGTTCTTATCATACAAATCTTTTACTTGCTTGGTTAAAATCACACCGAGGTATTTTATATTATTTGGATCTATAATGAAAGGTGTCGTTTTCCTAATTTCTATCTTGGCTTGTTTCTCTTTTGTGTAGAGGAAGGCTACTGATTTATTTGAGTTAATTTTATACCCAGCCACTTTGCTGAAGGTGTTTGTCCGCTTTAGTAGTTCTCTGGTGGAACTTTTGGGATCGCCTTAAGATACTTTTAATGGTAGTATTTTTATCACAACAACAGGAAAGTCAATACAACTACATTTTATAGAAAGAACTTAACTAACCAGAATTTGTAATATCCACGGAGTTATATATACTAAAAAAGATCTCTATGAATACCAAGGAATAAGACTGGATACTCATGTCTAGGTCTCTGTACTTACACATCCACATAGATGGATATAGTTTCCTACTAATTCTGTCTCTCTAGAAAACATTCACTAATAAAATAGGCAAAGTCACAGAAGCCTTAAAATACACAGCCCTCCCTCCAAGTTCTTGTCTTCAATGTTATGTTCAGGTAAAACCTTAAAATGGAGGAGAAGGAACATATACTTACAACTTGGCAGTCGAACCCATACAACATTTGTATTAAACATAATAAAGTGGGATGGAGCTGTATGGTAATAAAAAAGGAGAAAGAGAATAAAGTAATCTCAGGCTTGAAATGAGAGACATGCAAAAGAAAGATAGGAAGAGAAACCAGAAACCAGTTGTCTCTACTATTCAAAGGCCAAAGTCCTATAAGCACTCTTACAGTGTGTTCTCTGGAGTTCATAATTTTTTCCTGCAATGCCAGGTTCACTCTACCAGTTAACCACTCAAAATTGCCAAGCAGACTCTGAGAGCCAAGCTTCCTTCCCCCTCAGTAACTATAGCACAGAGTAGGCAGGATACCAGCAGCAGCAAGCTTCTGGCTCCCTGCCAGCTGCTTCTTTGCTTATTAACTTATTTTATATAGCCTTCAGCATGGCAAGAAAGCTTCCTCTAATTATCGACAGGAATGCAGAAGCCACAAGGGGAAATCTGAGCCAGAGAACTGAGGCTGTGTTGATTATGCTCCAGCTCTTATCAAAGTGGGAAGGGATCCAAAAGGCAATCTTGGTGCTGGAATGAATGTTCAATGAAGAAAGATAGGTTGGTCGGGCCCTGCTTGATTTGTTTTGTTTGTTTGTTTGTTTGTTTGTTTGTTTTTAACCTCTTCCTGTTTTTTAGGAAAGTTAAACATCAAAGTTGCCAGAGACAGAACATATACATGAGGCCCAACCTTAATAGACTTTGGGCCACTATATCACAGAACAGGGACATGTGAGATAATGAAGATGGATAAGAGTGGTCATCCGTTAAGCTGAGTCACTGTCCAAAAGATGGCTTGAACCCTTTGCAAAGAAACTAAAAGTCACTTCTGAAGGGGACAACTCAGGAGCAACCAGACACAGTAGCAATTCAATGAATAGATTAGAAGAATACCCATGATTCCTCTCTCCTCCTCAGGTTCTACACTAAGAAGTCTTCAATCAACATCAGATCAAGTCCCATCTTCTTCCTTAAGCTACTCACATCTTTTAGCTACAGTATTCTATATAAGGAACTTCTGACAAATTCAATTATACTGATAACAACAACTACAAAAGTATCATCAAAAGTACTTTGTGAAGGAAAATGAAAGAAAATATTCCAAAATCTTTAAAGAAGGGTGTAAAGAGTATGGAAAGTAAACTATCTACCACCCCTATCCCACCCCACATCCCAGGCTCCAGTGATTTACAGAAGGTAGCATGGCTAGGATCTTCTGATTCTGTCCTAGAATCCTCTGCTTGGGAGAGATTTCAAACACTGTGTGTGGGTTGAGCCTGCAAGGACTTGGGAACTTTAATACAAGACAAAAGAGAAAGATCAGAATAAGTGGATGTAGGGGGATATTGACAAGAACTCTCCCTGGATACTTTCAGAGAGAAATCCAGCTCTGCTAACATGAAACAATGCCAATGGTTCATATGGAAATAGGTCCAGTCAGGACCCAAGAAACTTTCACTATGCAAAGTAGAGATGTAGTAGTGGGTGGTGGTAGACCAGGTTCTTCTGTGGAGTAGACACAAGGAAAAGGTGGATGGAACAGGAACAGTGTGTTTTATCAGAGAGACCCCATGACTGGGGAAAGTTTACTTCTCTCCAAAGCAGAAAACAAATAAGCCCTGTAAATGAGGTTATCTGTGATCTTCCTTCTGACAGTAAAAAATTGAGAGATGATTCAGCGAATAAAGGCACTTGTTGCTCTTTCAGAGGAATCCAGTTCAGTGATAAGCACCCATGTTGAGCAACACACAACTGCCTGTAACTTCAGCTCCAAGGGATCCAAAGCCCTCTTCTGGCCACCATGTGCAGCATACACAGACAGACATTCAGACAAATAAAACTAAAGCTGTTGCAAAATCATCTATCTTCCAATGTTTTTATTTCTCCTCTCCTGCTACCCATTTATCTCTCTTTTGTAGAAGAAAAAGAAAAAAAAACTTTTCACATGTGGTCTTCACTTATGGCTTTTAGTTTCTAGACAAGTCCTTCTTCCTGCCTTCCTTGATTTCTTTTTTTTTTTTCACTATGCAAAAATTTTATTTGAAAGTTATTTAAAATAAAGTTTTTTTCATCTTTATTAAACTGGGTATTTCTTATTTACATTTCAAATGTTATTCCCTTTCCCGGTTTCCAGGCTAACATCCCCTTAGCCCCTCCTTCTCCCCTTCTATGTGGGTATTCCCTTCCCCACCCTCCCCCTATTACTGCCCTCTCCCCCAACAATCCCGTTCACTGGGGGTCCAGCCTTGGCAGGGCCAAGAGCTTCCCCTTCCACTGGTGCCCCTACTGGGCTATTCATTTCTACCTATGAATTTGGAGCCCAGGGTCAGTCCTAGTATACTCTTCGAGTAGTGGCTTAGTCCCTGAAAGCTATGGTTGGTTTGCATTGTTGTTCATAGGGGGTCTCAAGCTCCTTCAGCTCTTTCAGTCCTTTCTCTGATTCCTTCAACGGGGGTCCCATTCTCAGTTCAGTGGTTTGTTGCTGGCATTCGCCTATGTATTTGCCATATTCTGGCTTTGTCTCTCAGGAGAGATCTACATCCGGCTCCTGTCAGCCACCTCTTTGCTTCATCCATCTTATCTAGTTTGGTGGCTGTATATATATACATATATATATATATATATATATATATATATATATATATATATATATGGGTCACATGTGGGACAGGCTCTGAATAGGCGTTCCTTCAGTCTCTGTTCTAAACATTGCCTCCCTATCCCTTCCTAAGGCAATCTGGCTTCTACCTCCCTGCTTCTGCAGAAATGTATTGCACCTCCCTAGAGAGATAGACTTATGCCAACCACATCCAAATCCCCTTTCACACTGCATCCTCTTAGCATGTCCACTACATTTTCAACAGCTACAAACACCCATCCTTTACTATCCCCAACTTGTTCTCAGATCTCAACCTTCTTCCTTTGTTGTTTCCTGTCTCTTTGCACAGCTCTCTACAGGGTTTCAAACCAAAGAAATCGCTCAGAATCTTACACTTGGGAGAATCATTTCCATTGTTTCTGGTCCAGGAAAAATATTTAAGGATGTGGATCTTGGCTAGTATCCAGAAGGACCCCCACAATTTCACATTTTTCTTGTTTCAGATATGGACAGTAATATGCTAGGATACATCACTTTGAGGATTCTGATCAGCTTTGATTATCTTCTACCTGATTTTATCTCTCCATCCCACTCTCTCAAAATGGTGTGGATTTGTAGATGGTATACCAGATGGCTGGGAGAGAGGCATGGGATGGAATGTGTTTACTGTCTTTTCTGTCCCCTCTTCTTCTTTTCCCTGATTTATGAAATCCCTGTGTGCTTTTTACTATCTTCTATACCAAACACATAAATATGACAAAACAAACACACAAAAACCTCCAGGTATGTTAACAAAAGAAACAAAGGGTTAACTTTCACCACAGCATGTCTGCCATGTTATTGTATGCTGTAGCCATGAACAGGTAATTTTAAAAAGTAATTTATAATATAAAATACATAGCATACTTTTCTAAATCCTATTGATAAAAAGTATTAATTGAAATGTAATTTGTTATCTTTTTAAAAACTTGCATTATATTTTTTGCATACACTTTATTTTTGTATGTGTATGCATTTATTGTTTTCTGTGTTTATACATATATTAATTGTTTATATGTGTGTGTGAATATGTATGAGTATCTGCATATGTGATACATGAAGAGGTGAGATGACAACTTGCAGAAGTCATCGCTCTCCTTCTATCATGTCAGTTCCAAGAACTAAACTAAAGTCATCAGTCTTAGCAGCAAGCACCTTTACCTACTGAATCTTTTCAGCAGCCCATGAACTCTGTTTTTAGTGGCTTATAGTATGCTTAAGAAGATAAGGAGTGATTTTAAAGGAAATAGTATTTTATTTCTTCTGACCTCTTACAATATTTGATACATCTAGCTTATGTTTAATCAATCTGATTTCACTTGTTTTTTGTTGTGGAATGAGAAGACTAAATAAATAAATACCTACATATTAATTCATTTATTCAAAATATTTGTCTATTCTAGAACTTTCATTGAAAACTATTTTAGTTGGCATTTATTGTATAATCATGCCAATAGCTGTATCTAAAACATCAAGTATTTAGCTAGCTCATGATTCCACAGTGAGATAGTCTGAGGTGGACTTGGCAAGGTGGTTCTTCTGCTAGTCTTTTCTGTTAAGCTCATTTAGGTGTCTATTTCAATTACCAATAAGCTAAAATGGCTCTCTTTCTGGGTCTTTCTGGTTACTAACTGAATCAAGAGAGGCACTGGGCTTCCTGGTTCTCATGTGGTTAATGAGCTGCAGTTTGTTCGAATAGCAACTTGGAACTTTGGAGCAATAATTCTCAACCTATGGATTGTGACTCCTTTAGGACTGAACAACCCTTTCCCAGGGGTGTACTAAAACCACCAGGAAACATAGATGTTTACATTGCAACTCATAATAGTAGCAAGATTACACTTATGAAGTAGCAACAAAAATAATTTTATGGTTGGGGGGTCACCACACCATGAAGAACTATATTAAAGGGTCTCAATTCTAGGAAGGTTGAGAATCACTGCTCTAGAGTAAAGAACAGGCAAAGGCTCACTGAAAAAGACATTTCAAGCCTTTACTTGTATCATATTAGCTCATATCCTACAGACAAGATCCCCCATGCTTAAAGAGTAGCAAATGAAAATATAAACATGAAGAGAAACATTGAAAGTCAATAGCAAAGGGCTGTATGTGAGGCTCAGGCTGTATCTGCAGCCTGCCATAGGATCTTTCTTTATCCTAAATCTTACCTCTGTTGCACTTGCATTTTAATCTTCCTGATGATGTGTTCTCATGCCAGCAAATGATCCATTCAGAAGAAGCCTGTGGTGAGATGGGTTATGAGGTAATTCTTTAAGAGAAGAGATCAAGTTTACAGAGCAGTTATTTCAATATAAGAAAACTTTTTGCTCTGTCCCTGTCTGGAAAAACTTTCTAAAGCATTTATCCAATTTTTGTTAAGATGTGCCCCTCCCAGAAAAATAGTCTTTAGGGTTCCCTATGGCAGTATCCCAGTCCTTGAACATTTTAAGACTTCAGGATAACAGTGACCATGAAGGTGTTACTTACTAGAACTTCTGATTTCTTTTTTCTTTTTATAATTTAGCTGAAGCTTGTGGAGCATCAAACTATGTCTCCTTGAATGCAAGGAACATCAGGAATCAATCAAATAACAATGGGTTTTAAACACATACATTATTCATGGTACCATGCCAGAGACTGCAGGATGAAATAAGGCAAGATGCCATTCCTTCCATCTGGAAGCTTGGTGTGCAATTAAGAAAACACCGTATACACACACACACACACACACACACACACACACACACACACACGTAATTCACCATTCCAGGTAGCAAAGCGAATGAAGATGTAGAATCTACAGTTCTTTCCAAGTCTAAGCTTTCTACAGGTGTTCCATCTGCTCTGACACCATCTGCTCCCCATTTCCTGCTGTGTCAAATGTCCCTCACTAAATCACCCTGGGAGAGGAAATGTGACTCAGGCTGACAGCGCCTTGCTTCACCACACTGGCTCCCACACCTGCTCACAACTTCATATTCCTCACACACCTGTCATCACCTACCAAACACCCTCTCCTTCACCGTACACATCAGCAGATAAATTCACATCATCAGTTTCCCGTTTAGATAAGAAATTAACTCCCAAACATGTGAGGGGGGGGGAAGTAGAGGGTCAGTAAAGTGCTAACTGTATAAGCTTGTTCTTAGCATCCCCAAAAGCTAGGTATGGTAGCATGCTGGAAAAGCAAAGCCCCAAGTCCTAGGCCAGTCAACAAAGCCTAATCAGCTAGCTCCAGATCCCTGTGAGAGGCTGTATAAAAAACAAGCTAGACAGTTCCAGAAGAACAACAACCGAGACCGAGCTTTTCCCTTCCCATGCATGTGCACACACACCCATACTCACAAACACAAAACATGTGGTTTTAAAAAAAAGGTACCAAAAATGCTTCTGTGTCTAATGAGAAACCCTAGTATAAATAGACAATGAAGCAAAGGACAGAATAACCTTGAAAACAGAAAGTGATGGCAGGAGAGTCCACTTTCCTGGGGCACAGAGAGGCTCCTATTTCTAAAGATGGTTTCTCAATGAGGAGCTGGGACCATGATCACTGTGAATTTCATGTTCTCTTACTTTGAATCAAAAGTAGTGAACATGAAATCTGTTGTCATCTATTTCAGAAGGTTATTTCAATTTTCCAAGCTTGTAAGTAAAACCAATCTAAATAATATAAGCTACTATATCTACAGATTTCACAGCAAAAGCAATTACCTATATCTTTGAAGGACACCCATGGCCACACCTTTAAACTCCTTTCAACTCCTAGCCAGTGTTAAAAACTGGTTAACACTAGCTAAATAGGCAGCATTCAGCAAACACTGACCACTATAACAATCGTTGGTAAGCATGTGCTTTCAGAGAACACTGGCCTATCTCTACAGATCTATTATAGCAGAAGTACTATAGTACATTGGTCCATGGAGAAGACTACAGTCCTAGTTCAATACTAAATACTTAGGCTAGGGATGGAACCTATTGGTGTGGCTCATAATTAGTATGCACAGGGCCTCAGTTTAAATCCATAGAACCCCAAACAAATACATACATAGATACATATTTACATGAAAGGCATATATCCATAAATTAAATAATTACAAAAACTAGATACATACATGCAATAATTTAAACTATATATATTCATATATAAGCTAAATACCTACATATATAAGTATATAAATACATATAAACATAAACTAAATACATACTTGCATATATATAAAATCAACACATAAGTAAACTGTAAACTTCCATTCATAAACTAAATATACACAGAGATACATACATATACACATACATACATACATACATACATGAACTGAGTACATATCTCTATAAATTAGACACATACATATATAAACATATTTATACATGAAAACATCTATAAATCAAATGCAGACATATACAAACTAAAATCATACCTCAGTAAACACATACATGCATGTGTACATATATAAACTAAATATATACATTGGTAAATTAAATATATATATATACACACTTATATCAACATCCATAAATTAAATATAGACATACATAAGCTAAATACATGCAGGCATACAGACATTGAATATATATGCATTTATATACATAAACTAAACAATACATTGTTATAACATATACAAAATTAATACTTAAAATAATTTTTGTCCAAAATAAAAAGAAAGTGTAAGCGTGTTATAACATAAACAGATGAAGTCTTAGAGCTTCCTAAGGTCCTATAAGCATCGCTCACCATGTAAAAGAGTTATGACAGTCTAGACACCTTCCATACTGTTACCTGAAAATTGACTAAATATCAAACAACATCACCTGCTACATAGGGCCTGTCTTCACTGAAGCAATCTGAATCTTAGTTTTTTTGAAGCTAGTCATCAAATAAGGTCTCAGAAAATATGCTCACACACAAAATATGCTAGCTTTAGAGTAAATCACATGTATGGCAGTCTGTGCCACTGAACTTCAGTAACTAATACATGAGATGCTCTCACTGGAAGCAGAAAGAGTCTAACATTTGGTTGCTATAAAAGCCTAAAGCCTCACTGCTAGGCTATATATTTAGTTTATATTTACTTTATATGTGTACACATGCATATATGTGTTTACTGAGGTATGTTGAGGTGTGTAGTTTTTGTATGTCTGTATTTTACATATATATATATATATATATATATATATATATATATATATATATATATATATGGCAAACCAATACATTAAACTCACCTAGTGTCTGCTCCATTGAGGGATAGAGAACCTCCTAAAGAGAAGTCATTTCAAGAAAAAAGCACAGTCATATGCACATGGCCAAATCATAAGCAAAGGGACAGTCCTGAGATCACCAAGGTGCACGTCACTATATTAGAATCCTGTGGGTGTGGTAAAAGTAGAGTTTAGTTTTTATTTGCTAAATGTGGGGATACAATCTCTACTTCTTTGCCAAACTCTTTTTTTTTTTTTTGGTTCTTTTTTTCGGAGCTGGGGACCGAACCCAGGGCCTTGCGCTTCCTAGGCAAGCGCTCTACCACTGAGCTAAATCCCCAACCCCCTTTGCCAAACTCTTATATACTCACAAAAACATCCTTACTAATCCATCCATCTCTGAAATGTCCTGTGTCAGTATTAAGACAGCCTTGGGGCACCCACAGGATGCAACCATCTACAGAAGCCCAGGAGGTCCGGGAAGATTGCAGTAATGCTGGCCAAGGCCTGTGAATGTAATTCATTGGGCCCAGTGCCTGGAGTTAGGTGCAAGGAGCACAGGTTACTAAGCCAGCTTCTAAGAATGTGAACTCCCCAGGTCCATGGCTCAGACCTGGGACCTCGTCTCTTTATCAATTCCTCTTATTCTAAAGGCTACCTCTTTGTTAATGACTTGAATGTCTATCTCCATCCAAATATGTCTTCTGTATTTCAGGCTGGTATATCTGTATCATTATTTGAAAATCAAACCTTCAGAACATCTATTCCAAAATATCTTGAACTTGCTGATTTTCTTATATTAAGTTGATGTGAATCTCATCCCGCCACCAATGCATCTAAGATTCTGACAATTATCTTCTTTTTTTATTGTCCACTGAACATTCAGTTCATCTGCAGTTCAAGAAGTTTCTAAGTCCTTTCTGTCTGCACAGTTACTATGTCAGTCTAAGAAGGCATCATTGTTATGGCTTTGTTAATTACAACACATGAAGCCGTGGAACTAGAACCCAAACTCATCCCTTTCCAGTGCCAGAGAACAAAGACAAGGTCAATAATTGAGTTTCTATTGAAAGCAGAAAATCAGAAAAGTCATTAAGTGAACTGTCCAGGATGAATGTGTTCAGTATTCTACTGGAAGAACTAATGTACGTGGAATTCCCCTCATCAACACGCTCATCACCTCAGGATTTGGCAAACCTCTCTGCTCATAAGCAACCCCTCTGAAGAACACTGTCCCATTCAGTCCTTTTCTCCAACCCTGAATCCTGCTATTGCTTATGATGCAGGCAGCTCACCCAGCACCCATCGTAGCCCATTTTGAAATGTGTACCTATCTTTTCATTTGTGTTCATCTATTAACTATGGTTCAGTATGACCATGCCAAGGAGTACACATGGGATCCACATGCATCTGTGCAGTCTGACCTGTGATATGACAAACAGGAAGGACTATCATAACATGCTTGTATATGAGGGTTATGCTTCTATATCATCAATGGCTCCCCTAAAAAGACAACTTTCTAGGACTTCTGCTTCAAGAGAAGAGAGACTGCTTTTCCTAGCATCAGTAAAGGGCAGTTCTTTTCCCATCAGGCATCCTCCTGACAGGCCACTTGATTTGTATAAATAATAATCTCAAAAGAAATAACAAAGGTCTGCATTTCATCTTACATTAACTCTTGTTCTACTATGAATATGAGCTTTTGTGTATATATGGGCATCACACATATGCAGTTCTGAAAAGGTCAGAAAAGGGCAAACAATTTCCCTGGAACTAGAATTACAAGCAGTTTTGAGCCACAGTATGGGTGCTGGGAACAGAACCTAGGTCCTCTGCAAGAGCAGCAAGTGTTTTTAATGATTGAGCCATCTCTTCAGCCCCCGTGTTTCTTTCCTTTTTGTTGATATATAATTAACATACAACAACATAAGCAAAGATCTTAAGAGAATCCAGAGTTTTATAAGCACAATTAACCAAAGAAGTAGCCAAAAGAAGACATTGCCACACTGCCAGTATGAGAGAAAATCGTCAGCAACAACAGTAATACAATGAGAGCTCTTGTAAGGCTCAAGAAAAGGCCTCTGACCCTTACGTTCAGGATGTCCCACTCACAGAGACACAGAGACAGAGATCGATGCAATAAGCAAGAGGTTTTATAATCCAGTACACTGGGGTGACCCTGTACTCGGGACAGAGGCAACCCCGAAGAACAAACACCCACGCCCTTTATACTTTTTCAGGGTATAGGCTTTAGGTTACAGCATGAGTTGGTTATTTCTCACTGGTGGGGCCTATTACCTTTTGAATCCATTGGTGGCCACCTATTGTCCTCTGAATTCATTGGAGGCCCTTGGTGGGGAAATATCTTTGGCATGCAGAGGGGGTGGGGAAAGATCCCTGCTAATGGTGGTTAGCTCATTTCCTGGAACAGGGTGTTATCCTAAATTCCACCTGGTGTTTGCCTAAGGCAGACTTTGTCCTTAAGTTTGAATCTTACACTCTTTGTTCCCAGAATGCATCTGCCTAAGCTAGGCACCAGGGTATAAATCACCATTTCCAAAGTCAGTAAGAATCCAGTACATTTGAAGAAAAAAAAACTGTTGACACCAATCATTTCTGAGTCCAATAATAATTCAGGAGCTCTTTATTATACTTTAAAGATTTTTTACATTGTAAAGATATTCTGATTATTAAGGTAACCAGTGTCTATTAAAGAAGAAAAAATGTGAAAATACAGATTATCCACAGTCCTATTGCCCAATCAAAATCAGTCAGCTCTGTGTCTTAAAATCTTTTCAGTCTATTTTGATTGATGATAGATAAATAGAGCGATAGATCATTGATGAATGATGGAAAATAGAACTGCAGTGATAAATAGAAGAAAAATGATAGCTAGATAAAAGATAAATATTTTGATAATAAAAAGAAAATGATGGATAAATGACTGATGATAGACAATGGATAGATATATATTTATATAAATGGTACATAGTGTTGAGGTTTTGTCTGCTGCTATGTATTGTAATGCTAAATTCTGTATCCCAAGGTCTAGTCGCCTTAAGACCAGTGAATTCTCACGTATGCCAGCTTTTATTGTGCATTCCTTGCTCCTTAATTTAAAATTAATTGGTTGAATAAAGATGCCTACAGTTTGTAGCCAGACAGAAGAGAGGTAGGTGGGACTTTAGTTCCCAGATTTGGGGTCTGAGAAAAGACCCGGGGGAGGAGAGAGGAGGAAGAAGGAAGAAGCCTCTATGAGAGGAAATAGACATGAGCACAAGGCCAGGAGAAAGAACAAGTATTTGGGATACACTTCTGGGGAGGCAGCCAAGCCAACAGTTAGAAAAGTAGATCAGGGGTTACCATCAGTAACTGTCAAAGCCAAATAAAATAAGCCTCATCTGAGTCTCATTTATTTGTAAGCTAGTTGGGGATATGTTTAAATTGCTTTGACTACAACATAGATATATGGATAGATGATAGTAAGAAGGCTATGCTGACCCCATGACAGGCTTCAAATTGGCAGTTGAGCAGACTAAACCTAAGAACCAGGGAAGTTCAGGCAAACCCAGGCAAGTCAGTTACTAGAAAGGAAAAAAAAAAAGGCCAACACAATAACAACAACAAAAAGGGATTCCTCAGCAACAGTTTCCAGCCACCACACCCTGGTAAAAATTCTGGAATGCCTAGAGATAGAGTAAGACAAAGCCCATATACCTCGGAATTCAAGCTCACTTCAGGGTCTCTCTGTCTTGGTAATGGGAGACTCCAGCATGCTGGATTTCTGCAGAATAAAACACTCTGCATGTATATAATATTTGATTCCAGGGTATCATTCTGTGGAGAATCATGGATCCTTGCAATAAGTGATACATAGATAGGTAGATAGATATAGGTAGAAGATATAGATGGATAGATAGATAGATAGATAGATAGATAGATAGATAGATAGATATAAATATTAGATAATAGACAGCCATGCTTGCATGTTTTAAATAGGATCTTACTGCACCTACTCTTCCACATGGTTGCATAAAGAAGCCACTTTGGATGTGAAGATCTCTCTACACAGATTTGGCCACTTTCTTCACACAAACTGTTATGGACTAAAGATGGACCGACTACTTCTAACTTGCTTTTCAAGATCTCCAGCAGACCTCCTTGAATCAGATTCTACAAGCTGAGGAGGTAACAGGAACACTCTAAACGTCAAATTCAAGGCATGCAGAGGAAGTGCAGATGAGAGTATGCACAAGACTTTCTTCTCTGGCCAATTCTTGGGCTCCCTGTGTGAGCAAATGCTTCTCAGCAGCTCCTGGCGTAGGATGGTGTTTGCTGATGCTGTAAACTATGAAAACAAGCATGTAGCTTGGGAAGAATTTCCAATTCTACCCTGGAAACTCAATGTGGTGCTGAAGCTATGCACGGAGAAACTGAATTTACAAGACAGAGGGGTGTGGGAGTGGGAGGATAATCTGCACAGGCAAGGTCACTCAATGTTACGTTATCTAGTTTTTTGCTACAGACACTCAACTACGATCTCACCAATGTTCTGCACCTTCAATATGAAGTCCTTGGTCATTTTTCTGGTAAAAAATATTAGCATTGTTAGCTTCTAGTAACACCCTCCCCTTGAAACTATATCACCCTTCCTGAATAAAGTGCAGGTCCCAGGAAGGATGCTATAACCAGATCCTGCCTAGAAGTTACAATAGATAAGAACTGAGTTCAGAAGGCAAGGAAAGATAGAGAGGTAAAATAAGAAGAAATTGGTTTTAGGTGAATTCAGCAAGAGTGAGCCTGTGATTCAGCACAAGCCAGCATGGGCCATTCTGTTTAGCTCACAAACATGCATCTAGCTGCAGTTGGGGTGAGGCTGCACTCGAATCTTTACCTCTTCAGCCTGCCTTCACTGGGAACATTACTCACAGCTCTTCTTTCTTTTTAGGAAAACCAGCTCTGAGGGAAGATCCCATGCTGTCTAAAGGAAGCTACCCAGGAAGAAAAATGAGAATAATTAAAGCCCTAAATCTGTACAAGAAATATTCACAGCTGAGACTCTCAGCCAAGAACAGAGATAATGCTAATGATTTTGTTTTATAGCCTCAACATGCCTCACATCTGGAGGTGATCCAAAGCCCTCAGCAGGTTGTCACATTGATGGAAGGGCCCCTGCTGAGATGCAGCTTCTTCTGGGGAGAGCAGCATCTGGAGAACAGCTGCCTATCAATCCATGCACCAGGAGGGCAGCAAGGCAGACACTCCAAGGGCAATCAGTCCACCTGGAGCCTCCCCCAACCCCCATCTCCAGAGACTTGCAAAGGCAAGGGCTGGTGGCTCACATTTGCTAGCTAATTGAAATGCAATAAAAGCTTCATTCTCTGTAAACTTTGGGGGAGGAGATGGTTCCCCACAGTCCAGCTTCCTAGTTCACACAGAATGGCTTCTGACATGTGTAAGCACCGGGTTTTGATTAACTATTACTGAGGACAAGATTTCTAAATGTATCTGCATTATCAAACTCTCTTCTTCAGTTAACCATATGTTCACCAGTCTTAAAGCTTAAATTCACCTTGTGTTCATCAATGTGGGAACCATAAGATTGTGTCTATCGACTTTCCTCACAGACTTTCAAATCATCCTATGTACAGCAGTACATGCATACCTGTAAACATGCAGAGAAAAAAAACATGAACACCCATGAGTGTGTATGTGTGTGCACACAAACTCAAATACAAATTCATGCACATATGTCCATATACTACATCAAGAGGGAAGAGGAAAGAAAGTCAACTGACACCATAATGGAAATTAACAGACCTATTAGCACTACCATTCCATTAATAGACTGTGTGACTTTAATTAAGTCACCCTAACTCTGTGTCTCCGAGTCTCTGTGGTCTTATAAAATAAGGGAAGGTCAATAAATGTCCATTAAGATCTGCTCTAATGATAACCTTGGTGATTATTATGTTATTGTACATTCTTTCCTTCTTTCTTTCAACCCCTGCCTCTCCTTCTCTCCCTCCCTCCCTCAGTCCTTCCATCTTCTTTCTTCCATTATAACTTTGTGTTTCCTTCTTCCTTCTGCTGTTTATTTACCCATTATTAGGAGGGACAAGACAAATGACTCTCAAGTGTTCTGCAATCTAAGATCCCAGATGCAAACCATGCCAAGCAATGAGTTGAACATTTTGGGAGGATGACGTGTTACCTGCTCTCACAAAATTTAGATATTATGACATCTTTTCTTTTTCTTTCTCTTTTATAATTCTTCTCTCATACAACACATCCCAACCTGTTTCCCTTCCCTCCACTCTTCCCAGTCTCCCCTCCCACCCTCCACCACCTCCCCTCGTCCCCAGTTCTACTACTCCTTTTCTATTTCCCTTCTAAAACAGAATAGGCTTCTCAGGGTTATCAACTGATTATAGCATAACAAGTTACAATAAGACTAGGCACAAACTTTCATGTCAAGACTGGTTAAGGCAACCCAGTAGGAGGGAAATGGTCCCAAAAGCAAGCAAAATAATCAGAGATATACCCGTTTTCACCCATCCTACAAAACCACCAAGCTAAGAACCATAACATATTTGCAGAGGACCTAGCACAAACCCATGCAGGCTTCATGATTGCCATTTCAGTCTCTACAAGCCCTATGAATCCTACTTAGCTGATTCTGTGGACCATGCTCTCTTGGAAATATTATTAGGACACTTTTTTTAGACAAGGTCTCACTATGTAGTACAGGTTGCCCTGAAATTCATTATGTAACCTAGATTGGCCTCTTCATCCTCCTGTCTCAGCCTCCAGAGTATTGATATTACAGGTGTGTAACTTTTCGGTAATCTTGTTTTCTCTGTCAGTCTTTGTCTCAAATTTAAAAATCAGAGGGGGAGGGGTTAGAGGGATGTTGGCCCGGAAACCAGGAAAGGGAATAGCAATCGAAATGTAAATAAGAAATACCCAATTTAATAAAGATTCTTTTTTTAAAAAAAATCACAGGTATAAAGGAGAATGGAAGGAGAGAGATCATCATAGGCTTGAATCACCAGAGACATCTTTGAACCAGTACATGAGATATTAGGATGTACATTCAAATAAAGACTCAAGAAAAAATTAACTAATGAGGGGTTCAGAGGCACAAGAGCAAGAGCATAAGAGAGCAGTGGTTAGCATAGGCAGAGAAAAGCAACCATGGGCACCATAGACTTCCAAGCTGAAGCCAGGCTGAACTGCGTACCTGAGGACTGACACAAACTATGTGACCCGGAGACTATGAGACCAAGCTGGAGGGCTTAAACTAAGATTTTATAAGATAATACTCAGCAAAATTGGGTAGGTTGTTAAGCAAAAAGGACTTGTAGAACAATGTGTGGCCCCGGGTGATTATTGAAATTGTTTTAGTTTTTTTTAAAAAAGGAGTAGAAGGAATCAAATTATACAGCCTTCATTTCAAACAGCCTACCTAAGATCTTGATGCATAAAACATGACAAAGTTAATTTTAAAATCCTTTTATGTTTTCTGCCTTCCGAAGAATTTTCCATTGTCCTTGCACAATAATGTAACTTATCACATTGGGGATTTTTTTTTTGCTTATCTCTAAATAGCTCCTTCACCCATAAACCAGGGATGACAGCCTATTTTTATTATTTAAACATATCTCCAAGTATCATAGGGCTATTTCCAGGAAATCCAAGTTGCCACAGCCACTCTGCTGATAGTTTGCCTGTGTATGTCTGGCAAGTATTGCAAGAGAAGAACTTCCTTCTAATCACTCAAAAGGAAGGAAGTCAGGCATCATGCTGGCAAGGTAACAACTAAAACAGGAACCAGGGGCTCATGCATGTTCCTCAGTGTATGTCTAGGTTCAAGGCAATAGAAGACAAATCAAAGCACCCCATGGGAATTCTTACTGATAAACTCTTCATTAACCACCTATTTTTATGAATTCAATAATCTCAGATAAGCCTGGGTTGGCCATTCGAATGGGGGTGGCATCACAGAAAATTCAGAATTTCTACTCATAAGGTAAATTGTCACTATTGTGGAGTTGGAAGTTGATCCCAGCTTCCTCATAGACCAAAAGTCTTGAAGTACCTCACAGAGCAACTGTACTAATACTTCCCCATAAAACTTCTGAGGTAGTAAACCCAAGTAAGAAATGTAAATTGCTTGGAATACAGTGCTCAAAGATAAGGCTACCCTTACTAAATCACTTTTCAGGGCACTACTCACTCTTGAAACAAATGAGGTTGGCTACACACAGAGCATTCACAGCCCAGATCTCCATCATCTTCCATTGCAATGCCTGGCCACCATCCTCTACAGCACTTCATCCTTGAAGATCCAATTGACTCAAATAGCTGTTTGAGTGGTAGTACTTTGGAATATGGAACAGAAGCTTGCCAGCCTAAATGCCAAAATGGGCAGAGCAGAGACAAGGAATGAACTACACTTGCCTAATTAACAGTGTTGATGCGATGTCAGTGGTCATGGCCCTGGTGCTTACCAACGTTGAGAGAGCAATCAGCATGGCCCTAGTCTCTAAACCCACAGGATGAACCTCAAGAGTATGAAAATAAAACAATTCAGGACATTAACCTGCTGGTGAGATCCACCTCTGAAGTCCTTATTGCAGTTAATAGCTTTCAAGCCATTAAACTCATGGCCCTCATTGACTCTCATTGGTTTTCTTGTGACTGGTATCAAGTCAGTTGTCAAGTCTTGCCTCTCTCCATGCTGTCATATGTTCTTCCTTCCCTCTCCTCTCTACCAGGTGCTAACAGCATCTCCTGTTTTGCACCCTCCTTACTCCCTTCCTAGAGCTCCTAATGCATTTCTCTGGTAAACTTTGGGGTTGTTTGCTTGATTTATTTTGTTTTAGCTTGAGGCATCAGATAGACTTCCAGCTCAATTTTTACCCAAATTGGTTATTTTCCTAATTTAGCATTTTTAAATGTATTTCCATCATTAAGGTAACTGATAAATATAAATTTTTAAAGGAACTAACTCTCTTTCTGACCTTTCCCATTATTATATTGTCATGTATCCTATATCCCAGGAAGATGTCATGGCTGAAAACTAACATCCATTGTACTCCTTATACAAAACAAAACCTGGATAATTTAAAAGTATTAGGAGGAAATTTCCAGAAGGAAAGGCAATGGGTAGTTATTAACAAAGACAAACTTTTCTTTCCATTAGAACTTAAGGCAATTGCACACACACACACACACACACACACACACACACACACACACACACACACATATATATATATATATATATATATATATATATATATATACACACACACACATGCATACACATAAAACCCAACACCATTTCTTCTTTTTATTTTAGAGGATAATAAAGAAGCTTAAGAAATGGATTTTAGAAAAACAAATTGGGGAGAGATATATATTAAATTCTTCTAAGGTACAGACCTATTCTATGCATCCTTCCTACACCACCTAAACTAAAATTGTACTTTTAGATATTAACTGTCAAACTGTATCATTCTAAGACATCTAGACTGGATTCTATCAGGAATGAAATTTTCAAACCCCTTCCGTTCCCTGCTTCAGCTAGAAATAGACTAAGTTCCCCTTCTCTATTGCAAATTTGAACTTAATTATTCTTTAAAATTCAAGTGGGTCCCTTTTTAATCCCTTCTGTGGATACCCCCATGTTCCTACCATCCTCCTTTTTATAAAATATGCAGTTGATGTCTTACACTCTAGTAGGTTCTCCATTGCTGAGCACTGTTCTCTATGCTTTACTAAAATCAGTAAGAAGGAATGGCATGAAGATGCTGTCTAGGAAAATTCCATTCTGTTTGAATATGCTCATGAAGGTTTAACACACAAGGCTGGGTGTCGTGAGCAAGGCCACTGTGTAACTAAAATGCAGCTCTCCCATTCTTGGCTTCTTTCCATAAAACACTGTCTTCCTTGCCTTCCTTAGTCTTGTCTCTCTCAGCTGAGATAGTTGAACTTATGGTTTCATTTGGCACCTACTCTGATTGCTCAGTCATCTATTTATACCATTAGTTCTTTGAGGTTTATGCTATTACCTATCAGTGCTCATTGTTTTTCCTATAATGTGAAACTTCTACTGAAGGCTGGAAGAAAAAGACACCACAGCACCTTCAGTAAAGGCCTACAGACTGAGGAGAACTCAGCAAATTTCTGCACACTTAGACCCATGTAAAGTCATGTGTACACACACTTGCATTCAGACACCTGGATCTGGTGTCTGTAATGTGTGTTCTTAATTTTTTTATATAAATTTTTTACTGATTTTACTTTTTCCCTCTGAAAATCAGAGCAGCAACACTATTAACATTCCTTCCAAGCTCTGCCCCACAGTTACCTGGCAACAGTCATGTATGCCTGACTCAGTATAAAAGGAGCTGTTTGTCCCCTCCTCTCTCTCTCTTACTCTTACCCTCTTACTCTCTTACTCTCTTACCCTCTCTGTCCATTCTTCCCCCACCCCACCCCTCTCCACATGTTCACAGCCAGCCTCCTCTACTCCTCTATACACACATTCTCTCTCTCTCTCTCTCTCTCTCTCTCTCTCTCTCTCTCTCTCTCTCTCTCTCTCTGCCTTTCTCTTTCTCTACTCCCTCAACTCCCCTCCCCATACCCTAAATAAACTCTATACCATACTATATGGCTGGTACCTCAGGGGGAAGGGATGCCTCAGCATGGGCCCGCAGAGGCACCGCCTTCCACCTAACTATACTTCTCTATCAAACATATCTTGGTTCTTTCTTTCTTTTTTATAAAACACAACAAATACCTCTCTTGCATGATTGCTGGGATGATTATATGAAAACAAACAAAAAAGTCAAACAAAACAAAAAACAAAATTCATGCATGGAGAATGTATGAATAAAACACAGAACTTGGAAAACAAATTATGAAGCAACTATTATGTTGGGAATGTGGATCTACCGAGTCTGTGAGGATTGAGACTATTTGTAGTTTCTAAACACATGGCCCTGAGATGGAAACCAGTATGAAGCTTTCTTAAAAGTCACATCTAAATGACATCTTTTACTAGGCATACTATGAAAGACATTCTCCTTATCCAGACACAAATCCACCATTATCACATAATGAAGGAAAACCTCTCAATATGTGTTTCCTACAAGAGCTCACATACTGGCTCTATTAGCAATACAAATTCTGCACTTTCTGCCAAGGAGATCAAGGGACTGAGTCTAGGGAGGAATGCACCTCTCTCCATGACCTGCACATCTCCTTCTGGTTCTCACAGTTCACAGAGACTCTAGAGAAGCTCAACTTCCATCTTCTCCTATTTATATTTTTTTGTTAACCCTTGTGCACCAGAAAAATCTCTGAGTGAGCTTGAACAAATTAACTTCCTCCTCCAGCATTTGGGGATTGCTCTTCCAGTTGACTCTCCCCAGCTCAGCAGGACTGGCCAGCCATAGGCTGCCCAGTAATGCCTTCCTCAGTGGCTTTGCGTTCTCAGCAGCTCCAATCCTGTAATTTTCCAGATGACTTGAGGTCCTGAAAACAAATGAAGCAATAAAACTGCTTCAGCTGCTAAATTCTTCAAAGGTCCATTTAGAAATGACAAAAAGCTCCCCTAGATGGTCATTCCAGCTCTGTGGACACTCTCCTTTGTATAAACATTTTCTGATCTTAAGTTCCCTGGAGACTAATATCAGATAGACACTGAGAATAAAGCAACAGACATGAAGCCCCATTTTATTGGGTTATAATGTGATAATAATATTTATTTGACACTCTGTGATTTACAGGGCACTTGCACAGACATTAAACTCATTTGATCATTACAACCAGTCTGTCCAGTAGGGAAGGCATCAGCATCCCCATTTATAGATGAGAACACTGAGAGGCAGGTGTTGCCCAATATAATTATGCTAGTATAAAAAGGAACTGAAACATAGCTCAAGTTTTCTGATTTCAAATGCGGAATCCTTCCTGATCCAGCACAGCTGCCCAGCAGCCGCAGTGGACAATATGTGCCTGAAGACAGTCTCGATTCTAAATAAGTCTTCATATGTTCTTGGTATTATAACCCCTTCCATACTTGCCACTGAGCACATCTTTATAATTAAAGCTCATATGACTTATCCAAATGGGTTCTTTTGAATGATAGTAAGAGATAGGAAAAGGACAATAGAGAAATGCTTTAGTGGTTAAGCCTGTCTACTGCTCTTAGAAAGGCCAGGTCTATAGTGCTGTTTCTAGCATCCATGTCACACAGCTCACAACAACCTGTTACTTCTAGCTCCAGAGAATCTGATGCCCTTTTCTGGGTCCCTTGAAAACATACATATGCATACACAAAAAGAGACATGCATAAATGTACATAGATCAGCTTCCTCTCCTTCCTCTCCACCCCAGTTCTTCCCTCTTACCTCACATCCTCCCATTCCTCTCTCCTTTTCTCCTCAGAGAATAGGAGGCCTCCCATTGATATCAACCTGCCTTGGCCTATCAAGTTGCAGTAGGACTGGGATGATCTTCTTCTATTGAGGCTAGATAAAGCAGCCCAGATAGGGATAAGGGATTCAAAGGCAGGGAACAGAGTCAGAAACAGCCTTTGCTCATGCTGTTAGGGGTCCCACATGAAGACCAAGCTGCGCATCTGTTACATATGTGTAGAGGCAAGTTCCATCCTGTGTATGCTACCTAGTTGTTGGTTCCATCCCTGTAAACCCCTATGGACCCAGGTTAGTTGATTCTGTAGGTTTCCTTGTGGTGTTGTTGACCTCTCTGGCTTCTTTAGTCCTTCCTATCCCTTTCCACAAGATTCCCAAAGCTCCATCTAATGTTTGGCTCTGAGTCTCTGCATCTGTTTCCAACAACTGTTGGGTGAAGCCTCTCAGATGACAGTCATGCTAGGCTCCTGTCTGCAAGTATAACAATATAATCAATAGTGTCAGAGTGGGCTCTTTCTCTCTCTCATGGTATGGGCCAGTCATTGGTTGGCCATCCCCTTAATTTCTGCTACAACTTTATCCATACACATCTTGTAGGCAGGACAAAATTGTGGGTCTAAGGTTTGGGGGTGTCGTTTCCCCATCATTCCACTGTACGTCTTGCCTGGTTATAGGAGATGACCATTTCAGGTTGCACATGCCACATTGCAAAAAGTCTTAGACAGGTCAGTCTTACAGATTCCTGGGAGTTTTATTGTCTTAGGTTTCTAGCCTAAACTAGAAATATACCTCCCTCCACTGATTTCAGTTCTCTCTCCAAGTTCTCTCTCCCTTCCCTCCATCATCCCCACATTTGATCCCTCCTGTTGACCTCTCCTACCCAGCTTCTGTAATGCAAGGAAAACCAACAATAAGACAGAATGGCACCTGCAAAATGGGGAAAGATCTTGACCAACTCTACATCTGACAGAGAGCTGATATCCAAAATATATTAAGAACTCAAGGGGTTAGGGGGATTTTGGCCCAGAAACCGGGAAGGGGAATAACAATCAAAATGTAAATAAGAAATACTCAAGTTAATAAAGATGAAAATAAAAGAACTCAAGAAGTAGATACCAACAAAACAAATAACCCAAATTAAAAATGAGATACAGAATTAAACAGAGAATTTTCAACATAGAAATCTCTAACGCCTGAGAAACACTTAAATAAATATTCAACATCCTTATCAAGAAAATGCAAATCAAAATGACCTTGAGATTCTGTCTTATACCCATCAGAATGTCCAAGATCAAAAACTCAAGTAGCAGCACATGCTGGTGAGGATGTATAGCAAGAGGAATACTCTTCCACTGCTGGTGGGAGAGTAAACTTGTACAACCACTTTGGAAATCAATTTGGCATTTTCTCAAAAAATGGGGGGAGGAGGTGAATACCTCAAGACCCAGCTATACCACTCTTGGGCATACATCCAAAAGATGTTCCACCATGCCACAAGGACACTTGCTCAACTATGTTCATAGAAGCTTTATTCATAATAACCAGAAACTGGAAATGACCTAGATGCCCCTCATCTAAAGAATGGATAAAAAAATATGTGGCTCATTTATACAGTGGAATACTACTAAGCTATTAAAAACAAGGACATCATGAAATATGCAGGCAAATGGATGGAACTAGAAAATATCATCCTGAATGAGGTAACCCAGACCCAGGAAGACATACATGGTGTATACTCACAGAAGTGGATGATATTAGCCAAAAAGTACAGGATAGCTGTATTACAATCCATAGACCAAAGGAAGCTAAGTAACAAGGAGGACCTAAGGGAGGCTACTTGACTCTCACTGAGGAAAATAAAATAAAACTTAAAGAAAAGAAAGATAAGGAAATGCAGATAGGGGGTCACAGTACCACAGTCTTCCCTTCACACCAGAGAAGCACAAAGCACACAGTTTGCATTAAATGGAAAGACAAACAGTGCCTTTTCCTTCTTAAAAGTGAGAAAAAGACAGAAGACAGGAAGCTGAGCAGCCTGCTGAAAAGATACAGAAGAAAAGTTGAAGTGATTATCTTAGAACAAAGACTCTATCTCACCTTTCTGGGTGAGACGGTGCTGTGAGATGACACTGTTTATTGAATGTGAACTGTTCTCTTCTCTCTTTACATGTCTCCTTTGGGTTCTTTCAACCCAAAGGAAGTTTGCAGGGTTCAGGATGTGACCACACCCTGAGGTGGGTATCTCTTGGCTCCTCCTCCTTCCCACTCCCAGTCCTACACAGTTATCCCTGAAACTACATAAAAACCAGAAGGCCGTCATTGGTCAGGCTCCTAGGATATTAGAGAAAGTGCACCCACCTGAATGAGCAAATAGGACACACCTAAATGTGTCTGAATCTCTACCTCCTCCATAAATTCATAAGTTTGAACCTAAAGGAAAGGTCCTTCCACTTAAAATTTCATTTGTCCCCGACTACACAGAAGTACACTCAGAAGACTATAAGCACTTCAAAACACAATGTGCATGGTTGTCAGTTATGAGCTACCATGTGCTGAGCACTGTTTTATGAGCTTTCAGTAACTGTAATCCTGATACACGAGTAGAGCCCACTATGTTACATGTCGGGAAACTGAAACCACAGAGGCAAAGTGACTTATTCTCAGTGGTAAAGACACTCAGAAGAGTGTTCTTTCCCTCAGACTTGTTATTGGAGACAGGAATGAGGACTTCACAGCTGAGAGGGTTTGGGGCATGGCTGGCCTCTTGTTTCAGCATATGAGATAAGATGGGCCCAACTCGTAACACAGAATAGTGATGGGCAGTTGGTATACAAATGACAGATGACCCTGGGTTCTCTTTCTAGCCAAAATGTCACATCCTACCATGTTTGGAAGCAGTGAGTGAAGAGTAAGAATAGGCCCAGCCATTTTATCTATGTATTTATTTGGTTAAATTAACTTATTTTTTCCCTTAAACTGATCTATTAAGTAGCTCCCAAAGACCTAGGAAAATGAATAGATTAAGTCAATACTTTTAGTCCTGAATGTATTCCAGCGGGCTACCAGAGGGATATTTAATCCCTTGATAATTTTTCAAGCTTCTTTTGAAATGCTATTTTCCCTGTGGATATGAAACCAAGGTCATAAAATTCCTGAGTAAAGGGAGAAACTGAAACAGTCTACAAGTCACCATCTGGTATCAGCTTCATAATGAGGCTGGGGGAAGGGCGGAGAGGCTGGATGTTTTCTTAAATGTTCCCGGATAAAGCAGCCTGACAGATAGTGCCCCCCCCCCGGCCTCTGGTCCCCACATCATTGGCATCAGTGGACAGTAGCCACTGCCTCTCTGCCTCATGCAGTGGGAAGTGGACAGCAGAGCCTATGGTTCAGTCTCATCTCCAGCACTGGCCAGCAATTCCATTGCGTTGGATAAACCCCCAGTACTTCAGCTTGTCTGTCAATACAATAGAAGATTTCACCCAGTCAATAAATCCAACTGGAAGTTAATTGAACTAAAGGTCTCCTGCACACTAATCTGTGACAGGGAGGAGGGACCAAAGAATACTAACTGGAAAATGAGCTGGCAAACTTCAGAGTTATCTACTACAAAGTGTCAGGAGGGGAAAAATGTTTTTCAAGGAAGAATATCAGGGTAGTTAAATCAGAGGCAGATTGCATTAAAGGACCGTGATGGAGACAACCAGTGACAAGAGAATGCCAGCACCAAAATGCTAAGGACCAGCCAGGTTAGCCTGATGAGAAACTACCACAGTGTAAAATAGAGAGAACAGAGAGGAACCATGGCAACGTTTCCAATCATTTTTTTTTTACATTGTAGTTTTTTTTCTTTTATTGGATATGTTTTAATTTACACTTTAAATGCTATCCCCTCTCCCAGTTTCCCCTCCAGAAACTCACTATCCCACCTCACCCCCTTCTACGAGGGTGTTCCCTCACCCACTCACCTACTCCCACCCACCTCCCTGCCCTGGCATTCCCCTACACTGGGGCATCAAGCCTTGACAGGACCAAGGGTCTCTTCTCCCATTGATGCCTGACAAAGCCATCCTCTGCTACATAGAAGGCTGGAGCCATAGGTCCATCCCTGTGTTCTCTTTGAATGGTGGTTTAGTCCCTGGGAGCTCTGGGGAGTCTGGTTGATCCAGTCACTGATCCAGTCTAAACCATCTCTGAGGTGGCTTGAATGAAAAATGCCCACCATAGGCTCCTATATCTGAACACTAGTTTCCTGCATTGGTAGCACTGTTGGGGAAGATTATGGATCCTTTAGGAAGTAGATTCTTCATGGAGGAAGTATGTCACTCTGGATAGATGAAAGGCTTTGAGAATTTGTAACCTTGACCCACTTTCTGTTTTTTTCTCTAGTCTTCCTGGGTGCATAAAAATTTGATGTCCAGCTTGCTGTTCCACCCACCATGGTATGCCTTCCCTCCCAGGATGAACTTTATCCTCCAGAGCCACAAGTCAAAATAAGCCCTTTTTCCTTAAACTGCTTAGGTCATGGTATTTCATTACAGCAAAAAAATGTATCCAGGATAGTTACTTGCCAATTTATCAGTTTTATCTGTAATTAATAGTTTTTGAATACCATGAACATATGTGTAATTTCAGAGCAGTCTAAGGCGATGCCCAACAGCACAAAGTTTCCAGAAAACAACAATCTCCTTTTCCTGAGCTTCATGCCAAACTTCCATGACTTGAGTAGTTTATAGAGACAGACATGTGTCCCCTTACTTCTGGAAACCATGGGTCTAAGGTTTCAGCAGGGAAGACCCCTCTGGGGACACAGAGGGAAAATCTGTACCATGTCCATGTCTCTCCCTTAGACTTTGGTGGCTGCTGGAAATCCAATGGCTACCTTGGTTTATGGCAGCCTCACTCAATCTCTGGGGAGATCTTACCTATTTATTAGGGCCCACCCTGACACAAAATGATCTCAGCTATATTCAGGGTACACAGATGTTATTTTAAAATAAAGTCAAATTCTGAGGCATGAATTTTGGAAGAATATCACATAATCAACTAGAGCAAGTGAATCTTAAGAGTTAGATTTTACTGGTCAGTAGCCATGCAAAATGTAACAGTCAAATTTCACTGGTCAGTAGCCATGTGATTGTCAGAGAGAAAACCAGATTGTCTGTTGGATTCATATCACATTCAGTTCCCGGGGTCTCAGCATCCTTGTCTACTTGATGCCTGCTCCTAGGACTGGAAACCCCTTCACAGCAGGAACAACCTTTTACTGTCTTCTGTGTCTCCTTGCTTAGGAAAGCTCGTGGCCTACAGTAAGTACTCAATAAACATCTGCTAAAGAAATGGAGTTTAATAAAACAGAATGTTCAAGCTCTATATCAACACTACTCTCCCAACCCTGTGCAGAGGGTTAGGGATGATCACGAAATAATGAAAGAGGATGCAGAGAGAATGCAAATTCTGAAGGATGGAGAGAAGCACGCGAGACAATAGGACTATCGCAACTCTGTGATTCTTCTCTGTGTTGACATCGCAACAGCTGTGATTACCTGTTACAAGATCAAGTTGGTCAAAATTCTAGCATAGATGAGGGAGTGAGTGGTTCATGAGGTCCCCCAACTCCTATCTGAGGAGCTACTGGAAACTGATAGCTGTGGGGGGAGATTCAGTTTCTTTAAAGATGTAGCCTCTTATAGGTAGCCTAGGTACCCCCCACTCAGGGGATGGTCCCATATGTATATGAATGTGGCTGGACCTAATTGCACTCAGTGGTTGGGGGAGAGAGGGGGGCGCAGAGGAAAACAGAGATAGGAGACAGAGAAAAAGAGAGACAGAGACAGAGAGAGGCAGACAGAGAAGGAGGGAGAGGGAGGGAGAGAGGAGGAAGAGGAAGAAGAAGAGGGGAAGGAGGAGGAGGCTAGCGTAGGGAGGCCAACATAGAGTTGATAGTGGGGGATAAGGGAGTACTGTGGAGAAAGGTGAGGGGGGAAGAAGATGGATATGATCAAAATATATTGTATACATGTATGAAATTCTCAAAGAAAAAATTTTAAGTGTTTAAAATGAAGAAAAGAAGGTTCTGAAGTTCTAAGTAACTCATCTAGATGTATAGAGTTAGAATGTCTTATCTCACTATCTGAAAACCCACAACATGGTCTGTCACACTAAACTCTGATGTATCAAAGCATTGCTTGAAAATCTGGATCTGTAGGCCAGGTCTCTGAAGTTGAAATCACAAATTTCTGGTTTAATTTCAAAAGCTCAAAGCTTTCCCCAGGACATTAGGGCAGAACCTTATAGTCTACCCCATACTTCATACATAGTCACTCTATGCTCTTAACAGCTAAGCAAAATATATTTACTGCTCAAAAGGGGAAGGGAGAACAGACCTTTTATATGTGGCAGAAAAACCATCACTTAAGACACATCCTAGCAGAATTCTTCAAGCATTGATGCTAGTGGGTCTCCAGGTCCCTCTCTTGTGCTTAAAGATATTTTAGCTTCCACCTTATAAAATGAATAGAACTCCAGTAGAGAAAAACTACACACACGCGCACACACACACACACACACAGAGAGAGAGAGAGAGAGAGAGAGAGAGAGAGAGAGAGAGAGAGCGCATTTTTCTTCCCTGAATCCCACACCTTCCAGAAATAGCCCTGATATCAAGTAATAAAAGTACAAATGACATTTTCAAGGTCTAGAATGGAGAAACAAGCAAAAATAGAATATTTAATCAATGAAAATATTCTTGGAATCTGAAATATCTGGGCAAGCCTGGGTAGCTATGGGGAGTCAGAGAGGGGGATGGAGTTGTGGGGAATTTGACCTTCCCACCCTGGGTTTATCTACAACTGCAGCTGAACAGCCTGTACTAAAAGTCTGAAAGTAATATTAAACTTCAATTGTTCATACATGCTAAATGCTGACCCAATATGTGTATCACATCACTGTCCTAGTATATCTAAAACAATATTCTTGTTTGTTGTTTTTAACTTAATTTTACCTTACTTCTTATATACAGGTTCTCTAAACACTAGAATTTAATCTGGACATAAAGATGTTCCCAAATATTAATGATGTTCTTGTGGAAATATCAGAGCTAACTAAACAACCTAATAGTTTAGTCTCTTCTCTATAGGTTTACCTCTACTCATACTCTGCAAATAGTGATTTTTTACTTCATCCTTTCCAATTTGTATCGCTTTGACATTTTGTTTACTGCTTGCTCTGGCTAGAACTTCAAGTACTATTGTATTATATTGTATAGGTAGAGAGAGAGTGGGCAGCCTTCTCTAGTCCCTGATTTTAATGGGATTGCTTCAAGTTTCTCTTTGTTTAGTTTGAAGTTGGCTACTGGTTTGAACAGTATTGGTATTAGGTCTTTTTCTATGAAGGTTTGATAGAATTCTGCACTAAACCTATGTGGTGTTGGGCTTTTTTGGTTGGGAGACTTTTAATGACTGTTTCTACTTCGTTAGGAGTTATGGGACTGTTTAGATGGTTTATTTGATCCTGATTTAACTCTGGTACCTGGTATCTGTCTAGAAAATTATCCATTTCATCCAGACTTTCCAGTTTTGTTGAGTATAGGCTTTTGTAGTAGAATCTGATGATTTTTTGAATTTCCTCAGTTTCTGTCATTATGTCTCCCTGGTAATTTCTGGTTTTGTTAATTTGGATACTCTCTCTATGCCCTCTGGTTAGTCTGGCTAAGGGTTTACCTATCTTGTTGATTTTCTCAAAGAACCAGCTCCTGGTTTTGTTGATTCTTTGTATAGTTCTTTTTGTTTCTACTTGGTTGATTTCAGCCCTGAGTTTGATTATTTCCTGCCTTCAACTCCTTTTGGGTGTATTTGCTTCTTTTTGTTTTAGAGCTTTTAGGTGTGCTGTAAAGTTACTAATGTATACTCTCTCCTGGTTTTTTTGTTTGTTTGTTTGTTTGTTTGTTTTTGTTTTTTGCAGGCACTCAGAGTTATGAGATTTCCTCTGAACACTGCTTTCCTTGTTTCCCATAAGTTTGAGTATATTGTATCTTCATTTTTATTAAATTCTAAAAAGGCCTTAATTTCTTTCTTTATTTCTTCCTTGACCAGGTTATCACTGATTAGAGCATTGTTCAGTTTTCATGTCTATGTGGACTTTCTGTTGTTTCTCTTGTTATTGAAGACCAGTCTTAGTCTGTGCTGATCTGATAGGATACATGGGATTATTTCAATCTTCTTGTATCTGTTGAGGCCTGTTTTGTGACAATTATATGGTCAATTTTGGAGAAGGTACCATGAGATGCTGAGAAGAAGGTATATCTTTTTGTTTTAGAGTGAAATGTTCTATAGATATATGTTAAATCCATTTGGCTCATAACTTCTTTTAGTTTCTCTGTGTCTCTGTTTAGTTTCTGTTTCCGTGATCTGTCCTTTGCTGAGAATGGGGTGTTGAAGTCTCCCACTATTATTGTGTGAGGTGCAATGTGTGCTTTGAGCTTCAGTAAGGTCTCTTTTATGAATGTAGGTGCCCTTGTAATTGGAACATAAATATTAGTTCATCTTGGTGGATTTTTCCTTTGACTAATATGAAGTGTTCTTATCTTTTTTTTTATTAACTTGAGTATTTCTTATATACATTTCGAGTGTTATTCCCTTTCCCGGTTTCCTGTGTCTTGAGTTCACCAGGCAGGTCACTTGCAGCAGAAAAGTTGGCCTTACCTGTGGTTCCGAAGCTCAAGTTTGCTCGTGTGGTGCTGCCTACGAGCTCTCCACGGCGGCAGCAACCAGGAAGATCTGCGCCGCCCTTTCCGGGAGCTTCCGTGCACCAGGGTTCCAGATGGCGTTTGGTGTTTTCCTCTGGCGTCAGAGATGTGTGCAGAGTGCAGTCTCTTCTGGTTTCCCAGGCGTGTTTGCCTCTCTGAAGGTTTAGCTCTCCCTCCCATGGGATTTGGGTGCAGAGAACTGTTCTTATCTTTTTTGAAAGTTTATTTTATTTGATAATAGAATGGTTACTCCAGCTTGTTTCTTGGAACCATTTTCTTGGAAATTTGTTTTCCAGCCTTTTACTCTGAGGTAGTGTCTGTCTTTGTCACTGAGCTGTGTTTCCTGTATTCAGCAAAATGATGGGTCCCCTTTTTGTATCCAGTCTATTAGTCTTCATCTTTTTATTGGGGAATTGAGTCCATTAATGTTGAGAGACATTAGGACCAATGATTGCTGTTCCCTGTTATTTTTGTTGTTAGAGTTGGAATTATGTTTGTGTGCCTATCTTCTTTTAGGTTAGTTGAAATTAGATTACTTTCTTGCTTTCTCCAGGGTGTAGTTTCCCTCCTTGTGTTGGAGTTTTCCATCTATTATCCTTTATAGGGCTGGATTTATGGAAAGATATTGTGTAAATTTGGTTTTGTCATGGAATATCTTGGTTTCTCCATCTATGTTAATTGAGAGTTTTGCTGGATATGTAGCCTGGGCTGGCATTTGTATTCTCTTGGGGTCTGTATGACATCTGTTCAGGATCTTCTGGCTTTCATAGCCTCTGGTAAGAAGTGTAATGTAATTCTGATAGGACTGCCTTTATATGTTACTTGACCTTTTTCCTTTATTGCTTTTAATATTCTTTCTTTGTTTTGTGTATTTGGTGTTTTGACTATTACGTGACAAGAAGAATTTCTTTTCTGGTCCAATCTATTTGGATTTCTGTATGCTTCTTGTACATTTATAGGCATCTCTTTCTTTAGGTTAGGGAAGTTTTCTTCTACAATTTTGTTGACCATATTTGCTGACCCTTTAAATTGGGAGTCTTTGCTCTCTTTTATACCTATTATACTTAGGTTTAATCTTCTCATTATATCCTGGATTTCCTGGATGTTTTGGGTTAGTAGCTTTTTGTGTTTTGCATTTTCTTTGACTCTTGTGTCAATATTTTCTATGTTATCTTCTGCCTCTGAGATTCTCTCTTCTCTGGGCACAGGCCCTGCCTCTCTCTTATTTTCACCTATATTCTAGACTGAATTTTTTTATTCATCTGAGTATGACACTAGGAATTTCATATTTCTATTTAAATAACTCACTAATTCTATAACCATTAAAAGTTATTTTATCATAAAGGGATTATTTTCATACTTAAAAATATAGAAATATCCTGGGATACAGCTCAGTGCTACAGCACTTGCCTGTCATGAGTAAAGTTCTAGGTTCATTTCCCACTTACAAAACTAAATAGTATGTATGGCTGTGGTGTATCTATGACATTGGCTTCCCTATTAGGAATCACAAAAAGAATTTCCCGCTAGAAATGCATGACTAAATGCTGATTCAAGGTACAAGTATATATGTCTCTGTTACTTTGTTGAATAAAAACAGCTAAGCAAGCCAGATATGGTAGATCATGCCCTTAATCCCAGCACTGGGGAGATGGAAGTAAGTAGATCTCTGTGAGTTTGAGTCCAGTTAGATCAACATTTTTTCAGGACAACCAGAGATACATAGAGAGATCCTATCTCCAAACAAACACACAAACAAACAAACATAAACTCAATCAAACAAAATTAATAAAATAAATGACAGAGGATACAGTGATATAAAGGGAGGAAGGGAAATATGGAAAAAGAATAACTAAATGGAGTAGGGATGGGAGGAAAGATTAGCAGAGGGACTATAAGAAGGAGTAGCTAACAATGAAAGGACATATGAAAACATACTAATGTAGAAGGTTCACACACACACACAAATGTATATATAATAATTTGTAATGAGGGAACAATACCACAACTGATACTACACTCTAGCAAATAAGAACCCCAGTACCAGAAATGGGTTACCTTTTTTTAAGTTGTTAGTCAACAGGGTCCTATAGATCCCCAAATATTGCAGGCTATCCCCAATGCTCTTGGCTACCCTGTAGAACTTAACAATATGACCCTAGTGCTGAAGACACTACATACTTCAGTCACAAAACAAACACACACACACACACACACACACACACACACACACACACAAGTCAATCTAGCACTCACTAGGAAACTGCATCTCTACTGGATAGCCTTCATAGTACTGAAAAGTGCTGTGCAAACTAATGAAGTGCAAAAATAATCACCAGTCTCACCAAGGTGTGAACCCTACAAGCCACAACAATGACTGCTAGTGACACAAATGTTTTAGGAATAACCAACCACTTTCTGATTGGATCTAAGGTCCAGTATACAAGATGAAACCCATATTCACCACTGTTAGCAAAATCAAGAAGATAGATCACAGTTTCTAGGAGAAAACCCAATTCGATTTTTCTGCTACAGGCATAGTATTAAAACAATTAATGCTATACTTATAAAACAATTCATTTCTCAACCCTCTTCAGAGAAGCTTATATGACAATTAAGACAACTGATCAACATAGAGAAAATAAGAAACTGTCGATTGCTCAGCCATAAGCACATACCTTTCCTCCTAAGACTCAGAAATATTGTGGAAGAGAGGGGGAAAGATTGGAAGAGCCAGAAGTGGTCCAAAACCTCAAGAAAAAATGCTTTCCAGACACAGGAGCAAAGTTTTGCATTTGAACCACAATTGTGGCAACAGGTACAAGACCTGCAGAAGCTTAAGCCAGACAAAATTCCAACATGGAGAAGCAGAAGTGGGCACAAAAATCTCACCATCAGCTGAAGAGCTATTGACATTTGATTGCTTCTGGAAAAGGGAGAGTCAGTTCTCTTCAATTGTATGACTCCTAGTTGTTGATCCATAAGCCAGGATAAGCCACTGTCCCAAGAAGAACTGGGCAATACAACATGGACACAGTAGATTTAAATTTTAAAAGAAGAAGAGGAAGAAGAGGAAGGGGAAGGGAAGTAGGAAGAGGAGGAAGAGGAAAATGAGGAGGTGGAGGAGGAAGAAAGGTCTTAGACGGGTGAGTACAGGATAGAACTAAGGAAAGAGACTGAGTCTTGGAAAAGTAAGGAAAATGAAAATGATTAAAATACATTGTATGAAATTATCAGGGAGTCAGTAAAGATACTTTTTGAAAGAATGCAAAAATTATACTTTATTAAATGAAGTTCAAGATTAAGAAAAACTGACATAAGGTTAAAAAAATCTAAAAAGTGGTTACCTCCCAGAGATGGTGACTACTTTATAACATACTAGACACCATCTTTTTCTTAAGTGGGATCAAGAATACACACAAGTTCATATACAGGTTCTATACATGTATGATTTTTTGCTGTGGACAGAAAGTGTGTGTGTGTGTGTGTGTGTGTGTGTGTGTGTGTGTGTGTATGTGTGTGTGTGTGTGTGTGTGTGTGTGTGTCTGTTTCCTTTCTCCCAGCTGTGTATACTGATTTATTAAAGCCCTACTTTCCAGAAGAATTGTATTTGAAAATGGGACCTATGGGATTTGAGGCCATTAGGTTGGAATTGGTACTTAGTATTTCTTTCTTTCCTCCATATGAGGAGAGCAGTCATCTGCAACCCAGTAAATGGCACTCACCTGGAGCTGAATCAGCCAGTACCTTCAGCTTGCTCACTTCAAAGTACCAACTGTGCCAATGAGGCCACCTAAAATGATGGTGGCAGGGCTCTTAACATTCATTATTATAGGTTACATATGAGGAGGAATAGGAGGAATAGAAGGAGGAGAAGGACAAGAGGAGGAGGAAGAAGAGAAAGAAGAGGAAGAGGAAGACAAGGGGAAGAGGAAAAGGAGGAGGAGGTAGAAAGAAGAAGAGGAAGAAGAGGAAGAGTGAGACAGAGATAGGGAGGGAGGGAGAGAGATAGGGAGGGGGAGAGAGAGAGAGAGAGAGAGAGAGAGAGAGAGAGAGAGAGAGAGAGAGAGAAGAGGGAAAGAAATAAGGAAAAAAGGAAGGGCATAGAAGTTGAGAAGGAATGGGAGGACAGCAAGGCAATGTCAAGTGTTCAAGACTGAGGAAGACCCTGGTGACAAGGGCTAGAATCACTGCTTAGCAGCAGTGGCCATCTTCAGCCCAGCAGAAGCAATTATCACAGAACTCAAGTCCACACTTAAGTTCTCTGAATGTGTACATCTGACAACCTTCTCAGTCCAAGGCAGTAGCTCTAGGGGAAGCTCCTGGGACAAAGAGAAAGTTCCATGAAGAAGTGAAGAGTATTTTAGTTTAATGATGGAATCCAGGGAGATGTCAGGAATTAAGGAATGAGCAGAAGAATCACTGAAAGAAAAGAAGCACCACTCATTACCTCCCACACACTGGAACATAGGATGCAATACCCAGATGTTAAGTGATGAACTCTGGAATTACTGAATAAGAAAACCTGGTGGCCTCCAACATAGAGAACATGAACATGGCAAAATTATAAGATTCTAGCTGTGAGAAAGTGACTCGTTAGATGCGAGAGGGAAAAAATGCCTCCAGGGTCAGATATGGTGATGACAGAACTGAGGGGAGGTGTCTGGGGCAATGACTATTTTATGTCAGTCTCATTGGTCTAAATGATGCTCAGAACATGAGGGATGTTTAGAAAAGAAGAGCATCTGAATCAACAAAAAAATGGAGCTCAACAGTGCTGTGGGCACCTAGTCCTGAGCTATGGAAAGCCCACACCAGAGCAATAGTGTGGTAGAAGAATCACCACATTATCTTATTCACTTTACATCCCAGTTCCCATTTCAGTACCCCCTCTCTTATCAGTCCCCTCTCATATGCCCCCCTTTACCTCTAAGAAGAGAGATCCACATTGTTTTTATTAGAGGTGGGTTGTCCATTGTCTCCTGACCTTGGATATCAGCCTAGTTGGACATCAACTAGGATTTATACTACCACCTTTTCCTCAATCTGTTTTCCTAGTTCTTCAGTTTGCAAACAGAAGATTATGAAATCTCTTAGACTTTGTAATAATGACCCAATCCCTACAGATATGTACCATGTAATATCATACACAGACACAGACTTACACAAATACAGAGAGAGAGAGAGAGAGAGAGAGAGAGAGAGAGAGAGAAGAGAGGAGAGAGAGAGAGAGACAGACAGACACACACACACAGACATGGGAAGAAGTATATTTCTCAACTTACAATGATATTGTATCCCAATAATTCCAAGATAAAAATATGAATCAAAAGGTACCAACTGTACCAAACTTAGCAGACACCATAGTCTAGTAACATAGGACAGTTTTGGGTACCAGTTGTTTTCCTCATGCTCACATAGTTGGCTGGAGCTACAAATTGATGCCACTGCCTAGTATCACAAAAAGTACTGTGGGCATCCCACTGAACTCATTCTAGGACAATATAAAAAGTTAAACCCAGAATGTCTTCTCATGAATATGTCTTGCTTTTATACCATCATGAAATCAAAGAGACTGCGACTGCAGCCATCAGAAGTCAAAAGTTAGATATGTATGTATACACATGTGTACATATATATACACAGAGAGAGGCATAAATGTATATGAACATATGGATGGATGGATGGATGGATGGATGGATGGATGGATGGATGGATAAACAGATATCTGAAAAATCCCCACTCACAACAACCAGATTGAAAGAGAGCCTGAACACCACAGATCTTCTTCAAGACTGACTCAATTCAACTTAGAAAAAGAGCAACTTCATTCAGAGCAAAAGAAACCACTTGGCAGGTTCTGACTCATCCACTATAGGGTGACTAATGTGAGTAGGGCACAGGGATTTAGTCACCAAGTGTAATTTCCAGAAAATGGGGATCTGGCTTCCTAGAACCTGGGACCAGGCAAGTGCCCTACAGCAAGAGATCTGGGGATGTTCCTATTAGATGAATCACTCTGTGGGGCCTGTCTTTCCCACCCCATCTTTTCCTGGGGCAGAAGAACTGCTAACAGCAGCAAATGAGTTGGGAAGGTAATGGCTTAACCCAAGAGGGGTGTAATCAGGAGCTCCTGGGAAGGATGTTTGCCTGGCAATGGCCCCCTTTCATCTGCAGCATCTTGCAGTGTTTTATGAGAGATCACTAATTAGGCTTCCTACAGCTTGGGACAGAAGGGGCCATCACAGCAAAGCTTACGTAGGTGCTTACGTCAGAAATGTCCGTAGACCAATTACTGTGAATATATTGTCACTATCTCCTTTCACATGCCATCTCTAAGCAGTTTCCCAAGGCAAGTAGTGAAGTTAATTGCTTGGTTCCTGGAAGGCCTAATGCCTATCCACAAACAGGAAAGCCTAGTCACAAATTATTTCTTCATGAATGCCCAGATTGGCACACAAGGCCTTGAGCATCAACGAGCCAACTGTGGATCCACTGTGTACTTGGCACCACATCTTTGGGTGGCCTGTGATGGAAGAATATTATATTAGAAGTGATTAGATCTTCAGACACCCTCTAAGGTTGTTATGCAGTATGCCACAGCAATGAAGAATCACTGAGCTCTTAAACATACCAATGTAGATTAAGATTTATCACAAGCTTAACTCTATTTCAGACTAAATTTTTATGAGAAAGGATATAAAAATGTATTTGGGGCATCCCTAATCTGAAGAACCTGACACACAAAACACTTGGAAATTCAAAACCTCTTGATCACCTACTTGATTCCAGTAAGTGGAAAATTCCATATCTGATTTCATACAAATTGTCTTAGTCAAAACTTAGACACACTAAAAATATGGTATAAAGTTGATGTCAAGTTGTATAGAAAGCATATAGGAAATACACATTAATTTCATGTTTAAGTCTGGATCCCATACACAAAGTGTCATATTATGTATATAGAGAGAGTTCAAGATCCAAAACACTGATATCTACAATCATTCCAACCTCTAACATTTTAAGTAAAGGATACTCAACCTTCCATGCGTTAGTCATTTTTAAGTCAGTTGAATACCTAAATATCTAATATATCTAAACATTTGAGGTTTGTAGAGATACATACAAGGCTATAATTTTTCTTTAATTTTTGTAAAAATGGATGCAAGAAATTTTGAAATTACATAAAATTTTATATAATATTTGGGTGGTTATGTCTAAAGCTGCAGACATCTTTCTTAGCATCATTAGCCTCCATGTAAGGAGACAAGAATTTCACCAATCAAAGATGACACTGTTAACTGAACTGAGAATGGAATCCAGGTTTCTCTAACCTCAGCTCAGTACACATTACACGCTAATAAGAATTGCCCCTGGCTTCACCAAAACTCTGCCCTCCTGCCCCATATTAAGGAACTGTGCAACCAAACACTTCTCTTCATCTACAAGGAAGCCCTATTTCTCTCTTCTCCAAAAAAGACAAAAAGAAAATAGGCCATCTAGCCACCAACAGCTGTTGAACTGTTATTCCCAGAAATCCAAAATTCCACATAAATCACCTCTAAAGTAACTTAATTTGCTAAGTATGCAGATATGCAGCTTCAGCCATTGAGCTAGTAAACATTCCAGAATTCCAAAGTCCTAGGAGATACCAAAGGCAGAGAGGTCCCTCTTACCTCATCTTGCAGATGGTAGTAGCCAAGGAGAAAAGGTCTGTGATGTGACATGTGGTCAATAAACAACTCAGCTGGAAAGGAAAGGAAACTAACCCACAAGCAAAGAGAGGTCTTCAATGAAGTAGCTTCCTGGTGGGCCCATTTTTCCCCTACTGCTATTCTCAATTTCTCCCTCTACTGTTCAGAGCCTTCTTATTTTGTGTCCCAGGTACCACAGCACTCCATCCCTGACCACTATCCATCTCACCTATCCTCTCATCAAACACCAGGAGATGGGTCCACCTCCTCATTAATATCACCCAATAACCATGAATTCAGACTTAGGATCCTCAGTCTTCTAGGGCAGAAGTGGTTTATTACATGAATCCCCTCACCATCATGAACCATCTCAACCACTATGGTCCTTCTCCAAACCAAGGCTTCAAGAAAGCTCAATTATTTTTCAAGTAACCCAGATGCTGTGCTGTCTGCAGTCTTCAGGACTGTTGTTTTAGAGCAGTTCCTCTTTTTTTTAATACTTAAATAAGTGATTTTAATCTATATATTTGTGAAAACATTCCTTGATTTAAACAGGTTTTGTCCTTTTTAACATTTTTTTTATTAACTTGAGTATTTCTTATTTACATTTCGAATGTTATTCCCTTTCCCGGTTTCTGGGCAAACATCCCCCTAATCCCTTCCCCTCCCCTTCTTTATGGGTGTTCCCCTCCCCACCCTCCCCCCATTGCCACCCTCCCCCCAACAATCACGTTCACTGGGGGTTCAGTCTTACCAGGATCTTACTAGGATATTCATTGCTACCTATGAGGTTGGAGCCCAGGGTCAGTCCATGTATAGTCTTTAGGTAGTGGCTTAGTCCCTGGAAGCTCTAGTTGCGTGGCATTGTTGTTCATAAGGGGTCTCGAGCCCCTTCAAGCTCTTCCAGTTCTTTCTCGGATTCCTTCAACGGGGTCCTATTCTCAGTTCAGTGGTTTGCTGCTGGCATTCGCCTCTGTATTTGCTATATTCTGGCTGTGTCTCTCAGGAGCGATCTACATCCGGCTCCTGTCGGTCTGCACTTCTTTGCTTCATCCATCTTGTCTAATTGGGTGGCTGTATATGTATGGGCCACATGTGGGGCAGGCTCTGAATGGGTGTTCCTTCTGTCTCTGTTTTAATCTTTGCCTCTCTATTCCCTGCCAAGGGTATTCTTGTTCCTTTTAACAAGCAGTTTTCCCCCACACTTAGTAGAAAGAGACTCAACAGTATATGGTCAGTACCTAAAAGGTGGGAGATTTTCTCTCAGGAGACTGAATCCAGGCAGACAAGAAGACAAGAAAAATAAGGATCTAAAGCTGCTGTGACCTTCACAATCCAAGACTGTATGTAAACAGGCAAAGTCTGGGCAGCCTAAGCTCAGGCTGTTATAACATTCAAGGTGTCCTTTGTTGTTCTTTTCCACCATGGTGAAAACTTCCCCCTTTTACACAGCACTACAATAAATATGTGAGAGTTTATCAGATTGGTTTCATGGATTCTGCCGAATTCTACCACATTTAAATAACTAAGGACACTGTGGTATTTGAAGCCAGGGACACAAGCCCTCCTCCCATTGTCCTGGCATCTACCCAAAGATATTTGGAAGTTCAGGCTTGGAGTTTGTATTCCACAAAAACCCATAGTTCTTCACATTGTCCTTAGAGAATGGTTTCTGCTGGGTGTGGTAGTTTGTATCTGGGATCCCAGAATTGTGCTGTGGTGTGTGTATGTGTGTCGTGGGTGTGCGGTTTGGGGTGTGTGTGTGTGTGTGTGTGTGTGTGTGTGTGTGTGTGTGTTTGTGTGTGTGTGTGATTTTTAAATCTTTATTATTGAAAAGGTGACACAGAGACTATAGAGATGGCTAAGAGGGTAAGAGCACTAGTTGCTCCTCAGAGGACAAGGGTTTGGCTCCCAGTACACATATGATGGTTCATAACAACCTGTAACTGTACAGGTTATACTTATATACCATCTTCTGACTTCTTTGGGCACCAAGCATACATATATATATATATATATATATATATATATATATATATATACACACACACACAGCCTGTGCTTGCTAGCTAATTTTATGTCAACAAGTTAGGAACTTAGTAAGAGGGAACCTCATTGAATCTCTCTCTCTCTCTCTCTCTCTCTCTCTCTCACACACACACACACACACACATACACACACACAAACACACACACACACACACACACACACACACACACTACAGAGTGGCCTGTGGGAAAGTCTACAGTTCATTTTCTCTGTGATTGATGTGAGAGGGACCCAGCCCATTCTGAGCTGTACCAGAGTTGGTGGTTCCGATAGGTATAAGAAAGTTAGGTTGAAAGAGCTGAAGGGGTTTGTAACCCCATAGGAAGAACAACAGTATAACAACTAACCAGAACCCCCAGAGCTTCCAGGGACTAAACCACCAACCAAAGAGTGCACATGGAGTGAGCATGGCTCAAGCTGCATATGTAGAGAGGATGGCCTTGTTGGGCATCAGTGGGAGGAGAGGCCCTTGGTCCTGGGAAGGCTCCATGCCCTAGTGTAGGGGAATGTCAGGGTGGGGAGGTGGGAGGGAGTCGGTGGGTAGGGAAGCACCCTCATAGAAGCAGGAGGAGGGAGGATGGGATAGAGGGTTTCTGGAGGAGAATATGGAAAAGGGGATAACATTTGAAATGTAAATAAAGAGAATATCCAATAAAAAAATGTTAAATTGAGCAAGCTTTAAGGAGCAAGTCAGTAAGTAGTGTTCCTTGATGGCCTTTACTTCAGTTTCTGCCTCCAGGTTCCTACCTTGAATTCCTACTCTGACTTCTCTGGATGATGGACTAGAAGCTGTACGATGAAATAAACCCTTTTCTCCCCAACTTGCTTTTGGTCATTTTGTCTTATCACAGCAACAGAAATCCAAGCTAAGACACAGGCAAAATATTCAAATATATAAAATAAAACATATCAGTCCACAGAATGGAGTGGATTGGAATGTGTGGGGGGGGGTGGTGGTGGTGGTGGTGGTGGTGGTGGTGGTGGTGGCGGCAATAATCCTCCAACAGGAGGTTTAACAGCTCTCTAACCAAATAACAGCAGCAGGCATGTAAGTGTCTACAGAAGACCCTCAGTGGAGACCTTAAGTAAGAAAACACCCTGGCTGAAGGAATTTTCTCATATTGATGTCCGAGTTACACTAGGCTCTTTTTTCCCTCATTAAAATCATTTAGAAGAGTGGTTTCAAAGCTGTGTATGTTGGTGCACTCCTGCAATTCCAGCATTTGGGAAGTGAACGTAAGAGGACCAGGAACTCAAGGTCATCCTTAGCTATATAGTGAGTTCAAATTTCCCTATTATTATATGTATGTAATACATTACATATATTATATATGTAATATATATAATATAAAGATATTATATACTTCTTTGAAGCATGAGGGGAAATTTTTCAGAATAGACCATCAATTTGATGATAAAAGAGGCCATGATTATTTTAAAAGGATTGAAGTTATATAGGTATGCTTTTCAACTATAATAGAACAAATTAGAACTCAGAAACAAAAGAAAAATGTGAGGAATTGGAAAATATGTGTCTACTGAACAATTCACAGTAGACTAACCAATGGGTCAAAGGGAAAAGCCCAAAGAGCTACAAAATATTTTTGAAACAAATGAAAACAAAAGTATAATAATCTAAAACTATCGAGGAATAGTCAATCAAGTGTTTAGAGCAAAGTCTAGCCTTGAAAGACCATCTATTTTTTGAAAAGAATGATCTTTCAGGTCAATAACCTAACTTCTAGGTGTAGAGAACAGGAATAAGCTACGTGTGAAGCAAGAATGAAGGAAATAATAGGATCTGAGTCAGGGTGAGTGAGAGAGACCAAAAGAACAGTAGACATGGGCAGGTGGACCAGAGGGGAAGGCATGTGATGCTCTGCCAGACGACCTGAGTTAAACAGCTAGTACCAACATGGTAGAAAGAAAGAGCTGACTCCTACAACTCTACAGACACACACACACACACACACACACACACACACACAGAGAGAGAGAGAGAGAGAGAGAGAGAGAGAGAGAGAGAGAGAGAGAGATGGCCGGAGGGATGAATGGAGGGATGGAGGGAGGAGGGAGGGTCACACATGTACACAAAACAATTTTTATAATGAAAAAATCTAATAAAAAATAAATGATACAAAAAATCAACAAAACTAAATGTGGTTCTTTGACAATATGATCATGACAAACAAACCTTCAGCCAAATTGACCAAATTAAAGAAGGCTTAATTGCTAAAAACAGGAATGAAAGAGCATGCACCCTCAATAATCAGAAGATCTTGCAGAAATGAAAGGAATTCTAAGGGAATAATATGAAAACTATAAGTGAACAAGTAAATAACATGAAACAGACAAATGCTTTTTCAGAATATTATTTTTATTGATTCTTTAGGAATTTCACCTAGTACACCCCAACCATCCTCACCTCCCAATCCTTCCATGTCCAGCCCCCATCCTTGTAATCTCCTCCCCCAGAACAACCTTTTTTTAAAGTCCAAGTTGTGTTGTCCATATACTCACTGAAAGTGAGTCAAACTCTTGGTGGGCAGGCCCTTAAAAAAATTGAGTCCTCCTCCACCTGCAGCTCTGCCCAAAGCCCTCAGTTATGGAGAGCTACACCTCTGCATACCTATCACAATTTGTATGTGTATTGTTGTTTTGCCTGTGTGTATGTCTGTGTGAGGGCATCCAACCCTTTCGACTCTGCCATCTTTCTCACTTCTCCAACATCCATTTGTTCTTCGTATCAGTGCTTGCAGACCCCAAATGTCCCATGCGGAAGCCGGCCCCATGACTAGACAAATTCATAGAATCATAAAAATTGCCAAAAGTAAAAATTGTGAATGAACCCAAAATAGTAAGTTTGATTCAATACTATGAAGATTTCTCACAAAGCAAAGCTGAGATTCAGACATCCTTCTTGCAATTTTCCATAGATCACTCTGTAGATGAAAATCCTTAAAATCTCTAGCAAGTCAAATTCAGTAATGCAGTGTAGCATCTCTGGGGTTGGGATACTTTGCTGGCATGCACAAAGACTGGTACCCTGCACCATAAAAACGAAACCAACAACATGTAAAAGGAGTTATTCGCCATGGCCAAGCGGAATTTGTTCTAAGAATATATACAGTTGCTGTAGAGAGATCATCCTGTGTATTGTATGGAAACATGAACTGTCAATTATAAAGCCTATAGCTTAGGTGGGAAATAACGGTGGGAAAAGAGCTGGAAAAGATATGAGGAGATGGACTCATGGTACCTGAGTGCAGGTAACCCACCATGTGGCAAATGTAGGTTAGTATAATGGGTTAACTTTAGTTCTGGTTTAGTCAGCTATATAGCCAAGGTATTTGTAAATATAACTTGAGTCTGAGTATTATTTCTGGGAACATGGGGCTGGGAGACAGAACCAGGGCCTAACTTCAACAGGTTGCTTTTACCTCTAAAGATCTGTCTGTGACAGTTAACATGGTTTTATCTAGCTTTCTTATTTATACTTGACTGAATTGTAATTTTTTTCTAATTGTAATCTGACCTAATAGCCATATAAAATGACTCTATTAGTACTGTCTAGGCCTAGCTTCTCACAGTTGTAGATATTCAGTTCTGGTGCTGGAAAATATGTACAACAATACTAACAGGATTGAAAAAGATGGAGGTTTGTTTTGTTTGTTGTTTTTCCAAAGCAGGTAGGGAGGACAGCAAAATATTAGAATTATGTCCTCAAACGTTATGTTCGTTGTGGGGAGGAAGGAAGCAGAATTAGTGACAGTTAATCAGTAGGCGGAGCTTAACCCCATTCACAGAGAGAGAAATCAAGTGACGAGCCCCAGGTCTCAGCGTACTATTTTTACTATGATAACTGTTTTAATAATATTTTCTAAATTTCAAAACATAAAACCGAATGATTGGAAATTGGTGGGTCCTCACATTGGTGGCTGTTGGAGTTTTGGACCACTTGCTAGCAGTGATTTAAACATGATAATTAGCTAACCCCCTCCAAAAAATAATAACAAAAATAGAAAACCAACAATTGCATTGGTGCAGAACATGCATCTTGACAATGGTACTAACTTGTTATTCTCTAGAACATTTTGGAATAGATCTATTTTTGCCAGAGCACCCTCCCTCCGTCCTCCAATACATTTCACTAGAGTCCTTTAAGAGATTGCTGTATATTCCTGAGACCTTTAAAAGAAGAAGAAGAAGAAGAAGAAGAAGAAGAAGAAGAAGAAGAAGAAGAAGAAGAAGAAGAAGAAGAAGAAGAAGAAGAAGAAGAAGAAGAAGAAGAAGAAGAAGCAGCAAACGAGATAACTTTTTTCTACGTGGTTAATATCTTACCTGGTCTGCTTTTCCTAAACCCCAGTGGCTTTTACTTTAGTCGGGGTGGGAATGGGAGGGACTTACTGGATATGACTGTTTTCAGATTCTTTCAAAACCTTTTTTAGAAATGCTTAATTTTTAAGTGGTTAGGCACTGAGAGTAGCAGAAATCCTGCAAAGCTTTATAGTTCTCTGAGTGAGGTCTTGATTTCAGTAGCTGTGCTTCTTATGCCCCGGATCTGCTGGAGAGGGGTGTTGGTATTTTCAGGTAACATTTGTTAGCACAAATCTTTCGGTCCGTTACACTGTTCTTCACCCTATCCGTATCGTCATCTTCATTTCGCGTCTCTCCTTCTGGAAACTGATGTTGCTGTGTCGCTCTGACATGTCCTCGTGATCTGCTGGCAAGCACCATCTACACTAATATTCGTCTCACAGCGAATAGCCTCAAGCAAACAAGTTGTTGCACTTTATGTATATCTCAAGCAAACCAAAATGCAGTGTTCTGCTTTGTTCTGTTCTAAATCACTGTAGCATATCTTTCTGAAACCATTTTTGCATTTAGTTGAAATTGCCAATATTTATGCTTTTAACCTTCATTTCTGGATTCAAACCTGTATATAAAACTTTTGAAAGTCATCCTTGCCCTTCTCTGCAGGGCTGGAAGTGGAAGGGTCTGCCTCAGGTGCAGACATAGTACTCTTCCAGGTTTCTTTAGCCCTTTATTTATTTTAGGTATTGTGGGATTTCCAATGTAATTTTGAAGTATCTAGAGTATATTATAGTAACTAAATCTGCAGCTCTGAAGCTGAGTGAAAGAAAAATACTGTTGTAAGGTGTCCTTCAAGTTCTGTTTGGGTACTGTAAACGTCCCACAGCCACGTCGGAAGCTACAGGTTCTTGTCCCTAAATTAGGTTAGTCTCAGATGGTGAATCAAAACTCTAAATTCATTCAGCCCCTTCTTGAGTAATGATGTGATCCTGGCAGCCTCTTCCCCACAAGTGTCAGGAACAGTTTTATCAGATGTTGCCTGGAAGCCATACTGAATAGTTCCCACACGATCATTGTTGTGCTACTTCCGGTCCTTACACTCACTAGAGAAGAATGATGGCAGCACTGTGAGTGGAAAGGAGCAAGGAGCATCTGCACCGTCGGGGGTGGAGTCTGGCATGTTGAATCCCTTGTTTTCTTACTAAGTCAGATGCTTTGCTAAGTCAGAAAAAATGTGTTTGCACTCTGCAGTCTTTGGCTCTGTAAACTACCAAGCAAATTATAAATTGCTATGGAACAGACATTAGCTGAAAACTGAATAACGTGTTTTGTTTATAGGGTGGGGTGGGGAATACTGCATAACTCTGTTCAAAGCTTGGCATTTGATGTTAATGTGAAGCAGTAGGACCATGCTGCCTGCTAAACTACTGTATGCATCCTAAGTGTTCTGAAGACCAGCAGCTGGAGGCTGCAGGACAGCAGCCATTCAAGAGAGGAGAAGCACCACTGGCTAATCGGGGGAGAGGAAGAGAATCAGAGGCGGCCCAGAGTCACCATGTGTAAGGGCAGTGTTGGGGTGGACATGATGCTGTTGAGAACCACCTTTGATTGCACTGCTCCACGGAGCCCTCAGATAAGGCCAATCCTCATGGGCTACCTCGGCTTTCAAGTCAGTTTCAGTCTGTCTTTCGCCTCTGCCTTCAGTGCCACGATTTTCCACTGCATTGTTCAGACTTCACAAAACCAACTTCTCCAGAAAGAACAACGCCTTGCGGTGATGGGCAGTAGGAGCAAGTGCTTATCACATTTGACCTGTAGAAGTGTTTGGAGTGACAGCTAGATGGAAATGGATTTAGCTTCTCCCCACATATCCTTGTTTTGCACTTCATGCAAAGTGTACTAATTGCTAATTAGATGTCATTTCTGTTTATACAGGCATTCCCAAAGAGTTAGACTGGACTTGGTTTTGAGTTTGGGGATTGTTAAAGTCTTACTTAGATTAACTAACAACATGTGTGTAATGAAAACGAAAGCATCTGTGTAGTTCATGGAACCGTGTGTCTGATGAAGCGTCAGGGTTTGATGGACTACTTTGCTTGTGTTTGGAAGTGATAGCTAAGTTGGTTATACTCCATGCCGAGTGACTATCCTTTTTCCTTGGGACATCGTTACCTTCTTACATTTCAGAACAAAGAAGCAACAGAAGTAAATGACAGATGTTTGACTTCTTTGTATATCTGCACCTATCTGTGCTACCCTTTCCTTCAAATATATAAATACACATTTATAAGGGAGGAAAAGGTTCCTCTTTTGACCAAATTTTATATGTGGTGGTGTGATTTTTACTGATAAATTCACAGGAGGAACTTTGTAGTCAAAAGTTCTGTGGCTACTGTTTTGTTTTGCTTTGTTCTTTTTTGACTTTTTTGGTTTTTTGTTTTGTTGTTGTTGTATTTTATTTTTTTCTTTCTTGGCATCCCGTGGTCAAACTGATCATGCCTTCAAATTTATTTTCATGCACAGAACTAGTTTTTGTGAACATTATTACTACTTCCAAAGATTTTTCTGATAACTTGGGCCAGAACTGGTAACTGAGTAACAAGGGTCTGATTGAATGCCTCCAAACCCACCCACAACAGGAATCTTACCTCACAAGCTCTTACCTGAATCATAGAGAAACTCATGTTCCATGCAATGTCACTGACTTCTCTGTTGCTCGACAGAAGGTGTTTGCTCGCTCGCTCTTGTCTCCTGACACCTCACATCAGTGCCTGGGCTCTCAGAGCAGCAGAACCTAGGGTCTGGAAGGCTGGGGACCTTGAGCTAAGCAAGTGTTCAGCCACATTTTCATGTCATTCGCACTAACAAGCCTCTGGCTCTCAGGAATTTGTCAAAAGGTTGATGAAACCTCCTGAGGTTCCACACACCAGGTTATAAACTGGTTCTCATAGGTTTGAACTGCTTACATACATGTCATAAATTAACCATAGCTTCATTTGACCCCAGGTCTTAAGTCTGTTGACAGTTTCAGCATGACTGATTCGCTCATTTTATTTTATTTTTTTTATTTTGCTTTGGAAATTGACTTGGTTCTCTTTAGAGTTGGTGTAAACATGCCATGTAATAAATGATTTCCAGTTAATGGTACAACAGAATTATTGCTTTCTTAGATGTATGTGTAGTAAAAGTCAATATACACATTTATATAATTTCTTCAAAATCATACCTAATTTTATATTTCTAAAAATTGCACATGTAAGTCATGTGTATAACATGCTAAAGTACTTTAACTGTGATCTTAAAAGTGAATAAAATATTTAATAAAAATTTGAAATATTTTAAAGATATTATTCAAATAAATTTCTTTATGTTCTCACTACCAACTATAGAATATGTGCCTTCAGTGTTATCATGTCCAGTAAAAACAGTAGAGAAAATAATAAAGGATTCTTCAAGCAAAAAAAAAAAATCTGTCTGTGAAATATATAGTATTAATAGGGCAAAGAACAGAACTACTTTATTGCCTTAGTGGTCACACAAAGCATGGACACAATCTGTTATCGTAAAAACAATTCAAAGGTCTAGGAATAGAAGAGAACACCTCAAGTAATAAAGGACATCTCTAAATCCACAGCTACCACAGTGACTAATAGAGGAAAAACTGAACAGTCTGTCCTAAGGTTAAGAATATTTAAGAGGGCTGGTGGGATTGCTCAATGGTTAAGACCACTGGCTGCTGTTTCTGAGGTCTTGAATTTGGATCCCAGGACCCATTTCAGGCAGCTCCCAACATCCTGCAACCCTAGATCCAGAGGATCTGATGTTCTTCTGGTCTCTTCTGGCAGAAAAGCACATATCACACATACACACACACACACACACAGAGAGAGAGAGAGAGAGAGAGAGAGAGAGAGAGAGAGAGAGTAAAAAATAATAAATCTAAAAAACAAGAGTAAAACAAGAATGTTTTTTCTCAGGTTGTACTAGATAAAGTGACTAGACAGTAAAAAGAAATTTAGAACACCCACCCAGAAATAAACGAAGAAAGTCATTTCCGGCCTGACCTTATATATTAGAAATCCTAAGCAATCTAAAAGCTGTGGAGATAAGACAAGTTCAGTGTGTTCATAACATGCAAAATAGCATGAAAAGCAACTGTGTGTGAGCTTCTGGCAGTTAGGAGCCGAAAAGCAAATCTTAAGAATTTCACATAAATAAATGTGAGCATTTAAGAATGCTTTGACAAAAAAATAACAGTAAGAGAAGAGGGTGCTTAAAGATATAAAACATGGATGAGAACAAAACCTGAAGAACACCTGGATCAGCAGGAAGAAGTCCACATTTGTAGGTCAGATGGCCAGCGTCCTCAGACTGATGTGCACTACTACAATGCTACCGAAATTCCCACTGGCTGCTTGGCAGAAAGTAACAAAGTGTTCCTGAAACACAGAGATGCACAAACTCAGAAGAGTCCAAAAACCATTTTGGATTTATTTCCAACAAGAGCAGCAAGACAATTCAAAAAAAGGAAAGGAATCTGTTCAATAAGTATGATGGATAGATGATGTCTAAAGGCAAAAAGGATGAAGTGCGATCATCTGCCCAGCTGCATTCAAAGTCAAATGAGCTCAAAGAGGACCACAGACCTAAATGTAGGGAAATGACTTGTAAAATCTTTAGATAAAGTATAAGAGTGGACCTTTGTGTTCTTGGATGCAACAACAGTTTCTTAGTAGATATGACCCTGAAGAACAAATAAGAGGAAAAAATGGATGGATTTAACTTTATCAAAATCAAAGTCATCTAAAAATCTTGGTGCTGCTGAGGCAGGAGGATTGCAATGGTCTGGAGGTCAGTCTACAGAACAGAGAAAGGAAGAAGAAGGGGAAGAACAGGAGAAGGAAAATGAAAGGGAGGAGAGAGGGAGAGGAGAGGAAAGGAGAGAGGGATGAGAGGGGAGGGAAAGAAAAGGAAGAGAAGGGAGGGGAAGGAGAAAGAATAAAGGATGGGATGAAAGAGAGAACGGGTAACACATACTGAGAATACATAATATAAAGTCTCAGTGGTCAATAACTGATAGACAAACTAAGACACAAAAATAAGAAAGGGATCTGAACACACATGATACCAAAGAAAAATATAAAAACAGTCTATATGCACATGAAGAAACAAAACTGTTCAAAACAACAAAATCAACAATTAGACAAAATTCAAAACTACAAGACATGATCACTTCACGTCCATGGGAAACTATTACAAAAGACACAGTATAGCCAGAATTATCAAATGCATAAGAAAAAGCAGAAACCAAGTCTATTGCTGGTAATAATGCAGAGTGCTGCAGCCACATTGACAAGTGCTCAGGAAATTCCTCAAAATAGTACAGATACAAGCTACAATATGACCCAGAATTCCATTTCTTAGTATATGCACAAGAAAAAAAGTCAAGAAAGAATGTGAGGAGAGAGAGAGAGAGGGAGGGAGGGAGGGAGAGAGAGAGAGAGAGAGAGAGAGAGAGAGAGAGAGAGAGAGAGAGAGAGAGAACGAACTACGGACACAGAGAGAGAGTCAGTCTGTATGTGACTGCTCTAAGATTTATCCAGTACTACAAGTCTAGTGATTGAGTGCTTGTCTAGCATGTGGAGGTCTGGAATCAATCCTCAGTATTATAAAAAATAGAAATAAAAATAACGATCCATAGCCAAAATCAAGTCCAGATGCCTTTCAATCACTGAGTGATTCAGTAAAATGTGCTGCACCTGTACTATGGGGTTTCTTCCAACAAGACAAGGAAATGAGTTACAGAGACACACTGGAGTGCAGATGAACTTGAAACACAATGTTAAGTGAAAGAAGCCTTTCCCAAAAGACCACATGATGCACAAACTTCATGCAAATGAAATGTCCAGAATACATAACCCACAGAACAAAGTACAGAGTGATGTTTACCCATGGAAAACGGGATGATGGGATAATGAATGGGATGGTAGCGATGTTCTAAAATTAAGGCTGTTGAGATGGCTCAGTTGATAAAAGCTCCATCCCCTGATCCAAAATTGGAAGGAGAACCCAGAAGTTTTCTAACTCTCGCATGTACCCTATGGAACTAGTGCTCGTGTCTCTCTGGCTCGCTCTGTCTCTGTCTCTCTGTCTCTCTCTGTTTGTCTCTCTGTCTCTGTCTCTCTGTCTCTCTGTCTCTCTGTCTCTATCTCTGTCTCTCTCTCTCTCTCTCTCTCTCTCTCTCTCTCTCTCTCTCACACACACACACACACACACAGGACAATTAAAAATTTTAGTTGATGTTGTATCAACTTACTCAAGACACCTTATAAAAATGCTACATGTCTAGGTGGCATAAACAATAGAACGTCTTTGCCACACATTTCTGTAATTTAGGCAACTAGTATCAACGTATCAGTTGGGGTCCTGGAAGCCCCCAGGACCAGCTGAACCAGAGAAAAACAAGACAGATTCTGCCTCAAATAAGGTGCAAGATGAGAGAACTCACACCTAAGAGAGCTTCCTGCTCTAACAAAGGACCCAAGTTATTGCCTCCAGTGCCCATCAAACAGTTTATTACAGCATGCAATTCCATCTCAAAGAGATCAAATATCCTCTTCTAATCTCCACAGGCACACACACACAAGCACACACACACACACAAAGCATACATACAGACATACAGCAATATACATAAATGAAAATTAAAAACATCTTTTTAGTTCCTGGTTGCTGCCGCTGCAGAGAGCCCGTGAGCAGCACCCCACGAGCAAACTTGAGCCTCGGGACCACAGGTAAGACCAACTTTTCTGCTGCAAGAAAGCTGCCTGGTGAGCTTGGGACACACGGAAGCAGAATTCCTCTAGGACCGGGCACGTTCTGTGTTTACCAGAAGTCCCACACCCGCGGATCTCGGCCCACAGCAGCTCTCTGCTCCCAGACCCCGTGAGAGAGAGACCCAACCGCCTGGTCAGGTGGCCACTCCTGAGGCTGCAGAGCGGAAGAGACCACCAACACTGTTCACCCCTGCCCACATCCCTGGCCCAAGAGGAAACTGTATAAGGCCTCTGGGCTCCCATGGGGGAGGGCCCAGGAGCGGCAGGACCCCTGCCTGAGACACCACCGGAACCTGAAGGAAACAGACCTGATAAACAGTTCTCTACACCCAAATCCCGTGGGAGGGAGAGCTAAACCTTCAGAGAGGCAGACAAGCCTGGGAAACCAGAAGAGACTGCTCTCTGCACACACATCTTGCACGCCAGAGGAAAAAGCCAAAGACCATCTGGAACCCTGGTGCACTGAAGCTCCCGGAAGGGGCGGCACAGGTATTCCTGGTTGCTGCCGCTGCAGAGAGCCCGTGGGCAGAACCCCACGAGCGAACTTGAGCCTCGGGACCACAGATAAGACCAAATTTTCTGCTGCAAGAAAGCTGCCTGGTGAACTCAAGACACAGGCCCACAGGAACAGCTGAAGACCTGTAGAGAGGAAAAACTACACGCCCGAAAGCAGAACACTCTGTCCCCATAGCTGACTGAAAGAGAGGAAAACAGGTCTACAGCACTCCTGACACACAGGCTTATAGGACAGTCTAGCCACTGTCAGAAATAGCAGAACAAAGTAACACTAGAGATAATCTGATGGCGAGAGGCAAGCACAGGAACCCAAGCAACAGAAACCAAGACTACATGGCATCATCAGAGCCCAATTCTCCCATCAAAACAAACATGGAATATCCAAACACACCAGAAAAGCAAGATCTAGTTTCAAAATCATTTTTGATCATGATGCTGGAGGACTTCAAGAAAGACGTGAAGAACTCCCTTAGAGAACAAGTAGAAGCCTACAGAGAGGAATCGCAAAAATGCCTGAAAGAATTTCAGGAAAACATAAATAAACAAGTAGAAGCCCATAGAGAGGAGACACAAAAATCCCTGAAAGAATTCCAGGAAACATAAATAAACAAGTAGAAGCCCATAGAGAGGAGACACAAAAATCCCTGAAAGAATTCCAGGAAAACCCAATCAAACAGTTGAAGGAATTAAAAATGGAAATAGAAGCAATCAAGAAAGAACACATGAAACAACCCTGGATATAGAAAACCAAAAGAAGAGACAAGGAGCTGTAGATACAAGCTTCACCAACAGAATACAAGAGATGGAAGAGAGAATCTCAGGAGCAGAAGATTCCATAGAAATCATTGACTCAACTGTCAAAGATAATGTAAAGCAGAAAAACCTACTGGTCCAAAACATACAGGAAATCCAGGACTCAATGAGAAGATCAAACCTAAGGATAATAGATATGGAAGAGAGTGAAGACTCCCAGCTCAAAGGACCAGTAAATATCTTAAACAAAATCATAGAAGAAAACTTCCCTAACCTAAAAAAAGAGATACTCATAGACATACAAGAAGCCTACAGAACTCCAAATAGATTGGACCAGAAAAGAAACACCTCCTGTCACATAATTGTCAAAACACCAAACGCACAAAATAAAGAAAGAATATTAAAAGCAGTAAGGGAAAAAGGTCAAGTAACATATAAAGGCAGACCTATCAGAATCACACCAGACTTCTCGCCAGAAACTATGAAGGCCAGAAGATCCTGGACTGATGTCATACAGACCCTAAGAGAACACAAATGCCAGCCCAGGTTACTGTATCCTGCAAAACTCTCAATTAACATAGATGGAGAAACCAAGATATTCCATGACAAAACCAAATTTACACAATATCTTTCTACAAATCCAGCACTACAAAGGATAATAAATGGTAAAGCCCAACATAAGGAGGCAAGCTATACCCTAGAAGAAGCAAGAAACTAATCGTCTTGGCAACAAAACAAAGAGAATGAAAGCACACAAACATAACCTCACATCCAAATATGAATATAACGGGAAGCAATAACCACTATTCCTTAATATCTCTCAACATCAATGGCCTCAACTCCCCAATAAAAAGAAATAGATTAACAAACTGGATACGCAACAAGGACCCTGCATTCTGCTGCCTACAGGAAACACACCTCAGAGACAAAGACAGACACTACCTCAGAGTGAAAGGCTGGAAAACAACTTTCCAAGCAAATGGTCAGAAGAAGCAAGCTGGAGTAGCCATTCTAATATCAAATAAAATCAATTTCCAACTAAAAGTCATCAAAGAAGATAAGAAAGGAAACTTCATATTCATCAAAGGAAAATTCCACCAAGATGAACTCTCAATCCTAAATATCTATGCCCCAAATACAAGGGCACCTACATACGTAAAAGAAACCTTACTAAAGCTCAAAACACACATTGCACCTCACACAATAATAGTGGGAGATTTCAACACCCCACTCTCATCAATGGACAGATCATGTAAACAGAAATTAAACAGTGATGTCGACAGACTAAGAGAAGTCATGAGCCAAATGGACTTAACGGATATTTATAGAACATTCTATCCTAAAGCAAAAGGATATACCTTCTTCTCAGCTCCTCATGGTACTTTCTCCAAAATTGACCATATAATTGGTCAAAAAACGGGCCTCAGCAGGTACAGAAAGATAGAAATAATCCCAAGCGTGCTATCGGACCACCACGGCCTAAAACTGGTCTTCAATAACAATAAGGGAAGAATGCCCACATATACGTGGAAATTGAACAATGCTCTACTCAATGATAACCTGGTCAAGGAAGAAATAAAGAAAAAAATTAAAAACTTTTTAGAATTTAATGAAAATGAAGGTACAACATATCCAAACTTATGGGACACAATGAAAGCTGTGCTAAGAGGAAAATTCATAGCTCTGAGTGCCTGCAGAAAGAAACAGGAAAGAGCATATGTCAGCAGCTTGACAGCACACCTAAATGCTCTAGAACAAAAAGAAGCAAATACACCCAGGAGGAGTAGAAGGCAGGAAATAATCAATCTCAGAGCTGAAATCAACCAAGTAGAAACAAAAAAGACCATAGAAAGAATCAACAGAACCAAAAGTTGGTTCTTTGAGAAAATCAACAAGATAGATAAACCCTTAGCCAGACTAACGAGAGGACACAGAGAGTGTGTCCAAATTAACAAAATCAGAAATGAAAAGGGAGACATAACAACAGATTCAGAGGAAATTCAAAAAATCATCAGATCTTACTATAAAAACCTATATTCAACAAAACTTGAAAATCTTCAGGAAATGGACAATTTCCTAGACAGATACCAGGTACCGAAGTTAAATCAGGAACAGATAAACCAGTTAAACAACCCCATAACTCCTAAGGAAATAGAAGCAGTCATTAAAGGTCTCCCAACCAAAAAGAGCCCAGGTCCAGACGGGTTTAGTGCAGAATTCTATCAAACCTTCATAGAAGACCTCATACCAATATTATCCAAACTATTCTACAAAATTGAAACAGATGGAGCACTACCGAATTCCTTCTACGAAGCCACAATTACTCTTATACCTAAACCACACAAAGACACAACAAAAAAAGAGAACTTCAGGCCAATTTCCCTTATGAAAATTGATGCAAAAATACTCAACAAAATTCTGGCAAACCGAATTCAAGAGCACATCAAAACAATCATCCACCATGATCAAGTAGGCTTCATCCCAGGCATGCAGGGATGGTTCAATATACGAAAAACCATCAACATGATCCATTATATAAACAAACTGAAAGAACAGAACCACATGATCATTTCATTAGATGCTGAGAAAGCATTTGACAAAATTCAACACCCCTTCATGATAAAAGTCCTAGAAAGAATAGGAATTCAAGGCCCATACCTAAACATAGTAAAAGCCATATACAGCAAACCAGTTGCTAACCTTAAACTAAATGGAGAGAAACTTGAAGCAATCCCACTAAAATCAGGGACTAGACAAGGCTGCCCACTCTCTCCCTACTTATTCAATATAGTTCTTGAAGTTCTAGCCAGAGCAATCAGACAACAAAAGGAGATCAAGGGGATACAGGTCAGAAAAGAAGAGGTCAAAATATCACTATTTGCAGATGACATGATAGTATATTTAAGTGATCCCAAAAGTTCCACCAGAGAACTACTAAAGCTGATAAACAACTTCAGCAAAGTGGCTGGGTATAAAATTAACTCAAATAAATCAGTTTCCTTCCTCTATACAAAAGAGAAACAAGCCGAGAAAGAAATTAGGGAAACGACACCCTTCATAATAGACCCAAATAATATAAAGTACCTCGGTGTGACTTTAACAAAGCAAGTAAAAGATCTGTACAATAAGAACTTCAAGACACTGAGGAAAGAAATTGAAGAAGACCTCAGAAGATGGAAAGATCTCCCATGCTCATGGATTGGCAGGATTAATTTAGTAAAAATGGCCATTTTACCAAAAGCAATCTACAGATTCAATGCAATCCCCATCAAAATACCAATCCAATTCTTCAAAGAGTTAGACAGAACAATTTGCAAATTCATCTGGAATAACAAAAAACCCAGGATAGCTAAAGCTATCCTCAACAATAAAAGGACTTCAGGGGGAATCACTATCCCTGAACTCAAGCAGTATTACAGAGCAATAGTGATAAAAACTGCATGGTATTGGTACAGAGACAGACAGATAGACCAATGGAATAGAATTGAAGACCCAGAAATGAACCCACACACCTATGGTCACTTTATTTTTGACAAAGGAGCCAAAACCATCCAATGGAAAAAAGATAGCATTTTCAGCAAATGGTGCTGGTTCAACTGGAGGGCAACATGTAGAAGAATGCAGATCGATCCATCCTTATCACCCTGTACAAAGCTTAAGTCCAAGTGGATCAAGGACCTCCACATCAAACCAGGCACACTCAAACTAATAGAAGAAAAACTAGGGAAGCATCTGGAACACATGCGCACTGGAAAAAATTTCCTGAACAAAACACCAATGGCTTATGCTCTAAGATCAAGAATCGACAAATGGGATCTCATGAAACTGCAAAGCTTCTGTAAGGCAAAGGACACTGTTGTTAGGACAAAACGGCAAACAACAGATTGGGAAAAGATCTTTACCAATCCTACAACAGATAGAGGCCTTATATCCAAAATATACAAAGAACTCAAGAAGTTAGACCGCAGGGAAACAAATAACCCTATTAAAAATGGGGTTCAGAGCTAAACAAAGAATTCACAGCTGAGGAATGCCGAATGGCTGAGAAACACCTAAAGAAATGTTCAACATCTTTAGTCATAAGGGAAATGCAAATCAAAACAACCCTGAGATTTCACCTCACACCAGTGAGAATGGCTAAGATCAAAAACTCAGGTGACAGCAGATGCTGGCGAGGATGTGGAGAAAGAGGAACACTCCTCCATTGTTGGTGGGATTGCAGACTGGTAAAACCATTCTGGAAATCAGTCTGGAGGTTCCTCAGAAAATTGGACATTGAACTGCCTGAGGATCCAGCTATACCTCTCTTGGGCATATACCCAAAAGATTCTTCAACATACAAAAGAGACACGTGCTCCACTATGTTCATCGCAGCCTTATTTATAATAGCCAGAAACTGGAAAGAACCCAGATGCCCTTCAACAGAGGAATGGATACAGAAAATGTGGTACATCTACACAATGGAATATTACTCAGCTATCAAAAACAACGAGTTTATGAAATTCGTAGGCAAATGGTTGGAACTGGAAAATATCATCCTGAGTGAGCTAACCCAATCACAGAAAGACATACATGGTATGTACTCACTGATAAGTGGCTATTAGCCCAAATGCTTGAATTACCCTAGATCCCTAGAACAAACGAAACTCAAGACGGATGATCAAAATGTGAATGCTTCACTCCTTCTTTAAATGAGGAAAAAGAATACCCTTGGCAGGAAGGGAGAGGCAAAGATTAAAACAGAGACTGAAGGAACACCCATTCAGAGCCTGCCCCACATGTGGCCCATACATATACAGCCACCCAATTAGACAAGATGGATGAAGCAAAGAAGTGCAGACCGACAGGAGCCGGATGTAGATCGCTCCTGAGAGACACAGCCAGAATACAGCAAATACAGAGGCGAATGCCAGCAGCAAACCACTGAACTGAGAATAGGTCCCCCGTTGAAGGAATCAGAGAAAGAACTGGAAGAGCTTGAAGGGGCTCGAGACCCCAAAAGTACAACAATGTCAAGCAACCAGAGCTTCCAGGGACTAAGCCACTACCTAAAGACTATACATGGACTGACCGTGGACTCTGACCCCATAGGTAGCAATGAATATCCTAGTAAGAGCACCAGTGGAAGGGGAAGCCCTGGGTCCTGCTAAGACTGAACCCCCAGTGAACTAGACTATGGGGGGAGGGCGGCAATGGGGGGAGGGTTGGGAGGGGAACACCCATAAGGAAGGGGAGGGGGGAGGGCGATGTTTGCCCAGAAACCAGGAAAGGGAATAACACTTGAAATGTATATAAGAAATACTCAAGTTAATTAAAAAAATCTTTTTATTAATATTTCAAGCAGAGGAGTGAAACAATTGAGTCTGGGGATTTTTAAAAATTACTTTAATATTTACATCTTGTGTGAAATCACAATATTAGGGGCAAGATAGTCAAGAAGGTTTTTATGTTTTGGGTTTTTTGTTTTTGTTTTTCAATAATCTCAGTTGTGGTGTCCAAGTGACATTTCAGTTAGACCAAAACATCTACAATGACAAAGAAGGGAACAAATACAAGGGACTTTGGCCCCTAGGAATGCAGAGTTTCAAGGCTGCGATCACAGCTGGTTGCAGATCAAGTTCCATGCCTGGAAGCTCCTTGTTGCTTTAGTCCAAACATCAAAAGCATTGAATAAGACCCAAGCCTGGCTTCTGTGTTCCCCAAAATGTCTCCTTTCCATGCAGCAGTACATTTAGTTCAGACCATTCTGAGAGATGCATTGGTCACTTGGCAGTCTTTGAAGACCATGAAAACATAGGTTCTGTTGAGGTGAAGATTGGAACAGGAAGGGAAGGTATTATAATAATGGGCTTGGCATAACTGTGGATGCCAGAGGAAAAGAGGTTTGTGTCTTCCAAACATGGCAATGTGCCTTCTGGGGGCCATGGCTGCAACCTTGATTCAAGAATGGAAGAGCTTTCTTTGCTCTCTTCCTATTGTTTCTTGTTTCAGACTTGGTTATTGCATGCATTTGATTGTTGTTGAATAAAGCTTAAATGACATTCACATTATATGTACATATGTGCATTTGTGTGTGTACCTCTGCATCATCTTATGCACACATACTTGTATACATACATGGCACCTAAAACTCTACATCCTACCAAGAAGACCTAGAGAAGGACATTGTACCTTCCCCGTGTTGACACTGGTCTTCCTAGTTTTACCTGATTCCCTTTCTTCAAAGTTTCCTTCCCTCTTCTATTTCTTCTCCCTAATGCATTCTGCTCCTTGAAAAATTAGATTCTAACCACTAAAAGAAAGAATTCAGCCCTAATGGAGTAAAATTTAACCCTGGGTGGTGAGCATTTTGGTTTAGCTGCTTTGACCAAGTGTGTACCTGTGAGGAATTCCTTTTCTGTTTCTGAGCCTCAGATTTCTCATCTACATGAATATAGAAATATTGTCATGAGGCCATACAAAGTTCTAGTGAAATAATATATGAATACATGAAAGGTTCCAAATAAATAGGAGACATATTTCTACCTCTCTCTTTATTAGCTTTTCATTGTTGTGGCATACAAGTTTAGCCTAGATCCTGGACAGAGAAGAATATTGGGGTAAGGGCAGAAGATCCCCCTGAACTCTGTTTTACCTATGTATGTGATATTTTTAAGAACACTTATGGGTGCAGGCCCTCCTGGTTGCCTCCTGCACGGAGAGCTCAAAAGCAGTTGCCCAGGAGCCAATTCACCCGCGGGACCACAGGTAAGACCAACTTTTCTGCTCTAAGGGACCTGCCTAGTGGACTCAGGACACAGAGAGGCAAAATTCCTCTGGGACTGGACACTTCCAGTTTTTAGCTGGAGCCGGAACCTCACCGATCACAGCCCACATTCCCTGCTCCCAAACCCCTTGGGAGAGAGAACTCACCGCCCAGACAGGTGGGCACACCTGAGACTGCAGAGCAGGAGAGACCACCAATACTGCCCACTCCGGCCCATATCCCTGGCCCAAAAGGAAAGTGTATAGGGCCACTGGGAACCGGAAGATAGAATCACTCAAGCGGCAGGTCCCCTAGGGTCCAGACACCACCCGGATGTGAAGGGACCCAATCAAAAACTCCCTGCACCCAAATCCCATGAAAGGGAGAGCTAAACATTCAGAGGGGCAGACACACATGGGAAGCCAGAAGAGACTACACTCTGCCCACATTTCTGACTCCAGAGGACCACTGTCTCTGTGCACAGAGACCTGGGGAAAAGGAGGGGCAGACCCTTCTGATTGCCACCCTCATACAGAGCTCAAAGGCAGCCCCCCAGGAGCAACTTCAGCCACGGAACAAGAGGTAAGACCAACTTTTCTGCTAAAAGCAACCTGCCTGGTGGACTCAGGACACAGGCCCACAGGAACAACTGAAGACCAGTAGACAGGAAAGACTACACAACTGAAAGCAGAGCACTCTGTTCCCATAACTGACTGAAAGAAATCAGGAAAAGAGGTATACAGTACTCCTGACACACAGGCCTGTAGGAGGGTCTAACCACTGTCAGAAATAGCAGAACAAGGTAACACCTGAGACAACCTGATGGTGAGAGGCAAACACAGGAACCCAAGCAATAGAAGCCAAGACTACATGGCATCATCGGAGCCCAATTCTCCCACCAAAGCAAACACGGAATATCCAAACACAGCAGAAAATCAAGATCTTGATTTTAAATAACATTTCATCATGATGATGGAGGACTTCAAGAAAGACATAAAGAATTCCCTTAGAGAAACGCAGGAAAACATAAATAAACAAGTAGAAGCCTATAGAGAGGAATCACAGAAATCCCTGAAAGAATTCCAGGAAAACACAATCAAACAGGTGAAGGAATTAAAAATGGAAATAGAAGCAATAAAGAAAGCACAAAGGGAGACAACCCTGGATATAGAAAACCAAAGGAAGAGACAAGGAGCCACAGATACAAGCATCACCAACAGAATAAAGTGATAGAAGGGAGAATCTCAGGAGCAGAAGATTCCATAGAAATCCTCGACACAACTGTCAAAGATAATGGAAAATGGAAAAAGCTACTGGTCCAAAACATACAGGAAATTCAGGACTCAATGAGGAGATCGAACCTAAGGATAATAGGTAGAGAAGAGAGTGAAGACTCCCAGCTCAAAAGACCAGTAAATATCTTCAACAAAAATCATAGAAGAAAACGTCCCTAACATAAAGAAAGAGATGCCCATAAACATACAAGAAGCGTACAGAACTCCAAATAGATTGGACCAGAAAAGGAACTCCGCCCATCACATAATAGTCAAAACACCAAAATGCACAAAACAAAGAAAGAATATTAAAAGCAGTAAGGGAAAAAGGTCAAGTAACATATAAAGGCAGACCTATCAGAATCATACCAAACTTCCACCAGAGACTATGAAAGCCAGAAGATCCTGGACAGATGTCATACAGACCCTAAGAGAACACAAATGCCAGCCCAGGTTACTATATCCAACAAAACTCTCAATTAACATAGATGGAGAAACCAAGATATTCCATGAAAAAACCAAATTTACAAAATATTTTTCTACAAATCCAGCCCTACAAGGGATAATAACTGGCGAAGCCCAACATAGGGAGGCAAGCTACACACTAGAAAAAGCAAGAAACTAACCGTCTTGGCAACAAAACAAAGAGAAGAAAAGCACACAAACAATCTCACATCCAAATACAAATATAACAGGAAGCAAAAATCACTATTCCTTAATATCTCCCAACATCAATGGACTCAACTCCCCAATAAAAAGACATAGATTAACAAACGGGATACATAATGAGGACCCTGCATTCTGCTGCCTACAGGAAACACACCTCAGAGACAAAGACAGAGACTACCTCAGAGTGAAAGGATGGAAAACCACTTTCCAAGCAAAGGGTCCGAAGAAGCAAGCTGGAGTAGCCATTCTAATATCAAATAAAATCAATTTTCAATTAAAGTCATCAAAAAAGATAAGGAAGGACATTTCATATTCATCAAAGGAAAAGTACACCAAGATGAACTCTCAATCCTAAATATCTATGCCCCAAATACAAGGGCACCTACATACATAAAAGAAACCTTACTAAAGCTCAAAACAAACATTGAACCTCACATAATAATAGTAGGAGATTTCAACACCCCACTCTCATCAATGGACAGATCATGGAAATAGAAATTAAACAGAGACATAGACAGACTAAGAGAAGTCATGAAACAAGTGGACTTAACAGATATTTATAGAACATTCTATCCTAAAACAAAAGGATATACCTTCTTCTCACCACCTTATGGTACTTTCTCCAAAATTAACCATATAATTGGTCATAAAACAGGCCTCAATAGATACAGAAAGAAATAATCCCATGCGTCCTATCAGGCCACAATGGGTAAGTCTGGTCTTCAACAACAATAAAGGAAGAATGCCCACATATACATGGAAATTGAACAATGCCCTACTCAATGATAACCTGGTCAAGGAAGAACTAAAGGAAGAAATAAAGACTTCTTAGCACTTAATGAAAATGAAGGTACAACATACCCAAACTTATGAGACACAATGAAAGCCATGCTAAGAGGAAAACTCATAGCTCTGAGTGTCTGCAGAAAGAAACAGGAGAGAGCATATATCAGCAGCTTGAGAGCACACCTAAAAGCTCTAGAACAAAAAAAAAAAAAAAAACAAATACAGCGAGGAGGAGTAGAAGGCAGGAAATAATCAAACTCAGAGCTGAAAATCAACCAAGTAGAAGCAAAAAGGACCATAGAAAGAATCAACAGAACCAAAAGTTGGTTCTTTGAGAAAATCAACAAGATAGATAAACCCTTAGCCAGACTAACGAGAGGACACAGAGAGTGTGTCCAAATTAACAAAATCAGAAATGAAAAGGGAGACATAACTACAGATTCAGAGGAAATTCAAAAAATCATCAGATCTTACTATAAAAGCCTATATTCAACAAAACTTGAAAATCTTCAGGAAATGGACAATTTCCTAGACAGATACCAGGTACCGAAGTTAAATCAGGAACAGATAAACCAGTTAAACAACCCCATAACTCCTAAAGAAGTAGAAGCAGTCATTAAACATCTCCCAACCAAAAAGAGCCCAGGTCCAGATTGGTTCAGTGCAGAATTCTACCAGACCTTCATAGAAGACCTCATACCAATACTATCCAAACTATTCCACAAAATTGAAACAGATGGAGCACTACCGAATTCCTTATATGAAGCCACAATTACTCTTATACCTAAACCACACAAAGACCCAACAAAGAACGAGAACTTCACGCCAATTTCCCTTATGAAAATTGATGCAAAAATACTCAGTGAAATTCTGGCAAACCGAATCCAAGAGCACATCAAAACAATCATCCACCATGATCAAGTAGGCTTCATCCCAGGAATGCAGGGATGGTTTAAATTATAGAAAACCATCAACGTAATCCACTATATAAACAAACTGAAAGATAAAAACCATTTCATTAGATGCTGAGAAAGCAGTTGACAAAATTCAACACCCCTTCATGATAAAAGTCCTGGAAAGAATAGGAATTCAAGGCCCATACCTAAACATAGTAAAAGCCATATAGAGTAAACCAGTTGCTAACATTAAACTAAATGGAGAGAAACTTGAAGAAATCCCACTAAAATCAGGGACTAGACAAGGCTGCCCACTCTCTACCTACTTATTCAATATAGTTCTTAAAGTTCTAGCCAGAGCAATGCGACAACAAAAGGAGATCAAAGGGATACAGATTGGAAAAGAAGAAGTCAAAATATCACTATTTGCAGGTGATATGACAGTATATTTAAGTGATCCCAAAAGTTCCACCAGAGAACTTCTAAACCTGATAAATACCTTTAGCAAAGTGGATGGGTATAAAATTAACTCAAATAAATCAGTAACCTTCCTCTACACAAAAGAGAAACAAGCCAAGAAAGAAATTAGGGAAATGACACCCTTCATAATACTCCCAAATAATATAAAATACCTCGGTGTGACTTTAAAAAGGAAGTGAAAGATCTGTATGATAAGAACTTCAAGCCTCTGAAGAAAGAAATTGAAGAAGACCTCAGAAGATGGAAAGACCTCTCATGCTCATGGATTGGCAGGATTAATATAGTAAAAATGGCCATTTTACCAAAAGCGATCTACAGATTCAATGTAATCCCCATCAAAATACCGATCCAATTCTTCAGAGAGTTAGACAAAACAATTTCCAAATTCATCTTGAATAACAAAAAGCCCAGGATAGCTAAAACTATCCTCATGAATAAAAGGACCTCTGGGGGAATCACTGTCCCTGAACTCAAGCAGTATTACAGAGTAATAGTGATAAAAACTGCATGGTATTGGTACAGAGACAGACAGATAGACCAGTGGAATAGAATTGAAGACCCAGAAATGAACTCACACACCTACAGTTACTTGATTTTTGACAAAGGAGCCAAAACCATCCAATGGAAAAAAGTTAGCATTTTCAGCAAATGGTGCTGGTTGAACTGGAGGTCAGCATGTAGAAGAATGCAGATCAATCCATGCTTATCACCCTGTACAAAGCTTAAGTCCAAGTGGATCAAGGACCTCCACATCAAACCAGATACACTCAAACTAATAGAAGAAAAAGTGGGGAAGAATCTTGAACACACGGGCACTGGAGAGAATTTCCTGAACTAAACACCAATGGCTTATGCTCTAAGATCAAGAATCCACAAATGGGATCTCATAAAACTGCAAAGCTTCTGTAAGGCAAAGGACACTGTTGTTAGGACAAAGGGACAACCAACAGATTGGGAAAAGATCTTTACCAATCCTACAACTGATAGAGGGCTTATATCCAAAATATACAAAGAACTCAAGAAGTTAGACCGCAGGGAGACAAATAATCCTATTTAAAAAATGGGGTTCAGAGCTAAACAAAGAATTCACAGCTGAGGAATGCCAAATGGCTGAGAAACACCTAAAGAAATGTTCAACATCTTTAGTCATAAGGGAAATGCAAATCAAAACAACCCTTAGATTCCATCTCACACAAGTGAGAATAGCTAAGATCAAAATCTCAGGTGACAGCAGATGCTGCCGAGGATGTGGAGAAAGAGGAACACTCCTCCATTGTTGGTGGGATTGCAGAGTGGTACAACCATTGTGGAAATCAGTCTGAAGGTTCCTCAGAAAATTGGACATTGAACTACCTGGGAACCCAGTTATATCTCTCTTGGGCCTATACCCAAAAGATGCCCCAACATATTACAAAGACATGTGTTCTACTATGTTCATAGCAGCCTTATTTATAATAGCCAGAAGCTGGAAAGAATCCAGATGCCCTTCAACAGAGGAATGGATACAGAGAATATGGTAATCTACACAATAGTATATTACTCAGCTATCAAAAACAACGACTTTATGAAATTCATAGCAAATGGATGGAAGTGGAAAATATCATCCTGAGTGGGGTAACCCAATCACAGAAAAACACACATGATATGCACTCACTGATAAGTGGATATTAGCCCAAATGCTCGAATTACCCTAGATTCACAGAACACATGAAACTCAAGAAGGATGACCAAAATGCGAATGCTTCACTCCTTCTTTAAAAGGGGAACAAGAATACCCTTTGCAGGGAATAGGGAGGCAAAGTTTAGAACAGAGGCAGAAGGAACACCCATTCAGAGCCTGCCCCACATGGGTCCCATACATATACAGCTACCCAATTAGATAAGATGGATGAAGCAAAGAAGTGCAGACTGACAGGAACTGGATGTAGATCTCTCCTGAGAGATACAGCAAGAATACAGCAAATACATAGGCGAATGCCAGCAGCAAACCACTGAAGTGAGAATGGGACCCCCGTTGAAGGAATCTTAGAGAGGACTGAAAGAGCTTGAAGGGGCTTGAGACCCCGTATGAACAACAATGCCAACCAACCAGAGCTTCTGGGGACTAAGGCACTACCCAAAGACTATACATGGACTGACCTTGGTCTCCAACTGCATACGTAGCAATGAGTAGCCTAGTAAGAACACCAGTGGAAGGGGAAGCCCTTGGTCCTGCCAAGACTGAACTCCCAGTGAAAGTGATTGTTGGGGGGGGAGGGCGGTAATGGGGCGAGGATGGGGAGGGGAACACCCATATAGAAAGGGAGGGGGAAGGGTTAGGGGGATGTTGGCCCTGAAACCGGGAAGGGGAATAACAATGTAAATGTAATGTAAATATGAAATACTCAAGTTAATAAAGATGGAAAAAAGTTACAAAAGCAAAAGGAAGAAGAAGAGGAAGAGGAAGAGGAAGAGGAGGAAGAGGAAGAGGAGGAAGAGGAGGAGGAGGGGGAGGAGGGGGAGGAGGAGGAGGGGGAAGAGGAGGAGGAGGAGAAAACGACGACATACAGGTGTGTTCACATGGACTTTTAATTCCCTAACACTACTCCAACCTTTTTATTCATTCCACTAGTATTCATTTTCATAGCATTTTGGCTGAACTTAGAAGTCGAAAGTTCCTGGACCAAAAGCCATCCCCCATCAGCCGTTTAGTTTCGGGTTGATCAACTGGATTGCTCACTAGAGTGGTGTCTCACTGGTTTTGCGCCACCTGCTGGACTGTACCTGAAGGTACATGGTTTGTTCTGAATCTGCCAGAGAGCTACAAACCTCCCAGCCATGGCCCTGTAGGAAAAAAAGAAGACTACTTCAAGGAGCAGCCATTCGACTGTCAGCATCGGGGAGGAAAAAATGACAAAGAGAGCAACCAGAAAAGTTGACCTTTATTCAACTTGGTTGACTTGACATCTGTGGTGGCAAATGAGTAACTGAATTTGGCCACACAGTTTTTAGCACTTTCTTAGACCTGTGTCTATGTGTAATAATAGATGGCTCCCTTCCCGTTCTTCCTATTCCAGTATAATCCTCTTGAGGAAAGAAATAATGTCTTCAGCACAAACTCATTCTTCTCCCCTCACCCTGCATCTACTATCATCTATAGATAGACAGACAGACAAACAGACACACACATACAACACACACAAACATATACATATGCATACATACACACATATACATATACATACACACACACACACACACACACACACACACACACACACACACATTCACCTGGGCCATGCCAAGGAAGAGTGGAAATGCTCAATAAACACTATACACTGAACAGGCAAAGTTCTTGGGGCTTTAGTCCCAAGAAAGAGTTGAATTTGGATGAGCTTTCACAGACTCTGGAGTTGTGCCACCTTGAAGTAAATGGTCATCCTCTGCCATCCTTCTCCCCAGTGAAACAGGATCAGTAATGACTTCATGACATCACAAATAGCTATCCAAAAAGAAAAACCAACTACTATCAGAACCCAACTGGCCCAGCAGCTTCTGCAATGAGCTTCGTATACACTGAGGGTGAGTAAGCAGAGAGAGCTCATGCCTCCTATTCCAGTTGGAGTATGAAACTACTCACATGGCCTAGCAGGTTGAATACTTGGTCTCCACATGGTGACACTGTTTTGGGAGGTTCTGAAAACATTGGAAAGCAAGTCTAACCAGAAAAAAGTGGTTACTGGGGTATGAACTTAAAGATTATACCTGGTCTTGGTCCGGTTCTCTACTTCTAGCCACCATGGACTCATGTCACAATGATGTTCTGACTCACTACTGGTCCACAAAAACAGGGCCATTAGACTTGGGCTGAGACCTCCAAATCCATGAGCCTAAAATCATTTCTCCCTTTATATTGTTTCTCTTAGATATTTGATCATAGCGGTAAAAATATCTTTCTAAAAAAACAAACACTGACTAACCAGGGAGCAATATTTCTTAAAGAATGTAGAAAATGAGACAATAGCACGAGTGACCAATATCCTACTGCGCTAAAACTCTGTAGCCTTTGCAGAGGATCCTAAAGAAGTGGAGAAAGAATTCATGGAAATGCCCCTATAGTCTAGTTGAAATTTTCAACCTATTGTTATTGTTCTTGTTTGCCCCTAGAGGTTGAAGTTCCTATTTCTGAAGAGGCCATGTACTTCAGACACGGGGCTCAGAAGATTTGAGTTAGATCTGATTTGAAAGCTTGAGGACCATCTTTCATAGGACAAAAAGTGCTGTGCAAGCTGCCAAGGGACAGAAGCAATCAATAGTTCTACCCAGCTGTGCTGCCTAGGAATCTCAGCAGTGACCAGAATGGCAAGATGTCCCTAAAGAGGCAATAGTGAAATCATAGTCCTCATATCTTGGCAGTAACCAAAGGTTGTTGTTTGACTTAAGGCCAGCTAAACATGAGAAAATCAGGCCTGGATTCTGGAAACCTAGCCAACTACCTGGAACTAGTGAGGTCATAGATCTTAGGGGAGACTCTACAACTGCCACATAACCCAGTGTAATTCCTAACTGCATTCTAAACACTTACCCTTATACCAACATAAGTGAATCTTTCACCCCTCATCAAAGAAGCTACTCTTTGTAACAGATAGAGACCATTACAGAAAACCACACGTAGGCTGATTCCATATCCTGGTTATTGTGAAAAATGTTGCAGAAAACATGGCTATGCAAAAATGTCTGTGTTGTGTTGAATTTTTCAGGTACTTTAGAGTACTTTACAGTATGTAATACTGTTTGTTCCTTCTGTCCACATTCAGACTATGTACACATATCCACTTTTTGTCTGGGTGTGTTGATTTGGGGAGGATGAAGGTATGCTGGGGGTTATGCATGTAACATGTGATCTTTGATCAGCAAGGATCCATAGATTACCTGGAGAAGGAGATAAAGCTATGACTTGTAGGATATTTTTCAAATGTATACGTAACCTGAATATGCAGGAACACAAACATGGCTTATAACATCACTCTACCAGGTACATCAAAGTGACCCAAAAAAAATCCACTCTAGAATGGATTCATGCAAATATATCTACTCTGCAGAGAACAGTGCCATAGAAAAGAGAAACTTGGATGTTCAGCTTCCTTGTAGACAGAGGAGAGAGGCTAGAATACACAGTACAAAGTCATCTCCAGCATAAACCATTGCCAGTCCAAACAATCTTAGAAAATGGATGAGAGTTGGTGGTACGAGTAGGTGAAGCCAGTCTACTCTACACATTGCTTAATGACTGAACTGCCCTGATGTCTCATGCTTTTTTCCACAGGTGAAGTCATATTTTCTTTTCTATTGAAAATATATTCTCTCATACAATACATCCTGACCACCATTTCCCCTCCCTCCACTCCTCTCAGTTCTCTCCTCTCCTCTCCCCCAAATTCACTTTTCCACCTCCTCCCTTAAGAAAAGTATGGGGGGTTTATGGATGGGAAACCAGAAAAAGGGATAACATTTGAAGTGTAAATTTTTTTAAAAAAATCTAATAAAAAAAGAAAAGTACAGGCCTCCAAGAGATGACAGTCAAACAAGGCAAAACGAGATACAATAAGACAAGGCAAAAGCCCTCACATCAAAGCTGGACAAGGCAACCTAACAGGAGGAAAAGAGTCCCAGGAGCAAGCATGAGTCAGAGGCACACTGAGTCAGAGACACATTGCTCCCACTGAGTCTCACAAAAAACACTAAGCTAACTAACAGCCACAATATACATGTAAGGCAGACCCCTGCAAGGTCCATGCTTGCTGCTTCAGTCTCTGTGAACCCATAAGCACCCTGCTTACTTGATTCAGCAGGCCATGTTGTCCTGGTGTCCTCTCTGACTGCTAAAATCTTTCTGCTCCCTCTTCTATGGGATCCCCCAAGCTCTGAGGGAAGGAATCCAGTAGAGATCTCCAACTTAGACTCTCTCTCTCTCTCTCTCTCTCTCTCTCTCTCTCTCTCTCTCTCTTGTATTTTCTGTGGGACTCTGCATTCACTCCCATCTGCTGATAGAGGAAGCCTGTCTGATGACAACTGAACAAGGCACCAATCTGGTCTTGTGCCAGGTATGGCCTATTGTGAAGTAAGCCCCAGGAGTATGCTGCATTTACTATTCCATGATACTCATTGACTCTGTAGAGATGCTTAACCAGATGTCACGAAAACATAAAGTGGGATAAAATGTAAGTACTTAGAAAGCATTAAAAAGCATAGGAAAGGGGCCTTGTGATATAGCTAAACACTTAAGAAGGCTTGCTGCTGCTCTTCCAGAGGACCCCAATTTGATTGGTTCCCAGTGCCCACATCAGGAGGCTAACAATCACTTATAACCCTGGTTTCAGAAGGTCTGACCCTCCCTTTAGGCTTCTGTGTGTGCCCATTTACGTGTGGCATATACACACAAATACACAGTAAAAACGAAATAAATATTTTGTGCTGATTGGTTGATTTTTTAATTCGGGTTTTTTGTTGCTGCTATGTTGTTGTTGTTGTTGCCGCTGCTGCTGCTGTTGTTAGTTTGTTTTGCTTTGTCAACTTGACACAAGCTAGAGTCATCTGAGAAGTGGAAACTGCATTTGAAATATTGCTTCTCTCAGATTATCCTATAGGAAACTCTGTGGGGGAATGTTTTTAGAAGGCATAGGCCCTTGGGCTCACAGATAGCACTAAAGAAAGTAGGAATATTAAACTCGTGGGATTGTCTTTTCAATGGAAGGGATTTATACCTGTTTTCCACTCAGAAAAGCTGGGACTAGATGTAATTAATAACCTAGTGACCTTTTGCTATCTAGAGAGCCAGGTCTTACTCAAATACCTCAGACTCCAGAGTATTGATTCTCAGTCAGTAGAATATATTCTTATGAAAGAGGTCCCATATAGTTTGTACATGAATTTACTATTCTGATTATCCCAGAATCTTCCTCCCTAGAAGTCCATCCTGGGCACTGTTTCTCAGTGGGTACAACTCATTCTTATAGAAGAGGTCACAGGTATTTTACAAAAGACTTTACTTTGTAAAGGAGTTTTGATATAGTCCTGCCTTAAGCTTTACTTTGATAACTGTCACAAGGAGACTTTTCCCCCAAAGTTGTACTGTGTTTAAATATGCCAATAAATTGCTTTGGGTCAGACTCCAGAAGTTTGCATCAACACAAGCTAGCTAAAATCGATTCTTTTTTTTTTTTTTTTGAACTGAGGACCAAACCCAGGGCCTTGTGCTTGCTAGGCAAGCGCTCTACCACTGAGCTAAATCCCCAACCCCTCTTTTCTTATCTCACATCTTTTGTCCCTCTGCCAGCCATAACATTTACAGCTGTCCACCCTCCTCCCCCATTTTTGACTGATGATTGATTCGGAAGGGATCAGCCACTATGGGTAATGCCACTCCTGGGCATGTGATCCTGAGTGTTATAAAAAAAAGAAAAAGAAAGAAAAAAAAGCTACCTCCACAAGCTTCGTGGAGCCAGCCAGTGATGAGCTTTCCTCACGGTTCCTACTCTGCTTCTGTTGACTTTCTGCCTTGGCTCCCCTCAATGATAGACTGTTCCCTGGATGTGTAAAATGAATGAGCCCTTTCTTTCTCTAAGTTGCTTTTTCTCATGATATTTTATCATAGCAGCATGAACCAGGCTAGGACATCTTTAGAGAAAGAAAGAAAGAAAGAAAGAAAGAAAGAAAGAAAGAAAGAAAGAAAGAAAGAGAAAAGAAAAGATATTATCAGTGAAATTTGCTTTCGCTACTTTTAGTGTAAGTTTGCAAAACCAGAATATTTCCATATCAAGAGATGAAACACAACACGATAACAAAGGAGGCTTCACTTTTTATTAGGTATCTGTTAGGGTCTCCTGCACAGACTGTGTGAGATTTCACTTGGGGCACCAGGACAGAAACAGAACATTATATAACAGCAGAATTACTAAGCTTTCCCACAACTAAAACACCCATCCCTAAGGCCGGTCCTTTCCTTGGAAACAGCTCATAACACAGTCCCTTACTATCTTCCTCTCTCCCAGTCAACTGTGCAAGTTCAGACTCAGTATTCCAACATATGTCAGCCTCATAGGTCTTTCTGTCCAGCCTTGCTGCAGCCCACTCAATACCAACATGTTAACTGTCTTAACTTTGGTCTGGGATCATCTAAGACCTTCACCTAAAACCTTCAGCATTCCCCATGAATCCCAGAATTGAATCCAAACCCCCTGGACATTGCAGAGAGTGCTGCAGCGTCACAGTATTTTGTCCCCCCCACCCCCATCTTTGCCCTGCCACCCTCAGATGGATGCAGTCAAAAACCTGCAAGCAAGTTGGCTTTGTACATGCTGGCTCACTTGCAACCGCCTATGGCACAGAATAGCCTGCAGAAGGCTCTGCAAGAACATCCCCCAGAAAAGCACAGGCACAAATGTAGCTTCTAAAATGAAGGAATGCAGGGAATGAGTCCAAATGTGTCCAAAAAGCAGGAGTTGATATTCGTATAGTCTCCAAGGGATGCTATTCTAGGCCAAACAAAAATGTCAGAGCTTGTCCTGGATCTCAGCCAATGTGTCTCCAGAGCCCTTGCTTTAGATATGTGGATATGCAAATATATGCAAACTGAAATAAAGAACTATTTATGGGTTAGGAAGTCAGGAAGACTGTTGTACAAATACCAAATCTGTTCGATTTCAGCAACAATTGAGAATATTTAAATATGTACACAGCAGTATCAAGTTGGCAAAATTCTAAGTAATTTATCACCCACACTTGTCCCAGTTATGATTCACAGGGCACATGTGCAGACTGACACATGTTTCTTGGAGTTAACTTTACAACCAGGATCAAAACCCTTTAAATTGTTGTGCTCTCAGAATCTTTAATCATAAAAATGTTATGAGTGTCCATAATTTTCACACTCAAAATGTAACAGCAAGGATATTTAGGAGAGAAATGTTTCGAAGAATAAAATTTTGAATGTAAATTAAGAATCTCTATAAGATGAAATACCTAAATAATTTGGTATATGCCTGCATACAACATCTAATATGACCATATTGTAGGAGAATGGGAAGCCATAAGAAGATATTGTGATATATTTGCCAAGAAAATAAATGAATGTGGAGCTATTGCCACAGTGTGATAATGCTAATAAAGTATTTCAAACACATAGGGATAAAAATAAAATAGGACCAGTGAACTTCTTTGGATGACCAGATTCAAGTGTTTCCCCCCTGTAATTTATATGTATTTGCACTTATTGGTACTTTTCAAATTTTCTGCATGAAACACTTTGATAATGAGAAAAGCACAATAAAAGAACTATAAATTAGAATAAAATTGCTTCTTTTATATGGGGAGTGGTTTTTTGTACATGAGCCCTCCAGTGCACTGTGATGTCATCCAAGGTGGGTGTTACATAATTTCAATAAAGAAGCATAAGTACTTCCGAAAGTGCAACTGATTGTGAAAACCCTTTCCCTTCCCAAGTGCAGGGAAGGAACAGGAGATACAAGTGAGCTTCTTATGACTGGTGAAGACATGGCCTTCTTCACCTGACGCCCTGTTCTGTTAAAACAGAAAAAGAAGGAAAAAGTAGAGGTGAGAATAAATCCTCTGTGGCTGCAAAACCCTTTTGTGAAAGTAAATGTCAAAAAGAAAAGTTTCTTGTCTGGCAGCTAAAGGCAATCTGTCTTCATCTGACTCTCAGCCAGTTAAGTGAAAAAGAAACCAGAGAAGGGAGACAAGGACAGCAAAAGGAATAATGACTGACAAATAAAACAGTCACTTACTTCTTCTAACTTACTTCTCTTGGTCTGGAAGCCACTTACATGAGTGTGACAGATAGAGGGTCATCATCAAATTCAAAATTGGGGTGGAAAGACAAAAAAAAGATGATATGAATGAAAATACAGATATTATGAAAACGTGGCATAGACCATGGATGTGTGCGATACACCTAAGAGAAAGCTGCTCTTTGGCCAAACCTGAGCTCTCCCATCCTAGGTGTTTGTCCTTTGCAAATGTCTCCTTTGTCTCAGAGACCTCCTGACTGTGTAGGATGCTTGTGACCCACACTGACCAAGATATGGCTTCTGGCTTTTCTTCTTTATTTCACTCACTGTTTCACATGTAGCGGGTTTTAGTCAAATGCATGCCCAGTTAATTACTTGTGAAAATGTGAGGAGAGGCCAGGATGACCCTTCCTTTCAGTGCGCAAGAGTTAAAGTATCCAGCAGAGTCTTATAATTGGTGTCTTGCAACTGATTCAAAGATGCAGAATAGTGGTTAGCAGGAGTCCCAAACCCGTGGATCCCTGCCCGCAGCAGCTCTCTGCTCCCAAACCCCATGGAAGAGAGACCTCACCGCCTGGTCAGGTGGGCACTCCTGAGGCTGCAGAGCGGAAGAGACCACCAACACTGCCCACCCCTGCTCACATCCCTGGCCCAAGAGGAAACTGTACACCGCCTCTGGGTTCCCGTAGAGGAGGGCCCAGGAGCAGCAGGTCCACTGCATCTGAGACACCGACATAACCTGAAGGGACCGACAGGATAAACAGTTCTCTGCACCCAAATCCCCTGGGAGGGAGAGCTAAACCTTCAGAGAGGCAGACACGCCTGGGAAACCAGAAGAGATTGCACTCTGCACACATCTCTGACGCCAGAGGAAAACACCAAATGCCATCTGGAACCCTGGTGCACGGAAGCTCCCAGAAAGGGCAGCACAGATCTTCCTGGTTGCTGCCGCCACGGAGAGCTCGTAGGCAGCACACCATGAGCAAACCTGAGCCTCGGAACCACAGGTAAGGCCAAATTGTCTGCTGCAAGTGACCTGCCTGGTGAACTCAAGACACAGGCCCACAGGAACAGCTGAAGACCTGTAGATAGGAAAAACTACTTGCCTGAAAGCAGAACACTCTGTCCCCATAACCAGCTTAAAGAAAACAGGAAAACAGGTCTACAGCACTCCTGACACACAGGCTTATAGGACAGTCTAGCCACTGTCAGAAATAGCAGAACAAAGTAACACTAGAGATAATCTGATGGCGAGAGGCAAGCACAGGAACTCAAGCAACAGAAACCAAGACTACATGGCATCATCGGACCCCAATTCTCCCACCAAAGCAAACACGGAATATCCAAACACACCAGAAAAGCAAGATCTAGTTTCAAAATCATATTTGATCATGATGCTGGAGGACTTCAAGAAAGATGTGAAGAACTCCCTTAGAGAAACACAGGAAAACATTAATAAACAAGTAGAAGCCTACAGAGAGGAATCGCAAAAATCCCTGAAAGAATTCCAGGAAAACATAAATAAACAAGTAGAAGCCCATAGAGAGGAGTCGCAAAAATCCCTGAAAGAATTCCAGGAAAACACAATCAAACAGTTGGAGGAATTGAAAATGGAAATAGAAGCAATCAAGAAAGAACACATGGAAACAACCCTGGATATAGAAAACCAAGAGACAAGGAGCTGTAGATACAAGCTTTACCAACAGAATACAAGATATGGAAGAGAGATTCTCAGGAGCAGAAGATTCCATAGAAATCATTGACTCAACTGTCAAAGATAATGTAAAGCGGAAAAAGCTACTGGTCCAAAACATACAGGAAATCCAGGACTCAATGAGAAGATCAAACCTAAGGATAATAGGTAGAGAAGAGAGTGAAGACTTCCAGCTCAAAGGACCAGTAAATATCTTCAACAAAATCATAGAAGAAAACTTCCATAACCTAAAAAAAGAGATACCCATAGGCATACAAGAAGCCTACAGAACTCCAAAAAGATTGGACCAGAAAAGAAACACCTCCCGTCACATAATAGTCAAAACACCAAATGCACAAAATAAAGAATATTAAAAGCAGTAAGGGGAAAAGGTCAAGTAACATATAAAGGCAGACCTATCAGAATCACACCAGACTTTTCGCCAGAAACTATGAAAGCCAGAAGATCCTGGACAGATGTCATACAGACCCTAAGAGAACACAAATGCCAGTCCAAGTTACTATATCCTGCAAAACTCTCAATTAACATAGATGGAGAAACCAAGATATTCCATGACAAAACCAAATTTACACAATATCTTTCTACAAATCCAGCACTACAAAGGATAATAAATGGTAAAGCCCAACATAAGGAGGCAAGCTATACCCTAGAAGAAGCAAGAAACTAATCGTAAAGGCAACAAAACAAAGAGAAGAAAAGCACACAAACATAACCTCATATCCAAATATGAATATAACAGGAAGCAATAATCACTATTCCTTAATATCTCTCAACGTCAATGGCCTCAACTCCCCAATAAAAAGACATAGATTAACAAACTGGATACACAACGAAGACCCTGCATTCTGCTGCCTACAGGAAACACACCTCAGAGACAAAGACAGACACTACCTCAGAGTGAAAGGCTGGAAAACAACTCTCCAAGCAAATGGTCGGAAGAAGCAAGCTGGAGTAGCCATTCTAATATCAAATAAAATCAATTTTCAAATAAATTCATCAAAAAAGATAAGGAAGGACACTTCATATTCATCAAAGGAAAAATCCACCAACATGAACTCTCAATCCTAAATATCTATGCCCCAAATACAAGGGCACCTACATACGTAAAAGAAACCTTACTAAAGCTCAAAACACACATTGCACCTCACACAATAATAATAGGAGATTTCAACACCCCGCTCTCATCAATGGACAGATCATGGAAACAGAAATTAAACAAAGATATAGACAGACTAAGAGAAGTCATGAGCCAAATGGACTTAACAGATATTTATAGAACATTCTATCCTAAAGCAAAAAGATATAACTTCTTCTCAGCTCCTCATGGCACTTTCTCCAAAATTGACCATATAATTGGTCAAAAAATGGGCCTCAGCAGGTACAGAAAGATAGAAATAGTCCCATGCGTGCTATCAGACCACCACGGCCTAAAACTGGTCTTCAATAACAATAAGGGAAGAATGCCCACATATACGTGGAAATTGAACAATGCTCTACTCAATGATAACCTGGTCAAGGAAGAAATAAAGAAAGAAATTAAAGACTTTTTAGAATTTAATGAAAATGAAGGTACAACATACTCAAACTTATGGGACACAATGAAAGCTGTGCTAAGAGGAAAACTCATAGCGCTGAGTGCCTGCAGAAAGAAACAGGAAAGAGCATATGTCAGCAGCTTGACAGCACACCTAAAAGCTCTAGAACAAAAAGAAGCAAATACACCCAGGAGGAGTACAAGGCAGGAAATAATCAAACTCAGAGCTGAAATCAACCAAATAGAAACAAAAAGGACCATAGAAAGAATCAACAGAACCAAAAGTAGGTTCTTTGAGAAAATCAACAAGATAGATAAACCCTTAGCCAGACTAACGAGAGGACACAGAGAGTGTGTCCAAATTAACAAAATCAGAAATGAAAAGGGGGACATAACTACAGATTCAGAGGAAATTCAAAAAATCATCAGATCTTACTATAAAAGCCTATATTCAACAAAACTTGAAAATCTGCAGGAAATGGACAATTTCCTAGACAGATACCAGGTACTGAAGTTAAATCAGGAACAGATAAACCAGTTAAACAACCCCATAACTGCTAAGGAAATAGAAGCAGTCATTAAAGGTCTCCCAACCAAAAAGAGCCCAGGTCCAGACGGGTTTAGTGCAGAATTCTACCAAACCTTCAGAGAAGACCTCATACCAATATTATCCAAACTATTCCACAAAATTGAAACAGATGGAGCACTACCAAATACCTTCTACGAAGCCACAATTACTCTTATACCTAAACCACACAAAGACACAACAAAGAAAGAGAACTTCAGACCAATTTCCCTTATGAATATCGACGCCAAAATACTCAATAAAATTCTGGCAAACCGAATCCAAGAGCACATCAAAACAATTATCCACCATGATCAAGTAGACTTCATCCCAGACATGCAGGGATGGTTTAATATACGGAAAACCATCAACGTGATTCATTATATAAACAAACTGAAAGAACAAAACCACATGATTAGATGCTGAGAAAGCATTTGACAAAATTCAACACCCCTTCATGATAAAAGTCCTGGAAAGAATTGGAATTCAAGGTCTATACCTAAACATAATAAAAGCCATATACAGCAATCCAGTCGCTAACATTAAACTTGAAGAGAAACTTGAAGAAATCCCACTAAAATCAGGGACTAGACGAGGCTGCCCACTCTCTCCCTACTTATTCAATATAGTTCTTGAAATTCTACACAGAGCAATGAGACAACAAAAGGAGATCAAGAGGATACAGATTGGAAAAGAAGAAGTCAAAATATCACTATTTGCAGATGATATGATAGTATATATAAGTGATCCCAAAAGTTCTACCAGAGAACTACTAAAGCTGATTAAAAAACTTCAGCAAAGTGGCTGGGTATAAAATTAACTCAAATAAATCAGTAGCCTTCCTCTACACAAAAGAGAAACAAGCCGAGAAAGAAATTAGGGAAATGACACCCTTCATAATAGACCCAAATAATATAAAGTACCTCGGTGTGACTTCAACCAAGCAAGTAAAAGGCCTGTACAGTAAGAACTTCAAGCCTCTAAAGAAAGAAATTGAAGAAGACCTCAGAAGATGGAAAGATCTCCCATGCTCATGGATTGGCAGGATTAATATAGTAAAAATGGCTATTTTGCCAAAAGCGATCTACAGATTCAATGCAATCCCCATCAAAATACCAATCCAATTCTTCAGAGAGTTAGACAGAACAATTTGCAAATTCATCTGGAATAACAAAAATCTCAGGATAGCTAAAAGTATCCTCATCAATAAAAGGACTTCTGGGGGAAATCACTGTCCCTGAACTCAAGCAGTATTACAGACCAATAGTGACAAAAACTGCATGGTATTGGTACAGAGACAGACAGATAGACCAGTGGAATAGAACTGAAGACCCAGAAATGAACCCACACACCTACGGTCACTTGATTTTTGACAAAGGAGCCAAAACCATCCAGTGGAAAAAAGTTAAAGCATTTTCAACAAATGGTGCTGGTTCAACTGGAGGTCAGCATGTAGAAGAATACAGATTGATCCATGCTTACCACCCTGTACAAAGCTTAAGTCCAAGTGGATCAAGGACCTCCACATCAAACCAGATACACTCAAACTAATAGAAGAAAAACTAGGGAAGCATCTGGAACACATGGGCACTGGAAAAAATTTCCTGAACAAAACACCAATGGCTTATGCTCTAAGATCAAGAATTGACAATTGGGATCTCATAAAACTGCAAAGCTTCTGTAAGGCAAAGGACACTGTTGTTAGGACAAAGGGACAACCAACAGATTTGGAAAAGATCTTTACCAATCCTACAACAGATAGAGGCCTTATATCCAAAATATACAAAGAACTCAAGAAGTTAGACCGCAGGGAGACAAATAACCCTATTAAAAAATGGGGTTCAGAGCTAAACAAAGAATTCACAGCTGAGGAATGCCAAATGGCTGAGAAACACCTAAAGAAATGTTCAACAGCTTTAGTCATAAGGGAAATGCAAATCAAAACAACCCTGAGTTTTCACCTCACACCAGTGAGAATGGCTAAGATCAAAAACTCAGGTGACAGCAGATGCTGGTGAGGATGCGGAGAAAGAGGAACACTCCTCCATTGTTGGTGGGGTTGCAGACTGGTACAACCATTCTGGAAATCAGTCTTGAGGTTCCTCAGAAAATTGGACATTGAACTGCCTGAGGATCCAGCTATACCTCTCTTGGGCATATACCCAAAAGATGCCCCAACATATAAAAAAGACACGTGCTCCACTACGTTCATAGCAGCCTTATTTATAATAGCCAGAATGTGGAAAGAACCCAGATGCACTTCAACAGAGGAATGGATACAGAAAATGTGGTACATCTACACAATGGAATATTACTCAGCTATCAAAAACAATGACTTTATGAAATTCATAGGCAAATGGTTGGAACTGGAAAATATCATCCTGAGTGAGCTAACCCAATCACAGAAAGACATACATGGTATGTACTCACTGATAAGTGGCTATTAGCCCAAATGCTTGAATTACCCTAGACGCCTAGAACAAATGAAACTCAAGATGGATGATCAAAATGTGAATGCTTCACTCCTTCTTTAAAAGGGGAACAAGAATACCCTTGGCAGGGAAGAGAGAGGCAAAGATTAAAACAGAGACTGAAGGAACACCCATTCAGAGCCTGTCCCACATGTGGCCCATACATATACAGCCACCCTATTAGACAAGATGGATGAAGCAAAGAAGTGGAGACCGACAGGAGCCAGATGTAGATCGCTCCTCAGAGACACAGCCAGAATACACCAATACAGAGGCGAATGCCAGCAGCAAACCACTGAACTGAGAATGGGACCCCCGTTGAAGGAATCAGAGAAAGAACTGGAAGAGCTTGAAGGGGCTCGAGACCCCATATGTACAACAATGCCAAGCAACCAGAGCTTCCAGGGACTAAGCCACTACCTAAAGACTATACATGGACTGACCCTGGACTCTGACCTCATAGGTAGCAATGAATATCCTAGTAAGAGCACCAGTGGAAGGGGAAGCCCTGGGTCCTGCTAAGACTGAACCCCCAGTGAACTAGACTGGTGGGGGGAAGGCGGCAATGGGGGGAGGGTTGGGAGGGGAACACCCATAAGGAAGGGGAGGGGGGAGGGGGATGTTTGCCCGGATACCGGGAAAGGGAATAACACTCGAAATGTATATAAGAAATACTCAAGTTAATAAAAAAAAATGTAAAAAAAAAAGAAATATGTATATAAGAAATACTCAAGTTAATAAAAAAAAGATGCAGAATAGCTCCTGTCTCCTACACTCATCACCCTCAAAGCTTCCCCATCCAGTAGGGATGCCTAATGCAGTGGTAAAAGTCCTGGCAGTAAAGGCCATCCCAGGATGACATGGTACAATTTATTACCACCCCCTCCCCCCAAGCTTCTCATCTCTTGTCTGTAAGTAGCCTCAGAATGACAGAAAGACCGATGAGCAACATTGTGTGACAGAATCTAGCCCTGCCTCTGGTACCAAGAGCAGGATAATGTCACCTCCAAGTGCATGAGAGTTATTGTCACCTTTTGCTCCCCCTTCCTCCCTCATATGGTTTCCTCAACAAGAGATTGTCCTGATTGGTTACCAGTATTCAATCCTTCATCTGAAACTGCTTCTAATAATAAGATAAAGCTGGGGCCAGTGAGATCGATCAGCAGGTAAAGGAGCTTGCCTCCAAGCCTAAGGACCTGTTCAATTCCCAGGACTCTTATGGTAGAAAGAGAGTTGTGAATGGCCAGTGACACCTGATACTCTTTAAGATCTGGAAGCATTTCCTTGAAGGCTTTGCACTTCCTGGGTCAACACCCCTGGGTCACAGCCTTAAGTGGTCCTCACACTACTAGGGAGCTATCACATACAAACATACAAATACACTTATAACAATAAATTTAAAATGTAAAAAAAAAAGTCCTGAAAGACAGTAAAAGAAGAAGAACAGAGATTACAGTCAGACAAAAGCAGTGTGAGGTTGGAAACAGGTGCATTGAAAACTTAATCAAGGATGTCACCCAGTGTTGGCTCTCAAAGCAAGTAGGTGAAATTAGATTTGGTGTCATAGAGAGTAGGCACATACACTGAAGTCTAACTAAAATAAGTTCAGAGATCCAAATTCTGGACGGCCTAAGGAACAGGTTTTAGGAGGCCAAAGACCTGGCTGGGACCCCCTCACACAGGCCCTGAAGAAGCAGTACAGTAGCCAGTTTAGCGCCATGTAAGAAGGCAATAGACAGCTAGACACATATCTTCTTCCTGGTACGCAAACTGGAGGACATTGGATGACAGGTTGCCTCATCCTTGGAAGCCTCACTCCTCCCACCAGTAAATGAGAGGGCCAATGAGTTACTGATGCAAATCTTGGAGAGTGGCTGGCAACATCCAGCCTTGGGAACTAGGATGTGGGTTCTCCATTAATTGTAATGACTATCGGGTAGCGGGAGGCGTTTCATACCTGATCATAGTTTTCCTCCACTAAGGCAGGCCAGTGGAGAATTAAACGATAATCCCCTGGGCCCTTCCAGAACAAAGACTCCTCTGCTCCAAGGAAAAGCATAGCCTGGTGAATTTAGGGTCACAGCCACAGCACAGCCCAAGTCTAGCAGCTGCTTCTCATCCAAAGCAATAGGACTATTGCAAAAGAACTGCAAAAGAATCTGTGAAAGGAAAGATTTCACCAGACCCTAATCTCTCTCTCTCTCTCTCTCTCTCTCTCTCTCTCTCTCTCTCTCTCTCTCTCTCTCTCTCTCTCTGCCCCCTTCCTGTTGTTGTTTTGTTGTTGTTGTTGTTGTTGTTGTTGTTGTTCTTTTTGGTTTGGTTGGCTTTGGTTTGGTTTCAGGTCAAGAAAGAAGACTACCAAGCTGGGTACCATCTCTCGGCATTTCCACAGGATCATATGCCTCTCCAAAAAAAAAGCTGTTTTAAATGATGTTAAGTGTGGAGGATTTGGAGCCCCAGAGATTAAATTTCTGCTGAAATGCACATGGTTTTGGAGGGGAGAAAATGAGTTCTTGACCCAGGGAGTGCAAAGCCTTCAGGGAAATGCTTCTAGGTCTGATATGGAGAGTATCAGGTGCCTGGCTATTCGAAGCTCTCATCAGATTGTAAGGTAGCAGGAGATCGCACATGGGCAGGCCTGACTAGGGGTAGAGGAAGAAGAGAGACACCTGTCTCAGCCTGTCTCACATATACACGCACACATTCCTAGGCCTGGGAACCTTTTCCTACCACATGTTTTATGTCTATGTTTGTATTTTTATGACTAAACAATCTCACATTCATTTGAGAGGATGTGGGGGCTAAGTGGCCTAGAAGATGTGACACCTGGGCCCTGCCAGCCTGGTCCCATTGGAGCTCATATGACCTACTCAAGCTGCCACAAAAGCCAGACATCTCCCTCTGCCCTGCCAGCCACCTGCTATAAGGGCAACATAAAGTTTATAAGGAGAATCTGGCTCTCCTCTGTCCTCTCTGAGCCCCAGTGTTCACAGATGTTAAAAGGCTCAACAAAGTCATCTCCCATAACACTCAAGGAGGTTATTTATGAAGCATGGAGAACCCTACACATGTGACATTAATAGCCATGTCATTAATGATTCATTCACATTCAGACAACCAAGGATTTAATAGTGTATCTGTGTGTAACTGTGTATATATGTGTGTATGTGTGTGTATATGTGTATGTATGTATATGTGTATTGAGTGTATGTGTGTGCATGTGTGTGCATGTGTATGTATGTGTGTGCATGTGTGTGTGCATGTGTATGTATGTGTGTGCATGTGTGTACATGTGTATGTATGTGTGTGAGCATGTGTGTGTATGTGTGTATGTGTGTCTACACAAAAATGTTTTTCGCATAGGACAGGAAGGTCTGTTGTCCTTTGCATCTGTAAGGCCCCTGGTAGAGCTGACGCTGTGACTGACTCTTCTCTGTGACAGGACCAGTACTTGGCACACTTCTCACCACATCTCTTCTGATTACAAGAGGGCTACATGGTAAGGGAAGTTTCCTGGCATCAGAAGGAAAGATGCTCAGAAATTCTCGCCAGACTAATAGAAGGAAATTCTGAAGGAAAGGCAAAAGTGAAGTAGGGGAAAGGGAAGAACCCAGTGAGCGTCTGTGTACAGAGCAGGCAAACCCAAAGATTCTATTCCTCAGTCAACATAGATACAGTGTTGCTCTCTCCAAACTCAGCAGACAACAGGAGATTACTCTCTAGACAGACTTGACACAGGCACTCTGGAAACAAGACTGGTAGTCATGAGCAGGAGTAAGGAAGGGCCTGGGGGACAGGGGCACACTATCTTAGCTAGATAACTCGTCCATCCAAGGCTGAAAACCAGAGTTCCTTTCTAAGGAATAAATAAGACTTAAAAGAAAGGTTACAAAAAAGGCTATAGATGTTGATGTTTGGTTCCTTATACATGATCCAGATGTCCTGAGCATCCCACATAAAGATCCAGCCAACTACACATAGCCTCCACTAGGCCTTTGTAATAACCTAGCTTTAAGAAAATTCTATAACCTAAGAAATAGTATTGACACCAAGAAAAACTAAACATGTCTAATATAACAGATATAATAGTGGACTGGACTTGATTCAGGTATATGATGTGAGAATGAAATATTGTTTTAAAATGAGTCAGAAAGAGGCCCTGGATATTTGAAACTATACCAGTGTCTGTTTTACGTTTCTGCCTCACCACTGGCGTGTCGGACACTGCTGACTCAGGGGAGGCGAATGAAGTCTAAGATAGGGGTCCCAGCCCGTGTTTCTCTGGATGAGGACAGCGAAAGTTGGAACAGAGGCTGTGGTTCTCAAACTCCTTTGCACCTAGATGCTGCTGAGGACTTCGAGGAGTTGGGGACCCCAAGGACTGTGATGAACCTGGGACAGGGTGGAATCTGGCTTAGATTCCAAGTGAGTGTTAGGAGTATGGACGGGCTTTTACAGGAGACTTAGGCAAAGCTCTGTATGACAAAGTCACTCCCCACCCCACGGTGGTCTCTGATAAAGGAGACAGTCCTTGCTTATCCAAACTTTTATTCATGGCAGATACGATGTATATGTCTTACTCAGGGTGAACCAAAGATGAAATACCTTTTGTGGGAAGAGATGCCCATGAAGGGAAGCTCATTGGCTAAGACATGGGGTGGACCTAATACCTCATTAGCATGGAAAGCTCTAGGTTCTATGTTACAGTGACTGGTTGCCATGGTCTTCTTAGTGGGGAGTCATGATCACGAGCTCCAGAACAGAAACCTGGTCGGGAGCTAGTTCGAACTCCTACCATTCTCAGTTATAAGGTTTATCCGGGTTCTGAACTTTCTACCACCTTACAAGTTCTTCTGCCTGGTGGCACGGTCCACTGCCCCGCCTACTAGCAGAATGTTTTAAGCTGAAAGAATTTGAACCGAAAGCTGAGTATGTCTCATGTAAATAAAACAGGGAGAATGAAATCAAGTGTGGGGAGCTAAGACAGTCAACCCAAGAGTTTAAAAAGATGGGGAAGGAATTCTAGGAATGGAAACAAAGAAAATGAGAGGATTAAATTATCAGAGTTGGAATAGATCTTCCTTTGAGAGGAAATATTTCCCCTAAAATACCTGGTGTGAAATCTCTAAATACCAGACAGAGGAGCCTCTCAACTTCTGGCAAAGGAAGAAGCTTAATGGGCCAGGTGGTTCATTGAGCTGCAGTCTCTTATCGCCAACTGGGCTCTGCTAACATGAGTTTTTAAACAGGAAAACTGAGCAGTTCTTGTCATCTTTAAAGACTATTTTACAAGCCTTTCTTTTTTGGATCCTTTAAAGATGGATGGGGAAAGAATGAAATAAAGAGGTGGGGGAGGAGCGCAACAAGATGGCTCACAGGGTGAAGAAGCTTGCAGCCAAGCCTGATAACCAAGTTCAATCCGCAGGACCCGTGTGGTGGGAGGAGAGAACTGGCTCCTTAAGTTGTCCCTTGCTCTCTGTGTGCCATGCTTCTGGACAGACAATAAGCACACATATACAGCCACGTATATACAGACACAAATACATGTGACTTAAAGCTGTTAAAAGAGTGGAAGACATAGAAAGGCACATGTTAGGGTTTTCTGCAGTGAGCAATGCTCTGTAGAGAGCATCCTTCAGGCATCATTGCCCCAGTCTCCATGGTAACCCTGTGTATATCAGGTCTGAGTTTTAAACCTAGAGATAATCAACTCTCATGTTAAAGTCTCCAAGGTCACATGGCTGTGCTATCTGCGCCTCGACTTGGTATACATGGAGTGGTCACACAGAGATTTCTTGTCAACAACCTTTGAGGAGGAAGAGTCTCTGTGGAACTTGTGAAAATTATTTTTAAAAAAGGGGGGTAGGGGTGGGGGCTTTCTTGTTTTCTTCTTTACCTCATGTTTGTGATGCTTGAGTTACATAAATGTTGAGGGGAGGGCCAGGGAAATGGCTCAGCAGGTAAAGGCCTGAACTTGTGGCTTAGGCCTGAACTCAATCCAGAAGTCCACAGAAAGGTGAAAAAAAAGAACCAATTTCACAAAGTTGTCCTCTGACCTTCACACGTGAACCATGAATGACACATACACACATCAATAATAATAAAAATAATTTTAAATTAATGTTGTGGGGAGAAATTGGGATAGAATTTTTTATGACTTGTTTTCCCAGAATTCTCTTTATATACTTTTTATTCTTTTCTATACTTCATATTTTTTCCATCTTTATTAACTTGAGTATTTCTTATTTACATTTCGAATGTTATTCCCCTTCCTGGTTTCCTGGCCAACATCCACCTAACTCCTCCCCACCCCCTCCTATAGGGGTGTTCCCCTCCACATCCTTCCCCGCATTACCGCCCTCCCCCAAACAATCACGTTCACTGGGGGTTCAGTCTTGGCAGGACCAAGGGCTTCCCCTTCCACTGGTGCTCTTACTAGGTTATTCATTGCTACCTATGAGGTTGGAGCCCAGGGTCAGTCCATGTATAGTCTTTAGGTAATGGCTTAGTCCCTGGAAGCTCTGATTGGTTGGCATTGTTGTTCATATGGGGTCTCAAGCCCCTTCAGCTCTTTCATTCCTTTCTCTGATTCCTTCAACAGGGGTCCCGTTCTCAGTTCAGTGGTTTGCTGCTGGCATTCACATATGTATTTGCTGTATTCTGGCTGTATCTCTCAGGAGAGATCTACATCAGGTTCCTGTCGGCCTGCACTTCTTTGCTTCATCCATCTTATCTAATTGGGTGGCTGTATATGTATGGGACCCATGTGGGGCAGGCTCTGAATGGGTGTTCCTTCTGCCTCTGTTCTAAACTTTGCCTCCCTATTCCCTCTCAAGGGTATTCTTGTTCCCCTTTTAAAGAAGGAGTGAAGCATTCACATTTTGATCATCCTTCTTGAGTTTCATGTGTTCTGTGCATCTAGGGTAATTCGAGCATTTGGGCTAATATTCACTTATCAATGAGTGCATACCATGTGTCTTTTTCTATGATTGGGTTACCTCACTCAGGATGACATTTTCCAGTTCCATCCATTTGCCTATGAATTTCATAAAGTCATTGTTTTTGATAGCTGAGTAATATTCCGTTGTGTAGATGTACCACATTTTCTGTATCCATTCCTCTGTTGAAGGGCATCTGGGTTCTTTCCAGCTTCTGACTATTATAAATAAGACTGCTATGAACATAGTGGAACACATGTCTTTGTTATATGTTGGGGCATCTTTTGGGTATATGCCCAAGAGAGGTATAGATGGGTCCTCAGGTAGTTCAATGTCCAATTTTCTGAGGAACCTCCAGACTGATTTCTAGAATGGTTGTACCAGTCTGCAACCCCACCAACAATGGAGGAGTGTTCCTCTTTCTCCACATCCTCACCAGCATCTGCTGTCACCTGAGTTTTTGATCTTAGCCATTCTCACTGGTGTGAGGTGAAATCTCAGGGTTGTTTTGATTTGCATTTCGCTTATGGCTAAAGATGTTGAACATTTCTTTAGGTGTTTCTCAGCCATTTGGCATTCCTCAGCTGTGAATTCTTTGTTTAGCTCTGAACCCCATTTTTAATAGGGTTATTTGTCTCCCTGCGGTCTAACTTCTTGAGTTCTTTGTATATTTTGGATATAAGCCCTCTATCTGTTGTAGGATTGGTAAAGATCTTTTCCCAATCTGTTGGTTGTCCCTTTGTCCTAACAACAGTGTCCTTTGCCTTACAGAAGCTTTGCAGTTTTATGAGATCCCAATTGTCGATTCTTGATCATAGAGCATAAGCCGCATGGTATTTTGTTAAGGAAATTTTCTCCAGTGCCCATGTGTTCAAGATTCTTCCCCACTTTTTCTTCTATTAGTTTGAGTGTATCTGGTTTGATGTGGAGGTCCTTGATCCACTTGGACTTAAGCTTTGTACAGGGTGATAAGCATGGATCGATCTGCATTCTTCTACATGCTGACCTCCAGTTGAACCAGCACCATTTGTTGAAAATGCTTTAACTTTTTTCCATTGGATGGTTTTGGCTCCTTTGTCAAAAATCAAGTGACCATAGGTGTGTGGGTTCATTTCTGGGTCTTCAGTTCTATTCCACTGGTCTGTCTCTGTACCAATACCATGCAGTTTTTGTCACTATTGGTCTGTAATACTGCTTGAGTTCAGGGACAGTGATTCCCCCAGAAGTCCTTTTATTGATGAGGATAGTTTTAGCTATCCTGGGTTTTTTGTTATTCCAGATGAATTTGCAAATTGTTCTGTCTAACTCTCTGAAGAATTGGATTGGTATTTTGATGGGGTTTGAATTGAATCTGTAGATCGCTTTTGGTAAAATAGCCATTTTTACTATATTAATCCTGCCAATCCATGAGCATGGGAGATCTTTCCATCTTCTGAGGTCTTCTTCAATTTCTTTCTTCAGTGGTTTGAAGTTCTTATCATACAGATTTTTCACTTGCTTTGTTAAAGTCACACCGAGGTATTTTATATTATTTGGTACTATTATGGAGGGTGTCGTTTCCTTAATTTCTTTCTCGGCTTGTTTCTCTCTTGTGTAGAGGAAGGCTACCGATTTATTTGAGTTAATTTTATACCCAACCACTTTGCTGAAGGTGTTTATCAGGTTTAGTAGTTCTCTGGTGGAACTTTTGGGGTCACTTAAATATACTATCATCTGCAAATAGTGATATTTCAACTTCTTCTTTTCTAATCTGTATCCCTTTGATTATAATTCATATTTTACCAACGACAAAGCTAGGCTGTGTGCAGCCCTTGTATCCAGGTCTCTAACTACCATATTCTCTTACCTTCAGTCTTTCTAGGGAACTCAGAAACACCTGCTGTACTTAGCTGCTTTGCAACATGAAGCTGAGTTTTATCGTTGCTCTATGTTTAAAGGAAAAGAGCCCAGGACAGCACTGGCTCCAGAAAGAAATCACTAGAAGTATAGCACGGTTTCAGAAAGTTCATAGCGTGGCAGGTGTGGGGGGGACACACGAGAAGAGGGCAAAGGTCATACTCAGCTGTCTTACCCATGTTGGCATGAAATTCTAAGCTGGTGGGGACTGTGACAAAGCACAACACTACTGGCACAGTGAGCAGAGCAGGACTCTCTTGGAGAACAAAAGTCTCTGCCAGACAATCCTCCCATTTAAACCTGATCTGCCAAACCCAGCTCCTTCTCTCCAGTTCCAATTAGCAGCTACCCTCCCAGCAGCAGACGTGCTGAATCACTATCCAGTGCCATGCCACACCACGCCTCATAAAGCTTTGTGCTCATCTAATCCTCTAAGAGCCTGGGGTGGTATTAGTGTCACAGTAGCAAATTCACTCCAATTTGGAGCTTTGTTGTTTCACTGTAAGGAAGCCAGCAGCTTTGCTGAAGGGACCACAGACTATCTATTAACCCTGTCTGATCTCAACTCACACAGCTGGCCGAGGAAAATCAGACTTCTCATGAACTAAGTATCATGGATATATATCTTCCTGCAGACACAGCCTGAGTATAATGGTCCAGGAGTCTGCAGAGGACCAGTTGCTTCCAGGACTCTATGAGCTCTCAAACCTAGGGATGCTAAAGTTGCTTATATAAGCAAAATAATATTTGCATACCACCTCCACATATTTTCCTCTGTGCTTCAAGCCATCTCTGGAGAATGTATAACACTTCGTACATTGAAAATGCCATGGAAATAAAAATGCTACTATACTCTAGTATTCGGGAAATATTGACAAGAAGAAAGTCCCCTCATGTTCCAGTCAAGAACAGTTTCTTTGCTCAAGAATTTGCAATTCTGGTTGGTTTCAGCTGCAGATGCACACCAGGCAGACAGAAAAGGCAGGCTACTCAGTCACTCACTCAACAAGCGCACTGTGAATGCATCCAAGGAACTCTTAGAAGTTTGGTATCTGAAACCCTAGCTTAGGTTAGGGAGAGGTGAGGTCCAGAGCTTGGATTCCCAGAATTCACCTGCATGTGTCCATAACCCCAGAGTTTCCAGAGGTTTTGCCAGGTGTGGAAACAGAAAACAGGAAGATTACTATGATTTGCTGGTTGTCACCCAAGATAAATATGGCAGGTTCCAGGTTCTATAATAGACTCTGACTCAAGGGAATATGGTGGAGTGTAAGAGAGAATGACAGCCAACATTCCTTTTTGCACCCATGAGTGCATGTATTGGTACACACACACACACACACACACACACACACACACACACACACACATTCACACATGCACACATGGAAACACATATACTCATGTACAATGCACACATGTGCACATACAAACACACACATACATACATGCACACATGTACACACAAGCACATACACACATACAAATGCCTGGCTCTACCACTTTCCATTTGGATGGTCTTAGAAAAGTCCTTTGACCTTTATGAGTCTATGGTTTACTTCCTGAAACATAGTCAAAATCCTATTCCTACATTGGACTATCTACATCCGGTAACTTGGCAAATGGGAATGCATAGCATTTGTGTGCATGGAGAAAACAGTCACGTACATTTGTGGCTTTGCTTTCCTGGTTCACTTCAGTATTGTCATTTCTTTTTGTTCCTTATGTAAAATCTCCTCTGGAAAGAAGAAAATCATGTTGACTACTAAATAAGTTTCCTTGGTAGGAATATGACACAGCCTGGGGGACTTCGCTGAACTCAGAACTTTGCCTAATTGAATTATTTAATGGTGCTCCATCCTGGTGACTTATACTTGTTGGGAGCAAGGGAAACTCAGAAAAAGAAGAACTGAGAAAAGCTATTCCCAGGCTCTAGCATCTCCATAATTTTTCCTGGAGGCAGTAAAGAATTTTGCTAAGTATCCATGTTTGATGGAGAGACACAAGGTGAATGCTCCCAGGGAAACATGAACAAATGTCTGTTCACCCCAGATGGGACACTGACAACAGAGCAGAACCGGGGAAAAAATCCACCCAAATCTAGTTTGCTGAAGCAATTGGAATCGCAGTTACTTGCAGGAGAATGGTGATAGCTGCCTCACTAGGAAGCCCAGCAGGGCCATGACTCATGAAAACTGCAACCCTGGAGTTCTGCATAAGCCACAGTCAGCTCCACCAGTGTCACCCTCCCTCAGTATTGTCCCTTGCTTGCTTTTATGTCAGGGGTCTGTGGAATGACTCCTGTAACCACTCTAGCTTCCTGAATCCTGGGAATTTTGTTGGCTTCCTGAATCATATGAGCAACCTCCCTGCAGGAGGCAATGCTTCAGTCTGGAGGAAACAGCTATGCAGCAACTGTTTAATCTTACAACAAATGAGTCATTGTGGCAGTACAGACATAGCCTGTAAAAGGAAAGTAAATCCCTCAGGTTCCACCATTCAAGCCACAGAGCAGGGTAGCAAAGGAAGCCATGCTGCAGACTGCATAGAGTGCTAGGGGAGGGTGAAAGAGAAAAGAACCTTTCCGTCTCTTACTCAATCCACAGAATATCTTCTTTCTACCAAAAGCAAGAACAAGAAAGTGCTACCACTGAGACGTCACCGAACACAAAGCAAATTAGAGAGTCTTTCCTGAGTCACTGGCACTGTAGCAGATATTCAATGAAGAACAGGGAAGAATTGGATGGCCTGGGCCCAGTATGTCACTGCCCTTAAAAGCTAACTCAAGTTGACATCATGCAGATTGTAAGTACATAGCTGTCTCATCTACTCCCCCCATTAGCCTATGGGTGTGAATCTATTCTTATATCTGTTTCAGAGACCCACAGAAATTCAGATGTCCAAGGTCATGGAGGCTGTACAGCAGAGACCCAAAATCAAACCCAGACAGCCTGATTTTCAAAGCTGTAATTTTAATTAACTCTATGCTTTAAGTATGAAATTTGAACAACGGCATATCAAGAGGTAATTTAAATAAAAATCTAAATCAAGGGGGCAGGAGAGATGGCTCAGTGGCTAAGAACTCATGCTGAACTTTCAGAGAACTGGAGTTTGGTTCCCAGAACCCACAGGGGTGGCCTACAACCCTGTAACTCCAGCTTCAGAAAAAAAAATCCTGTGTAGACACTGCACTCACCCACACAACCCCCCATATACATATTTTAAAATAATGTTTAAATCCTAAACATACATCCCAAGGTAGACTTGAATAAGATCCAAAACACCCCTCATGGGTTCTACCAAAAGAAAAAGAGGGCTCTACAGAACCCAAGACTAAAGATGTCTACAAGGCCAAGGCATGCCCACTTCCTTCATGGTGCTTCAGCACTCTTTAATCTCCAGCATGAGGTACCACCTTACATTGTTTGTAGCTATATGTATAGCTCTCTTTGCTAAGTTAACCGCATATTCAATATTAATTCAGCCATTCCTAATAAACCCTTTTATGAGGTTACCTTAAAACCATAGGTTAAAGAATTATAGATATAACGAATTACAGAGTGTCTTCTGGACTTACAGGAACCTGTTGCCAGGAGCTCAAATAATAAAATGGATTCTGAAGAAGTCGCTAAGTGTACAAGGAAATGTCAATCTCCCTTCTATTCACAGCTGTCCTAGAACAAACAGAAACAAAGGCTTGAAAACCAATGAAAGTTTTACAGCCAAGTTTCATTTGCATATGGGAAGAATACACGCTCCAAAACTCCAACTCTTATTCATCCATTCTGGCCAAAGTGTAGGAGTGTGAGACTTTCTTACTCCAGAGATCTGGAGAGATAGGCAAAGTCCAGGGCAATGACAAAATGTCAGAGTTCTATATGAACGTATGGGAGTATTGATAACCATTATGAGTTTCTCAAGGTTCAGTAGCAACTAGCTGGAACACAAGGCATTCTCAGGGAGTGGTCTTCCAGGCACAGGCATATTGTGCGGGTTTGTCTCTAGATCTACTAGGTTATCCTTATGAAAACCAAGAGGGAAATCCTCCTAACTCAGATCTTTCCCTGAATGTACACAAGCATAGGGAATCTTTGGTCACATACAAGAACTAAACACAATAATGGAACTTTGTGACCTTGAAGAATTCCTGCAGGTTCTTTTTGTCCCAAAGAACCAAATTCACAGTCAGAGAGGGAAAAGAGATACACAGTCTGTGACAGTGTATCAAGATGCTAGTGTCTGAATTACAGCAGGGTCATTCTGCCAACTGTCTGCTAAGAAAGCCAGGGGAATTCTCACTGGACTCAGGTTCCTGCAATGACCTAACAGTAAAGGCCTCCTAAATCAGACTTGATACCCTACCCCTGAGTCATCATTATGCTGTTAATCAGCTGGATTCCAACAGCTAGAAAATATTCCTTCCTCCTGTGCTAGTCCAGCACACAGCGTCTGCATCAGCATGTCATATTTACCATGCCATATTGGGTGGTGCAGTAATTTTAAATGTATTTTTCTTGTTTTCGTTTCAGAATCCTAGAGGAGAAAGAGCTGGCTCAGTGATGTTTGTCACATCAGCATGTGCCCCTGAGAACGGATCAGCATATTCAGATAAAAAGCATGAGTCTGAGACTCTAGCACTGAGGGGAGAATGGAGACAGAGGTCCACAGAACCAAAATAGTTACTCAGTGAAATCCAAATCAGTAAAAGATCATGGCTCAAAAAATATTACGGAACAAGGTAGAGGAGAACACATGATGTTGACCTCTGATTGCCAAATGTATATACACTTGCACACACATGATCATGTATGCACACATATACCACACATGAAAATAAGTAAGACCAAGGAGGTGGCTCAGTGGATAAGGTGCTTGCTGTGAAAGCACAGGAAATAGAATCCAGATCCCCAGAACCCACATAAAAGTTGGGGAGGCATAGCAGTTGCCTAATACCAGCATTTTGGAAACAGAAACAGGGAATCCCCAGGGTAAACTAACTAGCTAAACTAGATGAAACTGGTAGACTCTGGGTTCCAGAGGCCTTGCCTCAACTGGTAAAGTGATGAGTAGTCAAGAAAGATGTGTGGAAACTTCAGACCTCCACACACACATATACAAATGCATACACACACAACACACACTTGTAAAAAATAATTAATTAATAAAAGATACTCTAAATTATTTTAGTTCCAAAGCATCTGAGAGTAAACAAGTATCCCAGACGTTCCACTAACATCCATTGAGTGATTGTCCAGGGATGAAAGTTGCCCAACTATCCACAGAGGAGATCTGTCTAGAGATGGCAATTTAGAGACATCATAATGGTCTATAATGAAGAGTGAGACTCAGGTTAAAGGAAGCAGAATTGAAGCTTATTTATTAAGAAACATCTATACCTCTACACTGTGCTTGTGCCCTACTCAGCAAAGAGTGCTTTTGTACTGGGAAGAATGCAGCCAATACAACCAGAGCAGGATGAACCATTCTTCCTAAAGAACTCATTTTTGTTCATAGCACCAAAATGATCATATGGTATAGCTATTTGTCTGTGTGTTTCCCTATCCAAAGTGTGAACACTCTCACAGGTCTAACCATTCATCTCAACCCTATCTATTTCACCTGAATAAATAATTAATATGACTGCCCTAGTTTCATTTCTGCTAGTGTGATGAAATACCCCGACATAAAGCACCTTCAGGGATAAAGGGTTTATTTGGCTTGCAGTTCTAGGTTGCAGTCCATCACTGAAGGGAAGTCAGGACATGAAACTAAAGCATCATACCTACAATAAGGAGCCGAGCGAATAAATGTGTAGATCCTTTCTTGCTAATCTACGTGGACTTGCCTCTAGTCAAGGAACCCACTGTGCAGTCAAAGAAATACAACAGGAACCATGGATGATGCATTTTGCTGTCAGATCAGGCAGGCTCACACTCAGCTAGCTTTCTTATGTAGTTCGGGCTCTCCTGACTAGAGAATAGTGCCACCCACAGTGAATGGGGTTTTCCCATATCAATTAACAAAGAAAACAATACCTCACTGAAATGCCCACAAAAAAAAATTTCTTTTCCCAGATAATTTAAATACTGCCAAGTTTGACAGTGAAACTAACCAAGACAGTTACTTATAAGCTAGGGATGTTATACATAAGATATGTAATTTTTACTTACATCTTGTCTCATTTTATTTCACAAAAATAGTGAACATCGTCTCCTCCCTAATAGAAGCCGTGCCTTCGTTACCACTCTAAACTCTCCCATAATTTAGTGTGGATGCAGGGAACATCTAATCAGGAAAGTCCCTTTCCTTACAAATGTGTGCCCTATTTTATCTAGCAAATTTTCTTTGCATTTAAGGCTGCTTTTCTGACTCATCCAGTATCTAATGTCTGGTTAGTCTTACCACATGATGGTCTCTAGTGCTTCCTGCTTTTCATCATCCTGTTTTTGCAATTCATCAACAGGCTTTTGGTTCTACCATTCATCGGCAAGCATGAAATTGTGCCTAAGGGCTCTGTCCTTTTGACATAATGTGGCCAGACAGAATAAGGATTGAGTAGCTTCTAAAGATTGACCATCTAAGTGGCATGTTGATAATCATTTTTTGCCATCATATTGTGCACTTAATATATTATTAAACTCTACAATGATGGAAATATGCTACATCTGTACTTAATCTGGTAGCCACTTAGCCGTACATGGCCATTGAATTTCTAGACTGACACTTGAAATTGATGACTTTTTAATTCATTGAAGTTTAACTAATCTAAATTTAGGTTACTGTAAGTGCATTGGCATCTGTGGGTTGGTTAGTGGAAGGGAACGGCCTACACATCAATAACATAAAGACAACATAGCAGGGACTGCATCCTAGCACAAACAAGACTCTCTGTAGTTCAGGGTAATTTGCTTCCATAGGCTGGGAAAATTCATGGCAACTTAGAGGACGAATAGCATTTCATCAAACTTAGAAAGCATCACTGGTAACTGCTTTATGAGGAAGATGAATTATTAAAACCACAAGGGTTTCTGGAGCACAGATGAGAGAAGCAGCTGAAATGATTGGGCTGAGCTAAAGATTGTTAGAGATGGGCTAACAAATACAGTAGACATAAGCCATGTGCCACCACTTAAGCTTCAGGAGAATTAAATTATTCAACTCATCAGCTGGACCAACTGTATTTTCAAAATTCTATAGCCATCTGTGACTGTGGCTGTCACCTTGGCTATCACAGGAGAGCCCAGAACTGTGGCTTTTCTGATGGGATGACCTACTGCAGGCTTTACTATTTGTTAATGGCATTTTGTTTTGTTCTATTAGTAAACTCTGTCCTTTCACAATTTCACACATTTACACTAATGTCTTTTGGTCCCTCCCACTATCCCTACCCACTCCTATTTTTCTCCTACACTTATAATGCCCTCACCTCTTCCCGGTAAATTTCTTTGCCCTACTTGATCATTTAGATTTTGTTTAGTGTCCCTAAGAGATTAATTAGAGTCATGTGACCCCAGTGGACTTAGAAGTAGGTACTATGCCTCCCATCTGCCAGTTGCCAACAGGTCGTCAGCGCGTATTTGACCTCAAGATTCCTTTTTTCCCTACCATTTTTAAGAGGCATGACTTCTGCAGACTTGATGCTACTATGCTTTGTGTCTTGGCTCTGCCCTTCTTAGAAGATGGTATTCTCCAGCCTTCTTCCCATTCTGTGGCTCCTACATTCTTCCCAGCCCTCTTCCTCAGTGATCCCTGAGCTTTAGAGATATAAATATCTTGTCTAGAGCTGGGTCCTCACTTGATAAAATAGGAAAAGCAGGAGATAAGAATCAGATGTTGGGAAAGAAAAATGATGGAGAAATAGATGTGCCCATCATTCTTTAAGAAAGAGTTTGAAAAGATAGGAGTTAGATGTGTCATTTTAGGAGCTGGAAAGGAATTTTCAAATGCTTTTCTGCTCTTTTCCCTTTTTACCATGAAAGGTTTCATACTAGCCCATAGTTATCAGGTGTTTCCGGCTTTCAGAGGAATTTGACTCAGGAAAACATTATTTTATAGTTAAGCACTGACTTTCTTTTTGTAATTTTGTAATTATATTTATGTACAGAAAACTTATGTGTGCATTTAACCCAGTTGAGTGGCGAGTTTTCTAACCTTTGCCATTTCCAGCTTGGCAATGTGAGCCAGAATGTAGCTTCCTTGGTGTTGGCAGATCTCGTCATATCTGTCATTGTAATTGATCCTAATAGCTTACACCAGCTTAGCCAGAGCACGCTTGCCTTCAGAGTTAACCTGCATGAAGGCAACAGTGGTACATGTCTTCCTGTGGACCAGATGCCCCAGCCTGGCCTTTCCCTTGATGATGCATCAGGCCTCCCCCATCTTTCAACACAGGGAAGACAGAAAAACCACCAGCTCAATGGGGTCTACATCATGGGCAATCACCACCAGCTGAGCATTCTTGTTCTCCACCAAGGTGGTGACTGTATTGACCCCTGCTTGGAGAACAGGTGGTTTCTTAGTTGGGACATCCCTTTTGCCAGCAGCTTTCTGCTCAGCATGGGCCAGCAGCCTTTGTTTCTTCTCCTGCTTTGTCTCTGGCCTGTACTTGCAGATGAGTTTAAGCAGCTGAGTCGCTGTTTACCTGTCCAGGGCCTGAATGAACTGGTTAATGGTGGCAGGAGGTACTGTGAGCCGCTTATAGAGGATGACTCTTTGCCACTGCAGCCTGATGTAGTAGGGCCATTTGTTGAAGAGTGCTAGATCTCTTTGGGTTGTATGTCCTGCCCAGTGCTGAAGTTCTTGGGCATTTTTTCAAACAAAAGATTGGCCACCTTTTTGGCCTCCTGTTTCTTGACGATGGCGGTGGGGGCTGGGACCACCTTCTTCCCCTTGGCCTTCTTTCCTTTGGGCATCTTGCTCATATGAAGGAGAGATCAAAGGCTAACTTTCAATGACACACAAAGCAAATACAACCTAGTTTCTGAGTAGGAATTTTGACTTTCAATTCTCCTTTGTTCTCCTACTCAGCAAAGCTAAGATTAAGAATACAGAACCCTTGTTCACCTTTTCCCTTGCCTTCCCTTAAATAAAAATGACAGTATCTTGGGCATTGACTGTGATATCATGCAATGGTGCTTTATGTAGTGGGACAAACACTCTGGGTTAGTGTCTTATACAGTGGGGCCCTGTGGGATGATATATTATGAACTAGGAGACTATGGGTTAGTGTCTTATGTAGTGGAACACTTTGGGATAGGGCCAAGGCATCAGTGATGCTGTGGTGTCATTCCAAGACCCAATGTTGGACTGGAGGAGTAAAATAGCTATTGAGACTTTGCAGTTGACATTCAGTGGATAAAAAGGCCGATTCTATGACCCTGCTACTTCCTAAAAGTAACAATCAATCTGCAAGCATGTAAACTGAGCTAGCATCTCCTCTGCAGAAAGGCACTGCTGTTTACAACCAATTGAGCTATCCACATGGCTCAGTTTCCACCAATTGAGGATCAAAGGATAAGATTTATATAATGTTTGAAAGCAAACATTAGTAGCACTGAACTTTTTGAAGGGTCAAACAACTTTTAAACATCTCATGTTTTATCCTAGACCAACTATGTTCACATCCACACTGATGGTTGAAATTGCCGTTTACTTAGCTGGATCAAAGACATGACACTAAACTCTGAATGAGTCACATTCAATACCACAGACTTACAGGAATGAAAGGTGCCCCTTTTGTCTGGAGAAGATACTCAATAAAGCAAGAGAAAGTAGCAAAGTCCTTAAGTGTGTTGACCTCTGAAGTTTATAGCATTTTAGTATCAGGAGTTTTAAAATGGGGACTTTATATCATGTCTACCTGTAGTCGACTCAAGGAGAATCATTTGATTGATTCAACTATAAGCTTAGAGCCACATTAAAATCTGACATTTTTACTACATAAGAAAAAAGAGCTCTCAGAACACTATGGGTTTTTAGATCTGTGTATTTGGAAAACATTTCATAAAAAAAAAAAACAAAGAAGCAGACCTACTACTTAAACAGAAAATGACCACCAGTACTTATTATGAATACCTTTTCTTATGAAATTAGTAGTTAATAAATGAGATCTTTTAGTGAAACCAACCAGCCATTGAAAGAGGTTCATGACTCACTGAACTAATATAGCTCAAAGAATCACTAGAGAAAAATCACAAAATTGTGCATGAATCAAGTTGTATTTAACATGTGCAATAAAACAAGTGAACTCAAGTTTTGTGGTGTATAAAAATTCAGTGACGTGATTTAATATTCCCTGTTGTGCTAGTCCTTCAGAACTATATTGTTGAGCTTTGGTTATGTATCAAAGGAGAGTAAACATTCTCTGAAAAGGATACTAAAATACTTGTGCTCCCAAATATGGACTTGTGTGAGGCTTTTATCAAATGTACTTCAATGTAAAACTATACTGCAAGAGTAGATATGATAAAGCTATTAAACCACACATGAAAAAATGATGCAAAGAAGAGTTGTCACTATACTGATTAGGCATCACATTCTATAAATTCACTCCTTTTCCTAAAATGTGCTCTCTATTGGCCTAGACATATCCCTCAGAGACAGCAAATGCTCTTAACCATTGATTCATCTCTCCAACCCCAGGATGATGGATGGTAGTACTATCATATCTTCATCTGCAGCCTCTAGATGAGAGAGCCCGAGACAAGGTGACTTCTTTCCCTATGCTGTGTGTCCAGAAACCTCCAAGCAATGATGCTTTTGTAAAGGAAAAAGATGTTGAAAGAGATAGAAATCTTCATCCTTTGTTGCAAGAAAATCTGTCTGTATATCTGACTCTGTCTGTACATCTGACTCTCTGTGTGTGTCTCCATCTCTTTCCCCCTTTTCCCTCCCCCAGTATCTCCATCTTCCTTTACTCTTTGTTTTTCATTCTGATAACACGTTGAATTGTTACAAGACCCTATTAGCCTAAGATTCGGTGTTAGCTGATTCCCAGTTAACAAGACAACACAGTTTTGATACATATATATGGGGCTTTGGCATGCCTCCAAATACATTGCTGAAGGATGTGGAGTTTATACAAAAGACACAAAGGGAGTCTTGTACGAATCGATGCTTTTGCCTCTCAAGGTATGCGGATTGTCCAGCACCTTGGTGGAAACATGACCCCATTGTTTGGATGAGACAGAACTAATTGCAACTGGTGCTGGGAGACAAGATTCCAAAGCCAAACCATGTTGTTACAGCAATACGTGGTTTTCTAAAGAGTCTGCTCCAAGAGCCCGTGTTTATGATTCTCTTTCCAAGAACCCCTTGGGGAAAAGGGGCCATTTCTCATTTGGCATTTTCTAACTCAAGAACACATCCCCTTCCTAGCAAGGTCAGCCTGACCGTTCTAGCCCATCACTTAAGGAGACTACTCTTGTAGGCTTTGGCACCTCAGCTGGGATGGTGCACAAAGTCTGGCAAGAATCTATTCTGTTTTATTGCCTCATTGATAAACTTGATACTTGGAAAAAACTAAATTTGAGATACCTCATTCAGTTGGGGCAAAGAGGAATTAGTTAAGGGCAGCCTCATTAAGCAATTGGATTCTAAACTTTAAAACTGACCTCCATCAATCCACTTTCCTGAACCTCTAGATGAGTTTTCCAAAGGTTCTGCTAGCCCAACACTCTAACACAGGCTGAATGGCCATTCATAATATTCCTAATGGCAAGTTCAACCACTTGTTAAGTTTATAGTCAAATGTGAATGTCTGGCCCCTTTGGAAATCATAATTTGCCTGCCATTCTCTACCCTACCACACTATACCCTCAATGTATCAAAAGTCCTCATGAAGAGAACTGTTAGCATGCATTTTTCTCATCTACTTTCTTTGACAAAACAATCCTCAATTTGTAAGGGAACAGAAAACTGCAAGGGAGGAAACATCAAAACAGGTTTTAGGATGGAGTCTGCCTTGGGCACAAGGATCCCAGTGCGCTCATGTGGACTCCTAAGCACTAAGGGAATACAAAGTCATTAGATAGCAAGCACATGGTTGCAATCTGAATCATCCCTCAGTTCAAATGGACTCTCGGTGGGAAAAAGACAAACTAGTAATGAGGGAAGCTCAAGAAAGTGTGACTGTGGTCAGGAGAAAGGATATTCTTCCTATGCAAGTTGCACAGTAAAATGTTTCGGGTAGAAAGCACAATGCCGAACAGAAAAGAGGAGAGGGGAGAAGGAGAGAAGCCTTGGCAGGACAATGGAGGCTGACGTAAAGATCTTGCTCTGTGTATTTACAGGTTGTTATCAATGTTCTTTTTTTTTCTTTTTTTTCTTTTTTTTTTATTAACTTGAGTATTTCTTATATACATTTCGAGTGTTATTCCCTTTCCCGGTTTCCGGGCAATCATCCCCCTCTCACTCCCCTTTTTTATGAGTGTTCCCCTCCCCATCCTCCCCACCTTGTTGCCCTCCCCCCAACAATCTAGTTCACTGGAGGTTCAGTCTTAGCAGGACCCAGGGCTTCCCCTTCCACTGGTGCTCTTACTAGGATATTCATTGCTACCTATGAGGTCAGAGTCCAGGGTCAGTCCATGTATAGTCTTTAGGTAGTGGCTTAGTCCCTGGAAGCTCTGGTTGCTTGGCATTGTTGTACATATGGGGTCTCGAGCCCCTTCAAGCTCTTCCAGTTCTTTCTCTGATTCCTTCAACAGGGGTCCCATTCTCAGTTCAGTGGTTTGCTGCTGGCATTCGCCTCTGTATTGGTGTATTCTGGCTGTGTCTCTGAGGAGCGATCTACATCTGGCTCCTGTCGGTCTCCACTTCTTTGCTTCATCCATCTTGTCTAATTGGATGGCTGTATATGCATGGGCCACATGTGGGGCAGGCTCTGAATGGGTGTTCCTTCTGTGTCTGTTTTAATCTTTGCCTCTCTATTCCCTGCCAAGGGTATTCTTGTTCCCCTTTTAAAGAAGGAGTGAAGCATTCACATTTTGATCATCCATCTTGAGTTTCATTTGTTCTAGGCATCTAGGGTAATTCAAGCATTTGGGCAAATAGCCACTTATCAATGAGTGCATACCATGTGTGTTTTTCTGTGATTGGGTTAGCCCACTCAGGATGACATTTTCCAGTTCCAACCATTTGCCTATGAATTTCATAAAGTCATTATTTTTGATAGCTGAGTAATATTCCATTGTGTAGATGTACCACATTTTCTGTATCCATTCCTCTGTTGAAGGGCATCTGGATTCTTTCCAGCTTCTGGCTAATATAAATAAGGCTGCTATGAACATAGTGGAGCACGTGACTTTTTTATATGTTGAGGCATCTTTTGGGTATAGGCCCAAGAGAGGTATAGCTGGATCCTCAGGCAGTTCAATGTCCAATTTTCTGAGGAACCTCCAGACTGATTTCCAGAATGGTTGTACCAGTCTGCAATCCCACCAACAATGGAGGAGTGTTCCTCTTTCTCCGCATCCTCGTCAGCATCTGCTGTCACCTGAGTTTTTGATCTTAGCCATTCTCACTAGTGTGAGGTGAAATCTCAGGGTTGTTTTGATTTGCATTTCCCTTATGACTAAAGATGTTGAACATTTCTTTAGGTGTTTCTCAGCCATTTGGCATTCCTCAGCTGTGAATTCTTTGTTTAGCTCTGAACCCCATTTTTAATAGGGTTATTTGTCTCCCTGCGGTCTAACTTCTTGAGTTTTTTGTATATTTTGTATATAATGCCTCTATCTGTTGTAGGATTGGTAAAGATCTTTTCCCAATCTGTTGGTTGCCGTTTTGTCCTAAGCACAGTGTCCTTTGCCTTACAGAAGCTTTGCAGTTTCATGAGATCCCATTTGTCGATTCTTGATCTTAGAGCATAAGCCATTGGTGTTTTGTTCAGGAAATTCTCTCCAGTGCCCATGTGTTCAAGATTCTTCCCCACTTTTTCTTCTATTAATTTGAGTGTATCTGGTTTGATGGAGGTCCTTGATCCACTTGGACTTAAGCTTTGTACAGGGTGATAAGCATGGATTGATCTGCACTCTTCTGCATGTTGACCTCCAGTTGAACCAGCACCATTTGTTGAAAATGCTGATGGATGGTACCAGGCTTTGTATGTTTAAGTGGACAATTACATCTTATCACTTGGATCTAAGATTATTGTGTTGTGTGTTCATTTATGTGACGACTTGAGAGTAGCAAAGTGTGTGGCAGCAGGAGACCCTGGGCCTCCAAGGAGTTGGGATGTGTTTCTGCCAAGATATCTAGCAGATATCTTGGGGCACTGCAGTGTGACCCAGCAGGATAAAAGACAACCCATATTTGTTTTATATTTTTACAAGAAAAGATGGCAATCAAATGTGATGGGCAAGAATCCAGTAGTAATGCTAAGAGTTGAGAGAAAGTTTTTATTTTCTAAGTAAGAGGAGGCCAGTGCCATGTTAAGTCATGTGATCTCTCAAACACAGTAACTTTAAACAAAGAAACAGGGAAATAGCCTGGGCTGGCAGGCTGTAGGTCCCAGGCTGTGTGATAAGTAATGGCAGCTCAGAGAGTTAGAGATTAAAAGCTGCTTTTTAAAGAAAGTTGTTTAGAAAGTCTTTCAGGATACTCATATTCTTTTTTTTTTCGGTTAGAAAAGAATAGTTTATTTAATAAACACCATAATACTGGATATCCAGGACCTCAGAAAGGAATTGAGAGCCTAATTGCAGTACTTGTCTGCTCTCAGACTAAACTGTTTCTTAAGATTTTTTATTGGTTATATTACTTATTTACATTTCAAATGTTGTCCCCTTTCCTGATTTCCCCTCTACAATCCTCCATCCCATCCCTCTACCACTGCCTCTACGAGGGTGCTCCATCCACCCACCCACCCAATACTACCTTACTGCCCTAGCGTTCCCCTACACTGGGGCATCAAGTAGAGACAGGACCAAGGGGCTCCCCTAGCATTGATGACAGATAAAGCCAACCTCTGCTACATATGTAGCTGGAGCCATGAGTCCCTCCATGTGTACTCTTTGGTTGGTGGTTTAGTTCCCCCTGGAAGTTCTAGGGGGTTAGAGTAGACTTTTTACAGGAAAAAACTGAGTTCAAAAGTTTAAAGGGCAAGTAGGGGAGCAGTTGGCTTTCTAGGCAAAGTATTAACAGCTAACCTTTAAGTTGATTGGTCTTGAGTAAGGTAAAGGGGTGGTGGATGGGTGGTGAACAGGGGAATTTCAGAATATTGAGATAATAGAACATGACTTTTATAATCATAAATAGCATTCTTTAGTGTCAGCCACAAAAACCCTAGTGAGCTCTTAGGGCTGGGGGTCAGCTCTGACTCATAGACATAGCAGTTCATATTGAACTTTGACTTGATGGGTAATATGTAAAACTTTGTGGGGTTTTTTTAAAGAATTATTTATTTATTTTAATGTATGTAAATACATAGTAACTGTCTTCAGACAAACCAGAAGAGGGCATCAGAGCACTTTACGACAACCATGTGGTTGCTGGGAATTGAACTCAGTACCTCCGGAAGAGCAGTCAGTGCTCTTAACCACTGAGGCAGCTCTCCAGTCCCCATGGAATTTCTTAAGATTAGCAAACCTCATACAAAATATTCAGAACATACAGAACAAAACAGGATATGTGGTCAGCATGACCTAGAGCCAAGTTACTCCAGTGTTAAGGACATGCAGGCATGTTACAGGAACAATATAAAAGAACTACCAAGCACGGAACAAAATGGCTACAGCTATTCTGGGGGAAGGAGGGGTCAGACCATAACAAGTTGGGTATGCAGGAAGTGCAGGGGTGTAGCTTCCAAAAATAATAAACAAGAAAAAGATAGTCCCCAATATTCCTTATAATGTTGGAGCATCTATCTTCAGCCTTCTGGCCCAGAACATCTGACAGAATTTAAGTGAATCAGGAATTATGAAGGATTAGCTTATCTGTCTTGGCAGAGTTAAGTAATCGACTATCCTGCTTCCGTCTGTCTACAGATAAAGTTAGGGTATTTTTTTGTCCAGTAGCTACCTTACCACAGTTGAAGCAACCCAATATGTAAGTTATTGATGCTCATCATTTATGAAGTGGAATGGGGGTACTGTTAGGAGAAAATATATCTCATAGTCAATACTTCTTTTAATAATGAAATGATTTTAAATGCTTATTCTGTGGATCTCTGATGCTTTTGAAGACCATGTATCTATTCGTAGCATATCTGAACAAACAAAAAGCATTGCCTGTCTCCAGCTATCTGTTATCTGTATAACCCAAGATGTATATTTTTGTGATAATTTAGACTAATTTCTAACCTGACTATGAGTTTGATTGATTGACTATTGAATTGCATTATTTAATTATCTAAAACAGTTTTAATAGCAGCTATAAAAGATTAGGATTAAGCCTTGTATTTTTAAATGAGCTGCACAGGCATAATGCCTATCAAAGAGTAGCAAAATTAATCTTAAATTTTGCATTAATACACAAAGATTTATACCAATGCAAAAGTCAAACCTTTATCAGGATACAAAATTCTATAAAAGGGGTCTTTTATATAATTTCTTTTTTTATTAACTTGAGTATTTCTTATTTACATTTCAAATATGAAAAACCATTTCCCGGTTTCCGGGCCAACATCCCCCTAATCCCTACCCCTCCCCTTCTAGGTTGGTGTTCCCCTCCCCATCCTCCCCCCTTACCATCCTCCCCTCAACAATCACATTGACTGGAGGTTCAGTCTTAGCAGGACCAAGGGTTTCCCCTTCCACTGCAGCTCTTACTAGGCTATTCATGGCTACCTATGAGGTTAGAGTCCAGGGTCAGTCCATGTATAGTCTTTGGGTAGTGGATTAGTCCCTGGAAGCTCTGGTTGGTTGGCATTGTTGTTCATATGGGGTCTCAAGCCACTTCAAGCTCTTCCAGTCCTTTCTCTGATTCCTTCAATGAGGGTCCCATTCTCAGTTCAGTGGCTTGCTGATAGCATTCGCCTATGTATTTGCTGTATTCTGGCTGTGTCTCTCAAGAGATCTACATCCGGTTCCTGTCAGCCTGCACTTCTTTGCTTCATCCATCCTATCTAGTTTGGTGGCTGTATATGTATGGGCCACATGTGGAGCAGGCCCTGAATGGGTGTTCCTTCTGCCTCTGTTCTAAACTTTGCCTCCCTCTTCCCTCCCAAGGGTATTCTGCTTCCCCTTTTAAGGAAGGAGTGAAGCATTCACATTTTGATCATCCATCTTGAGTTTCATGTGTTCTGTGCGTCTAGGGTAATTCAAGCATTTGGGCTAATAGCCACTTACAATGAGTGCAGACAATGTGCGTTTTTCTGTGATTGGGTTACCTTACTCAGGATAATAATTTCCAGTTCCCTCCAGTTGTCTATGAATTTCATAAAGTCATTGTTTTCAATACCTGAGTAATATTTCATTGTGTGGATGTACCACGTTTTCTGTATCCATTCCTCTGTTGAAGGGCATCTGGGTTCTTTTTAGCTTCTGCCTATTATAAATAAGGCTGCTATGAACATAGTGGAGCATGTGTCGTTTTTATATGTTGGGGCATCTTTTGGGTATATGCCCAAGAGAGGTATAGCTGGGTCCTCAGGTAGTTCAATGTCCAATTTTCTGAGGAACCTCCATACTGATTTCCAGAATGGTTGTACCAGTCTGCAATCCCACCAGCAATGGGAGGAGTGTTCCTCTTTCTCCACATCCTCACCAGCATCTGCTGTCACCTGAGTTTTTGATCTTAGCCATTTCCAGAGGTGTGAGGTGAAATCTTAGGGTTGTTTTGATTTGCATTTCCCTTATGACTAAAGATGTTGAACATTTCTTTAGGTTTTTCTCAGCCATTTGGAATTCCTCGGCTATCCATTCTTTGTTTAGCTCTGAACCCCATTTTAATTAGGGTAATTTTTCTCCCTGCAGTCTAACTTCTTGAGTTCTTTGTATATTTTGAATATAAGCCCTCTATCTATTGTAGGATTGGTAAAAAAAATTTCCCAATCTGACCATTGTCCCTTTGTCCTAAGCACAGTGTCCTTTGCCTTACAGAAGCTTTGCAGTTTTAAGAAATCCCATTTGTCAATTCTTGATCTTAGAGCATAAGCCATTGGTGTTTTGTTCAGGAAATTTTCTCCAGTGCCCATGTGTTCAAGATTCTTCCCCACTTTTTCTTCTATTAGTTTGAGTGTATCTGGTTTGATGTGGAGGTCCTTGATCCACTTGGACTTAAGCTTTATACAGGGTGATAAGCATGGATCGATCTGCATTCTTCTACATGCTGACCTCCAGTTGAACCAGCACCATTTGCTGAAAATGCTATCTTTTTTCCATTGGATGGTTTTGGCTCCTTTGCAAAAAATCAAGTGACCGTAGGTGTGTGGGTTCATTTCTGGACCTTCAATTCTATTCCACTGGTCTATCTGTCTGTCTCTATAGCAATACCATGCAGTTTTTGTCACTATTGCTCTGTAATACTGCTTGAGTTCAGGGATAGTGATTCCCCCTGAAGTCCTTTTGTTGTTGAGGATAGTTTTAGCTATCCTGGGTTTTTTGTTATTCCAGATGAATTTGCAAATTGTTCTGTCTAACTCTCTGAAGAATTGGATTGGTATTTTTATGGGGATTGCATTGAATCTGTAGATCGCTTTTGGTAAAATAGCCATTTTTACTATATTAATCCTGCCAATCCATGAGCATGGGAGATCTTTCCATCTTCTGAGGTCTTCTTCAATTTCTTTCTTCAGAGGCTTGAAGTTCTTATTGTACATATCTTTTACTTGCTTGGTTAAAGTCACACCAAGGTACTTTATATTATTTGGGTCTATTATGAAGGGTGTCATTTCCCTAATTTCTTTCTCAGCTTGTTTCTCTTTTGTGTAGAGGAAGGCTACTGATTTATTTGAGTTAATTTTATACCCAGCCACTTTGCTGAAGTTGTTTATCAGGTTTAGAAGTTCTCTGGTGGAACTGTTGGTATCACTTAAATATACTATCATATCATCTGCAAATAGTGATATTTTGACTTCTTCTTTTCCAATCTGTATCCTCTTGATCTCCTTTTGTTGTCTCATTGCTCTGTGTAGAATTTCAAGAACTATATTGAATAAGTAGGGAGAGAGTGGGCAGCCTCGTCTAGTCCCTGATTTTAGTGGGATTTCTTCAAGTTTCTCTTCAAGTTTAATGTTAGCGACTGGATTGCTGTATATGGCTTTTATTATGTTTAGGTATAGGCCTTGAATTCCAATTCTTTCCAGGACTTTTATCATGAAGGGGTGTTGAATTTTGTCAAATGCTTTCTCAGCACCTAATCATGTGGTTTTGTTCTTTCAGTTTGTTTATATAATGAATCACGTTGATGGTTTTCCGTATATTAAACCATCCCTGCATGTCTGGGATGAAGTCTACTTGATCATGGTGGATAATTGTTTTGATGTGCTCTTGGATTCGGTTTGCCAGAATTTTATTGAGTATTTTGGCGTCGATATTCATAAGGGAAATTGGTCTGAAGTTCTCTTTCTTTGTTGTGTCTTTGTGTGGTTTAGGTATAAGAGTAATTGTGGCTTCGTAGAAGGTATTCGGTAGTGCTCCATCTGTTTCAATTTTGTGGAATAGTTTGGATAATATTGGTATGAGGTCTTCTCTGAAGGTTTGGTAGAATTCTGCACTAAACCCGTCTGGACCTGGGCTCTTTTTGGTTGAGAGACCTTTAATGACTGCTTCTATTTCCTTAGGAGTTATGGGGTTGTTTAACTGGTTTATCTGTTCCTGATTTAACTTCCGTACCTGGTATCTGTCTAGGAAATTGTCCATTTCCTGAAGATTTTCAAGTTTTGTTGACTATAGGTTTTTATAGTAAGATCTGATGATTTTTTGAATTTCCTCTGAATCTGTTGTTATGTCTCCCTTTTCATTTCTGATTTTGTTAATTTGGACACACTCTCTGTGTCCTCTCATTAGTCTGGCTAAGGGTTTATCTATCTTGTTGATTTTCTCAAAGAACCAACTTTTGGTTCTGTTGATTCTTTCTATGGTCCTTTTTGTTTCTACTTGGTTGATTTCAGCTCTGAGTTTGATTATTTCCTGCCTTCTACTCCTCCTGGGTGTATTTGCTTCTTTTTGTTCTAGAGCTTTTAGGTGTGCTGTCAAGCTGCTGACATATGCTCTTTCCTGTTTCTTTCTGCAGGCACTCAGCGCTATGAGTTTTCCTCTTAGCACAGCTTTCATTGTATCCCATAAGTTTGGGTATGTTGTACCTTCATTTTCATTAAATTCTAAAAAGTTTTTAATTTCTTTCTTTGTTTCTTCCTTGACCAGGTTATCATTGAGTAGAGCATTGTTCAATTTCCAAGTATATGTGGGCATTCTTCCTTGATTGTTATTGAAGACCAGTTTTAGGCCGTGGTGGTCCGATAGCATGCATGGGATTATTTCTATCTTTCTGTACCTGTTCAGGCCCGTTTTTTGACCAATTATATGGTCAATTTTGGAGAAAGTACCATGAGGAGCTGAGAAGAAGGTATATCCTTTTGCTTTAGGATAGAATGTTCTATAAATATCCGTTAAGTCCATTTGGCTCATGACTTCTCTTAGTCTGTCTACATCTCTGTTCAATTTCTGTTTCCATGATCTGTCCATTGATGAGAGTGGGGTGTTGAAATCTCCCACTATTATTGTGTGAGGTGCAATGTGTGTTTTGAGCTTTAGTAAGGTTTCTTTTACATATGTAGGTGCCCTTGTATTTGGGGCATAGATATTTAGGATTGAGAGTTCATCTTGGTGGATTTTTCCTTTGATGAATATGAAGTGTCCTTCCTTATCTTTTTTGATGACTTTAATTGAAAATTGATTTTATTTGATATTAGAATGGCTACTCCAGCTTGCTTCTTCTGACCATTTGCTTGGAAAATTGTTTTCCAGCCTTTCACTCTGAGGTAATGTCTGTCTTTGTCTCTGAGGTGTGTTTCCTGTAGGCAGCAGAATGCAGCGTCCTCGTTGCGTATCCAGTTTGTTAATCTATGTCTTTTTATTGGGGAGTTGAGGCCATTGATGTTGAGAGATATTAAGGAATAGTGATTGTTGCTTCCCGTTATATTCATATTTGGATTGAGGTTATGTTTGTGTGCTTTCATTCTCTTTGTTTTGTTGCCAAGACGATTAGTTTCTTGCTTCTTCTAGGTTATAGCTTGCCTCCTTATGTTGGGCTTTACCATTTATTATCCTTTGTAGTGCTGGATTTGTAGAAAGATATTGTGTAAATTTGGTTTTGTCATGGAATATCTTGGTTTCTCCATCTATGTTAATTGAGAGTTTTGCAGGATACAGTAACCTGGGCTGGCATTTGTGTTCTCTTAGGGTCTGTATGACATCAGTCCAGGATCTTCTGGCCTTCATAGTTTCTGGCGAGAAGTCTGGTGTGATTCTGATAGGTCTGCCTTTATATGTTACTTGACCTTTTTCCCTTACTGCTTTTAATATTCTTTCTTTATTTTGTGCGTTTGGTGTTTTGACAATTATGTGACGGGAGGTGTTTCTTTTCTGGTCCAATCTATTTGGAGTTCTGTAGGCTTCCTGTATGTCTATGGGTATCTCTTTTTTTAGGTTAGGGAAGTTTTCTTCTATGATTTTGTTGAAGATATTTACTGGTCCTTTGAGCTGGGAGTCTTCACTCTCTTCTATACCTATTATCCTTAGGTTTGATCTTCTCATTGAGTCCTGGATTTCCTGTATGTTTTGGACCAGTAGCTTTTTCCGCTTTACATTATCTTTGACAGTTGAGTCAATGATTTCTATGGAATCTTCTGCTCCTGAGATTCTCTCTTCCATCTCTTGTATTCTGTTGGTAAAGCTTGTATCTACAGCTCCTTGTCTCTTCTTTTGGTTTTCTATATCCAGGGTTGTTTCCATGTGTTCTTTCTTGATTGCTTCTATTTCCATTTTTAATTCATTCAACTGTTTGATTGTGTTTTCCTGGAATTCTTTCAGGGATTTTTGCGATTCCTCTCTGTAGGCTTCTACTTGTTTATTAATGTTTTCCTGTGTTTCCCTAAGGGAGTTCTTCACATCTCTCTTGAAGTCCTCCAGCATCATGATCAAATATGATTTTGAAACTAGATCTTGCTTTTCTGGTGTGTTTGGATATTCCATGTTTGTTTTGGTGGGAGAATTGGGCTCCGATGATGCCAAGTAGTCTTGATTTCTGTTGCTTGGGTTCCTGTGCTTGCCTCTCGCCATCAGATTATCTCTAGTGTTACTTTGTTCTGCTATTTCTGACAGTGGCTAGACTGTCCTATAAGCCTGTGTGTCAGGAGTGCTGTAGACCTGTTTTCCTCTCTTTCAGTCAGTTATGGGGACAGAGTGTTCTGCTTTCGGGCGTGTAGTTTTTCCTCTCTACAGGTCTTCAGCTGTTCCTGTGGGCCTGTGTCTTGAGTTCACCAGGCAGCTTTCTTGCAGCAGAAAAGTTGGTCTTACCTGTGGTCCCGAGGCTCAAGTTTGCTCGTGGGGTGCTGCCCACGGGCTCTCTGCAGCGGCAGCAACCAGGAATACCTGTGCCGCCCCTTCCAGGAGCTTCAGTGCACCAGGGTTCCAGATGGCCTTTGGTGTTTTCCTCTGGCGTCCGAGATGTATGTACAGAGAGCAGTCTCTTCTGGTTTCCCAGGCTTGTCTGCCTCTCTGAAGTTTTAGCTCTCCCTCCCACGGGATTTGGGTGCAGAGAACTGTTTATCCGGTCTGTTTCCTTCAGGTTCCGGCGGTGTCTCAGGCAGGGGTCCTGCCGCTCCTGGGCCCTCCCCCATGGGAGCCCAGAGGCCTTATACAGTTTCCTCTTGGGCCAGGGATGTGGGCAGGGGTGAACAGTGTTGGTGGTCTCTTCCGCTCTGCAGCCTCAGGAGTGCCCACCTGACCAGGCGGTTGGGTCTCTCTCTCACCGGGTCTGGGAGCAGAGAGCTGCTGCGGGCCGGGATCCGCGGGTGTGGGACTTCCGGTAAACACCATTTTAAGCCTTTCTTAAGCTGGAATGGATATCTAAATGTTCTGTTTAACTGATATAGTGATGGACTGGGTATTGAGTATATCATATGTTTTATAAATTGTAGAATTATAATAATTGTACTCTATATATAAGTGAAAAGGCTTTTAACTGGACAAAAAGGGGGAAATGTCGTGGTTTGCCCTGGAGTTATCTGTATTCTGATGCTAATTCCACTGCCCCAAAGACAACTGCCTAGTCACATACTCAGGAATCACGTGACTTCACCAGAACCTTCTCCCCATTGAATTTGTAAAATACAGGTGAAGGGCACGTACCAGATAGAAGGAGGCCTGTCATTGGAGGAGAAGGAAGGATGGGTGGGAGAGAAGTTTGAAGGAAGAGGAGGAGATTGGAATGGAAAGGAGGAGAGGGGAGAAGAAACCTTGACAGGACAATGGAGGCTGACGTAAAGATCTGTGTATTTACAGGTTGTTACCAATGTTCTTAAGGAATGGAGGGAACCGGACTTTGTATGTATAAGTGGGCAATTATATTATCAATTGGATCTAAAAAAAAAAACAGAAAGAAAGCACAATGCCTTAAGACTAGTGTCCAAACTAATCAGTATAAAAGTGGCACAAGCCACTCAGAGGGACAGAAGCTATATGCTTCCTCTTATACGTTGGATCTAGATTTAAAGATACATATACACATTCTCATGCACACATATACATGAATATATATACAAGTGTACATGCATACATATACACATGTGCATATACGCATATGTGCATGTGCACGTGTGTGCATGTGTAAGTATATTTGGGCTATAAAGTTAGAAAGCAGATAAGACAGGAGGAAATGGAAGGAAAGGGAAGAAGGCAATGGAAAGCATGTGGCATGAAAACAGAAGAGCAGACAAGGAAGACAGGAGGCAATCCAAGGGCAGTAGCAGAAAAGGACAAACTAGCACGTGTCTTTACTTGTAGGGCTTGGAAGCCAGAGGCAGGTGGATCTCCATGAATTTGATGCCAACCTTGTATACACAGGAAGTCAGCATCATAAAAAAAGACTCATTTCACAAAATAAGGTAAGGGTATGAAAAATGCCATAATAAAATCCATCCATGTATATGGTAATATAAATTTGGTTTTAAGGTGAAATAAATTTTAGGATGAAACAATTACACACAGAAAGGAATGGAAATGGAGGACATATTAGAAGTAATGAGATTTCTTTAAATGTCTTTTTATATAGTTTTGAGTTCCAAATCCATAGTCAATACTTATTTATCAAAAAATAAAAATAAATTCTGTGGGCTAGAGGAATGGCTCAGGATGTTAGAGTATGTACCGTCTTTTCAGAGGACCGAAGTTCTGTTCCTAGCACCCATATAGTAAGACTCAATGCCAGCAGTCGGAGAGAAAGGAAAAGGATGGTACTGAGTATGGGATGGAGGCCCAGTTGGCCTTGAACTAGCTCTAAAGGATGACAGAAGAGCTTCTGAGACCCTTTTTAGCACTCAGTCCCCAGTAGAGTGTTCAGCTTCCTTCCTGAGGATGCAAGATATTGTCCCAGAGGGAGAAGGAACTATTACCCTGAGAACTAGAAGTTGTATATCTTTGCCTCACGGTGCTGCCCATATATCTATTGGACCTTGGGCAGGTCACTTCACCTCTAGAGTAAGGCTCTTTCATCTTTAAAATGGATGCAAACGATCATACGAAAAAATGCAAGGTCCAATTAGGCTTATGTTTTCTTCCACATACATACTGTACCAAACAGGACAAAACTGGCCCTTTTCTCCAGTCATGGGAGCCTAAACAGGGGTCCTGCCATCAGTGTTGATTTCCTTCTGCTGTCCTGTAAGCTATTTGTGAGCAAGGGCTTTACTTCTTTCCTCTGTCCTACAGCAAACTGCCTACCTGAGAGTAAGCATCCGATAAATGATAACTAACAAGTTAGGGTGTGCAGCTCTGTTCAAGCACATAGGCTCAGAAAATGGTTCTGTTCATCAAAATGAAAAGTCGGCGAGTGGAAAATATCAGAGGCCAGAAATGCACTTAGAACATCTGACCTTACAAACATCATGGCACAGTCCAGCTGCCTTATATATGCTCAGAAGACTTCCACCAGCCTGCAATTGAGCAAAACCAGCCAACACAAGAGCTGGTTTATAATGCAGGGATGAGTATCATGTGTTACTTATTTATTTACTGACCTGGACCACAGTATGCTGCAGATTGATTGCATAAAAATATTTTTTCCCTTTTTCACCTTAAACAGCTATTATCGTTGCCAAGGCCTTTCACAGATAGTGTGGGAAACTCCAGACTGAAAGACCAGCCCTTGAAAAACCTGTTTTGTTGTTTTCTCTTTGAAAAGAACATACTGTCTTTATTTTTCTTTAAGCCAGGAGTGAAATAAAAACTTTCTTAAGTCTCCAACACAGGGAGCTAAGTGAGTTTGAAGTGTACCAAAAATCAAACCCTCACACCAAAGCTACCTTTGGGATGAGAAAGTTAGGAGAGGAAATCAGCTCCCTTGTCCTCACAGGGTCTCTAGCTGCAACCATCTCTGCTTTTTGGCTCAGCCTTCTCATCAGACCTCTGTGCCTTAGACTGTAATGTAAGCAATTGTTAATGAAAGCTGGTCTTCAGAAACTGCATTTAGGTTTATGCAAAGTCAGAGTCCTTGGCCCCTGACCCAGAGAAGACCAAGAGGAAAGCTCCCAGCCTGTCTTGGTTCAACCACCGTCAACTGCCCACTGCTATGCAGCTGGTGTTAAACAATCCAAGGAATTTGTACCAAGTCTTTTCTCAGTCAAAATGAAAACAGTCAGGTGACTGACCAGGAGAGAGCAGGAGCTACAATTAATAATAGCCAAGTCTTCGAGTATGAAGGCTTGGATGGAGTTCAGATAATTACCCACATGTTGAAAGACATTCTCAAAACCTTGTGGGATCCAAATTTAGACTGCCACTTGGCTGAGAACAAGTTGAATGACATTTTCTTGGATGAAAGCCATAGTTTCTATTCCAGGTTGGACTCAAAGACAGGCAAAAGACAAAGAAAAGGATAGATTCTAGCAGATAGTATGAAGTGCAAGGGTTGAATAAAAGTTTGGATTGATAGACAAGATGATAGATGGATGGATGGATGGATGGATGGATGGATGGATGGATGGATGGATGGATGGATGGATGGAGAACAAGTGCTGTAGTGTGGACTTTGAACGTCCTTAAAGATCCATATGCTAAAACTCTAGTCATCAACCTGTGACTCTATTCAGAGGTCACAAATAACAGATAACATAGAGAGATACAGAGATAGATGTAGATAGATGGATCTATCTATACATATGATAGATAGATGATAAATATAAGTAGATAGAAGATAGAGATAAGTGATAGAAGATGATAGATAGACAGACAAATAATCTTTATTTGCAGTTCCTCAACCATTCCAGGTTATTTATATTTAATGGAAATAAATAAAGCTAGCTCTTGGAGCAAAAAATTAAAAAAATTGCATCAATAACTCTGCCATAATAAAAAGTAAATAAGTAACAGGAAGACATAGATGGATATAGATATCTATGTCTCTATACGTGTATATATTGATATGTTGATTAGATAGAGGTAATACAGGGATCATTGCATAACCACAGATACTGCTCAGCCAGTGTTACAAACATTCCAAAACACAGAGCAATGGTCTATGGAGACCATTCATAGTTCTAGATCAAGGGATTGGCCAAGGGCTTTCCCTCACCCCGAGGATCCAGCTGAGAACAGTATATTTACAAAGGGCGGGAAGAAGCTGCTACATGCCTATAGTGTGAGCCTAGAAAGTTCTCACTGAGAGGAACACATACTGTCTGAATGGCTCTTTCTTTTAAAAGTTGAGATGAAGTATGTAAAATGATTGTAATAATCCCTCACGAGTTCTAGTATTTTAAAAGAGGATATCTTGGGCTGGCCATACAATGAAGCAAACAAGAGGTTTCTATTGTTGGTGGATTCTTTAAGGGTTGTTTTTCCCATTTAAAAAAAACAAAAATTTAAGTCTCACGAAAGAGAAACACTTTAAATGGAGTTTCACAGCTGGTTAGGGGTAACTAGGACTAGAACCCAGAACCCCAATGTCAGGACATTTCTTTATTCATCATAGTTATATTCTGTGATCCAAGGAAACATCTGAGCTGGAAGGCATGTAAAGGAGACATGCCTATGCATATTCTGTTTGCTTGTTTGGATATTTTATTTTGTTGTTTGTTTAATGTACCATGTGATCACAATCCAGTCACTTCCTTTGCTATGAATTTAAGCTTCTCAACTACTTTCTCAAGTTCGACATCAAAGCCAGTGTTGCCAGAGAGACGAGAGATAACATATGTTTTCAGACTCAGAATCAACTCGCATCTTATAAGTCTCTCATGTTTGCTACCTGATCCCAACAATGGCCTTGAAACATAGATATGGTTCTCCCATCTGTTAGAGAAGGAAAGAGATCTAGAGATTGAAGACTGGTGGCCTATCTAAGGCAACACATCAGCCAATTGCTCTGTACAACTAAATGTCAAAATCAAGTCAATGTAAATGGGGGCACACCAGAGATGTGGAACAAGAGCAGGCACGGATCCCAGACTGTTTTATACTAGATGATGGATGGGGAGAGGTGTAGGCAGAGAGAGGCCAGCATGTGGATCAACTCACCAGCATCACTGAGCTCTATGAAAACAATTTCAGAGATTTTGAAAACCCTGAAACATACTATTAATGGCAGCTGCTGTGCTTTGTGAGAAGATAGAAGAGTGAGAAGCAGAGACATGTCTAGTCCTCTGGAATACAACTCACTCTGGTTGTATTGGTGTTGGTGTTGACTCTCCCTGAGGGCATTCAAATATTGTCTCCTACACCACCCAGTAAGAAAGTACCTCTCACCCCCAGATCCACAATCTGTGAATAAGGAATGCTAATAAAAAGGTTTAGTGGGGAGGAGATAGTAGAATATGGATGATGTAAAAGTAGAGGGGGGATGCTGGGGATGACAATTTAAGTTAGGGTGGAGACAGAGAAATGTGGACAATGAGGAGGATGAGTTAACTAAGACCAAGGATACATAAGAAGGCCTTCTAGAATCCCACTTTCTTTATGAGCTACTTTTCAAAAGCTCTTGAAAAAAGCAATGCTTTCTCCCAGAAGACATGGGTTATTAAATGAAAATGTCAGTGCTAGTCATAAGGTACTTCCCTATGAGTTATTGGTCATGGAGACCTCCAAAGGGCTGAAGATATACTTTGCTTGAGGAATATAGATAAATCAAGCTGGAACTAAACAGAAAACGTCCTCCCTCCTGGCTAGCTTCCATGGGACTAGTAGGCACTATGCATTCTGCTAGGGGGAGGAGACAATCAGTAATTTTACCTAACAGTGGACCATACATACTTAACAATACCAACCTACCAGGCAACAATGTACCCACTGATACAATGGTAGCATGGCTGTTATGAGGGTTAATCAACCACTTTCTGATTTAATCCAAAGCCTGTTCCAAAGGAGGAAATTCTTGCCTTATACTCCAAACCTGGTCAAAAGTTTATGGCTGAGGAAGTCATAAACCCTGAAAGGAACCTACTGTTGTTGTTAAGCTAATATTGTCAAACTGCCTTCTAAATAAATACTAATGTTTATATCCATAAATTAGTAAGCAGCTTTCAACCTTGGTCTGAGTAGTTTCTCTTTTGCATTAGGCAGTAGTAAATGCAGAGAATCATAACCAGTCAAAGTGCTGATAATAACTGTTGATAATAAGTAACTATTGTGTGCTCAGTTCTAAACATGGCATCTAACACACACACACACACACACACACACACACACACACACACACACAACCAGATTCTAGAAACATCCCAGAAGGAAGTGGCAGTAAATAATGTAAGAGCCAGAGGAGGGGGAAGAATGTTGTGGAGGTTGTCTTCTGCTCCAAATTGTGACCATTTTGTCATGAGCCCGTAGCAGCTGTGGTTATCTCACAAGACCTCTGCAAGACTAGGTCAGTGAACATCTAGCATAGAAATGGCTCATAAGACGCCATTCCTAGTTAAGGACTGATTGGTAGCTGATGACCATCAAGGAAGGAAGAGTCTTTTTCCTTTGGGAGTATGGTCAACAACAGATTTCTCATGCTCACGTGGATGGTACCATTCCAAGTGACATGTGGGCAGCACTAACTGGACTTATAATGTTATAAAATGGACATGAAAGCCACAGGGAGCATGTTGAAAAGGTCTTGGAAGTGGATTAATCCGATCAAGATACCCTATGTGCATCTATAAAATTGTCAAAGGATAAATAAAAAAATATAGCATCATGGTTGAGTTCAGTGGGAGTTGCTATTTTAAATATGAAGTTCTGCAATGGGCAAACAAAACTGAATTTGCCAAGGAAATAAAGAAATGTGTAGTTATTCTAGGCAGACATGTACCCTAGAAAGTAGGGTTGGAGTCATGGCCAAGTTTTATAAATGTTCCCTTTAATGATTGCTGGGTTTCTTTAAAATTTTAAGAGGGATCAACATTATGGCTCTGTGGATAAAGCCACTTGCACTAAGCCTGATGATCTGAGTTCAATGCCCTAAGACCCACATGGAGAAAGGAGAGAACTGACTCCCACAAATTGTCTTCAACCCCTTGAAAGAAGACACTGTCATCTTCCATGTGCATTAATCTGGTGGTCATTATTGTTAAGTAGCACTAGTTTTTATTATCTACTCAACACAACCCAGAGTCACCAATTAAGAGGAAACCCCAACTAAGTTGTTGTTCGGATCTGATTGACCTGTGGTCATGTCTGTGAGAATTGTCTTGATTATCTATTGATTTAGGAGGGCCTAGTCCATTGTGAGTGAAACCTCTCTTAGAGCAGATGTCCATGCTGTATAAAAAAGCTGGCCAAGAGTGAATCATTAAGCAGCATTCTACATCAGTTCCTGCTTGAGCTCCTGCCCTGACTTGGGTGACCTGGAAGTATAAACTCGAAAGTCTTCCCTTTTCCCCCAAGATGCTTTTGGAGTCATAGTGTTTACCACAGCAACAGAAATAAGTAAGCAAACCGAGCATAGAAAGGCAAATGCCACACAGACTCTAACGCAGAGATTCTGAACTGAGAATTATGAGTAGGTATGTGATGAAGGGCACAGTAAAGTCAGTTAAAGGGGGCAAGGTTTCATTTAGAAGAGAGGGGGAAAATGAGAACTTGAAAAAATATTCCTCTTGCTTTCTCTGTAGGGATTATTTTGTCTGTATTCTTGAGTTTCTTCTTTTAATTCTGTTCTACTTTTATTGTTTATTTCTGAATGCATTCAGAGTCATGACATTTCCTGTGAGAACAAGGTTGACATAAGTCTGATATATAACAGTCCCATTGTTGACTGCTTTCTAAATAGTCTATTATTGCAGTCATGATCTCTCTGTTAACCCAAGAATTATTTAAGGTCATTTTTTATTTAAAACTCTTATTGGTAATTTTAATATATATCATATTATAGGTCAAGAAACTCCTCCTCTGCTTAAACCCAGTGGGAAAATGTTAAAAGAAACCAAATATGTGAGCAGCTGCTAGTAAGTCAAATTGAAACACACACACACACACAGAGAGAGAGAGAGAGAGAGAGAGAGAGAGAGAGAGAGAGAGAGAGAGAGAGAGAGAGAGAAATCTTGCAGTCAGCAAATCTGGGGAGGCAGCTGAGCGCTTTTGCAAGGAATTTTGTGGGAACCTTCTCAGGAACCCTATTTGTTCACTCTTGAGACAAGCACAAGTTTTCATTTGGTTTTCTCCCCCTCCCAAGGAGGTGGGTAAGAAGCTGAATCCCAGATCTGTGTTCCAGCAAATCCTTTCTAAGGCTGCAACCTGGTTCCAGGACTTTCAGTAGAAGAGAGGGTGATGGTGTTCAGGGCGAGTAATAACCAAGTTTTACGAGGTATAATCAAGACTACCTAGATGTCCAGTGGCCTGTAGAAGCTGTCACCTGGATATATTAGCACAGACAGAAGGACATGTAGAGAAGAGCAAGAGTCAAGACTTCAAAGTTTGCCCAGCACCTGAGCTATCTGGGAAGTTGCAAAGATTCTTCCACGAGGTGACCACAAGTGGCTTTCTGGTATCAATAGTTTCCCCTTGAAATTCTGCCATATCCCATTCGAAGGAAACAAAATATTTATCATTTTAAGTACATGACTTTGTGCCAAACTCCATTCAAGTCCAAACCAGAGATCAGCTGGGACCTCCTGCCCCTTTGCAATAACTTTAATTTCCTTGAATTACTTACACTACACACAAATCACATCAGATCTCAACTTCTATGGCCTTCAGAAGTCCAGAGTTGCTTTCCTATCCACGCTTATCCCTCAAGATTTTAGGGTGTCACAGAGATGGGGAGAGCCCAGACCTACCCACCCCCAGAAGCAACCTTTCCCATGTCCTCATGGCAACTCTGAGCACATGAAGAGAAGTCGGGACATCAGGGTAGAGGTTATCACACCACAGGCATAGAACCTGCCATCATGCTCCTCATGGTTCCTTGTTCTTATCTCTGCCTATTCCTCCCCTACCTTCCTCCTGTTCCAAAGACTTTACTCTCCACTATTCAAGGGATCATTTTCCTTCAGAAACCTGGGGCACTGACCCTGACTATTCAATTTCTACTCCACATGGGTTTAGAAAGTATTTCCCAGGGAATTTGCAGAGAAATTCTCTCAGAGGGATTCTGACACCTCCTGTGAAGTGGAATCATTGGCTCCTTTTTAATTGAATAAGAAGCACCAGATTAATGAAACAATCATGAAGCTGTTGAGACTCATGTAAGCGGGCTACAGGGAAAGGAGAGAATCAAGGAGATGGTAGTCACTTCCTTCTGTGAGCACCAGGATAAAAAAAAAATCTGTTTGGGCTGGAGGGATGGCTCCACAGTTAAGAGTTCTGGTTGCTCTTGCAGAGGACCTGGTTTTGATTCCCAGTACCCACTGCTTACAACCATCTGGAACTCCAACTCCAGGGGATCTGACACCCTCTTCTGGTCTCTGACACCAGGCATGCATGTGGAACACAGACATACATGTAGACCGAACAGTCATACAAGTAAAAAATAATAATGAGCAAGATTATAAAGGTGAAATAGGAAACCCAGGCTCAGCAAAATGTCTCAAGTCGGGTTGTATCTGACTGTCCTTTATCTACTATTGATGCATTGTACAGGGAGGCAAATTATGGCTTCCTGTTGGAAGAATTTCTCACTATCTGTGATTGTTTGTATATGCTCAGCTCAGGGATTGGCATTATTAAAAGGTGTGGCCCTTTTGGAATAAGCATGGCACTGTAGGTGTAAACTACAGTTTGGGAGTGAGTATTCTGCTAGCAGCCTTCAGATGAAGAAGTATAACTCCCAGCTCCTCCTGTACTATGCCTGCCTAGATGCTGCCATGCTCCCACCTTGATGATGATGGACTGAACCTCTGAACCTGTAAGCTAGCCCCAATTAAATTGTCCTTATGAGAGTTGCCTTGGTCATGGTGCCTGTTCACAGAAGTAAAACCCTAACAAACCATCTTTCTAAACAAAACTGAATGTGCTGTGGAAGTAAGAGAGTGAGATACATCAGAGCCAAGAAGAAATAACAAGGGGTCAGAGGCAATTGCAGTTAATTGCCTGTGATATAGCCTCCATGGAAAAGGATCAATAGCCGGAATGAGTGACATCATGTGCCATGCAATGACCTGTAGTGCTAGGGCCTCGGGTTCTCTGTGTTGAGACCATTAGAATGGGGATATCAGGAGAATGACTATGGTGCAACAGACAGCATCTCCTTCGGGTCCCTGGGGCAGTGGAGTTGGACTTCATAGTAAGTACAATGGAATAAGCTTTAATATGTTTTTCGACTATTCCTTCCTTCCAGTTAGCATACAAAGTGGCAGGTTTCATTGTAACATTTTATAGACACCTTTATCAATGCACTTTTGCTCATATTTACACACCTCCTCCTACCCCTTTAGTCCCTTCTCCCTCATTATTGCTTGCTTCTTTCATGTTTACCTTGTGTGAAACAAATATGACATCTCAGTTTACAGGTAGGAAATAATGAGAATCATGATGTGTGTGTAACTTTCCTGAGTCACACACTGTGGTCTCTGGAAAGATATGGCTGGATTTTCATAGCATAGCTGCCCCACCCCAGAGTCCTAGAGTCTCACCATCAACAGAAGAGTCTGAACCACTCATGAGATTATAAGAAGTATATTTCAAAAGAATAAACAATTTTTGTGACAACTTTCCAGGATAGGAATATTAATGTTACTTAATAAAATTAGTACTGGGCTGTGGGTGTGACTCAATGGTCCAGTGCTTGCCTGGCACTCTCGGGGCTCTGGGTTTCATATTCAATACTGATAAAAAAAATGTTTAAATTGTACTGACCATGTTATAACAGGGCAAAGAGAGAAGACACGGAGTTAAAGAAGAAGAAGGTACTGAATCTACTTTCAAGATGAAGGAGAAATTCCTTGAGATGTCCAAATTGAGACTGCAATATCTCCCTGCTTTAAGTTCACTCAAAGTAAAGGGCATCCAATGTCATGAGAATTTTCAAGCTTGGTCCTTTCCATCAGCCTGTGGTGTGTTCTTGCAGGCAAATCTGGGGGCCACAATATCTACAAGGAGGAGTTCTAGATTGGATAGATTCTAAGTTCTTTGCCCACCCTCAGCTTCAAGCATTCAGCGCCATGCCAAGTATTCAGACCATAGCATACAAAAATATAGTCCACCCTAGACAAGGACCTTGCGGGGTATAACTCACCTGTTTTTTCCACCTGAACAATCCTAAGTTTTCAGGCTAGGGCTGTTGACAGGCTGCCCATCAGATAGAACATTCCACCTCACAGGTGGATACATTTCACTGGGTCGCCAATAAGCTGCAAAGAAACCCCTGTTTCCATGATCAGATATTCTGAAATAGCACAAGTATTAACAGACTGTTAATTGTTGATGCAGCTCCCCTGCAGAATCAAAAGTAAGTGGGGCTCCTAATGTTGTTCAACCTGAGTCTCAAGTTTGGTATTTAAACTCTAGACTTCTATGCAGCTTGTAATTAAAATCTAGGTTTTCCCCTACTGAACTTAATTATCACTCACTCAATGGTGGCAATAATAATACTAATAATAAGTTCTTACGTCAGTACTTTTCAACTTCTTAAATTGCTTTGCCATGCTTTATCTGCATAGGCAGGCAGCATTTATAAGTAGGACAAGTATTATTATCTCTACACATGCTAATAATAGCTAATGTTTAGATGGCTCTGTGCATTTCTGGAGTGTTTTCAATACATACTTCTCGTATTAGAGGTTGAATTCCTGGGCATAAGGACCAGGTCTCGTCTGTAGTGTTAAAGTGAGGTTAGCTAAACACAACTCATTCAATAGACGCTGATAAAAGTTTCAACTTATTTGACCATAGTGAAAATGCTGCTGGATTTACTGGAGGTAAACCTTTTGGTCTTTGGTTTTTAGGCAGAAAAATTGAGGCTTGAAAAAGTTAACATACCTAAATTCACACAGGAAGCATCCAGACGAGAAAATGGCAGTTTCTAAGTAACCTCAGTCAGACTTGATCATCTAATGTTTGGTTGCCTTTCTTCTGGCTATGACCAAATACCTGAAAGGAAGCAGCTTAAAGGAGAGAAGATTTATTTTGGTTCATGATTTGAAAGAATACAGTCCATCATGGAGGGGAAGGTGTGGTGAGAAACTGCTTGCTGACATCAGGTCAGTTCAGGTATCAGAGAGAAACTGAATAAAGCTAATACTTAACCGACTCCCCCCCCTTTTTATTTTTGATTTTGTTCATAACAGATGCCTCTGAAATGGTGCTACCTTTATTCAGGGTGGATCTTCCCCCTCCAGTTTAACTCCTTTAGAAAACTCCTCACAGGCTTAGTAAATCCAAATCTAGTAGACAGTGAAGATTCACCACCACAAGTAGAAATCTTGACAAGAAAATACAGATTAGATCCAGAAAGTGGGGCACAGAGTTTAAAGTTCAACTTTCAGGTTATGCAGAACCTACTAGTTCAGGTACCATGTGAACATCACCAAGAACAACCAAGTGACTTTCCCAAGGCCAGGCCCTGAGTTAGAAGCACAAAGTGATCTTCAATCCTGCCCTAAGTACAGGCAAGACATTCACCCTCATGAGTCACTGAAGGGGTCCTCAGAGGACATACTTTCCCACAAGTTCAAATGCTTCTGGACCACCCACCCCTGACAGGATCATAAATAGCATCTCCCTACTGCTGGAGGAAGGCGAAGGAATATGAATGGTGTCAAAAGTACACTCCAAGAAAGCAGGAGAAATCCCTATTGTGTACATGAAACTGACTTGCTGAGGCAACCTCCTATTGACTGCATCCAGTGCAGGGAGAGAACTTGATTGCAGGCTTCAGGTCAGCAAGCTCCAGAACCAGAAAATATCGGTGTATCATTTCAAGTTCAAAGCAGGAAAGTGTCAATTATTCAGTTGTTCTGAGGCAACTAGAATACTTAAGAAATCAGAATATGGGGGTTGGGGATTTAGCTCAATGGTAGAGCGCTTGCCTAGCAAGCACAAGGCCCTGGGTTCTGGTCACCAACTCCAGAAAAAAAAGAAAAAAGAAAAAAAAAAAAGAAATCAGAATATGTAAGGAAGCCTTTGGTTCTCTGGGGGTTCTACACTGGTAGGACCTGACCCAGGCCTATGAGGAAGGGCAGTCTATTTTCCTTGGCATTTCCCAATTTAAATGCTAACAACATCCATCTTTGTTACTTTCCTATTGTTGGGAACAAACACCTTGGTGGAGGCAACTTATAAAACAGTGGTTCTCAGCCTTCTTTTTTCTTTTTTTTTCCTTTTCTCCATCTTTATTAAATTGGTTATTTCTTATTTACATTTCAATTGTTATTACCTTTCCCAGTTTCCAAGCAAACATCCCCCTAACCCCTCCCCCACTACTTCAATGTGGGTGTACCCCTCCCTATACTCCTCCCCTTACCACTCTACCCCCAACAATCCTGCTCACTGGGGGTTCAATCTTGGCAGGACCAAGGGCTTCCATTCCACTGGAAACTCTGGTTGGTTGGCAATGTTGTTCATATGGAGGCTCAAGCCCCTTCAAGATCTTTCAGTCCTTTCTTGGACTCCTTCAACGGGTGTCCCATTCTCAGTTCAGTGGGTTGCTGCTGGCATTCGCCTACGTATTTGCAAAATTCTGGCTGTATCTCTCAGGAAAGATCTACATATGATTCCTGTCAGCCTGCACTTCTTTGCTTCATCCATCTTATCTAGTTTGGTGGTTGTATATGTATGGGCCACATGTGCGGCAGGCTCTGAATGGGTGTTCCTTCTGCCTCTGTTCTAAACTTTGCCTCCCTATTCCCTCCTAAGGGTATTCTTTTTCCCCTTTTAAAGGAGTGAAGCATTCGCATTTTGGTCATCCTTCATGAGTTTCATGTGTTCTGTGCATCTAGGGTAATTCGAGCATTTGGGCTTATAGCCACTTATCAGTGAGTGCATACCATGTGTGTTTTTCTGTGATGGATTACCTCACTCAGGATGATATTTTCCAGGTCCCTCCATTTGCCTATGAATTTCATAAAGTAATTGTTTTCGATAGCTGAGTAATATTCCATTGTGTAGATGTACCACATTTTCTGTATCCATTCCTCTGTTGAAGGGCATCTGGGTTCTTTCCAGCTTCTGGCTATTATAAATAAGGCGTCTATGAACATAGTGGAGCACGTGTCTTTGTTATATGTTGGGGCATCTTCGGGTATATGCCCAAGAGAGGTATAGCTGGGTCCTCAGGTAGTTCAATGTCCAATTTTCTGAGGATCCTCCAGACTGATTAACAGAATGGTTGTACCAGTCTGCAATCCCACCAGCAATGGAGGAATGTTCCTCTTTCTCCACATCCTCACCAGCATTTGTTGTCACCTGAGTTTTTGATCTTAGCCATTCTCACTGGTGTGAGGTGAAATCTCAGGGTTGTTTTGATTTGCATTTCCCTTATGGCTAAAGATGCTGAACATTTCTTTAGGTGTTTCAAAGCCATTTGGCATTCCTCAGCTGTGAATTCTTTGTTTAGTTCTGAACCCCATTTTTAATAGGGTTATTTGTCTCCCTGCCATCTAACTTCATGAGTTTTTGTATATTTTGATATGAGCCCTCTATCAGTTTTAGGATTGGTAAAGATCTTTTCCCAATCTGCTGGTTGCCATTTTGCCCTAACAACACTGTCCTTTGCCTTAAAGAAGCTTTGAAGTTTTATGAGATCCCATTTGTCACTCTTGATCATAGAGCATAAGCCGCATGGTATTTTGTTCAGGAAATTTTCTCCAGTGCCCATGTGTTCAAGATTCTTCCCCACTTTTTCTTCTATTAGTTTGAGTGTATCTGGTTTGATGTGGAGGGCCTTAATCCACTTGGACTTAAGCTTTGTACAGGATGATAAGCATGGATCGATCTGCATTCTTCTACATGCTGACCTCCAGTTGAACCAGCACCATTTGCTGAAAATGCTATCTTTTTTCCCTTGGATGGTTTTGGCTCCTTTGTCAAAAATCAAGTGACCATAGGTGTGTGGGTTCATTTCTGGGTCTTCAATTCTATTCCACTGATGTATCCGTCTGTCTCTGTACCAATACCATGCAGTTTTTATCACTATTGCTCTGTAATACTGCTTGAGTTCAGGGATAGTGATTCCCCCAGAAGTCCTTTTATTGATGAGAATAAATTTAGCTATCCTGGGTTTTTTGTTATTCCAGATGAATTTGGAAATTGTTCTAACTCTCTGAAGAATTGGATTGGTATTTTGATGGGGATTGCATTGAATGTGTAGATAGCTTTTGGTAAAATGGCCATTTTTACTATATTAATCCTGCCAATCCATGAGCATGGGAGATCTTTCCATCTTCTGAGGTCTTCTTCAATTTCTTTCTTCAGAGACTTGAAGTTCTTATCATATAGATCATTCACTTGCTTGGTTAAAGTCACACCGAGGTATTTTGTATTATTTGGGACTATTATGAAGGGTGTCGTTTCCCTAATTTCTTTCTCGGCTTGTCTCTCTTTTGTGTAGAGGAAGGCTACACAAAAGATTTGAGTTAATTTTATACCCAACCCCTTTGCTGAAGGTGTTTATCAGCTTTAGTAGTTCTCTGGTGTAACTTTTGGGATCACTTAAATATGCTATCATATCATCTGCAAATTTTGACTTCTTTTTGACTTATTTTGACTTCTTCTTTTCCAATCTGTATCCCTTTGATCTCCTTTTGTTGTCTCATTGCTCTGGCTAGAACTTCGAGAACTATATTGCATAGGTAGGGAGAGAGTGGGCAGCCTTGTCTAGTTCCTGATTTTAGTGGGATTGCTTCAAGTTTCTCTACATTTAGTTTAATATTAGCTACTGGTTTGCTGTATATGGCTTTTATTATGTTTAGGTATGGGCCTTGAATTCCTATTCTTCCCAGGACTTTTATCATGAAGGGGTGTTGAGCTTTGAGAAATGATTTCTCAGCATCTAATGAAATGATCATGTGGTTTTTATCTTTCAGTTTGTTTATATAGTGGATTACGTTGATGGTTTTCCATATATTAAACCATCCCTGCATCCTTGGGATGAAGCCTACTTGATCATGATGGATAACTATTTTGATGTGCTCTTGGATTTGGTTTGCCAGAATTTTATTGAGTATTTTTGCATTGATATTCATAAGGGAATTTGGTTTGAAGTTCTCTTTCTTTGTTGGGTCTTTGTGTGGTTTAGGTATAAGAGTAATTGTGGCTTCATAGAAGGAATTTGGTAGCGCTCCATCTGTTTCAACTTTGTGAAACAGTTTGGATAATATTGGTATGAGGTCTTCTATGAAGATCTGATAGAATTCTGCACTGAACCCATCTGGACCTGGGCTCTTTTTGGTTGGGAGACCTTTAAAGACTGCTTCTATTTCTTTAGGAGTTGTGGGGTTTATCTATTCCTGATTTAACTTTGGTACCTGGTATCTGTCTAAGAAATTGTCCATTTCCTGCAGATTTTCAAGTTTTGTTGAATATAGGCTTTTGTAGTAGGATCTGATGATTTTTTTGAATTTCCTCTGAATCTATACTTATGTCTCCCTTTTCATTTCTGATTTTGTTAATTTGGACACACTCTCTGTGTCCTCTCGTTAGTCTGGCTAAGGGTTTATCTATCTTGTTGATTTTCTCAAAGAACCAACTTTTGTTTCTGTTGATTCTTTGTATAGTCCTTTTTGTTTCTACTTGGTTGATTTCAGCTCTGAGTTTGATTATTTCCCGCCTCCTACTCCTCCTGGGTGTATTTGCTTCTTTTTGTTCTAGAGCTTTTAGGTGTGCTGTCAAGCTGCTGGTATATGCTCTCTCCTGTTTGTTTCTGCAGGCACTCAGAGCTATGAGTTTTCCTCTTAGCACAGCTTTCATTGTGTCCCATAAGTTTGGGTATGTTGTACCTTCATTTTCATTAAATTCTAAGAAGTTTTTAATTTCTTTCTTTATTTTGTCCTTGACCAGGCTATCATTGAATAGAGCATTGCTCAACTTCCATGTATATGTGGGCGTTCTTCCCTTATTGTTATTGAAAACCAGCTTTAGTCCATGATGGTCGGATAGGATGCATGGGATTAGTTCTATCTTTCTATATCTGTTGAGGTCTGTTTTATGACTGATTATATGGTCAATTTTGGAGAAAGTACCATGAGGTGGTGAGAAGAAGGTATATCATTTTGTTTTAGGATAGAATGTTCTATAAATATCTGTTAAGTCCATTTGGCTCATGACTTCTCTTAGGCTATCTATGTCTCTGTTTAATTTCTGTTTCCATGATCTGTCCATTGATGAGAGTGGGGTGTTGAATTATCCTACTATTATTGTATGAGGTCCAATGTGTGCTTTGAGTTTTAGTAAGGTTTCTTTTGTGTATGCAGGTGCCCTTTTATTTGGAGCATACATATTTAGGATTGGGAGTTCATCTTGGTGGATTTTTCCTTTGATGAATATGAAGTGTCCTTCCTCATCTTTTTTGATGACTTTGGTTAAAAATCGATTTGATTCGATATTAGAATGGCGAGTCCAGCTTGCTTCTTCAGATCATTTGCTTGGAAGGGTTTTTTCCAGCCTTTCAGTCTGAGGTAGTCTCTGTTTTTCTCTCTGGGGTATGTTTCCTTAGGCAGCAGAATGCAGGGTCCTCATTGTGTATCCAATGTGTTAATCTGTTTCTTTTTACTGAGGAATTGAGTCCATTGATGTTGAGAGATATTAAGGAATAATGATTATTGCTTCCTGTTATATTCGTATTTGAATGTGAGATTATGTTTGTGTGCTTCTCTTCTCTTTGTTTTGTTGCAAGACAAAAAAGTTTCTTGTTTTTTCTAGTGTGTGGCTTGCTTCCTTTTGTTGGGCTTTACAATTTATTATCCTTCGTAGGGCTGGATTTGTAGAAAGATATTGCGTAAATATGGTTTTGTCATGGAATATATTGGTTTCTCCATCTATGTTGAGAGTTTTGCTGGATACAGTAACCTGGGCTGGCATTTGTGTTCTCTTAGGGTCTGTATAACATCTCTCCAGGATCTTCTGGCTTTCATAGTCTCTGGTGAAAAGTCTGGTGTGATTCTGATAGGTCTGCCTTTATATGTTACTTGACCTTTTTTTCCCTTACTGCTTTTAATATTCTTTCTTTGTTTTGTGCATTTTGTGTTTTGACTATTATGTGATGGGAGGAGTTCTTTTCTGGTCCAATCTATTTGGAGTTCTGTAGGCTTCTTGTATGTTTATGGGCATCTCTTTCTTTATGTTAGGGATGTTTTCTTCTATGATTTTGTTGAAGATATTTACTGGTCCTTTGAGCTGGGAGTCTTCACTCTCTTCTAAACCTATTATCCTTAGGTTTGATCTTCTCATTGAGTCTTGGATTTCCTGTATGTTTTGGACCAGTTGCTTTTTCCATTTTCCATTATCTTTGACAGTTGTGTCGAGGATTTCTATGGAATCTTCTGCTCCTGAGATTCTCTCTTCTATCTCTTTATTCTGTTGGTGATGCTTGTATCTGCGGCTCCCTGTCTCTTCCTTTGGTTTTCTATTTCCAGGGTTGTCTCTCTTTGTGCTTTCTTTATTGCTTCTATTTCCATTTTTAATTCCTTTACCTGTTTGATTGTGTTTTCCTGGAATTCTTTCAGGGATTTTTGTGATTCCTCTCTATAGGCTTCTACTTGTTTATGTTTTCCTGCGTTTCTCTAAGGGAGTTCTTTATGTCTTTCTTGAAGTCCTCCATCATCATGATCAAATGTGATTTAAAATCAAGATCTTGCTTTTCTGGTGTGTTTGGATATTCAGTGTTTGCTTTGGTGGGAGAATTGGGCTCTGATGATGCCATGTAGTCATGGTTTCTGTTGCTTGGGTTCCTGTGCTTGCCTCTCACCATCAGGTTGTCTCTGGTGTTACCTTGTTCTGCTATTTCTGACAGTGGCTAGACTGTCCTATAGGCCTGTGTGTCAGGAGTGCTGTAGACCTGTTTTCCTGTTTTCTTTCAGCCAGTTATGGAAACAAAGTGTTCTGCTTTCAGGTGTATAGTATTTCCTATCTACTGGTCTTCAGCTGTTCCTGTGGGCTTGTGTCCTGAGTCCACCAGGCAGGTCACTTGGAGCAGAAATGTTTGTCTTACCTCTGGTCCCGGGCCTGAATTCACTCCTTGGGGGCTTTGTTTCAGCTCTCTGTGAGGGCGGCAATCAGAAGGGCCTGCCCCACCTTTTCTTAGGTCCCTGTGCACAGGGTCTCAGATGGCGTTAGGTGTTTTCCCCTAGAGTCAGAAATGTGGGAAGAGTGTAGGCTCTTCTGGCTTCCCAGGCGTGTCTGCCCCTCTGAAGGTTTAGCTCTCCCTCCCATGGGATTTGGGTGCAGGGAGCTGTTGACCGGGTCCCTTCAGATCTGGGTGGTGTCTGGACCGCAGGGGCAGTTCTCAGCCTTCTTAATGCTGCCACCCTTTAATACAGTTCCTCAAGTTAAGGTGACCCCCAAACAAATTATTTCACTGCTACTTCTTAACTGTAATTTTTCTACTGAGTTAGAGTGTAAATATCTGATATACAGGATATCTGATATGAGTCCTCCAAAGGGGTCTCGACCCATTGGTTGATAACCACAGTTATAAAAGAGTTTTGGAGGGCTTACACATCCAGAAAGTGAGTTCCTCCCAAAAGCAATTCTACCAACTAAAGTATATGAGCCTTTGGGGTCAGTCTCATTCAAATCACTTGATGATTTGAAAGGATTAGGAGGTATGGTTATGTTGGAAGAGGTATGTCACTGGAAGTATTAAGGTATTAAAAGCCAACACCAAGCACAGTCTCTCTCTCTCTCTCTCTCTCTCTCTCTCTCTCTCTCTCTCTCTCTGTGTGTGTGTGTGTGTGTGTGTGTGTGTGTGTGTGTGTGTGTGTGTGTGTGTCTACTGCCTACTGATCAGGCTATAAGCTCTTGGTTACTACTCTAGCTCCATATCTGCTTGCCCACATGCTCCTTGTCATGATATTCATAGAATAGACTCACCCTCTGAAACTGAAAGCAAGTCCACAATTAAATGCTTTATTTTTTTAACTGCCTTGCTCAAAGTATCTCTCTCACACCAATAGCACAGTAACCAAGACATATCCAAAAGCACCCTCACAGACACACTCAGAACAATGTTTGATCAAATATCTGAGTACCCCATGGCTCATACATGTTGCTATGCAAAGTTAATTGTTGTGCCAAAGCACCGACCTGTTCCGTTATCAGAATGAAGCACCAGGACTCTCAAGACACCTGTCACCTGCCACTGTGAATTTCTAGTTTTGTAGGGAACCTTTCTTTTTCTGAAGGAATGTTCTACAAGTACGGCTTCTTTCTGAATGACAGATGTGCCCCTATTAGGAACAAATTAAACTATTTGATGGTGGAAAGCTAACAGATTACAGATTCAAAGCAACTTGCTGGGCTTCCAACAATCCTAACCCTTCAGGTCCTTCACAGCCACTGTGGTCTATGTCTAGCTTCAAACAGAATGAAAGGCCTTCTGGTAAAAACTGGGGGTAGAAGATTACAACAAAAGGCACACCTTCCTTCTTTATGTAGTACTATGGTTATGAGAGTACTGTTTCAATTTCTCACTGTTCTCGCTAAGCATCCATGAGAAACAAATGAGAGGAGAAAGGATTTATTTGGCTCATCCCTCATGAAACCTGAGAGTTTTCAGCAGCTCTCATGTGGAAACAGAGGATGCTAACATCCTCAGGCTCTTCCCTTAAAGCCCATCTTAGTCTTTGCCCTATGAGATGATGCCACTCACATTCAGTGCAAAGTCTTCTTTAGTTGATCCCTCTCTGGAAACACTCTTACAGGTATACCCAAAGGTATACTCTACTAAACCCCTCGGTGCCCTCAATCCTATCAAGCTGACAATCAACATTAATCAGCATGTATCAAAAGTCTTTCACTATAAGATACAACTCAGAGTATCTTTACTGGATAGAAAAAGCAACCAAAATCTCCAAAAACATTATCACAAGGCAATTGCTGATGAATATCGTGGACAATAACAGCCAAGAAGTCATTGTTCACACTGAGATTGCAGAAAATACAAGGCCATTTCATCCAAACAGAAAGCTAGTGACCAATATAAAGCTTATCAAGTAGTCCTAGATTTAGTAGAAACCTTGCAGACTGCCATAACCCTCAGATAATGTTCTCTGAGCAATGGGTGAGGGAATGCAGGGCAAGCTTGGGGGCTTGGCTGGCCCCAGGCATCATGGGACAAGCAGAATAAGGGAAAGGTTTAGTCTATTCTCTCCAGGGGTCAAGTGTTGAGTTAACACTTGCACTTGAGTTACTCTTAGATGCTAAATAACCTAGATGTAATATGTGGCTTGCTTGGAACACCGAGTTGAAAGAGATCAAGAAATACCATTGCAGGAAGGAAGCAGAACTTGAAATAACTATACACTTTAAAGATATAGAAAGATTTAAAGAAGAAAAGACAAACGGACATTTTTATATGACGGACATATTCTGCAAGTGCAGAGAAGGACTTCTTCCAGTTAATGAAAGTTAAAAAGAGAAAAGAGCTGCCTAGGGTAGGGGCTTTGTGCTAGAGAGATCCAGCAGGACACACAGGCTGTCCTCAACCCATCCTCACCCTGTCAGAAGAGCCTAGTCTTGGCCTTTGGGGCATTGGTACAGCCAGCCATACTAGGGATATTTGGATTCAAGTATGAACTGACTACACAGCCTAGGAGTCTATTTGAATTGCTAATGTTAAAAAATGACCAATCCTTGTTTAAATGTTCTGTAGTATATGGTCTTTTGACTTTAGTAAGTGTACTTGTAGTCCTGTGGCCTTTTAGTTCTGGCCATAGCATGATGTCACCTAGAAGTAGAGATTAACTTAGCCAAGTAGTCATGGCAACTAATTAAGGAAAACAATACAGCAAAGTAGCTAGGTAATGGTACTGATACTGTTTGCATACCCTGATAGATAGAAAGAAACAATGGAGAGTCACCAGACCCTACCTAGTACTGCTGGCATGTCCCCCACCCAACATCTGCAAATGATCCTGGGAGATGCTAGAGTATATAGGAAATGGAAGGTAAACTGAAAGTGGAGCTCTATAATTCAGTTTCCATGAGACTGCCATAAATGGGGTATGAGACTTTGCAGTGGTGGCCTGTGATCTATAAGAAAGCCCAATAAATTCACTGGCTCACTAAGTTGAACTTTGGCAGACTCACTACTGTGGTCTGTCTTCAGTACCCTATCTTTAGTGAATGGGCACTTGTTCATATCTCCCAAAAGAAAAATTAAGGAAACAATACTAATCAAAGTTCTCCAGAATAGCATACCTTATGGATGTATGTGAACATAGAAAGATGTTTTAGAAAACTAGCTTATTCTATTGTGGGATAAGCAAGCCTGGCAGACCAGTCCTGCCATCTGGACATTCAAGGAAGGAAGAAGGTAAGGTGAGCCTAAAGACATTCCAGAGGCAGATTTCCCTGCTCCTCAGAGAATCTCAATCTTTTATTTTTTTGGTACCTCAAATGATCAGGGAAGGCCTCCGTCCCATGGTGAAACACGATCTGCTTTGCTCAAAATGTACCCATCCATTTAAATGTCAATCTTACCTATAAAATATCTTCACACTGACCATAATACTGATGTTTAACCAAACATCTGGCCACCACAGTGTAGTGGAGTTGATGTGTAATATTAGTCAGCTCAGTAAAGAAACAAGGAATCTCCATCTTTCTAATTTGGCCTTTCTGGCCTGAGTATTGGCTTTCTGGTTGCTTTTGGTCTTTCTTGAAGAAACATTATAAAGCAAATATTCTGAATGGTAAGATGTCTTGGTGGTAAGGCTACTAGCCATCAATGATCTGACCTCAAACATGACCCTGAACCCCACAAATTGTCCTCTGACCTCTACCTGTATCCTGTGGCATGTGCATACACATACACACAAACAAAACAAAGAAGCAAATAGCACTATTCCACCAACGTGAAGTAGAGCCATACCTCTGCTTCAATGGATCCTCTCCCTTGTTTTCTTGAAAGTTTTCTTTAAGATTTGTGCCAGTTTGCCTTCTGCCATTTGACAAGTTAGTCCCAAGATCACCTCTGAGAATACAACCTGTAAAGCAAGCAGCCTGGCAAGATACTTCTCATTAAACTCATGCTGAGTTTTTTTTTTTTTGAGAGGGGGTGTTTGACTCAAATATTTCTGAGCCTGCTTGCAAGCCTTCATGTAGCTTACTGCCTTGTCACCTGTCTGATGTGGGTGGGATGCAGATGACTTTCATTTAATATTAACCAAGCCACTCTCAGCTACTTGCTCTGTTCCATTGTCTGTCTCACTTCAACAAACAATAGAGTTAGCAAGTTGTTTAAAATCAATGGAGCTCAGAAGCATTTTTAAGCCATTCTGCCTTACACATGACTATCTGACGATTTTATTCAGCATGTGTTTAAAAGACACATACATACATATATACATACCAAACACACAAAACCCAAATAAACTATATATTTCTTAATAATGATCATAAAGCAAATGATCATTTTTGAAAGGAAAATACTAAAGTCAACGGTGGGGGGAGGTTGTTTTGCCCTAAGTTACTCATGTTGAACAGAAAACAATAAATCGAAGTAAGAAACATTAACCCATAGCCCATATATGTACCTGAGTAGAAACCACTGATTAAGAACAGTTTATAAAACTTCCTGATGAAAATGGCACCCTTCTGGACCTAAGTATCTTCTGAATTGTCACTGAAGACAAGCACAGAGGAAGATGACAGCATACTATGCCAGAAACTAAGATGTATATTTAAAAAATGTAGCATCTGACGGTAAGGAGAGTTGTATAAAGGACATCAAATCAAACATTTTGTGGTAAAACTGGCCTCCACTATTAGAAAACTAGCTTTCAGAAATAAATGGGCTAAAAGGAGACAGTAATGGTTTTCTGCCTTCCAGGAAAGGGTCTGAGTTACTGTAGCCTAGAAAAGGAAAAGAAACCCAAAATTGAAGCTTCCAGTATATTCATTCTGGGTATATACCTTAAAACAGAGTGATCCTTGAAATTCTGCAATAAAGAAAGATGTGCTGGCTGGGGAAGGGGCTATAACTAAAGCGGGGCTAGCTATGTTTGTGGTAGAGAAAGTAGAATCTCAAGTCAAGGACATGAACATCTCAAAGAAGTGCAGCACCTGGACATCTGAATGACACAGAAGATCAGCTACACTAAACTGAACAGAAAAATGCCTTTGCTTGTTATCTTTACATTAAATATAGGATTAAGGGCTGGGGAATGACTCAGTAAAGTATTTGTCACATGAGCTTGAGGATCTGAGTTCAGATCTAAAGAGCACTCATGAAAGCTTGTGCAGGGATAGCAGCCAGCTTGTAATCACAGCTATGGAGCATAATGGGGAGGGGAGGGATCTCCAAGCTAGCTGCAGTAGGAGATAGGTGAATCCCAAGTTCTAAGGGAAACTACACCTCAATATATAAGGCAGAGATCAACCAAGGAAGGTACCCAACATCAACCCTGGACCTCCAGGTGAACATACACTTGTACATACAACACATCACACACACACACACACACACACACACACACATATTTAAATTGAATCTATTGAATTGTCTAGTCATAGTGTGTATTTGATCATCTTTTAAAACACCCCAGGTTGTATACTGAAGTGTAATGAGAAAATGATGTCTGTGGTTTTGGTCACTTGATGGTAGAAAATAAAGACAGAATTGTTACCCTAAAATTTCTGGAAGCGTGTCTTCTGGGAATCCTTTACCATAAAGGATTTTTACCCAAATGCCTGCACGAAAAGTTCACTTCCTAGCAAAAGCCTCCTAGCTCAGACACTTCTGGATGAACATTCTCTTCCCATGTAGAATGAAGAGCACACCTCTGGAGTGGATCTGTTGCCATAGAAACGAGACTCATACCTGCAGGCAGCTTACACAAATGAGAAAACCAGGTGGGAATTGTGCAAAATGCAAAGCACCAAGCCACTATAGGATCATCCTCATTCTCATGATAGGACAAAGTGCTTCCAATAGTGTCAGACCTTCCTGTAGATAATAAAAAAGAAAACACAAATCCAGATTTGTATTTTTCACATAATTCATTGACTGTGAGATATACATTATTGTCACTGCTTTTAAACCAGGAAGTGTTTTACAATCAGTGGTGTCCAGCAATTATAATTTTCAGCATACTCTCTCTTCCTAGAAGTATATAAAGTAAAAGAGTGTCTTTTAATCATTTGTAGCACCTCAGATGTTACGATAGGATCTTCCAATAGCTAAAAGTTGGTAATGGATGCATGTGAAAGCTAATAAAAGAAAAAACACTGTAAAGTCAGAGTGAAATGAATCATGCATGTGTGAGCAACTAGTTCACAGTCTGTCCTTTAAAATATCTTCAGTGCTGAAAAGGTGGCTCAGTACATATCGTGTTCACTACACAAACATAAGGATCTGAGTTTGAATGTCTGGAACCCGTGTAAAAGCAAGGCACAGTACTGTGATCCCAGAACTCCAATGAAAATGACTGATGGAGACAGAATCTCTAGACGCCTCCTGAGTCAGGTAGTCTGTGATACTCAGTGGCAAAGAGCAAGAGATCTTGTCAAAAGGTAGAAATCCAGGTCAACACCCAAGATTATCCTCTGACCTTCACATATGTACCATGGCACATTAGTGCCCACACATGCACATGCGCATGCAGGCATGAAAGAGATGTTTGTAAAAGGCCTCTGCCATTTTTCTCTTGGAGACAGCTGGCAAAACTTATGTAACAATATTTAAGTCCCAAATCTCCTGCATAAATAGAACATCTCACCTATACCAATGATCAGAGGGTGTATGGAGTTAATCTTGCAAGTTTAACAACAACTCAATTGCAAAATTCCAAAGTAGTTTTTATTAAGATGGGGCTAAGCAACCTTCTACGATGGGTCTGGTAGGAAGGCAGGAATATGGTCAAAGACAGTTTGTAAGCACACAAGCTGTGTTGCAAATGGTTACTTCGTAGGTAGCAATGAATATCCTAGTAAGAGCACCAGTGGAAGGGGAAGCCCTGGGTCCTGCTAAGACTGAACCCCCAGTGAACTAGATTGTTGGGAGGAGGGCGGCAATGGGGGGAGGATGGGGAGAGGAACACCGATAAGAAAGGGGAGGGGAGAGGGATGTTTGCCCGGAAACCAGGAAAGGGAATAACACTCGAAATATATATAAGAAATACTCAAGTTAAAAAAAAAACCTATCAACACAGCATGAGTTCTATAACACATACATGAGTATACACACACATACACACTCAAGTGTGCACACAATGAGAGCAGTCATTTTAATTCATGAAGGAAAACGGGAATCAAAAAACCAGAAGAAACACAGTAAAGCAGTTTTCTAAATAAAACCGAAACCACAAGGAACTGTAACTGCAAATGGTCTCCAGAGATGATAATATATAACCCACTCTTACTAAGGTAGAATCTGGGAGGATATTGTTCTCAGGGGGAAATCATTGCCACAAGAAGCTTTTCTTCCTAGACAAGAAAGGTTTTAACTTGTCAAGGAAAGATAATTTGTGTCAGTTTTAAAATATCCCAAGTCACAGGAAGCAGTGGAAGACCCAGTGGCAATAAACTTCACCAATGTGCACATCTGAGATGGCTGTGGAGTCCCGCAGAAATCTTTCAATGCACAGCCAAAAAACAAAAAACAAAAACAAAACTATCTCAGCGGCAAAATGCATAAGCAAAAATTGTGAGAAAGGTGTACTAGTTATTGTGGTCGAATGTCTGACCAAAAAAAAAAAAAAAAAAAACTATCAGGAGAAGGGTCTGTGTTGCCTCATGAATTGGGAGGACAGGGGGGTCATCACAGTGGTCCTGGCAGCAGAAGCTTGAGGCAGCTGGTCATGAGTGTCTGCGATGAGGAGACAGAGGACCAGATGGATGCTTTCCTTTCCCTTTTTAAAACTCTCTTATTCAGTACAGTGCCCAAGCCATGGCATGGTGCCACCCACAGTTCAAAGTGAGTCTTCCCTCCTTAGCCAATTCTCTCTGTGAATGCACTCAAAGACATGCCCCAGTTTATCTCCTAGGCAATTCCAAATGCAAACCCAGTTAAACTGACAGTGAAGATGAACTATCACAAAGGCTATGGTTAAATCATTTATCAATTTTTTTGAGGAAAAATGTATTTCTAATGAACAAGTCTTTACTTAGCTCATCCCAAGAACCAGACCCAGAAACACACAGTTCCAAGACAGGGATCCTCTCCTCCAAGACTCCAACTTGGTGTTTTATCTAAAACAGTGAGTAGTTCTCAGCTTGTGGGCTAAGACCCCATTGTCGTCACATATCAGATATCCTGAACATCATAGATTTACATTGTGATTCATAACAGTAACAAAATTACAGTTATGAAGTAGCAATGAAATAATTTTATGGCCAGGGGTCATCACAACATGAAGAACTATATTAAAGGGTCAGCATTAGGAAGGTTGAGAACCACTAATTTTAAGGCTTACACATACACAGGCACACACACACACACACACACACACACACACACACATACACACATACACACACACAACCAGTTAGACAGTGTACCTTTATTTAAAAAAATCACAAAAATGTTGTGCCAATATGTAAATTTATTAAGAAATGTGCTGTTGGCAAATACAGAGTAAATAAAATGGCAAAAATAATATTGAATAGAATGTCCTTGAAAAGTTGAGCAATCTTACAAAATTTATAAACTGAACGCAAGTTGACTTTAAAGTTAATGGAAAAGAAAAGATAAATAGTACTATAATCATGAAAAAATAGCTTTGGCCTATATTAAAACGTACTGTAAAGTCAGAAATAAACAGTGATATACTGCTGTGTGAATAGATAGAGCAATAAAACAGTGTGGTGCACCCAGAAATACACTGAAATAAGAGTTAAAATACAAGAAGTTATATAAAGTATTTCATGCAAGTTGTTAAAAATGACAAATTTTCTTAAAGAAACAATTTGGGGACTACAGAGTAACCATCATGAGGGACACAAAATTAACTCTATATTTCATAGCATACATCATCAAAATCATTTTAGCTGGATCAGAAATTAAACTCTTTTAAAATTAAAATCATAAATAGTGCTATATAAAAATTTCGGGTTTCTTTATTGCAACCTCAGAACAGCAACGGTTATGCTAAATATAACAAGAAACTGGGAGTCATAAATTAAAGCATTGATGGCACTCTTGCTTCTGACCATGGAGGATTAGCTGGTACCTCATCAGTCTCTGCACCATGAAGAATTATAAAGATGTAAATAATACATGAAGAAACTCTTCTGAGACATTGAGCAACAAGCATAAGAAAATGTTAATTTCTGAGAGTAGGAAAATTCAGAAAGCAAGTGAAACTTGACTGTCCTACTGAGTTGAGGAAGCAGAAGTCAGAGTTCAGAGGACCTGAATCTATAGAAAAGACTTCAAAGAGCAAGGAAGACATGTAGGGCCTATGGCTGCTTTTGTCTATGATCCTGGGATGAGGCCTGGACTGTGCCTGCACAATACCAAGCCTTCCTAGAAGGCAGCAACATCAGGGCTGAGGAAGGAGAATGTTAGATCCTGATAAGATAAGAGCAGTGTTAGAGAGTTCTACTTGGAAAACTATTATTCTTCTTTATCGGGATCAACTACCAAAAAAAGGTCTTCCTAAGAGTAGACCTTCTAAAGTCACAGAAGAGAAACCTTGGAAGCTGAGATACCTTCTTTTGTGGTTAACTCCTGGGACTTAGAGGCATGGTTGAAATGTATCACCCAAGTAGGCATGAAATCAAATCTGCACTGGCTTAAATTTGGTAAGTCCTCCATTTCACCTTTTATCACCATCTGTATGATATGCATTAATAATCTTCAAAGGAAAATAACAAAATCCGGAGTCTTTGCATTTCATTATTCCAATTGTCCAATATTCAATTAAAAGGCCAGTAAAAAATGAGCCAAAACAGGGACTGTACCACAAAAGAAGAGAATGGTGGTCTGAAAATGGCCCCCAGAGGCTCATATATTTGAATGTCTGGTTCCCAGTTGGTAGACTTTTTAGGACAGATTAGGAAGTGTGACCTTGTTGGAGGAGATGAACCTCTCTCTCTCTCTCTCTCTCTCTCTCTCTCTCTCTCTCTCTCTCTCTCTCTCTCTCTCTCTCTCTCCCTCCCGTGTGCTTATGGGTCAGATGTAAGCTTCAAGATGCTGCTCCAGCACATGCCTACCTGCCTGATACCATGCTCCTTACCATGATGGCCATGGACTCACCTTCTGAAGACATAAGCAAGCCTCCCAACTCAATGCTTTCTTTTATAAGTTGCCTTGGTTATGTTGTCTCTTCATAGCAATAGAAAGGAAATTAATACAGTCAATAAAAACAAATCAAGGTAACCTAGATAATGTATACAACAAGGACTCTATACATTGACAGTATGCTGTGTAACTATAGCAGTAATATCTCATTCTTTTGAATTTTTGCAAAGTGTGTCTCCTAATCTCCAATGGTCTAGTATTTGGGTATTTTGACCAATAAACTACATTATAGGATATCTTAGGCAAGGTCATAAGGAGTCTACCTATGTCACCATAATGTGAGCTATTAATTCATAAAGACACACTACATGGAAAAGTCATGTGTATGTGCTAGGTTTGACAGTCCAACTGAGTCGACATCCCTTCTTAGGTTGGCTCTAGTTCACAAGTGATATGATTATTGTTCACGTCAATGTTCACCTGTGCTATCTAACCCAGTGTGGAGAGAAAATGATAGAAATTATTCAATCTACTGAACAAGATGAGGGATGATAAGACTAAAGAAAATAAACACATTCTTGGTATCTTGAGGGAAAATATTAATAGTCTTTATACATACAATGAAATTCAGGGGAATAAAGTAAAGGTGAGGCAGGGAAAAAACACTTAAAATTATGAAAACTTTTGAGAATTGATTTAAAAAGCAAAACCATGATGTACATAGCCAGGAAGCTCAATATAATTGAAGAAGATTAACTATAAAGAAAACCATGTACATGTATAATGTAATAGTAAGCTGGCTAGTTTTATGTCAACTTGACACAAGTTATAGTCATTTGAGAGAGAGAAACCTCAAGAAACTGCCTACATAAAATTGGGCTGAATATAAACCTGCAGGGCATTTTCTTAATTAATGATTAATGTTGGAAGGCCTAGCTTATTTTGGGAGGTGCCACTGCTGGGCTAGAGGTCCTGAGTTCTATAAGAAAGTAAGTTTGACAAGCCAGGAGGAGCAAGACAGTTGCCAGCACTTCTATATGGACTTTGCATCAGCTCTTGCCTCAGGTTCATGATCTATTTTGAATTCTTACTCTGACTGCCTTCCATGATGAATTGTTTATTTCTAAGTGAAATAAATCCTTTCCTCCCCAAGTTGCTTTTGGCCATGGTATTTTAGCATAGAAATAGAAATCCTAATTAGGTCAGTAATCTACAGCTTTCTAATTGGACTTAAAACTTATTCAACAAAAGGGAATCATGGCTGGTACTGGAAACCTATCCAACCACTTAGAGCTAGTAAAGTCACAGATCTTGCAGGAGACTTACAACCACCACTTTGTTAAACCAGAATAATTCCTAAAAACATTCTAAACATTTGTCCTTATACCCAAAGAAAACTGTAGTATTCACCCTTCATCAAGGAAACTTCTTTTTGCCACAGGAGACCATTACAGAAAACCACAACCAAGCAAAATGCAGAGTTGAGAAGACAAGTCCCAGTGGATACATCTACAAAACACTCTTTACCAAAGGTTAAGAGATCATTGTGGAAGAGGGTGTGGAAAGATTGTGAAGGCCAGAAGATCAGGGACTTTGTTGTGCACAAACTGCTTATACATGAGCTGATCAAAGACAAGAACAAAGATATGTTAAAGAGAGCAGAATAGGGGGTGAGGAAGAGGGCCCATGGGGCTTCACCTTACACAAAGAACTAAAAAATATTGAGAGCAGTCTCCTGAGAGATAGTATTCTCCTGAGAATAGTGTTCTCTCCAGAAGATTGCCCCAACTGTTTATCCAAAACCAAATAGTCAGCTCTGAAAACATACATATAAGTAACATTATACAAACTGAGAAGGGTGTGTGTGTATGTATTTAGGAATACATTTGTATATGAATATGTCTACACATATATAAATGTAACAACAATTAATGAAAAGGGGGCCATGAATTTTCAAGAAAGAAAGGAGGAATAAAGGGGAAAATAATGTAATTATATTGTAATTTCAAAAACAACTAAGCCTTTCTAAAAAAATAAAGAAAGCCATACATTCTAGTATTTGTTATAAAATTGCACCAAAGATTAAGTTGAAAATCAGCCACAAAGGGAAAATCACAAATTATAAACAAGGGGACATAGACAGCAGTGCCTAGAAGATTCTTCTTGGGAAGTAGTGGCAGGAATCTACTAATGGCAGCTCCCAAGTCATGAAAGAGGAGCTATTATAGCCAGAAAAAAGTAATCTTAAAATACGAGGGTTACATATGATTTCTCAGAAAAATTCCAAGCTAGAAGTTGTTGCCAGTAGACTTTTACTAAACACAGGGATGGCAGGTGACCTTCAATCTGACAAAAAATGACAGCAGTGCAAATCTGTATGGCAGAATCTAGAAGAAGGAAGGAATGCAGAAATAGCCAGGAAATGAAAAAATCATGAAGTATGTCTTCCTTCTCTGATCTATCTGAAGAACTGTTTGAGGTAAAGATAGAGAAGTAAAAGGCAGGAAAGAAAGTGTATAGAAGACGTAAGTGTAATTAATCACATTTACATAAGTCACATAGCAATAAAATTAACATAATATCAAAAGTGTGATCCCGTCTTAAAATTTTGAGTATTCTCCAAATGTTCACTCAGCACACATGATCATTTGTTCAGTGTTAGCCTGCGATTTCTATTTAGACGAACTAGTAGTGTTGATAAGGGATGAAGCTTCTAAATACATGGGTGTGCTCAGACACTGCCCTTCTCTGTGTGTCAAATATGCTTCACTAAACAGCACACTCTTTCTTCCTATTCCCGATGATCAGCTTGTCTTAGAAGCAATGCAAATATGAAGTCTAAAACAACATAGACAATCCTTTTCCTTTCAATAATTCGAGGTTTTGAAAAGGTGGGGACAATGACAGGATCTTACTATGCAGCTAAAATGACCTTAAATGGGAGATCCTCCTGCCTCAGCTTCTCAAAGGCTGTAAGTGTAGTCATGCCCTACCATACTCACTCAATAATTTGATTTTCAATTCATTTATCATATGAGATGTCTATAAAGCCTGGTGAATACAGGTGTGCAAAATTTCTGTCCCCTCTAATAACCCTTACCAAACAGGTAGAGGCAGAAGATTTTAGTCATAGGAAGCCATATAGAGTAGGTAAAGGACCCTCCCAATAGAGAATTGGCTGGTTGGGCAGCAGGGCCAGCAGGAAACTTCAAAACCCACTCTAGAGGCCTGGCCAAACATGCTCTTGTGGTCAGGAGCAGCAGAAACATTTCTCACCTAGAGCACTTGCCTGAGGTTCATTCCCTCTGTGTTCTGCTCTACTGGTCCCTTTGAAAGAATTCTGCCTAGTTGAAGGCAGGGCTTACTGAGACCAAAAAGGAAACAAACTTGTTTTCCTAGAGCAATAGGGCATATGTGGGCGGCATGGCAACAGAACAAACAGCAAGGCTTTAGTGTATCCTGGATTCCTACACTGGTTATCTCTGGGTTCTGTATATCCGTTCTCCTCTGTGAGATGCTACCAATTAGAATCCTGGCCTCCACCATTATAGAAAAGAGCATGCCAGTGCCTCCAAAACTGTCAAGTACAACTCTCAAGTGACTGGCAACCTCAATATTGGGAATCCATCCAAAAGAAAGGAATTCAGTGTACCAGTGAATCTTCAGGCATCTCTGAAGTCCCTGTTTGTTGCATACAAAATAGCCAAGACAAGGCATCAGCCCTTGTGTCTAACAATGAATGAATGGTCTTTAGACCATGTAGCATGTGGCAATGTATAAGTCATAAAAGTGACAGAGGAGCCAGACCCAGACAAACGCTGTGTGACCTCATTCAGACTCCTATGTGAAAGTTTAAAATGTTAAGTTCACAGAGGAAATTAGTGCGAAGAAGCTAAATAAGCAGAGAGGAGGAGACAGAGAGAAAGGGTAGAAAGTGAGGGGCAAAATGCAATTCACCTAGAAGGACAAATTCTAGTAAAACAAATGCTTATTGCATATATTTAAATAGAAAAGTTTAGAGCTCCAGTGAGTATTCATCTCCATGGTCATTTTGATGGGGTCTGGAGTCTGGCAGGAAGTTGCAGGATGGAATAAATGAAGATCCTACATCAATGCACCATTTTTTGCCTGCATCCACCTCTGGCTGGTGAATGCATCTCTGTTGCTCCTGCCCCTGAGCTGTATCCTTCTTTGACATCAGACTACAGCTTCTTTGGGTTCCAGTGTAGATTGAAGAGCAATGATTTTCCAGGAATCTTTCCAGCCTTTGGCATCAGACTGTGAGTGCTGAGGCATTCGGTTTCATAGGCAGAGCAGCTGTGGGGTTGTCAACCTCTTCCTACCACATGTAGACAGCCAGTGCTGTGCAACTCAGCCCTACCGGTTATACGCCATTCTAGCATTCTCCCTCTGTGTCTGTGTCTCTGTCTCTCTCTCTCTCTCTCTGTGTGTCTCTCTCTCTCTCCCTCCCTCTCTCTCTCCCTCCCTCCCTCTCTCTCTCTCTCTCCCTCCCTCCCTCTCCCCCTCTCCCTCCCTCCCTCCCTCTCTCTCTCTCTGTATTCTATTGGTTCAGTTCTCCTGAAGACAATTAGACCAAGTTAGAGCTAATTGTGAGTAGGACTATAAAGAAGAGTTTATTGTATCTAACAGGTGATAGTCTGTCATTAAGGGAAGAAATTAGGGCAGAGTGTAGCTTGGGGGCTTAGTTGTTGATCCATTGTTAGCCAGCTTTCTCATATGACCCAGGACTACCTGCCCAGGTGCCACCCATGGTGGAGTGGACTTTCCTATATGTATTAATAATCAAGACAATTTCCCATAGGCTGACTAGAGAAATTGTTCAGCTGAGGCTTCTAGGATGACTCTAGGATGTATCAATTTGACTGTTAAAGCTCATTAGTACAACAGCCTAATGGCACACCTGTAATCACACACACACACACACACACACACACACACACACACAATGGAGCACACACTGGAGCTGAAGAATCTCCAACCAATAAAGAACCAAGATACAAGCCACACCCCTGTCACTAGAGAAGTTTCTGAATCCAGTTAGTTCACCCAGCCATGGTTAGGCTGGAACTCCTTTATTCCCATCTCCCCCAGCCATCTACATGTTGTATTTCTCATCGCAGAGTAAAGTCCTTTTGACAACAGCCAGTAGATCCTGTAGCAAAGCCCAGTTCTTTCTCAGTAAGCTGACCCCTCCCTGTGAAAAGCCCTCGGGGGCACTTATTTTGCAGCTAGTGGCTTCCCATCGACCTTCTTAAAGGAGTTGGGGCTCTCTGGATTCTCTCCACGTGAGTGGCTAATGGCCCAACTTCAGGAGTCTGGGGAGGGACTTTAGACTAGAGGATAATCCTATGGCTTGAAAAACTCTTCAAAAGAGATGACATTTATTTGAAAAGATAGGCTCACACAACACAAAGGTGAGCATGCGCAGAGCCTAGGTCATTGATGGCAGGGGCAGCTTCAGCCTGTGTGGAGACCAAAGGCAATGAAGGTTTCCAGGGAAACGACTCTACCTGCCCATACCTTCCAGGGTCATCTGGAAAGACACTGGGCTGGTGGATAAGCCTCAGCTGTCAGTCTGAATCTGTACTGCTTTGCAGGGAAACAAAAAAACAGAAAAGATGAAGACACAGACATACACAGAGAGACTACAACTTTTAAAATAAACTCATTCTTTCAAACTACATAATCTTCAAACTTTGTTAAACCTCACACCAGAAACTACACTCTTCTCATTTCTCATGTTTGATTTTAAATGGAATGACTCATTTCTCATTGTTTCCCATAATCCAAATTCAGATGTGAGTAATTTTAACAGCAAATGAACACACACACACACACACACACACACACACACACACACACACACACACACACACGTGCACACACCCAGGGGAATAAATGAACACATACACGTATGCATACATGCACATGTGGAGGTGGGTGGCTGCCCTGCCTTTGTTAACAGTGAAGGATGACTACCTGAAGAAAATAGTGTTTGCACAAGGAGGGAAACAATCGAATTATCTTTACCTTTTGCTGACCGAAGGGAGCATGTTTCTAATGCCTCATTGTCTTTTTTACTCTTCTGAGCTAAATTTTCCTATCTTAGTGACTCTATTGATGGATTTCACCAGTTCCTCTAAAATCTCCCCACCTCCCTCCCTGCCTTCCTCCCTCTTCTCCTCCTCCATCCTTCTCCAAGTTTTCCTCTCCCCCATTCCCCGTGACTGTCACTAGAGAGTAGAGGATGACAAGTTCTCAAAAATGCTGGCCTGGAGATCAGAACATGTCTCCTCTGCACTTGGGTTTCCATTTATCCCACTAAATTTCCTTTTGGTTAATTTTTACAGGGGCCAAAAGAGTTCATTTTCCAAATGGCTGACAGAAAATGTATTCCACCTTGGCAAATGAATTGGCACTTAGTGTCCACTTATTGCTACCATGATAAAATCCGTACTGTGTGAGATCTCACTGGGCAATCTGAACTCTGTTACTCTAATAGAGTAATTGGTAGAGCAATCAAGAAATACTGACCCACCTTTAACGCCCATCTAGATCCAAACATGGCTGTACCTTAAGTGTACCTGACATATATTAAACTCAGCTTGAACTAAATCACCTTTCGGCAGGATTTGCAAACATCAAGCGGTAATCTTTGCTCTCTTAATCTGGCTCTTCTGCTGATTTGTCGGGATATAAGCCTGCCACCACCACCTCCCCACCACCTCACCCTCTAAATACACACACACACACACACACACACACACACACACACACGCCTCCTTTCTCAGCCAATAAACCAGCAATAATAGATGTGTCTAGCACTCAGAAATGGCTGCAAGACACTCCTTTGTTTCTGGACAGCATTTTGCAAGTGATAAGCTTGCTTGAGGCTTGAGATGTCAGAATGACATTTCAGCACAGGTTATGAAAGTGGACATTTCTTTCCTTTCTATTTTACAACCTCTTGACATCGCCAACGATTCCTGTCCTGTGTGATCCACAGCTTCACTCTGGGCATATGCTGCTTTGCACTCTGGTTTGAGCATTTGCGACTTTCCCCACAACTCCACTGTATTCTCACGAGGCTAAGACAACTACATCTGAAGGGATACATACTGGGATCACACAGTAGGTGAGGCCATGGGATAAACCTTGGTAATCTCACTATTAGAATTTATGCTCACTTCTCAGAACAACATCTTTTCAAACAATGCACAGTATGTGAGACAACCCCATTCCTGGGGTGTTCTAAATGGACTTCTACACTCAGCAAAATACAAACCCCCTTTTTCTAAAGTCACTGGAGGGCACACAACTCTGCCCCCTGGCTGCTTCCTACACCACCAACACCCGTGGGAGACATCCAAGGCACCAAAAGATGACAGAAATACCATGACAAGTTATTCAGCCTCCAATAGAAATGGCTAGAAGAAAAAATGCCAAGTAGAGAAATAGGTGAGACTGGGCCCTGTTTACCTTCGGAATGGAGAGTAGTGTTCACTCTTGCCTTGAACTGGAAACTCCTTTGTAAATAAAAGAGTTCAAGCATCTTCGTGTGATATCTGATATATCCCCTTGAACCTACACAGTGTGGACATAGGGATAGAGAAAAACCCTTAAACTTGCCTAAGACTTATTTCTCTTGGAGACATCATTATGATATAGGTTGTGAAACTTACAAGTGTATAGACTAAGTTCACTGTAGGTCTCAGGTGATGGGCCTCAACAAATAAACACACCTCCCACCCCAGGAAGCATTCACAGGGCTTGAAACAATAGCCAAGCAAATAGAGCCAAGGCTCACAGCCTTTTCTTTTTCTTTTTCTTTTTCTTTCTTTCTTCTTTCTTTCTGTTTCTTCTTTTTTTAATTTAGGAAACATCTCCACAGTGTCAGTTGCCTTGAGCGCCCTCATGTGTCTCAACAGAGGAATGTCACCCAAGGTCTTCCAACTGGTTCTTGGATGCCACACACCTCTTCAGGCTTGACTCAGGGACTTCTTCGCAGATGGAAGATTCACTAAGCGACTCTGAGGAGCATACCCTCCATGATCCTGAGTGACATCACAACTCAGATCTGGAGGAATGAGAAGAGGAGGGAGGCCAATTTCAACTTGTCTGCTCTGGTTTAGACCCCGTCAGGTCATCTTATCTTTTTCTCTTTTCCTACCCTCATCCTAACTCACTGTACCTGGAAGGGCAGGGCTCCAAGCACGAATATTTTCTCTAGCACTGTGGCAGCCTTGCTACTATAACAAGCAGATCTCAGGCTTTTCCACAGCCATAGCAAGGTGACAGTAAGCCATGTTCCTTCCCTAGTATCTTCTCTTTGGGTCCCAGTTTCCTCTTTCTGCCAGCTAATGTGTTTCTGCATCCATGCCTGGCATACAAGAGAGAGTCATCTAGTAAACGATAAACAAATCCCAAACCTATATGTTGTGCTCCAGTCCACTTGCCTTATAACATTTCCAGAAAATACTTAAAACATACATCTCTTAGCAACCAGCTTTGGGTTTCCTGGAGCACAGAAAAGGAGGAATAAATCTGCATTCTCCATTGTTGCTGTCCAGAACTGGGTACACGATGGCCATCCATAAGCCAGAAGGGGTGGGAATGAAGGGCATAGCAAGTGAGGGAGCAGGTACACAAAATGAGTTTGCTTTCTTAATGTATTTTCTTTTCTTGCTGCCCCCATCCTTGGTAGAGTTTAAAGTACATGCAAGAACCAAATTCACTTGGGAATTCAAGGTCTACATGAAACCCCTATATGGGAAAAATAAACTAAAAAGAGGAAAATATTTCCCCCTCATCTTCCTCCTTCCATTTATCTCCAGGTTAGGAGGACCTGAGTTAACAATGTAGCAGAAAACACACAGGCCAGGAATCACCATAGAAGAGTAGTCCAACTTTGGTCAGTATGTCAGACCAACCTGGCCGGGCTTTGAATCCTCTTAACAGAAAATTCACCAAGAAACACACTGTCCTGGGCTCCCCTCACCAAAAAGGCAAAGAGCTGTTCCCTGCTCAGCTTAATGCTAGCCAAACCCAACAAAGCCTTAGAGATTTTTGGCTTAATCTTCTCGCTGAACTCAAGCCAACACTACACGAGAGCAGCCAAAGCATCATCACCCAGCCTTTGCTGTTGGCGACTTCTCTCTCATGCTTCTTAGCACTTTCTTGGCTTGAGGGCAGTAGCAGAGGCACCTTTCCTTCCCATCCACTGCCCTCACAGGCACCTCCAACTGTGTAGCTTGGCTTTGGAAGGTTCCCCACCCACTGAAAGTATAGTCAAGACTTTTGTTAGGTAATCTACAACCCTAGTCGAATGCCAGGAAACACCTGCCTTATGGAAATGTTAGATATTTCTTGCAATTAAAAAACTCATAGCCAAAAATAAGTCAGGAAACATCTGATGTACATGACTTACCTAACTTGAAAAGGGGTCTTTTCTAAGAACATCCTTAGGTTGTTGGTCCCTAAGATGCGTTTATTCAAAGCACCTCTCATATCAATCCTCCTTCCTTTCTTCCTGTCACCATAGCAATCTCAGCAACCCAGATGCTCCTGAAGCTCCTACCTTTCTTCTGCAAGCTGCTGCCTGGATGCTGACAAGCTCTTCCCCAATCATAACCTTCCTGTTAAAGAGCCCTAATGCCTCCTGTTATAAGATAAAACTCAGACTCTGAAAACCAACCTCCAGATTCTTCTGTATTCTCTCAAACCCCAAGGAAAAGTTGCAAAAGAACCTGTATATCAATCACCAGGGTTGCCAAGTGTTCTAGACCCACCATCTCAAATTCCAGCACACAGCACAGAGATGGTAGATGTTCAGATATGCTCAAACTCTGGGTCTGGGAAGGAACTTGGCTTTGGGTACTCATGTCTGCCATCAAATCCCTCCATTGACATCCTCAGGTACAGAGGCATTTGTGCATGCTGCTTGCATACTAGTGTGACTGATCACCACTGTATTTCCTTGAATGTCTACCTGTTGTTGTGAAACACTTGGCACAATTTACAACTAACCCCTGGATAGGTAGCTGTAAGTAAGCAAAATAAGAAGTGAAAAGTTAATATCAAACAACACACACACACCCGCACACACACACACACACACACACATATGCACGTGAACACTCAGAGACAGACCTGATTCTGGATATGATTTGTAATGACAGAATTGGTTTTTTTAAGTTTTCATTTGAAGTTTCAGTACTGAACCTGAAGCCACTGGCTCTGTTTCTTCCCAAGACCATGCTGTCCAAGTCCGGAGAATCACCAAAGACCCCTTTTCAGTTAACTCCTGAAAAATGTTCAATGTTTTATTGTTTAATCCTTTTGCCTCACCAGTCCCTTTAATGACCACCTTCCTACCCTGAGACGTCCTCTCATGGATCATTAACCTCCTTCACAACCTAAGGACAAGCCTTCCTGTTGCCCACACTCCACTTATATTAGGAGCTGCCATGTTGGGCTTGATTTGTGATTCCACTATAATTTTCCTATTAACTCTCTCCAGTTTATCAGTCTCCTCTCCTACACATTCTGGTCTTTCTCTACCCTTTCTTCCCAGTCCCACCCCCTGCCTCTTCCCCAACTCCCAAGAAGTGAACTGGTTTACCCAGCAGGTTTAGTCTTGCTTTGACCAGCTCATTGTTTCAATGTGATTATGAAGCTGCTGGGCTTGAATCCACAGTTTATTAATTTTCAGGCATTTGCCATTCCCTCTGTAGAGTGTCGTGTGAGGAGTAGGTGTGTGTGTGTGTGTATGTGTGTGTGTGTGTGTGCGCGCACACACACACACACACACACAGAGACAGCAACCAACACTCCTAGAGTTGGCAGAGTCTCTGAAGACTAAGAAAACACTGTTGATTAGTGATCCAGGACCAGGGATGCAGACAGTTTATAGAGCACAGGCCAGTGTGCAGGAAACTGTGGTCTCAATCCCCAGAACCACACAGTGGTAGACCCCTGATATTTCAGCATGGAAAGATGGAGACAGGAGGACAGGAGTTCAAGGTCACCCTCAGCTATACATCAAGTTCAGCCTAGGCTACACGAGACCTTGTTTTAAAATTGTATGTCCCCGGTGAATCATATTATTTTAGAGATGTGTGGAATACGATTTGAGAAGAGGAACAGCAAGGTGGAAGAACATGGCCAAGGTCATAGATTTAATAACTAGGAGAGCTGAGGGAGGAGCTGGGAGCTAGAGTTACAGTGCCTCAGTTCACTAGGCTCTTGTATGCATCCTTCTGCCATGCCTCACACAAATCAGTGAGAATTCAAGGTGTCCACAGAGCACAGCAAGGAATCAGAGCTGCATACTGTAAGTGAACACGAAAAAAAAAAAAAAAAAAAGATGTTGAGCTCCTACAGAGAACAGCTTACTAAAATTAGAGAGTTGCTATAGTGTGATTAAATTCAAATCTGCATCACATCTCCCTACCAAGCATCCAACATGCGTTCCTCCTAGTGGTTCACTTGAAAAAAAAAATCAAAGATAAATTTCATAATTGCCTTGAAGAGCTTTTCAAGTGATTTTCCTTTTGGCTTGATCAATACAGAGTTATCACTTCAGCGTGTGAAAATAGCTTTTCCACACATCCCTGCGCACACAGTCACACACACACACACACACACACACACACACACACACACACACACACACACACACACACACATAAATCATTGGCACCAGGTACTTTCAATTTGCTGGAAAATATTTCTAAGAAGTCAAAAAGCTCCAGCTGAATAAGCGTGCCTGCCTATTGGCTAAAAGGACCAGTTGAAGGATCTGATTGGTCCCTGATCCTGAGGACCGATAAGACGACTATAAAATCCCTGGGTGCAGCTCTTGGGCCCCCAGTTTGCAAAAGCCAGTGGTGTAAGAAGCAGCAGCAGCAGCAGCAGCAACAACAACAGCAGCAGTAGCAGCAGCAGCAGCAGCAGCAGCAGCAGCAGCAGCAGCAGCAGCCACCGCCGCCGCTTGCCAGCCAGCCACACAGCCACACAAAAATTCCTCCTCAAATCCTCACCTAAGCTTTCAGTATATCCAGATCCACATCTTCACTCAAGCCGGGAGAGGGAAAGAGGAAAGGGGGGGAGGAAAAAAAAAGCCAACAACTTAGCGGAAACTTCTCAGAGAATGCTCCAAAACTCAGCAGTGATTCTGGCGCTGGTCATCAGTGCTGCTGCAGCTCACGAGGCGGAACAGAATGATTCTGTGAGCCCCAGAAAATCCCGGGTGGCGGCTCAAAATTCAGGTAAGCAAGCAAATTCAGGACCGGTTTCTCCCCCCAAAGAGCTGTCCTCATTTGCCTCTCCTCACTTTTGCATGTGTCTCTCTAAAGGCTGATCTCAGTAATAAATGTGCTTCTTGCCTGCTGATAGTGAACTGCCAGTGTAATCCAATAGCCTTAGGAAGTGGAGTTCCTTTGTTTAATAAATTGCATGCAACTAACGAAGAAGCTGGGCGCTCTGCTGAGGGTATTTCATTGCATAAGCCTAGCCTGACTGCCTGAAATCTGGCACGTACCCTCTTGTTGGGGGGAGGGGGCGGGGAAAGGCTTGAATGTTGGCACGCCTCACAGCGACTCTCTCTACTCCACAAGCCTGTGTTAAGGTGATGAGTAGCTTACCTGCTGCTGTCCCTCTCCCTGCTCCTTTAAGACCTTGTAACTTGACATCTCTACCTCTTCAGACAGCACACAGACAAGTCCCCTCCTCACACTGATTTGTGGTACCATAGCCCTCAAGTCTGAAAAAAGAAAATTTTTTCAGGGCACATTTAGAAAGAGGGAGACCTATACACCCCATTCCCTGCATGCCTGCCTGTCTCCTTCCTCGCTCTCACGGGTCTCCATTCAATCGCCCATGCAACCCATGAGCCCTAGAAGGAAGTACATTTGTGAAACGAAGCATTTTTTTTCTCCAGGGGGAAGGTCTTACTTTCCGCCCGACTCCCGCACCAGTTAACTGTATATGGTCTTGGCCTCCGGAGAAAAGAGGCATTAGTACCCCTATGCCCCTTGACTTCTGGTTCCTCGCTCACTCCTCTCCCCAACTGTTAACAGAGATGGGACCCCCGCAGGTGTCAAAATGCCGCAGATGCTCCCCCTTGGAAGAGCGCAGGTCCCTGCCAGAGGAGGCCTTTTGCCTGGCTTCCTTTTGTACTTAGTTGCTATAGTGATGCTGTGATTCACAATTCGAGCTTGCCTAAAACAATAGCAGCTCTAATGCATATTAAAACTGCTTAAAGCAAAGTTATAATTTGAACCCGTGGAAATATATAATTAGGGAAATGACTTGTAACATCCCAGAGGCTGCGGGTGGTGGGAGGGGGGCGGGGAAGTCTAACCTAACCAAACCATGCTTTTGATCTGGGAGGAGAATCTTACGGTATGAAGGCTACAGATCATTGCTTGCTGAGCTGCCTGCCAGAACACCCCTCCTTCTGTGGGAGAGAAATTACTTTTATGGCAGATCTTATCCAGAATGCAGAAAGCCTGGTGCAAGTTCTTTGCGGTTTTCTTCCAGCCTTTCACAAGGAGTGCCCTGGACCCATCACTCCACACCTGTGTTTCTCCTTTTTGAAAAGAAGCCTTTTTAATATGAGAGATTATTCATACCTCTAAGCACCAGGCTGTATGTAGTTGGAGGGCTGGGGTGGATACAAAGAGCTCAGATTTCTTTCTGCCAATGCCTGCCATCATGGGTTAAAAGCCCTCTTTGGGATGGGTCTCCCTCCAAATGGACTCAGCAAATTATTCTCTGCCATTTAGATTAAAATACCAAGCTTTTTTACTTCAGACTGCATTTTCCAGAGAGCAGCTAGATTCTCTGGTCCTCCCCAACCCCATCATGAGCCTGACCTTCAGTCACTGCCATGCTTTCAAGTTCCAAGGAACGACAGCCTCTGATCCCTGTCACCACCAAAGGCACTGTACTATGCATGACAAGGTCTCTAACGTTATTTCTCTAGCCATCAAAACGCACAGAAGGGTGAGAACCAGAAAGCATGTGCCTTGGGGGTAAGGCACCACTCCTATTCTGACTCTTAGAAGGAAGAAGGTCCTGCCTGTCCCCTTCCTCACCCCACTTTTATTCCAACTGTTCTATCTATTGAAACCCAAGTCGAAGTCCAATGATAAGTCCAGATCATGTGCCCTTGGCATTGGCCTCTATACCTCCTAGATTCTACCCAGAGCCCCTCTGCTTGACCCAGACTGGTTCTGCTTGTCTCTTCCAGCTGAAGTGGTCCGCTGCCTCAACAGTGCCCTACAGGTTGGCTGTGGGGCTTTTGCATGCCTGGAAAACTCCACATGTGACACAGATGGGATGTACGACATTTGTAAATCCTTCTTGTACAGTGCTGCTAAATTTGACACTCAGGTAACTGGACCTTGGCTTCTGCTCCCACTGGCTGATTGTCTTTTTAACAGAGTACTTATTACTCTTCTTAAGAGCCCATTTTATAGAGAGCCAACCTTGCATCCCAGCCTCCTAACCAAAAGGCTCATCCCAGGCTCTCTCTCTCACACACACACACACACACACACACACACACACACACACACACGTGAGGGGCATATGCACAGTTTAAATCAGAAATAAGGGGTTGACAGAGGCTGGCTTATAATATGAGGGATGACTAGCAGAAAAGCATGTTTTCTTTGAAAAGAAATAAAAATGTTCTCCTCTGAATGACCTAGCATGCTATCTGAAATTCCCAGTTAATCAGTCTTAATCCCAAGAACAAAAAACTGATTCTGACCATCTTCACACCTTGGAAAAGTTGACAATGGCTCCCTCCCATCCCATTTCCTATCTGTGGAGCTGAGTGTTCAAGACAGTCCAAGAGAAAAGAGATTTTTAATTCTTAGCCATGCTGTGAAAGCCACTCGATCCCCTTGAAGGCTTGTGTGTCATAGACCCAGACCTCTTTCAGAAGGCCAAAATAACACTTATCTTCTTATCCCTGCTAGGGAAAAGCATTTGTCAAAGAGAGCTTAAAGTGCATCGCCAATGGGATCACCTCCAAGGTCTTCCTTGCCATTCGGAGGTGTTCTACTTTCCAGAGGATGATCGCCGAGGTGCAGGAGGACTGCTACAGCAAGCTCAATGTTTGCAGCATTGCCAAGCGCAACCCGGAAGCCATCACTGAAGTCATACAGCTGCCCAATCACTTCTCCAACAGGTATCCTGAGGGTCCCCTTCTTCACAACGTGGGGGTTAGGATGGTAGTTGGACACCATAGCCAGAGCAGCAATCTTTCCCTCTGGTGTTAGAATCTTCCTACACAGCTAGCAGAAACATGGTTTGCAGTTTTCCTGGGTGAGTTTCCTTATCCACTTCTTACCATAAGGAAACAATGAAGCTTCTGGAAAGTACCTTTTGAGACATGAGATTTGGCTGAAACCATGGTAGAGACACAGAACAATGGGCCATGATTTAGAGGGAAAAAACACCCTGGTCAAATGTCAGAATATGGACTTTTATTAAATCTGTATATATTTGGAGTTAACCCCAAAGCCAGATATTTCAGTGGCTAATCTAGAACAAGTCATCTTATTTCCCCAGGACCTGGATTTTTCACTATGAAAAGTGAAATGGCTTCTGGGAGCCATCCTCATGCCCCCTTCAAAGCACTATGTCATTCCAACCAACTAGCCCAAGATTTCCCAAAAGGAAAAGCTGGTGGCTATCCAGGTATCAACTGCATCTCAGGTGACCCAAAGCCACTGGGTTCACACCATCTGACTTCTAGGCCTTGCTGTGTCATTGACTTTGAAGCCTTTTCCAGACAGGAATGAACCCCCAATACATAAGAGACCTTGCATCCTGGTCCACTTTGGATCTTGGAAAGATGTCTAGTAAGAGATGAGGAATGCTGCTTAAGAGTAAGTGGACAGGCAGAATCAGTAGTTAACCATAAGCCAGTTGATGTCAGCCTGTGGAGATGCTCAAAGTCAAGTCCTATGATTGGATGAAATCCCATGATTCTCTGACTCTCCCACCAAGTCTCTATGTATTCACAAGGAATAGTTCTGATACTCTGCTCCCCTAAGAATTATCACACACTTATTCTGATGAATCTCCTAGCCAAATAATTCCATCCTTTTGAGAGTGACAATAGTCAAGTCTATGTGGATCTTTACTCTTAACATGAAACTTCTGACATGCAGAAGCCATTCTTAACTACAGTTAGTGGCCTACTGAACCACAGCTCATTGTTTAGAAAGCTACCATGGAGCCCTTGAATGCAACTCTACCTGATTTTCCCAGAACAGGAAAAAATCAATTCCATTTTCCTCAAATGTCTGGTCTTTCTACACCAACCTCAATTTTAAAAATTCTCCTAGGAAGATTCTTGTTCAAAGAGTTGATACTTGACTAGTTGTTGGAAACTAATCCTTTGCCATAAGGGAAAGAAATGAAGAATTCTTGCTGGGATGATGGTTAGGGACAAAAGGTGTAGCTATGTAACATTTTAAAGGGAGGTGTATTAGCAGACTCATGAGTTCAAGTTTAGATTGTTAAAAATCCCGGACACAGATGATCTCTAAATTGGCAGGTAGCCAATTTCAAGGTTATACCAAGTTGGCTATTTCAGTTAAAATTGCATTTTCCCTTATGAAGAAAGAGTCACTGTAGAAAGGAAATTATAGAGTTTGAACCAAAGATTCCCATTTATCCAAGAGGAAACCTGAGAAAAGTGTGCTTAGCTAGACCATTATTCTCCTTCCAAAGTGTCCTGATTGCAACGCCTTCAGAAAATAGTCCAGGCACAGGCCCTTTATCTCCTATTGCCCATGTTTAGTAGAAAACGTCAATGGGGAAAGGGTGGCATATTCTTAAACACCAGAATCTCTCATGCAACTCTTACCTTTTTCCAAGTATTTTACTTCAGTGTTCAGGACTAGAGCAATTTCCTTTCCAGGCAGGGCTTGATCTGCCCTATTTCAGCTCCTCAGCGCCTGAAACATCCTGCTTTCCCAGCCTCAGTCCCAACATAGACACACACAAAGTCCCTGCCAGTTGGCAAAGAATTGCAAAGGGAAGTAGTTACAGGTTCATTCCACCTTCCTGTGGTTTGTCTAGCATGAGATTTAAGTCTGGGAGACTCCAAAAGCCTGACTGGACTGAAAGGTACAACAGGGGGTGTGTGTACATGACAAAGGTGCATGGTGGGAGAGAAGGTGGTTGAGAATGACCTCTGCCTTGATTTGCAACCCATACTTTGAGTCTTGAGGGAAGGGAAGCAAGAAGGATTGATGAGGCAGGCAAGGCTACCATGAAGCTTGGGAACCAATGAGATCAACCCAGATCCAGAGTGGGAAAAGTGACAAAGCATACAACTCTCTAGGGCACGGATTGGGAACAGGAAACAGAAGAATAATATTGATCAAGGGAAACAAAGGACTATTTATAAACTCTCACACAGAATGTTCCTAGGCAGAATGTGTGTATCTGGGTAAGTATGGCTGAAACTGTAGCTATGGAGAATCTCTGATCTTATTCTTCACCGAGCTCAAGGGAGTGGGGAGGGGGGTGGATGTCAAGTTCGAAGATGGAATTTTCAAAATGAGAAGAGAGATATGTGCTTTGTAGAAGGTCCTTCCAGGCTGTGAGACTGCTATCTCAATGCAGTGTGCAACATCATGGCATAAAGATAGGAAACACCCAACTCCCAAGAAGGAAAATGCATGCTGAATCCTTAGAAACAAAACACCGTAGTTGCAAGTAACCATTGTCTAGTCCTACTGCCCCATCTAACTGATTGAAGGACAGAAGTTCAGTGAGAGGAGCAACCTACTGAAGGTCTCACAGCTTGTGAGTCCCCCACCCCCAAGAGTCCAGAATTCACATGGCCTTGAGCCAAGCTATTTTGATTTCTACTTCAAAAGAAGGCAGCCAGAAAATCCCTGCAAGAAGTCCCTGAAACCCCAAAATAGAATACCATGAATAACTAAACATACACACACCATGGTGTTCAGTAAGGAATTTTGTGTGCACTCTCTCCTAAAAGGAAAGACACATCATCTCTCCTCATAGCTAGCACAACTCTACGTTCCTGGCATAAAAGGGTGCTCAGTAAATATATGGCAATTGCTAAGTCAACTTTTACTGAACGCACAACCTCTTAAAACATCTGTGCTGCTTAGCAACATGAAGTAAAAGGTCTTCTTATTGTCCTACACAGTCCACAGATGAGTGTCACATTTCAGACTCACTGGAGGTAATAGGGTTAGCTGATATCAGGCTGCCTGACCTATGCTTTAGCTTTGAGGAGCTCCTAATTGAGCTGTCTATAATTTTCTACTTTAAAATGTAGAAAATTCTTTGCCTTCTCCAGAGTTACTAAAGCCCCCTCAGCGACTCAAGCAGTAGTGACCCCTCTTGGCCTACCTAAGAGAAGGTAGGCCAACAGGGGTCATTGCCACAAAAACCCAAGAGCAGGTCAGGTATTCTGTCTACTCTATCAGAGACACAACAGCAAAGGTAGGTGTCCTCAGAATCAGGTAGCAGTGGGGCCCCAAAGCTGCAGCCTACCTAGACAAGCTGGATTTCTTTACAGGGCTTAGACTTCTCTATCCAGACAAGAGCTTCCAAGAGTTCCAATTCCGTCAAAGAAGAAACTTTTTGTTTTTAAAGAACAATTACATTTTTCAGCCAACTTGGGGACACATGTGTTATGAAAAGTTCTTTCTAAATGTGGAAGGGTTATCATCTCTGAGCTATAAAGTCCTTAATGGAACCATATCCTCCAAGAGCTGAAATACCCTCTAAAGCAGACCCCAAGATATAGGGGAGCCAAGTCCTGGAAGAGCCCAGAAATTAGGTGATGTCTAGAGATGAATGAGGGTACAGATGGCTGAAAGGTGTTGGGGCACAACCATTTTATTCTCAGTTTTTCCAAAACTAGTTCTTTCCCCATTTCTCCAGCAAGTAAAGCTCAGCTTAACTCATATAGTTTATAATTCTGAAGGTTTGGAAACTGTTCCTCTGGGCCAGAGAAGCCCAATTTCACTCACTGCTGGAAATAATTGTCCCTGGTTAAAGGGGGCTTTAACCAGGACTATGGGTGAGCCAGATGCTGTTCCTCTCTCTCCATCCCCAACTACACCCTCTCACTCCAAGAAAGGTGACCGCTTCGACTCACGAGCTACTGTTTACTGTCCATCCTTCAAAGGACCTCTCTAGGGGGTCAAGTTATTCCAGCAAGATGTTTGCTCATGTGATCTGTGAGTTGAGTTAAAAATAAACAGGATTCCTCCCCTCCCCAGATGATCCTGTGGCCCCTGTGACACCCTGACCACTCCTAAAAAAAGGGTCTCTCCACATCAGTACAGCAGGTCACTGTCACCAAGGGCAGAACATAGAGCTAATGGGTTTATACAACCATTGAGTTGAAATAGACCAGAAATGCCCCCAAGTTAGTTTGGAAAATACTTAAACTGTACAAGTTGTTTAAAAGTTTCGAACATATATGGTTTGGTCCATTCACAGCCATAACACTTGACTATATTGTTTGGGACAGTCAGAGAAATTAGTTGCGTAAATGAAAGTCACTTATACCACTTATAAAGGTGACTTAAGGTACTTATAAGGGTATTTGTCATTAGGGTTTTTGTTTGTCTATTTAGAAATCTACCAGAAACTCAGATCATTTTTCCTCGGGAAATTAAGGATTTTTTTTTGTACAACAGAAGAATATCCTTATGCTCTTTCCATTGATGTTAAAGTTCAGTTGATATAGTAAGAAGGTATTTCAATATAGATAGAAGAAAAGGGGCAGGCATTGAGAACTAAGAGAAGGTCAGGGCTATACATGCAGGGAAAAGGTAGATGTCATCTTCCCAGGCAAGAAAGCTGCCCTGTGATTTAAGTTATATTTTAAAAAAATGTGAGTTACCAAGCAGACAATACAGTCTGATGCCACTCAGCTACTTGGATAAAAAGTAAGGGCACCTACCCTGCCCTTAAAAAGTTTTCAAAATCTAGCCAGGGATAAAGAAATAGTCATGAGGCCATCAAATGTTGGTGCTTGAGGTGATAACTAAAATCTGTGAGGCATCCAAAGAAGGAAGAGGCCATAAAAGCCTAAGCAACATGAGAGGGTTTCGAAGACTCACAGAAGGATGGACCTTCAAAGGCCATTCATTCATCTTTTCCTTCAAACACTGTTGCTACCTTGTGTTTGCCTGCAGAAAGTCACTATATGCCTTTGAAGGAAGCTGCAAAATAGAGTTAGTCAGTCATCTGCCTTTTCAAGACTAGCTGAGTGGGTGTAAGGAAAGTGAATTTCAGAGGGAAATGCATGGCTATAGATTAGAGCTTAGTTAGAATGTGCACACACATACTCCTGAGCACACACATCCCCAGGACAAAGGGAAGTTGCAGAAGACATCCAAATAACTGTCAGTCCATGTGCAGTGATTTGGTACGAACACAAGCTTAGAGTTTAAAGCCTAACAATTCTACTCATTTTATTTGACTAAGTCCATTTATGCCATTAATTCATTGTATGACTTTAAGCAAGCACTCCAGTTTCTTCTCTACAATATAAGAGCATTTGGGATTGTCCCATTTATCCCTGAGAATCGTTGTTTTCCAGAATTTCAGACATAACAGTCAACCTCCTATTGTTCAACATGATCTAAATCTCCTGAATTCTAAATATAGAGAGGGACATTCTAATGTAGTAGGGTGAACCCCAAGTTCCAAAGGAAGCAAAAGTCACCTTCCACTTTGCATTGCTTGAGCACTGATGTCTGAACCTGCTCCTGGCTTCACATTCTGTAATGAGAACCTTTTTCCCAACGCAGATACTACAACAGACTTGTCCGAAGCCTTCTGGAATGTGATGAAGATACGGTCAGCACAATCAGAGACAGCCTGATGGAGAAGATCGGGCCCAACATGGCCAGCCTCTTCCATATCCTGCAGACAGACCACTGTGCCCAGACACACCCCAGAGCTGACTTCAATAGGAGGCGCACAAATGAGCCACAGAAGCTGAAAGTCCTCCTCAGGAACCTCCGAGGTGAGGGGGATTCTCCCTCACACATCAAACGCACCTCCCAAGAGAATGCGTAAGCAGGGAGAGGTATTCACAGCCTCACCAAACTAATAGCGTTTTAGGGGTGTTTACACACCAACTTTGAGTGTACTGTGCCTGGTTTGATTTTTTTTTAAGTAGTACCTATTTTCTATCCCCCCTTAAAGAAAACTGCATGAAACTAAGCTTCCATGATCAATATCCCAATATTCTGCAATGACAGCATTCTTAGCAATAGAATACATGTGGTCATTCTGCCTCTTCTGGAGAGAGAATGTACCCTCTTCCATCCCCCCTCTCTCTCAATTCTTTTTCAAGATCCCCATCTACTCTCTGCAAACACAAAACATTCATGTAACTGCCCAGTCATTGTAATCTGAAGATGTAGGTCCCTTTAGAATGGTCACCCAGTAGAGTTAGCCAATACAAAACAACTTTATTTAAATGCATGTCTTAAATGCTCATAAATATGTTAAATGGAATTCGTGTTATGAATCTGTGCTGGCCATGGACGAATATGAATGTCATGTTTGAATTCTTGATCTCTAATGAGTCTTATGGTCTCAATCCTCCAATGTCTAACTTCCTTTCTGACATATTTACCAAATTGCTCAAACCTGGTTCTCCAACCAGATTTTGAGCCAGCATCTTCTTGCATCTAATGAAAAACAAAAAGCTAACATCTTTATGTACTGTAACTGCTCAGAGCTTTAAAAGTATCTTTAACAATTGTCTTAAAAACAGAGAATCTTAAGGTCTAACTGTGGAATATAAATAGCTGAAAACTATTGTACTGTACATAAATTCCAGAGGACTCTGCTTAACAGAGCAGTCTATAATAACTTTATTGCATATAGATTTAGTTTTGTACCTTAGCTTTATTTTCCTTTTCCTGGGAATGGAATAACTATCTCACTTCCAGATATCCGCGTTCATGCTCCTTGTGGCCTTTTTTATAACTAAGGGGGTAGAAGTAGTTTTAACTCAACATCAGAACTTAAGATGGGCCTATACTTGATAGGAAAACCCAACAGGTTATCTGAAGGACCCCAGGTGAGATATCAATCTCCCAGCCCAGCTCAACCCAGAGGCTACATTTGACTTAGATGTATCCTGAAACAGCTCTGTCACAGCCAACTGGGAATTACAGGAATCAAAGAGATCATCCCTCTGGGCTTTGATCACTTAGTGTGACAAGGCCTACTATCCCCTTGGAAGTGGCAGTTCTTGGCTCATTGCCTTCCATCAATGCCTGGCACTCTGGTAAATGATGGAATGGGATATTGTTCCACTAAGCCAATCAGGAATGAGTCAATCAGCCTTTGGGTCTTTAGTCCTGGGAACTTGGGCTTAAGGGGGTATAAATAACCCTGGGCTGTCCAGCCTTAATAGACTCCTCTTACATCTTTTGTCCTGTAACACGCTGCCTGCCAAAGTAGTCCTGGCAGCTGGACCATCTCTGTAGGATCTTAAAAAAAAAAAGAAAAAAAAAGAAAAAAAGAAAAAATATAGAGTGAATGAAGGAGGGCGTAAGAGCTGGTGGTTTGAACATTTCTGCTGTGATGTTTACAGGATGGCAGCCACCAAAGCCAAATGATTAACCTGTCTACGAACAACAGTAGTTTCTCAGGGTCACTGTCCTTGAACCCAACAGCCCCTTTATGAGTGTCACCACTCACCAAAGGTCAATGCTGAGAGAGGAAGAGGGAGGGGCTGCTCCAAACTCATTTGGGTAGAAACTATTGGTGCTTGACTCTCACTAGGCTATACCCCAGAGTTGACCAAATTGAGTGATAGGGACCCTGGTGGGAGGAGGGAGGGCACCTCTCCAGGGAAATAAAAAGCAATACAACTTTACCACAAAGCCTTTAAAACCAGTAACACAGTGCTCAAGGACCAAGATCAAGCGTAGCAGCCGCAGCCGCAGCCGCAGCCGCAGCCGCAGCAGCACCAAAGCTGCCGCCTGTCCCCACACAGCCTCTAAGCGTGCTGACATCAGATTGTTAAGGGCATTTTCATACTTAGAACCGTCCCATCCCCAGGTCCCAAACAAATGAACACTGCCTTAGCCTCTTGGAAATCAGGTAGCACATATTCTAAGCTAGATTCACCCTTCTCCCCCACCCACCCACGTCCCACCCCAGGCAAAGCTGACTTCTTTGAACCAGAAAAGCTAATCAAGTGTGTGTGTTGTGCATTTTGCAAACCCACTAAGCCAGAACCCCAAAGTGACAAGTAGCTTATGAGAATTCGTAGTAAAATTCTCTTAACTTTAAGTTCGGTAAATTTTCTTTCTCTCTTCTCCTCTTTTTTTATTTGTTGCTGTGACCTCTTCAAGCTGTGTTATACCCTCCTTTCTCCCCACAGTGATATTGGTATATGTATCAACAATACATATATCTACACATATGGAAAGAAGCAGTTCTCACAACATTGCTAGTTTTTTGCTTCTTTTTTTTTCCTCACCCTGCCTGCCCTTCTCCACCTCCTCCTTGAACTTCCAACGCTTTTTCTCATGTTTGCTGCAGAGTGATTTGGGGGCTGACCTAGACCAGTTTGCATGATCTCTCTCGTGATTTGGTTGCACTTTAGAACATTTTTGTGCCGTTATATTTGCATTATGTATTTATAATTTAAATGATATTTAGGTTTTTGGCTGAGTACTGGAATAAACAGTGAGCATATCTGGTATATGTCATTATTTATTGTTAAATTACATTTTTAAGCTCCATGTGCATATAAAAGTTATGAAACATATCATGGTAATGACAGATGCAAGTTATTTTATTTGCTTATTTTTATAATTAAAGATGCCATAGCATAATTTGAAGCCTTTGGTGAATTCCTTCTACGATAATAATAATAATAATAAAGTGTTAACGTTTTATTCATTCTCCCCCCACGTCTTTCATTGTTATTCTTTGAAAACTTCTTGGACCAGCAAGATGGCTCAGTGAGTAAAGGTGTTTGCCTCCCAAACTTGTTGACCTAAATTCAATCCCCGGGGTTCACATAAAGGTAGAAAGAAAGAACAGACTCCACAAGGTTGCCCTCCAACCTCTATGTAGGCACTATGGCACGTACATGTCTGTACATAAACACACACACACACACACACACACATGCATACATATACATGCAAACATAATAATAATATTTTTTAAATTTTCTTTTTTATTGGATTCTTTAATTTACATTTCAAATGTTGTCCCCTTTTCTGGTTTCCCGTCCATAAACCTCCCCTCTCATCCTCCCACCCCTGCTTCTATGACGACGTTCCCCCAACCCACCCACTCCTTCCTACCTCCCTTCCCTGGCAATCCCCTACATTGGAGCATCGAGCCTTGGCAAGGGCTTCTCTTCCTATTGATGCCCAACAAGGCCATCCTTTGCTACAAATGCAGCTGGAGCTATGGGTCTGTCCATGTGTACTTTTTGGGTAGTGGGTTAGTCCCTGGGAGTTCTAGTTGGTTGGTATTATTGTTCTTATGGGGTTGCAAACCCCTTCAGCAACTTCAATCCTTTCTCTAACTCCTCCATTGGGGACCCCATTCTCAGTTCAATGGTTGGCTGCAAGCATCCACCTCGCCTTGTCATGCTCTGGCAGAGTCTCTCAGGAAATAGCTATATCAGGCTCCTATCAGCATGTACTTTTTGGCATCAGCAATATTATCTGGGTTTGGTGGCTGTATGTAAATGAGCTGGATTCCCAAATGGGGCAGTCTCTGGATGGCCTTTCCTTCAGTCTCTGCTCTAAACTTTGTCTCTGTATTTCCTCCTATGAATATTTTTGTTCCCCCTTCTAAGAAGGACTGAAGCATTTTTGAATGACTGGTCGTCCTTCTTCTTGAGCTCCATGTGGTCTGTCTTTTTAAAATTTTCTTAACTGAGAATTTATAAATACAATATCATTTTCTTTAAAGTCACAAATTATGAGTCAATATGACTATGAATACAGTTTAAGTCAGGATTTGCCAAACACCTATAAAAATCATCTGGTGGCTCCCCTTGCCATTGTGATAAAATTTAAACCTAGGGGCTAGGGAGATGGCTCAGGAGATGGCTTCCTACACGAACATGAGAACCTGAGTTTAGATCCCTGACACTCATGTAAAATGCCTGGGCATGGTGGTGTGTATTGTAATTTAACGCTGGTGATATAGAGGTAAGAGAATCCTTGGCACTCACTGGCCAGCCAGCATGGTGCCCAAGCAGGGTGCTCCAAGTTCACTGAGGGGCCATGTCTCAAAAACCAGAGTAGAAACAGATCAAGGAAACACCAACATCAACCTCTGCTGCACACAGGGGCATGAACACATCAATATGAAACAAACACACACACACACACACACACACACACACACACACACACACACACACACACAATTAAGCCCAATCTCCTTTTGAGAGTTTCAAGAGGAAGAGGAGGCTTTGGGGGTCTATAAACTATTAGGCAGTCCATGTTCGTCAGCCAGAATCCTCGGCATGGCAGTGAGGCAGGCACAGTAGGAGACTTATGCTCCATTTCCCTTCCAAGTGAACATGCTAGTCACACTTTCTCTCTGCAGAGACTGGGGGCACCTGGGTGGCAGGCATATCCCCAACATAAAAAGAGTATCCTCACTATTATAAATCAAAATGTTTGAATGCAGCATACAAAGAGGTACAGGCAGTTAAATAAGGTCAAAGGAAACTGGGGAGGCAGACAGTTGTGTTTCCAGGGAATCAGACATCTAAATAGAAGTACTGGTTCTGTCACCTCCAAACTATGTGATATCAGATCAGTAAGTCTCAAAAAGCTTCCATTTCTTCTTCCATGTGATGATGATCCCACAGAGCTGCCATAGAGCATTAAATGAATGAGCTACTTATATCAGTCACACACACAGTGAACTCAATGAGAATCCATTATGGCCACCATGAATAGAGGAAAGTAGTTAGCTCGTCCCATCTCAGAAACTTAAAGAAGGTTCACAACAGCATGGCAGGTATCTGAGATCTTGTCAGTGGATTATGAGTTCAGTCCTGGGGAAAGGAGGCCTCTGCTGATGGGATTTTTCTTCAATAGGGCTCTTGGTTCATTTTTAATAAATAAATTCTCCTTATAGTTTAAAAGTCAAAGTCATTGATGAGTGGCTATTAGCCCAAATGCTTGAATTATCCTAGATGCACAGAACACATGAAACTCAAGAAGGATGACCAAAATGTGAATGCTTCATTCCACTACCACCACTTAACCAAAAATTTGCTCCAGTAAGATATGACTGGCATCACATGAGTTAGAGAACACCAGAAGAACATAGCCCTAATGCAACTCAACTAATCAGGACTCATATGGGCTCACAGAAACTGAAGTGGCAAGGACAGAGCCTGCAAGGGTCTGCTCCAAGTCCTTTGCATCTGTGTTATAGTCACTGGTTTGGTGGGTTTGGGGTAAGGATGGGGCGGGGTGGAGAGAGAGAGAGTGAGAGAGAGAGAGAGAAAGAGAGAGAGAGAGAGAGAGAGAGAGAGAGAGAGAGAGAGAAAGTGATGCTTTGCCTGCTCTTAGGATCTTAGGACTCTTTCCCTCCTATTATGTTGTCTTGTCCAGCCTTAACAGGAGAGTTTTTAAAGCCTTATTTTATTGTACCTTGTTTGTCATATTGTCATATTTGGTTTTTGTCTCTTAGAAGCCTCCTCTTTTTTGAAGGCAAACAGAGGGGAAGTGGATTTAGGAGAGGAGAAGTAGGGGACAACTAGGAGGAGTGGAGGGAGGACAAACTGTGGTCAGAATGTGTTGTATGGAAGAAAAAATCTACTTCAATTTTTAAAAACAGGTATAACTGCCTTAGCAATGTGATACAATGTGCTGGGGCATGGTGGGTACATTGCTCTGGTGGATAGAAAAATGAATTCTAGATAACAGTTTTCTAAAAGTAATTACAAGTACTCAATCCTGCCAGCTTGTGGCAATAATCCATATCTTTGTACTTTTCAGGTACCACCAATTAGAAAGTTCAGCTGTTATTATTAATACTTTCTTCTGATGGTCTGAGCAATAAAGGACTCATTAAAAAAGAACATGCCTCAGCACTGCTAAATCTACACATGGAGTTATACTAGGGAATGCAGACATAGAATGTTACCATTTATGTGTCATGCAAATCTTGTTTCCTTGGAGCCCTGGTTATTTTATAATGCAATCATAAATATAACACTGGGAAATTCATGACTTCTGTTCAAGCTCTGCTATGAATTGTGCTCTTCCTGCTCTTAGACTTTTTCCCCCCAAGAAAGAACTAGAAGTCCAGGTGAGATGTCATCTAACCCCACCCCATTATTCTACTTCAAATCTGAGGCATAATGCCCACTGCTGTAATTTTGCAAATAGCTAATTGAAACCCAATTGCCTAGCCTAATCTCTGTGCATTGATAAGCACTATACTCAGTGGTCAACATGTGTAATAATTGAGCACTCATTATTTCTGATCCTTGTCTATCAATTAAATACATCTCTGCTTCCCCTCTGTTCCTAAGGGGTTTGTGGCTTCCAATGAGGATAGAATATGATTCTCAACTCTTAACACAATTAAATCTCACCACAGGTGTCCTCTGCTGCAGGGAAACCAGAAACAACTATGTCCCACAGGACACTGTCATTGTTTCCAACATGAGGTCAATATCCTGGAACCAGTTCCAAGAATGGCTTGGGATTTCTTAGAAACACAAGAACTCCAAGCTACAACTCCCTCTCTCTCCCACCATGCTCCCTATCTACTTCCCACCTCTATCCAACCAGAGGAGACAAGGATGGTGTTCTAGGAACCTTGCAGACCACTAATCCCTCCATGTCTAATACCCTGGACATCCAAAGTCACAATATGAAATGACAGCCTTCCCATTCATCCAGGCATTGTCATCTGCACTTCACCCATTTTGTTTTAGTCTTCACAGAGGCAACCCTTGTCATCCTTCTTCCAGAATCTGTCCATTCCAGGGTAAAAAAATTCTACTACAATTGTCTCTGTGTTCATAGAGAAATGGTTTCGGTAGTCCTTTATGTAGAGCAGTATAGTGTTTGTCCATGATCTATGCCAGCCCTCTCATAAGTGTTAGATCATCTCTAGAACAATTACAATACCAAAAATGCAACATAAATTGCATATGTGAACAGTTGTTACACAGTAATAGCTAGGAAGTAAAGACCAGAAAAAAAGACATGTCTAGTGTTCACAACAGACACCATTATTCTTATAGGAATAGTTTCAATTTGTAGTTAGTTGAGTCTGTGGTTGTGGAAAACATGGATACAGAGAGGCAGCTGCACAACTTCAGTCTCTGTTTTTATCTTCTCCCCTTCTCCCCATTCTCTACTCTACATGAAACCTATCACCTCAAAGAACAACGCTTCCCAAAAAACTCCCAAATGACACCTTATTTTCCCCAATGTCAAAGCTTTTAAGTCTGTTCTATGAGCCTGTTTCCCAATATCGCTCCACATTAAGGTTCTGCTACTACCTTATGACAATTCAAATGGGCAGCGCATAGGCCACCTTTCCTATGCCCTGTTTTGTTCAGTCACCATGATTTAGGGATAGTTATCATGGAATAGCATTGATTGCCTCTGACGTTTTGATGATGAGACTATCAGACTTGTGATTCCTAAGTTGCATCCTGAGTTGGAAAGGGCCCTGTTCCTGGGAATGACTTCTCTAAGTACTCAAACTGGCAATGCTTTTTTGATTCTGACTATTCATATCCTGCATCCTCACCCTAGAGTCAGCAAAGGCACATGAGTGTGAGTGTCCTGGCTATTCACTCTGAGGCTTATGTCAAACCACTTGACTGTATTGACTATTCCTCTTCTATGCAAGTGATAATTCTGATTCTTTAAATGCAGTGTGTCTCTTCAGTGAAGTTCCTTTACAGAACTCCCTCCCAGTCCTTTGCACTGCACCAGTACCTTGAACCCACTACAGTCTCATGACTTTACTCTCTTATCATCATTGCTTTGCTGTCTTGAACCCATGTCTCATCAGTTCAACCATGCCATTGCACTGCCCTCAAGCAGCCTACCTCATTAATCTTTTATCACATTCAACTAGAAAAAAATTCCAACCAAGGTGCCTGCCTTCTGGGCTAGAGAGAAGTGTTGCTTAAAATTTGTTAATTTCAAACTCAACAGAAACCAGAGTATTACCCTGCAAAATTTCTCAGCCAACCCTGTTCATCTCCACTTCCTACTACTATCCAAGGCATCCCTTCTTTGAATGGCTCTCCATTCCAGACAATCCTCTCACCTAACTACCAAATGTTTAAGTTCCAACTGAAAACTTTGCCTACTGAAGCACAGACAAAACAAAAACAATCACCTACATGGACAGATCCCCAGTTTCTTATCATCATCCTTAACCATCCTGTTCCTTGTTGTTCCCTTGACAGATTCTCCCTTGGAGAATCTCACACCCTAGAAGACTAGCAAATACATCTGAAATTTAGACACTGGCCCTGTCTTCAATCATTTAAGACCACTAATCTTTGCATGTTCAGCAGCAGCATTTCCTTACATAGACCTATGTCATCCACACAGCCTACATCAATAATCACACTCACAGTCACTCACAGAGCCTACATCAGTACCCACACTCACAGTGATCCCTATTAGTACCCAGACTCAGTCATCCTCAAAGCATACATCAGTGACCAACTACCTATGATTAGTGGTTCACAGAATGTACCAACACACATACTCAAATATGACACACACACAAAGTAGACATGTTTTCATTTTCTTCATTTTTTTCTTCCCTATCCACCATTAAGAATCTGACCCTTATCTAAACTAAAATACCTATCAGCTAAGTTTTTAAAAAAAATGGGATGGCTAAATCCAAAAGAGGTTGTGTATCTCTCAGATTGATTGATCTATGTCACTTGGCACCAATATAAATGTTTTCCTCTTATTTCCTTGACATCTTCTATCTCTACATGTTCCATCTCAAACTTTACCTCTCTTACCTATTTCTTAGATACTGGATTCCTCAGCTTTCGGTCCTGGCTTCTCTTTTCTTTTCATTTTCTATTATTCTTTGATAGTATTGCCTATTTCTACATTACAACTACCATTTATAAGCTAATGACTTTGAATATCTATATTTTCCTCCTGAGTTTATTGGACTTCAGACCGACTTACTGAACTCAATGAAGGCTGGGCATTTTGATATGTTTGGCAGCTGCCACAAGCTTGTATGTCAAGGGTGAACTCTCCAGACCTCTCTCACTTCAGACTCAGCCTTCTTCTATATCAGCAAACTTCATCTCTGTATACCATCTCTGACTCCTCGCTCTTCCTCCTCTCAGCAAATAATATCCATTGGGGTTTTTTTTTCCATTTGGATCTGTCATTTTGCTCACATTCACATTGACACTGTCATGATTTAGATCTCACCCTTGAGAGCCACAAAAATTCTCTCAGCTTTCCAGGAATTGCATGCACCCAACACCAAATCCATTTCCCACCTTAATGACACTAGGTTCTTTCCAGAGAGCCAATCTGATTTGGTCACTCTTCTATTCAAAAACCAGCCACAGTACTAAAGTACCAGAACAAAGATACACACAAACCCCGTTGTTTAGGTATCTGATATCTTGGTCACTCACAAAGTGAAACACCATTCTGAATTTGGCTTTGAGAGGGCTTCTTTCAATATTTTTTTCAAGGCACTGTCATTTTGTAATAAGACAAGGGTGAAATGTTAAAGAGTCACAGTCAAAAAAAGCAGGCCTTCAGGGGTTGGAAAGATGGATCAACACTTGCTGCTCTTAGAGAAGACTAGAGTTTAGTTCCCAGCCCTGGCATGGCAGATGATGACCATCTATAACTCAAGGCCCAGGACAACTGACACTCTCTTCCAGCTTTGTAGGGGTGGTGCTGATGCTAAGGTTCTGTTCCCCAATTGGTGCTTGATTCATCAATAAAGATGCTAGTATCCAATTACTGGGAAAAGTAAATGGGATCTCTGGGTCCCTGCAGGCAAGCTAACAAATGCAGGAGAGAGGAAAAAGGAGTTTTCACTATGCTTCAGAGGGAGAAAAGGTAACCAGTCATGTGAGATCTCAGGTGGAGCAATCATAGGCTGCTTCTCCAGGACAGAGGGTGGGAAGTTGAGCTGGGACTGAAGGTGAGCAACTAAACTTGAGTACAGATTTAGGGTGCTGAGCTGGGAGTACTGGGAAGGGCTTGCTAGCCACAGTAGATTGGAGGTGTCCCACAGTTGAGCCAAAAGAGTCAAGTTAAAATTGAACAAAGTGTGTGTGTGTGTGTGTGTGTGTGTGTGTGTGTGTGTGTGTGTGTGTGTGTTTCATCCATGATCCAAGGGAATATGGGTTGGGACTGATAGCATGGTCTGCCTGGAGCTTAGCAGGATAGCAAAAGCTACATATAACACAGATTCCACAGATAAACATGCAAGTAAAACATGCATACACACAAAATTAAATAAAACAAACTTTATAAATCTATTTAATAAATCTTCAACAAATCACATTTTGCTGTAAAACTACTCTAGTTTGATGTTTAAGAGTCAGAAACACTCTCTTTTACCGAGACCCGTCAACATGGGCCACATTCGCATCAAGACCGTGAAGAAGGCGGCCCGGGTCATCATCGAGAAGTACTACAGGAGCCTGGGTAATGACTTCCACACCAACAAGCGTGTGTGCGAGGAGATCGCCATCATCCCCAGCAGAAACCTTCGGAACAAGATAGCCGGCATCTGATGAAGCGGATTCAGAGAGGTCCTGTGAGAGGCATCTCCATCAAGTTGCAGGAAGAAGAGAGGGAGAGGAGAGATAATTATGTTCCTGAGGTCTCAGCCCTAGATCAGGAGATCATTGAGGTAGATACTGACACCAAGGAAATGCTGAAGCTTCTGGACTTTGGCAGTCTCTCCAACTCCAGGTCACTCAGCCTACGGTTGGGATGAATTTCAAAACACCACGTGGAGCTGTTTAATCTGTTATGCCATATTTTCAATAAACCTGAAAACAAAAACAAACAAAAATAGAGTCAGAAACACTGATGTAATGCTCTTCCCACAGATGTATATCAAGACCCTCAAAAGTCCTATGTTTCATTGCTAGAGCACCCTCCCTCACTCCCTCCCTCCCTCTTGTTCCCCTGCACCCCAAATCTTGTAGATGGGTGTGGGTGTGCATATACAAGATTCCTTTAACATTTAAAAGATACTTGTATAGTCCAAGAAAACTGTTAAATCAGACAAGGCCAAGGTGATTGAGTGATGTAAGCAACACGCCACAGCGAAACACAGCTCTTGCTGAATGCCAGGCTGAGATTAATGAGCAATCTCAACCCTACAAAAATGTTAAGATATACTCATTACTCAGCATTTCTTCAGGTTTTAATCCACAGATCATGACTCCCACCAGGCTACTAGCCTGCTCATCCTGTAACATGATGAAACCAGTGGTCTCCCAAGTAGGCAAACCCATTCTTACATTCTCGGCCCTGCTCTTCTCTCTCTCTCTCTCTCTCTCTCTCCTTCTCTCTCCCTCTCCCTCTCCCTCTCCCTCTCCCCCCCCTTCTCTCTCCTAGGCCCTATGACCAAAGTGACCATCTTCTGCCTGTCAATTTCTGCCTGTTCTCCAAAGCCTAGAGAAATAACAACTGATGAAAGTTGTTTCTGAGCCCCCCTTTCTTCGGACTAATGAGCTGCTGTCATGCCCCAATGAACTGAAGTCACTGGCTACAAGAGAAAGTTCACAGAATCCAGGAGGGGGCTGGGGTTAGTGACAGGCCAGCAGGAACACAAACAGAAGGAGCTATCAGTACTAAATCCAGGACATCTGGTTTCAGAGGGTATCTGAAACCAGTGAGAAGAGGGATGAGGAGGTAACTGAAAACTTGTCCTGCGTCCTAAATGCTGGGGTGTGAAGTCATAATACCCAAGGACTTCCCCCACATTTCCCTGCCCCCTCCATGTTTCAGGAATGTTCTATCCCTAACCCTAAGAGTAAGCCCTGAGCTCAGAGCCCTGCTCCAAGACTCCGCCCATCTGCTCTGCACCTTGCCTTTCCTGCTGGAGCCTGCTCTGCCAGCACACACCCACTCATGGCCTGGGGCTTTTGAGCAGAAGAGCTAATGTGCACCATCCTCCTCCCTAACCTCTCTTGAACTCCATGACCCTTTTCAGCAAACCCTGGTGGACACGAAAGGTCAATTCTTTTCACCCTTAGGGTTGGGGTTGGGGGTATACCATCCCCCTAGCATTCTATCCCTTCCCTCTTCTCCTGGAAGAACAATGCATTATGTAACATTAACTGGGTTTTCTGAAGCTTGTCTGAACAACAGCTTGGGTACACTCAGATAGTGGAAGTGATCTCCCAGTAAAATAAATTCATGGGGCCACTTAACAGAATAGCTGCAGGGGCCTGGCAGGGAGCCTGCACCTCCTGCTGCCAGGAGCTAGTTTCTCTTTAATCTCCTTTCTGTACTACTTTCTTTTCATTTCGGGTTACTGCTCCCAGGGTTTCTGAAACAGGTGACTCTAGCCATGCTAATAAAGCAAGGTGTGATAGCATCTCCTGTGACTTCAGATGTCAAGCTGAAGAGAAGAGGGGAAAACACTTTTAAATGACCACATCCTCTTAGTAACATTCCAGGGGAGAGACTGCTTATCTTGATTTTAATTTCTCAGACTCCTTTCATCTCTGCCTCTAAAAACATAGCTCAGAGAAAGATCGCCCATGAAGAACTTATCAAAAAGACACTGTTAGCATTTAGTGGTTCTCAACCCCGAGCACAGGAGCTTAACGGGAAGAATTTCAGGGTGGGGGAAGGGTGACAATGGAACCTAATGGGAGTACACGCTAGGCTTTGTTAGTGCAACCACAGGTTATAAACACAGGCTTGAACAAATTCAAATTTTTAAAGCAACGTGGGTAAAGCAGGCCCTCAAGTTCACTTCCATGTTCCCTCTGAAACAGGCTAATCATGTGAAATACATGTGTGAGACACAGACAAGGGAAGAGTGATCAGTCTATCTATGAGATTCCATTGTTTCACTCTCTTAAAGCTTTGGTTAAATGTCTTTTCTCCATCATGAAGATACTTAGCTTTACATAAAAGTCAGAGATCCAGAGCCTTCAGTGTTGGTTGGGGTTACACAGGGTGTATGATTTAGGAATGATATGTCAGTACTGGTAGTTCCTACCCATCACTCCAGCATCTTCCCTAAACAAGCTTCTCAACCATGATCCCTGATGGTTTAAATGACTCTGGAGTCTAGGACCAATTTTAAGCAAGGTATTTCCAGAAGCCTGCATGGACATAGGCAGACGAGTAAAAGCTGGCCTCTGAACAGTCCATACTAGGAAAAAAAATTCAAAGTCCCAGTCATTCAGAGCCAGATCCACATGCTGATCAAAGGCCAGTAGAGTTTTCAGTCACTAACGGGAAAAGAAAAATGTCTGATGAATCTTCTAGACCAAATGTCAAATGTTCAAATGCCTGAGTCTGAGGCTAAAAGTTAGACCAGGTCCGATGATGTCATCTTGTTAGCAGAGGTTCTAGCCTACTGATGGAAATTCCTCACTACCTGTCAGATCCAGAGACAATGCAACTGACCCCTGAACAAAAAATGAAATGTGGTCAGTGGTGAGGGGAACGTGATACAGGTAGCAGGCACTTTCAAGGAAGCATCTTGAGATAAGGGAAGATTCCATGGGTTTTGAGCTGAGAAATATTCAGACAGATCATTTTGATTAACTAGAACAAATGGCCGAAGAGGAACTAGGGCTTCTTGCTAAGTTAGGGGTCATGGTGAATTCAGGTGTTGCTCAACAGAGTTGTTCTCAGCAATGTCTCCCTTGTATACACAAAGCCATGGAGTATGGAATCCATCATCGTGGGCGAGGTCCATTTGACATTCCCATACCAATCTTGCACATGTGTGAAGATAACTCACACCTCAGTGTGCAAACTCTGAAATCCAGATGCTCAGCCCCTGCCCTAGGGGACTTGCTCATCCGTACAATGAAACATTCCTGTTGCTTTGAGAAATTGGCCAATCAAGAAATTAGAACAGAAATGAGGGCCTTTTCCTCTCTTTATCTCTGTCTCCTGTCTACCTATATAAGTCAGCACTGTCAACAGCAAGAAATGTTGTAAAATCAGTATATTGACTGAACATCTGTCAGAGCTCCTGTGCAGCTGCTTTCAGCTGTGCTAAAAGCCCCAAGAACACTGAGAAGTAAATTGTGTCATACTTGTTTTACAGATCAGAAAATCAGGGTTCAGAGAAGTTAAGCTTACATCTTGTAAATGCCATTCATGCTTTAAGTCCATTTCTGTTCAATTTGAAATCATTTTTCTTATGAGACTATATTATAGGCCTTTTTCCTGGCTCTGTAACCCCTGCTCCATCTCTCTCCACTTTCATCATTACCCAGTTCTGTTCCTACCTCCAAGAGGAAGCGTCCTATGAAGCATCCACTTCTGTTTTGTCTTTTGACAAGGAAGGAACAAAGGTTGGCACCAAGACCTATTGTTCAGGTCAAAGTCAGAGATGGCTCTTGGTCAGGGTACCAGAAACAGAGACAGGAATAGGAACACAGTTAGGTCCAAAGAAAGCTGGAGACTGACTTAGTTATTTTTCTATTGCTGTGATAAAACACCATCACTGGAGCTGGAGAGATAGCTCAATGGTTTGAAACACTTGCTGCTGTTGCAGAGAACTCCAAGTTCAATTCCCAGCACTTAAATGATGGCTCAAGACCATCTGTAACTCAATGAAACTCAAGACGAATGATCAAAATGTGAATGCTTCACTCCTTCTTTAAAAGGGGAACAAGAACACCCTTGGCAGGGAAGAGAGAGGCAAAGATTAAAACAGAGCCTGAAGGAACACCCATTCAGAGCCCCACATGTGGCCCATACATATACAGCCACCCAATTAGACAAGATGGATGAAGCAAAGAAGTGCAGACCGACAGGAGCCGGATGTAGATCGCTCCTGAGAGACACAGCCAGAATACAGCAAATACAGAGGCGAATGCCAGCAGCAAACCACTGAACTGAGAATAGGACCCCCGTTGAAGGAATCAGAGAAAGAACTGGAAGAGCTTGAAGGGGCTCGAGACCCCATATGTACAACAATGCCAAGCAACCAGAGCTTCCAGGGACTAAGCCACTACCTAAAGACTATACATGGACTGACCCTGGACTCTGATCTCATAGGTAGCAATGAATATCCTAGTAAAAGCACCAGTGGAAGGGGAAGCCCTGGGTCCTGCTAAGACTGAACCCCCAGTGAACTAGACTGTTGGGGGGAGGGCGGCAATGGGGGGAGGGTTGGGAGGGGAACACCCATAAAGAAGGGGAGGGTGGAGGGGGATGTTTGCCTGGATACCGGGAAAGGGAATAACACTCGAAATGTATATAAGAAATACTCAAGTTAATAAAAAAAAATAAAAAAAATAAAAAAGACCATCTGTAACTCCAGTTCCAAAAGATCAAGTGCCTTCATCTGATCCAGTGGTTCTCAACCTTTTTAATGCTGTGACCCTGTAATACAGTTCCTCATGTTGTGGTGACTCCCAACCATAAAACTGTTTTTGTTACTATTTCATAACTGTAAGTTTGCTACTGTTATAAATCATAATGTAAATATCTGTGTTTTCTAATGGTCTTAGGCAACCCTGTGAAAGGGTCATTCAATTCCCAAAAGAAGTCTGCCATACCCTATAGGTTGTGAATTACTGTTCTGACCTTTGAGGGCACCAAGTATGCATGGAAGCAAAATATTCATACATATAATACAAGAATAAATGAAACTAAAAAAATTAAAAACACCAATTTATAGAAGGAAAGTATTATTTTGAGTCTCATGGTTCTAGGAGAAATAAAAGTTTATGGCCATCATGGCAGGGAGCATGGCAAAACGCAGGTAAGAATGACCCTGGAGCAGCAGTTAAGAGCTCACATCTCAAACCATAAGCAGGAAGCAAGAGCTTGGGGGCTTTGGAAACCTCAAAGCTGGCTTCCTATGACATGCTTCCTGCAGGAAGGCCACATCTACTAATTCTACCCCAACAGCCACTAACTGGGGACTGAATATTCAAATGTCCAAGATTTATAAGGGATAACTCATTCAAACTACCACAAGGCTAGTCTCAAGACTAGCCAGCAAGCAAGAGGAGACAAGACAGTTGTGCACACTTGCTAAAAAATGTGGACTAAAAGAGGCCATAGGTCAATACAGGACTTGAAATGGCCAGAGTTTTCAGGAAAACAAAATCTGAAGCAGAAGTCCATTGGCCAAGTCCAGAGTCCTTCAAACTTTGTTTGAGAGGCAGAGATTTTTGGCACTGTGGGTATTTCTGCCCCCACTCCAGAAGCAAAAAATGGATGGCACCAGTTCAGCAACCAGAGACTGAAAAATCGCCACCTATACAAAGAAGTTTTAAGGACAATTGCATTGCTGATCCCCAAAACATCCACCACCACCATCTCACTGGGATGCCTTCAACCAGGGAATAGAACAGAATGGATGTGTTATTCACTCAATTTCACCTGCATCAGCTCCAGTCATTCTTTCCTTCTCATTAAATAAAAGCTACAAAAGTCTACATGACTTCAGAGACCCTAAGAGCCACAAAACCCAACTAGGGGAGAAAGAGTGCACACATGCATGCACCCATGTATGCACACACACATGCACAACATACACACCCATACACATACACATACACATGCATACACACACATGCACACACCCACACATAGCACAGCACACAAACACACACACACATACAGACACACACAGCACACAGCACACACACATGCATACCCCACACACAGCACAACACACATGCATACACAGCACAGCACAGCACAGCACAGCACAACACAACACAACACAACACAACACAACACAACACAGCACAGCACAGCACATGGACAGCTGAGAGCTAGCAAGCAGCCAGTTTGCAGGCCAGAGCTGTCAATACTATTCCTGGCTGTCAGACTTTTTCCCTGTGATGTTGGATAAGTGCCTAAATCTCTCTGTACTTTCATTCATGAACAGTATGTCTAATCCCTGTCTCATAAGAATGCTATGAGAATTAATGAGCATATGAAAATCCTAAACAAAACTGATGTGAAAGTCCTTCTTATACTCTGGAGATTCAATAAACACCAGGTGATCTCATTTAAAATACAGTTGTGTGTTTCCATTTCCATGAGAGAACAGTCAGCTTACCAAGCTGTGATTATTTGGGTATTTTTAAACAAGTTTTAAACTGGAAACAAGACATCCTACAAGTGTAAACTAAATATATTTAATAAATTACCTATGAAATTAGCAACCAATAGGAAAATAGCATGCAAAAGAGAAACCTTTCAGGGACATTTCCTATACCACAAGGTTCAATTTGAATCACTATATTATAACGGGAATTTCTCATACTGCAGGGCTCTGTGGTCCTCATATAGATAAAAGTTCCTGTCAACTGGGGCCAACTCTCCACTATCCCTAATATGCTATACAGAAGGCAGGTCATTCTCATCTCCATGAAATCTAGTAGGTTTGAATGGCAATGATGACAGGCCCATCATTCACCAGTCTCCCAAACAGTCTTCCTCTTCAGCTACCAAGTCCCACATCCCCACAAAGGCACTTGGGAAGCCAACATATATTGTAATTCACTGGCATAGGTTGTTATGCTCAATTCTCTGCTGTGTCTAACTTATTGTTAAGGCTGGAGAATGATTACAAATGCCCTTAACTCCAAGTTGTTCTTGCTGCCTGACAGCTGAGCGACCTGTAATTAACACATCAAACTCCAAAGGGAGCAATTAGCCGCAGGCCCCAGGGTGGGTTGCTGACCCCCAGCTTCCTCCAGCCCATTTGGTGTCCACCTGTTTCCTCTTTCTCCGCCTGGCTGCTCTCAAGCCACTCCATTCAGCCCAGAGGTAGGGAAGAACTCCACTCCTTTGCCCAAAGCTGGGTTTTAGTCAGTCTTTCAGGAGGAAGCTGGAAATCTCCATTTGCTGCCTCAGAGCGAAGCCTGAGACCACTGGGGTGTCTCCAAGCCACCTGCAGACTTCATCTCTGGTCACAATCAGGAAGTATGTGGTGTAGGAGGAGAGGGGAGAGCTTATTATTCTCCCTAGAAAAGGTTGAGGAGAGTTTAAAAACAAAAATGCAAGCATCTGTGGAACCACATTCACTATATAACTTTATGATGTTATGTGAGGACCAGACTCACATTTATGAAGAACAGGCAGTTGCATACCTAATGGGAAGATTCTAGAGGCAAGAAGAAACCCTATTCTGCCTGGCTTCTCTACAAACCCAGCCTGCCATCTCTGTTCATTAAGTTGCAGTTCCTACTGCTGTTTGGCTGGGGTAACAAGGGCTAAGAGATGGCTGAGCCTGGGGATGAGTTCCTGAGGCTGTAACTACAGTGGGCTTGAGTGAAGATGTCACTATGAAGCAGAACAAATCCTACAGTGGAGACCACACCATGGCTATCAGACATTTGCAGCAATGTGTGTCCCTGGGTGAAAGTCCCTCCCACAAACCCATAAGGGAAACAGCTCAAGTACCCAAGCCTCACTCCCAAGGACGGCTGTTGACTTTCTAGTTTTACCCTTGCCCTTTATTATAGGTCTTTGTTTTTTATTTTGTTTTATTTTGTTGTGTTTTTGTTTTTGTTTTTTTTCCTGGATTTTTCCATTTCAATGTTGACTCAACTTTTATCCTTTCCAACTTTCCTATTTAATATCTTGCCCTTCTTTTCTAACTTGGACTAGATAGCTAGAAGCTGCTCTAAGGACAGGGAAGATATCTCACAAGGGCTTGGCTCTTAGTGCAAGGTTGAATCCCAACTCTGAAAAAAAAATTATTAGTAACTCTTCAGTTCTTAAATTCATCTCTACAAAATGAGGCTACTCATACCAGCCAATCACACAAGAAAATTGTGAAAATCAGACAACAAAGATTTGTCAAGAGCAGGGGCCTTTAGGACCTAGGGAGAGGGCACCCTCAACTCTGCTTCCTCTCAACATAAAGACATCTCTGAGTAGCTGTCCCAGCACAAGTGAGCCTAGACATTCAGACACAGCTTAATGGATATTGTAGAGTACTGTGAAATGTTGCCCAAAGGCTCATGTGTTTAAACAATTGGTCCCCAGATGGTGGCTACATTGGAAGGTTGTAGACCTTTTAAGAGGCAGAGCCTCAGTGGAAAAAGTAAATCAGTGGGGAAGCAGGTCTTGAGCTTTTATACCCCAAGCCTGCCTCCAGTATACTCTCTAGTGATTGCTGATCTGCTGAGTGTTGATGGCCACCCCAGACTTACACTGCCATCCCCTGCTCCACTATGATTGCCTTGGTTCAGGTATTTTGTGACGGCAACATGAAATATGGCTGGCTCAATGGATGAAACAAGGACAAAAGCCAGGTAAGGGGAGGGGACATGGGGGACAGGGGAGGGCAAATGACCTCAGACCTAAGGGGTACAACAGACACAGTAACCCAGTAACTGTAAACAAAGCAAGAGACCAGTTCTAGGAAATACTCCTGATGTAGTCCAACAACAAGCAAAAGTTTTTGAACCTTATGACAGATTATATTGACAAGACCTAGGATCACCTGGTAAAAGATCCACTGGATAAGCATACAAGGGACTGTCTGGACTAGGGTAGCCTCTGGGCCTACCTATAGGAACTTTCTTAACTAGATTTATCAAGGTATATGTAGGTGACACCATTTCAGAGACTACATACAAAGGTAACTGATCAGTGTTTATTCACCTTCTCCTCTTCCTGACTGCAGGCCCAGTGTGATCAGCTGCCTCAAGATCCTGCTGCCTTCATCTCCTAGCACCATGGGCTGTATGAACCAAAGCAAACCTTCCTTCCTGAAGTTGCTTTGTCAGAATATGAACATTGTTACAAGTGACTATTAGCAGACATCAGTTGTATGCTGTGCTGACATTATAATCATTTGGGGAGCCTAAAATTTAAAAGCAGAAAGCTGGGCAGAACATACTTGTCTTAGAACATGTCTCTTAGCAAAACAGAATACCACCAACTAATTTATAAAGAATGAAGGTTTATTCCACTCACAATTCTAGAATAACACAAGGTAAAGAAGCCATACTTAGTCTTCTTGCTGGTAGAAACTTAACAAAGTTCTAGTTAGGTTCAGACCATTGCATAGAAAGACAAAACAAGCTCAGCAGAAAGAGTTACCATTTGTTGTAAAAGTCACTTTATTGATAACTCAATAATCCATTAAAGGATAACCTATCAGCCCTTAAAGGTCTCAACAGGGCCTCTCTCTTAATACCTAACAATAGAGATTGGATTTCAATGTGATAGTTGGGGTATCTAAAATATAACAAGATTTCACATAATATGCCAGAAATATAACAGTACATTCTCCCTTCATTGGTAAAACCTCACTCCAGATGGGTTTCCTTTCCCCTTTGAGGCACACAATACTGAAATCATTCAAGCAGTAAACCCTGGAATGGAAACAGGAAACAGGGACCAAGAAATAGGAACATCTCAGAAGATAGCGTAACTCCAGAGATAACTACTGAGTTATCAGTTTTCTGTAGTTTTTTGAAAGATTTCAAGTGTCTTTACCAGACAATAGGTATCTCTTCCATTCCTGGTCCAAGCACAAAGTCTATAAGGGTGAACAAATAAATGCAGGGATAAAATTATTTTTAGACCATTAAGACACTCTGTTACCCCAACACTGCTCCTTATATCTGCCAATCCAGAACATCAGAACCACACTACTCAAACCCAGCCACAGGCATCAACACATGGCAGAGGCATTTGGTATGAAGGGGCTAGAGCCTCATTCTACGACAATAAGAACTCTCCTAGTCTTAGGAAATTGGCAAAGCTATGTGTCCCTTCTGGACATTGAGTTCTCATATATAAAATAAGAGATACTAGTTCCTATATCAGAAAACTTAAAGAACATGGACTGATTAGTTTTATGTCAACTTGACACAACCTAGAGTCATCAGAGGGAAGAGAGTCTCAATTAGGAAAATGACTCTGTAAGATCTGGGCAAACCAAATAGGCTATTTTCTTAATTAGTGATTGATTGGAGAGGGTCCAGCTGGTTATAGGTAGTACTATCATTGGGCTGGTGGTCCTGGGTTCTATAAAAAAGTAAGCTGAGCAGCCACAAGGAACAACCCAGTTAGTAGAACGAAACCATCTGTGTCCTCTACACCAGCTCCTGTCTCCAGGTTCATGTCCTGTTTGAGTTCCTGTCCTGAATTTCTTTCATGATGAACTGTGATGTGGAAGCATAAAGCAACCAAATCCTTTCCTGCCCACACTGCTTTGGTCATGGTGCTTCTTCACAACAATTGTAACCCTAAGACATAATATAAATCATGCAAAGGGCCTATTCAAATAATAAACTCTCCTTGGTCTGTCTACCCACTTTGGAATCTTTGCATTAGGATAATAAACCCAATTTCCCAAAGGATGGAGAAGACTACACACCAGTTCAAGGACTAACTTAGGAAGAGACCATCTCCACTAGTTTTCCACTCCTACTCTACCAAATGCCTTTTCCTAGGCAAGATCTACTGGCTTCCTGTGGAAGGAGTGGGATCAGCCAGTATGGTGTCAGGAACCACCTTCAGAGCATGTTCAGTAAGGAAACTTAAATCAAAAGAGCAGGTGACAGACAAAACCAAGGCTCATCCTCCCTTAACTATAGTTTTATGGAGTGTAAATAGGAAGAACCACCAGTCTCAGTGGGGTTTATTGTTAAATTGATTGTGTTGAGGGACATCTAGGAGAAACAACGCATACTTCTAAGTGTCTGTGAGGATGTTTCAAGAGAAGAAAGATGTACACAACAGCAACTGAAGGTGAAAGACCTGCCAGGAGTATAGACCACCAGTCAGTCACTGCCATCGCCCAGGGACTCCATACTCCAGCTTTTCAACTTGGATTCTCAGAGTAAGCTTCCACGGAGTTTCAGACAAGAACTGAATCATTGGTTCCCTTGTTGTGTGGTTTCCAGCATCTTGGCCTGAGCAAAAACCAAGTTCTCTGGCTTCCCAGATGCAGAATGACCCAGCTTTTCCAAATCACATAAAAGAATAAAATAAATCATGGTGTGTGTGTGTGTGTGTGTGTGTGTGTGTGTGTGTGTGTGCACGCATCCCATATATAAAAAATCTGATGGAAGCTATCAACTCCCTTGGAGCACAAACACTAAATTAAGAATCCTCATCTGAATGATTTTTAAAATAAATGTTTAACACTAAAACTATGTATAACACATGTGAATATAATTTTAAAATAAGACAATAACATGGATAAATGACATCCAGCTATTATGGACAACTTCTAGACAAGGTCAAATGTCAAAGTACCTTATTATGGGTAACAAATTACATGAGTCCCACAGAAATCCCAATTCTGTACACTTCCTTTCTATTCATGAAGTGGGGGGGGGGTTGAAACCCCATGATAGCACAATGTGGCCAGAATCAGTCAGTGGCCGCTGGGTCCGGGGGGGGGAATGTACATTATAGGTATATGCTCCTGTGTGTGGTATTTGTCTATGTTTGCATATATATATACATATATATACATACATGTGCACTTGTATATTTGTACATGTGAAGACAGAGATTGATTTCAAATGTCCTCTTTAATCACTCTTCCCCTTCCTTCCTGAGACAAGGCCTTTTATTGAGCCTGGAGCACCAATTCAACTAGACTGTTTGTTCAATAAGCTCCAGGATCCACCTATCCTCACATACACACATCTACACACACACACACACACACACACACACACACACACGCCACAGTTCTGGGATTCTAGATATGCACCGCCACACCCATCTTTTACATGGGACCTTATACTAGCATGGAAGGGCTCAATTCACTAGCCCACCTCCTGTCCCAGTGTTTCTGAGTATATTTTATATGTCTTTGAGAAATACAGTAAGCAGAAGTAGTGAGATGATCAGAAGACATCTAAAGACTTTCAGAGAAGTCAGCATCTTGACATCTGAACAGGATTTTGAGAAAGTTTGAGATGTAAATAGCACAGGCTAAGGTGCCTGTTCTAGGAACATAAACAGGTTCAGAGTGGCCCAGCACGGGAGTGTTTAATGAGCAGCCCGGAAAGCTGTCTGACCACGTAGCTAGCACCATCTGTATTAAAGATGGGGAACATGCAGTAGTCAGGGTAAGAATATTCTAGATTTTTGCCCCAGATGGAGAACCAAAGACCAACCTCACTCTAAATAGGATATAGACTTCCCACTGGATACTTCCACCAATTTCATCACATCAAATCATTCTAAAACTCTGAGAACCTCCCAGAGTGAAATGAGAAAGAACTGTATATTTAGAGAGGGACTCTGTCTAAAGCTCACCACAGAGTCCAGAAGTTGTGCTTCTGTCCTGACTATACCACTCAGTCACTCAGCCTCTCTGAAGCATCAATGCTCTGCTTAACTCCTGAAAAAAAAAGTGCTCCTAAGAAAATCTGTTTTGGGACCTGATTTTCTCCTAAAATATTTAAGAGAATTTTTCAAATGCTTTGAGAATAATGTCATGTGGTTCTACTGATGGAAACATACAAATGAAAGACTGACTCTTCATTTAGATTCAGGCTGGTTCTCTACCATGAGGCAAAGCCCAGACCCCTTTGAGCTGGCATTCAAGAGTCTCCCAAACTGTTCTCATTAGGAGATCAACTCAAGAATCTTGTTCATAGTATGCAACTGCTCAGCCTATGATCAATGGCGAGCTTCAGTCTGGGTTTTCCCTTCGGGCCAGAGCCAACTCTACCAGCCACTTCATTCCAGCCTCAGCTCAGAAGGGTCGGTGAGAATGCATTCCTACCCGGGACATCTCCACATTTGGCTGGGTGCTGGCTGGGTGCTGAGTTTTTGGCACAATCAACATGAACAGAATAAGAGTGAAATATTACTAGGTGGAGCTGTGTCCTTCGTGTTTTTTCTTATTTCCATCCAAATGGCTCAAGATTGGAAAAGGGAGAGGCAAAAAGAGAAAAACCAGTAAGAAGAGCAAAGGCTGAAAGGGGAAAGAAACAAAGATGAGTAGGGAAACATAAAACCAAAAAAAGATTTGGATAAAGATTTATTGGTAGCTCACCCACTAAATAGGTGCTAGGGGGTCTAATATTCATGGACCTGCACTGAATCAACACTGAAGTCAGTTACACAAGTAAGGAACACTTTCAGTTGAACAATGATGCCCAAGACTGGCCTCAACTGTGGCCCAACTGTGTAATGGAGTGGGAAGTATGGTCTATACATGGCCATGCATTAAGCAAGTTAACCTTTTCTCCCCTTTCTGTCATTTCTAGGGAAACTAACTCAATTACTTGTCCCCTCCACAGGGAGTCCATGTGCACACATGTATTTATACCTGCACACATACGCCCTCTGAACATCTTGGTATTTCTTTCTTTTTAAATTTTGGGTGTATGTTTATATGTGGGAGCAGCTGTACACATACACGGAGAGCCCAGAGGACAGCCTCCATTCTCTTGCTTCTGATATATCCTCCTCTTCCTCCTTCTCCCCCTCCTCCTCCTCCCCCTCCTCCTCCTTCTTCATCTTCTTTCACTGGCCTAGGACCCATCAGGTTAGGCTGGTTGGCCTGCCAGAAACCCCCACAGATCTGTCTCCATGCTACAGCAGTAGAATAACAGACTCATATCAACACAGTTAGATTGTAACTTTTTGTAGTGTGTGTGCATTTGCATGTATGTGTGTATGTGCATTTGTGTGTGTGTGTGTGTGTGTGAATTTATATATACCACATGTGTGCAAGAGCCCCCAGAGGCCAAACGAGAAAGGTCAGAAATCTTAGAGCTTAAGTTATAAGCAGTTATGAGTCAGCATGTGTGTGTTTGGAACTGAATCCAGGTCCTCTATAAGAGCAACAATTATTTGTAGACACCAAGCCATCTCTCCAGACCCCATACTCAGCTTTTTGATCTGGGTTGTGGGTACTAAACTCAAATCTTCTTCATGCTTGCAAAGACCAAGCCTTTACCAGCTTAGCCATCACCCACCCCTGCCTGGCACCTCCATTTTAATTGTTTTAATTATGGGTGCATGTGTGCATGTGAATGCAGGTGCCCATGGAAACTGGAAGTGTCAGATCTCCTAGAGCTAGACTTATAAGTGGTTGTGAGCCACCCCATGTAGGTGCTGAGAACTGGACCTTGTCCTCCATAAGAGCAGTAAGGGTTCTTAACCACTGGACCATCTCTACAGCTTCCACCTCCACTTTAAAGATGGTTAACTCTTTATAGAAAGATGCCTATGGACTAGAAACAGAAAAATAATAGACTCTATTCCTTTTTGGTTTAATAGTAACTGATTTGGTAACTTCAGAGTCCTTTTGCTTAGCCCTGTTTTTTCTCCCACTGTCCAACTGTGTGCTAACCTTCTGGTAGTTTGAAAGATGAGGTGTGGGAATGCATTTTGAAGGCAGTTTGGAAACTCACATGTGTGATACCGATGTAAGAGATCATATCATTAAAACAGCTTTGTGGGCGACTTAGTTTTCAGCTCTTTCTTTCAAAGCCAGATTAATCCCAAGAAGCAAAGCCAATGGCAGTCCATTTATGGGAATAGTCAAAACACAACTTTTGATTCCTGGAGCAGATCTCTGACTAGCTACAGGTCCTCCTCCAGCTTTAATGGGTAGTTTTATCCTAGGATTGCCAAAAACTAAAAGCCACTCTGCATCCAGTGAGATTAAATTTAAGGTAAACAGTAAATTATTCTTCAATTTATTGGTATGTTTATAATGTGTCCCATATCACACATAGGCCTTGAATACACTAAAAATGCTTCCCTGGTTTGTCTTAAATCCCAATTTCAATGCATTCTATGTTTTTATTTGCTGCATTTGGCAACCTTAATTTTTCCATGTTACTGACTTCTTGTCTCCTACACCCCAAAAGATTTTAATATGGCAATGCTCACCCTCACCATCAGTTCCATTCATTCTGGAAACAGAGAGTGTCCTCTTATTGAGTTATCTCATAATATATTTAATAATTTTTTCATAACAATGGAAAGCCTAGAAAATAAAAGCCTGTCTCCTTATCCACGAGTCAGCTCAGCCTTCCCAAACAGCAAACATGAATTCCAAACCAAGAAAGTCAGCCCTCTCTTGCTCCATTATGAACTTTAACCTATCCTCCTGCTAAACCAGTGGGGTTCAGAGACTAAAGCAATTCTTCAGCTCCATGTACGTATCTGAATCAAGGAAGTATTCAAACTTCCAAAGCTAGGGTCACACCCAGGCCAATCACAACCACTTGGGGCATTTTCTTTTGCTCTGAGTACTATAGCATTCAGGTGAGCTGGCCCCACCCCTTGCCAGAGCAGTGTTGGAGAGGTGGCCCCAATGAAATGAGTGTGGGAAACCAACTGAGTCACCATCCAGACCCACTGTAACATTTATCCCACCTATGAACTGCTGGAGTGTATGAAGGGACCAGTCCTGCATATACAAAGCTGCATGGACTCCATGACTCAGGACAACAGCAGGATATCTGAAAAGAGCCCTGGTGAGGATCCAGTATTGATAGTTAACAGAAGCCAGTGGCCCCAAACCAGACCAATGACTCATTGCAATGAACATTTGCAATTGAAGCTCTTTGGGCAATTGTGACACGCAGCAGCTTCCATAGTGAGATGTTTCTTTGTTTGTTTTTGTTTCCGTGAGGAAGGAAGTTGCAAGGACAGAGGGCAGATATGGGGGGAAGGGAGATGAGTGGAATTGGGGTGCATGATGTAAAATCCACAAAGAATCAAAAAATGGTTAAAGATGTATATTTGCAACACTGTGACAGAAACAACAGAGAGAAGAAAAGAACTTTGTGGTGGACAGTCTCAGGGAATACATGGCTCTAGAAGTGACTCCATTTATGAGAGTGTATAGAAACATGGTAGCAGATTAGGCAACACAGATCACAAGCCAGAGCCAGGGCTCTATGATCTACAAAAGCCGGCATTAGTTACCTACTTTCATGAGCCATGTCCAACCTCTTAAAGTCTCCATAATCCACAAAACAATGCCATAACCCAGAGACTGAATATTTAAATTATGACTCTGTTGGGAACATCTCATCTTCAAACCATAACACCATGTAAGTCTAATGTGCATCCAAAGTTGAAAATTACTGACTTAGCCTTTACATATCTCAATAGCTTTTGTTTTACAATACAGAAGATAAAGCTCTGAGCCTAATCCATATAGGCAAATTCTCTACAACTGAGCTACACCTCCAACCTTCTTTTTCATTTTTATACCAAGCCCAAGTTTTTTAAGAACTTTAGGAACACTCTGGCCAGGGAAGCAAGTGGGCTAACTGCAGATATTCACCTTCCCTCCATTCCTCTAAATTCAATCCCCTGTCTCAACCCCAAATCTGTACAAGACCTTCTGCTGTTCTCTGCCCCCAATCCCAGGAGACTAAGCAGATCCTGGAGGAACACTCTGCTTTCCTTCCTCACATAACCCCCTCTTCCCTCCTCCAAGCCTATCCCCATTCTTAAGTGTCAGCTCCCTAAAACTCAGAAACACATTTTACCTGTAAGCTCTAGGGGCCACACTTATCAGAACACCAAAATAATTTCCTGTCAAGCAACAAATGGCTACCACACTCTCCTAAAAAACAGAAAAAAAACAAGGAACAAAATAACCATCTAACAAAGACACAACCAAGTATCTCTACCTAGAATTACAATCTTCCCAATCCCAGATGCATAGATACCATTGTAAAAATATAATCACATTCAGGACAATATGTCTCCACTAAAGTTCAGAAACCCTTCCCCAGAAAACCCTAGGCATTTCAACATTGGTGAAACACAAGGAAAAGACTTTAAAACAGCTTTTATGAATAAGATAGAGATCCTGTAAAAGGAAATGAATAAATCCTTTAAAGAAATCTATGAAAATACAAACAAACAATGAAAGGAAATGAATAACAAAACTGTTTGAGACCTGAAAATGAAAATAGAATCAATAAGGAAAACCCAAACTGAGGGAAATTTGGAAATATAACTCTTGAAACTAAAGCAGCAAGCTTCATCATCAGAATTAAAAAAAAAAAATAGAAGATGGAATCTCAGGCCTTGAAGATACAATAGAAAAAGTAGATATTTTAATGAAAGAAAATGTTAAGTATAAACAGCTGCTAGCATCAAACATCCAGGAAATCTTGGGCATTCTAAAAGACTAAATTTAAGAATAATAGAAATAGAAGAAGGAAAAGAAACCCAGAGCAAAAGCACAGAAAATATTTTTAACAAAATCATAGAAGAAAATTTCCCTAACCTAAAGAAGGAGATACCTACCAAAGTACAAGGAACATATAGAATAGCAAAAAGACTAGATCAGAAAAAGTAGCACATAATAATCAAAACACTAAATATTAAAAGTGATGAGGGAAAGAGACCATATAACTATAAAGGCAGACCTATTAGAATTATACCTGACTTCTCAGTGGAGATGTTAAAAGCCAGAAGGGACTGGACATTTATGTTGTCTCTGAGATTGCAGATGCCAGCCCAGACTACAATACTCAGAAAAACTTTCAATCACCACAGATGGAAAAACTAAAACATTCCATGATAAAAAAACAAATTTAACTAGTATCTAACTAGAAGTCCTTCCCTACAGAAGATACAGGGGTTAATGACATTCAAGAAAACATAAGAAATAAAAAAATCTCAGACTAGCAGAGTCAAAGGAAGGTAAATACAAACACATTCACACACACAAACACACACACACACACACACACACACACACACACACACACACACCACCACCACCACCACCACCACCAACAACAACAACACAATAAAATAACAGTACAATAACAATAACAATGAAACAACAACAGATTAACAGGAATCAACATCCACTAGTCATTGATACCTCCAAATATCAATTCCTCAATAAAAAAGCATAGACTAACAGAATGGATGTGAAAACAGGATCCAGCCTTCTTCTGTATCCAACAAATATATCTCAACATCAAAGATAGACATTACCTCAGGATAAAGAGTTGAAACAAGCCATTCCAAGCAAATGGACCTAAGAAGCAAGTTGGTACAGTCATTTTAATATCTGACAAAATAGACTTCAAACCAAAACTAATCAGAAGATATAGAGAGAGCACAATACACTCCTCAAAGAAAAAATTTACGAAGAAAACAGTTCAATTCTTACCCCAAATACAAGAACACCCAAGTTTGTAAAGGAAACACTTCTACAGTTTAAATCACATGTTGACCCAAACACACTGATAGTGGGAGACTTCAAAAGCCAACTCTCACCAAAAGACAGGTTATCCAGACAAAAACTAACGGAAAGGGCGGCACAGATCTTCCTGATGGCTGCCGCCGCGGAGAGCTCATAAGCAATACCCCATGAGCAAACTTGAGCCTCAGGATCACAGGTAAAACCAACTTTTCTGCTGCAAGTGACCTGCCTGGTGAACTCAGGACACACAGAGGCAAAATGCCTCTAGGACCAGACACTTCGGGTATTTAGCGGGAGTCCCAAACCCACGGATCCCTGCCCGCAACAGCTCTCTGCTCCCAAACCCCATGGGAGAGAGCCCTCACCACCTGGTCAGGTGGGCACTCCTGAGGCTGCAGAGCAGAAGAGACCACCAACACTGCCCACATCCCTGGCCCAAGAGGAAACTGTATATGGCCTCTGGTTCCCGTAAGGAGGGCCTAGGAGCAGCAGGTCCGCTGCATCTGAGACACCGCCGGAACCTGAAGGCACAGACCAGATAAAGAGTTCTCTGCACCCAAATCCCATGGGAGGGAGAGCTAAACCTTCAGAGAGGCAGACACGCCTGGGAAACCAGAAGAGACTGCACTCTGCACACATTACTGATTCCAGAGGAAAACACCAAATGCCATCTGGAACCCTGGTGCACGGAAGCTCCAGGAAAGGGCAGCGCAGATCTTCCTGGTGGCTGCCACCACGGAGAGCTCATAAACAACACCCCACGAGCAAACTTGAGCCTCGGGACCACAGGTAAGAGCAACTTTTCTGCTGCAAGCAACCTGCCTGGTGAACTCAAGACACAGGCCCACAGGAACAGCTGAAGACCTGTAGATAGGAAAAACTACACGCCCGAAAGCAGAACACACTGTCCCCATAACTGGCTGAAAGAAAACAGGAAAACAGGTCTACAGCACTCCTGAAACACAGGCTTATAGGACAGTCTAGCCACTGTCAGAAATAGCAGCACAAAGTAACACTAGAGATAATCTGATGGCAAGAGGCAAGCACAGGAACCCAAGCAACAGAAACCAAGACTACATGGCATCATCGGAGCCCAATTCTCCCACCAAAGCAAACACGGAATATCCAAACACACCAGAAAAGCAAGATCTAGTTTCAAAATCATACTTGATCATGATGCTGGAGGACTTCAAGAAAGACGTGAAGAACTCCCTTAGAGAACAAATAGAAGCCTACAGAGAGGAATCGCAAAAACCCCTAAAACATAAATAAACAAGTAGAAGCCCATAGAGAGGAGTCATAAAAATACCTGAAAGACTTCCAGGAAAACACAATCAAACAGTTGAAGGAATAAAAATGGAAATAGAAGCAATCAAAAAAGAACACATGGAAACAGCCCTGGATATAGAAAACCATAAGAGACAAGGAGCTGTAGATACAAGCTTCACCAACAGAATACAAGAGATGGAAGAGAGAATCTCAGGAGCAGAAGATTCCATAGAAATCATCGACTCAACTGTCAAAGATAATGTAAAGCGGAAAAAGCTACTGGTCCAAAACATACAGGAAATCCAGGACTCAATGAGAAGATCAAACCTAAGGATAATAGGTATAGAAGAGAGTGAAGACTCCCAGCTCAAAGGACCAGTAAATATCTTCAACAAAATCATAGAAGAAAACTTCCCTAACCTATAGAAAGAGATACCCATAAGCATACAAGAAGCCTACAGAACTCCAAATAGATTGGACTAGAAAAGAAACTCCTCCCGTCACATAATAGTCAAAACACCAAACACACAAAAGAAAGAAAGAATATTAAAAGCACTAAGGGAAAAAGGTCAAGTAACATATAAAGGCAGACCTATCAGAATCACACCAGACTTCTCGCCAGAAACTATGAAAGCAGAAGATCCTGGACAGATGTCATACAGACCCTAAGAGAACACAAATGCCACCCCAGGTTACTGAATCCTGCAAAACTCTCAATTAACATAGATGGAGAAACCAAGATATTCCATGACAAAACCAAATTTACACAATATCTTTCTACAAATCCAGCACTACAAAGGATAATAAAGGGTAAAGCCCAACATAAGGAGGCGAGCTATACCCTAGAAGAAGCAAAAAACTAATAGTCTTGGCAACAAAACAAAGAGAAGAACAACACACGAATATATATATATATATATTTATATATATATCCAAATATGAATATAACAGGAAGCAATAACCACTATTCCTTAATATCTCTCAACATCAATGGCCTCAACTCCCCAATAAAAAGACATAGATTAACAAACTGGATATGCAACGAGGACCCTGCATTCTGCTGCCTACAGGAAACACACCTCAGAGACAAAGACAGACACTACCTCAGAGTGAAAGGCTGGAAAACAACTTTCCAAGCAAATGGTCAGAAGAAGCAAGCTGGAATAGCCATTCTAATATCAAATAAAATCAATTTTCAACTAAAATTCATCAAAAAAGATGAGGAAGGACACTTCATATTCATCAAAGGAAAAATCCACCAAGATGAACTCTCAATCCTAAATATCTATGACCCAAATACAAGGGCACCTACATACGTAAAAGAAACCTTACTAAAGCTCAAAACACACATTGTAACTCACACAATAATAGTAGGAGATTTCAACACCCTACTCTCATCAATGGACAGATCATGGAAACAGAAATTAAACAGAGACGTAGACAGACTAAGAGAAGTCATGAGCCAAATGGACTTAACAGATATTTATAGAACATTCTATTCTAAAACCAATGGATATACCTTCTTCTCAGCTCCTCATGGTACTTTCTCCAAAATTGACCATATAATTGGTCAAAAAACGAGCCTCAACAGGGACAGAAAGGTAGAAATAGTCCCATGCGTGCTATCAGACCACCACGGCCTAAAACTGGTCTTCAATAACAATAAGGGAAGAATGCCCACATATACGTGGAAACTGAATAATGCTCTACTCAATGATAACCTGGTCAAGGAAGAAATAAAGAAAGAAAATAAAGACTTTTTAGAATTTAATGAAAATGAAGGTACAACATACCCAAACTTATGGGACACAATGAAAGCTGTGCTAAGAGGAAAACTCATAGCTCTGAGTGCCTGTAGAAAGAAACAGGAAAGACCATATGTCACCTGCTTGACAACACACCTAAAAGCTCTAGAACAAAAAGAAGCAAATACACCCAGGAGGAGTAGAAGGCAGGAAATAATCAAACTCAGAGCTGAAATCAACCAAGTAGAAACAAAAAGGACCATAGAAAGAATCAACAGAACCAAAAGTTGGTTCTTTGAGAAAATCAACAAGATAGATAAACCCTTAGCCAGACTAAAGAGAGGACACAAAGAGTGTGTCCAAATTGACAAAATCAGAAATGAAAAGGGAGACATAACTACAGAATCAGAGGAAATTAAAAAACTCATCAGATCCTACTACAAAAGTCCATATTCAACAAAACTTGAAAATCTGCAGGAAATAGGCAATTTCCTAGACAGATACCAGGTACCGAAGTTAAATCAGGAACAGATAAACCATTTAAACAACCCCCTAACTCCTAACGAAATAGAAGCAGTCATTAAAGGTCTCCCAAAAAAAAAGAGCCCAGGTCCAGATGGGTTTAGTGCAGAATTCGATCAGAGCTTCATAGAAGACCTCATACCAATACTATCCAAACTATTCCACAAAATTGAAACAGATGGAGCACTACCGAATTCCTTCTATGAAGCCACAATTACTCTTATACCTAAACCACACAAAGACCCAACAAAGAAAGAGAACTTCAGACCAATTTGCCTTATGAATATCGACGCAAAAATACTCAATAAAATTCTGGCAAACCGAATCAAGAGCACATCAAAACAATCATCCACCATGATCAAGTAGGCTTCATCCCAGGCATGCAGGGATGGTTTAATATACAGAAAACCATCAACATGATCCATTATATAAACAAACTGAAAGAACAAAACCACATGATCATTTCATTAGATGCTGAGAAAGCATTTGACAAAATTCAACACCCCTTCATGATAAAAGTCCTGGAAGGAATAGGAATTCAAGGCCCATACCTAAACATAGTAAAAGCCATATACAGCAAACCAGTTGCTAACATTAAACTAAATGGAGAGAAATTTGAAGCAATCCCACTAAAATCAGGGACTAGACAAGGCTGCCCAATCTCTCCCTACTTATTCAATATAGTTCTTGAAGTTCTAGCCAGAGCAATGAGACAACAAAAGGAGGTCAAGGGGATACAAATCAGAAAAGAAGAAGTCAAAATATCACTATTTGCAGATGATATGATAGTATATTTAAGTGATCCCAAAAGTTCCACCAGAGAACTACTAAAGCTGATAAACAACTTCAGCAAAGTGGCTGGGTATAAAATTAACTCAAATAAATCAGTAGCCTTCCTCTACAAAAAGAGAAACAAGCCGAGAAAGAAATTATTGAAACGACACCCTTCATTATAGATCCAAATAATATAAAGTACCTTGGTGTGACTTTAACCAAGCAAGTAAAAGATCTGTACAATAAGAACTTCAAGACTCTGAAGAAAGAAATTGAAGAAGACCTCAGAAGATGGAAAGATCTCCCATGCTCATGGATTGGCAGGATTAATATAGTAAAAATGGCCATTCTACCAAAAGCGATCTACAGATTCAATGCAATCCCCATCAAAATACCAATCCAATTCTTCAAAGAGTTAGACAGAACAATTTGCAAATTCATCTGGAATAACAAAAAACCCAGGATAGCTAAAACTATCCTCAACAATAAAAGGACTTCAGGGGGAATCACTATCCCTGAACTCAAGCAGTATTACAGAGCAATAGTGATAAAAACTGCATGGTATTTGTACAGAGACAGACAGATAGACCAATGGAACAGAATTGAAGACGCAGAAATGAACCCACACACCTATGGGCACTTGATTTTTGACAAAGGAGCCAAAACCATCAAATGGAAAACAGAGCATTTTCAGCAAATGGTGCTGGTTCAACTGGAGGTCAGCATGTAGAAGAATGCAGATCGATCTATTCTTATCACCCTGTAGAAAGCTTAAGTCCAAGTGGATCAAGGACCTCCACATCAAACCAGATACACTCAAACTAATAGAAGAAAAACTAGGGAAGCATCTGGAACACATGGGCACTGGAAAAAATTTCCTGAACAAAACACCAATGGCCTATGCTCTAAGATCAAGAATCGACAAATGGGATCTCTAAAACTGCAAAGCTTCTGTAAGGCAAAGGACACTGTGGTTAGGACAAAACGGCAACCAACAGATTGGGAAAAGATCTTTACCAATCCTACAACAGATAGAGGCCTTATATCCAAAATATACAAAGAACTCAAGAAGTTAGACCGCAGGGAGACAAATACCCTATTAAAAAATGGGGTTCAGAGCTAAACAAAGAATTCACAGGTGAGGAATGCCAAATGGCTGAGAAACACTTAAAGAAATGTTCAACATCTTTAGTCATAAGGGAAATGCAAATCAAAACAACCCTGAGTTTTCACCTCACACCAGTGAGAATGGCTAAGATCAAAAACTCAGGTGACAGCAAATTCTGGCGAGGATGCGGAGAAAGAGGAACACTCCTCCATTGTTGGTGGGATTGCAGACTGGTACAACCATTCTGGAAATCAGTATGGAGGTTCCTCAGAAAATTGGACATTGAACTGCCTGAGGATCCAGCTATACCTCTCTTGGGCATATACCCAAAAGATGCCCCAACATATAAAAAAGACACGTGCTCCACTATGTTCATAGCAGCCTTATTTATAATAGCCAGAAACTGGAAAGAACCCAGATGCCCTTCAACAGAGGAATGGATACAGAAAATGTGGTACATCTACACAATGGAATATTACTCAGCTATCGAAAACAATGACTTTATGAAGTTCGTAGGCAAATGGTTGGAACTGGAAAATATCATCCTGAGTGGGGTAACCCAATCACAGAAAAACACACATGGTATGCACTCATTGATAAGTGGCTATTAGCCCAAATGCTTGAATTACCCTAGATGCCTAGAACAAATGAAACTCAAGATGGATGATCAAAATGTGAATGCTTCACTCCTTTAAAAGGGGAACAAGAATACCCTTGGCAGGGAAGAGAGAGGCAAAGATTAAAACAGACACAGAAGGAACACCCATTCAGAGCCTGCCCCACATGTGGCCCATACATATACAGCCATCCAATTAGACAAGATGGATGAAGCAAAGTAGTGCAGGCTGACAGGAGCCGGATGTAGATCGCTCCTGAGAGACACAGCCAGAATACAGCAAATACAGAGGCGGATGCCAGCAGCAAACCACTGAACTGAGAACAGGACCCCCGTTGAAGGAATCAGAGAAAGAACTCGAAGAGCTTGAAGGAGCTCGAGACCCCTTATGAACAACAATGCCAACCAACCAGAGCTTCCAGGGACTAAGCCTCTACCTAAGGACTATACATGGACTGACCCTAGTTCTGACCTCATAGGTAGCAATGAATATTCTAGTAAGATCACCAGTGGAAGGGGAAGCCCTTAGTCCTGCTAAGACTTAACCCCCAGTGAACGTGATTGTTGGGGGGAGGGCGGCAATGGGGGGAGTATGGGGAGGGGAACACCCATAAAGCAGGGGAGGGGGAGGGACTAGGGGGATGTTTGCCCGGAAACCGGGAAAGGGAATAACACTCAAAATGTAAATAAGAAACACTCAAGTTAATAATAAAAAAAAAACTAAACAGAGAAATACTGGAGCTAATTGATAATGATAAGTCAAATGGACCTAACAGATATCTACAAAACATTTCACCCAAACACAAAAGAATATACCTTCTTCTCCGTGCCCCATGCAACTTTCTTTAAAATTGACCACATACAAAGCAAGTCTCAAGAGAAACAAGAAAATTGAAATTATGCCCTGCATCCTATCTAAACACCTCAGATTAAAGCTGGATATATAACAAAGAAACAATAAAAAGTTTACAAACTCATAGAAACTGAACAACTTGGTACGTATGAAAAAAATGGATCAAGACAAAAATTAAGAAATTAAAGACTTTCTAGAATTTAATGAAAATGAATGCATAGCATATCCAAAGTCATGACACACAATGAAGGCCCAATAAGAGGGAAGTCCATAGAACTAAGTTCCAACCTTTAAAACAAATTAACAGCACACCTGAACGCTTGAGAACAAAAAGTAATCATACCCAGGAGGAGTAGATGACAAGAAATAATCAGACTTGGGGCTGAAATTAAAAAAATTGAAACAAAAAACAATACAAAGAATCAATGAAACAAAGTATTGGTTCTTTGAGAAAAGTCACTAAGATTGACAAATCCTTACCTCTAAAAATGATGATAACAAAATATTCTTTAAATGATATTTAGACTATGTTTGGTAAATGAAGCATAAATAAATTTCATAATTAGGCTTGACTCTCATCACCAAAATGTCTCATTATGTACATCAAATATTCCCAAATATGAAGACACTTGAAATTTGAAAGACTTCTAGTCTTTCAGATAAGGGATACTTAACCTGTACATGTAACATGATAAAAAGGTACTTTAATCTTGTGGTCATCTCACAAAAATAAAGCCCCTCTTCAGCCACAAGAAAGATATCATACAAATCCAAAATCCCAAAAGAGAGACATTCTACCAAACTCTCTGTGAAAATTAATGGTTTGAAATTAGCATCACCAAAAACAACAAAAATCTGAAAATGTATCAAATTCAAGAGGAACCCAAATAAGCATGATGAATGAGTTTACTGCATTATCCTGGATGTGACCCTACAACAGTAAAGACAATCAGTAAAATACAAGGATGGGCGGGCAAAATGGCTATACCAGGATGACGACCCAACTTCAGTCCCTAATATCCACAGAGAATGGAGAAAGCATACATGTATGCATATATATGTATACGTATGCATATACATATATGTATATCTAATATAGTTATAATTATAGTTGTTATAGTTACAGTTGTTATGGTTACAGTTATAGTCATAGTTGTTATAGATACAGTTAGAGTTGTTGTAGTTACAGTTGTTATTGTTAGTTAGAATTGTTATAGTTACAGTTGTTGTCATTACAGTTACAGTTGTTATAGTTACAGTTATAGTTGTCATAGAGTTATAGTGTTAGTTATATTATATTTATGTAATTTACATATATAACTTTAAATAATTGTTAAAATAAGAAGATATTCACATATACCTCCTTGGAAACACAACCAGCAAGGAAACTGACCAACACTGGTGATTATGAAAGAACTGGAAGGCAAATTCCACTTGGAATTCTACATCTGTCAAAAAATTTCTTTTGAACAAAAAAAATTCATGTTTGTGAATTGCCTTAACCAAACACTCTGATATTGAAATAATTCACCATTAAAAGATCCATACACATAAATTCTATAAGAAATAGTTCCAGCATTAAAGAGGGAAAGCAAAGCTGTAGATCTACACAGAGGAATAAAACCCACCAAAATGTGCATTATATACATAAATTTGTACTTTTTATCCCTTAGATAAATTTAAAGATCATTGGCTGTGTAAATATTCCTTTGGTTTTAGAAATTATGGAGGTGTACTGTGGGTTTAGAACAAATACATAATTATTGTACTATAAAAGAATGCAGTTATTATTTGTTAATTTTTAAAGAAGTATCAGGCCTCATAACAATATCATAAATGCTAGAAGAAAAGAGTTAAATAGTTATGTATAATAACTATATACAAAATATGTGGTTAAACATAGTTGAAGGTAGACAAGAAGTTAAGATGCTTACTATAAACCCAAGAATAAGCACTCAGAAGAAACAGATCACAGCTGTAAATCAACAAAATAAGAGCACATCATAAAATAAATAAATAAGTAAATTTGGGCCACGGGTACACACACCTTTAATCCCAGCATTTGGGAAGCAGAGGTGGGACATTTGAGACCAGCCTGCAGCCTGGTCCAGAACAGCCAGGCTTCCACAGAGAAAAAGACTACACAGATAAACTCTTGTCTCAAAAGAAAACCCAACAAAACAAAAGGTAAAACTCTCAATCTAAAAAAGACTGAAATCAAAAGGGAGCTGAAGAAATGGCTCAGTCATCCAAGCACTTACCTGGCAAACACGAGCACCAGAGTTTGCATCCTGAGAACCCACGTAAAAAGCTGTGCACAGCAATGCACACCTATAACTCCACACTACAAGACGGAAGCTTATTCCTAGAAGCTTGCTGGCCACTAGGGACTGGCACCCAGAACTGTCCTCTGGCCTCCATGTGTGCACCATGCACATGCCTGCCAACAGCCATAAGCACATAAATGCACACGCACATACACAGGCACGCACGCGCATGCGTGCGCGCGCACACACACACACACACACACACACACACGAATACACATGCTCATACACACAGATGGACAGAATATCTTTTAAAGGAGGAAAGAGAAATGAAGAGTGGTTTTGATTAAATAAGGACATGAATGAATCTTTAAGTAGTTTTGAGTGCTGCCTGCAAGAGAGATATAATTCAGAATGAAGGATACAAAAAGATAAAAATTCAAAGTGAAGCCATTCAAATGGGTTGCATGTCTGTCATCCCAGCACTTGGGAAATGGAACCAGGAGGACCAAGATAAAGTCATCCTCAGCCTACGTGACTAGTTTGAGGTCAATCTGAGCTACAAGAACCTTTGCCTCAAAATCAAAACACACACACACACACACACACACACACACACAATTTTACATCTTTGTAGACACTGCAAGGTAAGTTTTCTCAATCTGTCCTACTGAGAGTGAATTCCCTTGGACTAAGGACAGGTTGTCTGGAGCAGTCCTGACTAAAGCAAAACCTTCCCATGTTGTCATTTAAATAGTAGTCTTTCTCACAATCTCCTAACAGTCGAGTTTCCACACGGTGGCCTTGGAAAGCATGGAGCTACCAAGATTACAATCCAGCCAATTATTGCCTGACAGGCAGCTCCCTGCTCAAGACAGTGGGACACAATAGAAACTGTCAAGTAGCTGACTGGTTTCTGGACAGGCAGAGCAGCCTTGGAAAGTTCCAGGTAGACAAGAAAGTATGTCACAAAAAAGTAAGATGGATGGTGCCTGGGGAGTAATCGATGTAGCTGTCCTCTGTCCTCTATATGTACATAAATACACACAATGCACCTGCACAGAGATCAACATGTATATACACACACATATGAAAAAATAATGAAATAGCACATAAAGGTTAAAGAGAAAGAAACAGTCTCAGGAATACCTAGCAGTACTTACTTAATCACTGGCCAAACACACTCTACATTCTGGGTTCGATGACTGGAGGCAATACTATGTATGCATTGATCCTTTACCTCCTGTGTTAGAACACAAGCTTGCCCTTGAAAACTGTGGACACTCTTAAAGGGCCAGATACCACAGCCTGAAGAGACCATGCCTCATCCATTCTCCTGCAGCTCTCTACCTAGAACAGAGTTAAGAAGTTGCCTGTGTTGCAGCCTACCAGTAGCTCCTAATTCAATTCCTAGCCAGCACCTATGTCTCCAACTGAATGGTGCTAGGGAACAAATTCAGATTGTCAGGCTTGCTGGCAAGTACCTTCACCTACTAAGCCATACTGCTGGTCTCCAGATGTATTTTATAAATTGTTTATTTTATACTTTTGCATCTTTGAGAGGATGGACTGTCTTTCCAAGGGCTAGGTAACTCCTCCCAAAGATCGGAGAGTCTATCTTTGCTCTAAAACCAACTCACAATTGCCTCCTTCCTTCATCTAATTCTTCCCTACCAACAAGTATTTCCCCTACCTTACATCAGCTCAGGGACAGAAACCAGACAACCAGAACAACCTCTCTGCCTCAAAGCCTGCCAATGCAGGCTTTAGCCTGCCCTGCCATGTCTTCTCATGAACCTCAAAAGGCCTATGCTTTTCTATCACCCCTGTCAGCTTCCCAACAGACAATGAACATCCTCACTTCTTTGTCAATGCATGCTGTGCCAAGCCTGTCCCCTCCAGGGGGACCGTAATGCTATGTCCTTCTATCAGTGACACTAACTGTTCCAGATCGTCACTCAGACACCTCCACTAATTTAGAGACAGACACAAGCCGATCTTCAAAAGGTCTGATAAGAACAGAAAAAGAAGCACACGCCTTGAGTCCCAACCCTCAGGAAGCAGGGTCAGGAGAATCTCTCTGAGTTTGAAACCAGTCTGGTCTACAGAGTGAGTTCCAGGCAGCCAGAGCTGCACAGAGAAATATTGTCTTCAAAAGTCAAACCTAAATAAATAAATAAATAAATAAATAAATAAATAAATAAATAAATAACATGAAAAGAATGTGCACTAGGTTTAGGAGAAAAAGCTCACAGCTGTCCTGAAAAGAATGATCACAGGGTTTGGGAGAGATGGCTCAGTGGCTGTTCTTACACAGGACCATGGTTTGGTCCCCAATACCCACGGGCAGCTCACAACTGTCTGTGACTTAATTCAAAGAATCTAATGTCCTTTTCTGGACTTGATGGGTATGGAACACATGTGGTGAACATACATGCATATGCAAACATACAAATATATTAAAAATTAAAATTTAAAAAAAATTCAGTGATTACAAACAGCAGAGAAAAAAATGAATACCAAGTTGTTGCTGACAAATGTTGCTTCCAAGTGATTGAAGACACTTATTGCTGCACAGTTCCAACTATATGACATCTAGGGCAGGAAAGAAGGCCCAGCAGTTAAAAACCTGTATTGGTCTTACGAAGAACCAGAGTTCATTTCCCAGCACCCATGCCAGGGGGTTCACAATCATCTTTAACTCATAGGGTGCCCTCTTCTGGCAGCTGTGGGTACTGCAATCATATACACCCTATGCATACATAAACTCATACTTTAAAATAAACAAAATCTTTAAATACTAACCATATGGCATCTCATAAAAGATAAAACATAAAGGTTGTTTAAAAATCAGTGTGTGATTATTTCAGAATGTTCAAGGTAAAGAGGGAAGTCTAAAGAGGAGGGGGGCAAGGAGGGTATTTATTAAGGTGGCAAAGTTATTCTATCTGACATTACAATGATAAGTAACACTATTTGTCAAATACACAGATAAGTTTATAGCACAAATACAGAAGCTTCATGAGTGCAGATGTGTTAAAATTTGGGCTGACAAGATGGCTCATCAGGGAAAGGTACTTTTACCTTTACAAAACTCATAGCCTGAGTTCAATCTCTGGCAGCCAAATGGTGGAAGGAGAAAAGAATTCCCAAAGGTGACCTCTGACCTCAGCAACATCAGTAAAAGAGTAGGGATATAACTTATAGAATGTGGAAACACGGACTCTAAGATCAAAGGCAAAAATAAAATGTGTAACCAATGGACTACAGCTGACCAACTTTCCTGTTGGGCATAAATGAATGCTTGGTAGAGTTGAATAGGTAAATAAGTGGATCTCAGATAATGGGCTAAATGGAACATAGCAGTTGAGCAGAGGGAGTCGGCCAGAACGACACGTCTGGAAAGAAAGCTGAGTTAGACCCCGGGATACAGGGGTGCCTATGTCTCACTAGAGAGGGGTGTAGGTGTGTGTTGCCTGATGCCTTTCATTAACAAGGTCAGTCCAAGGCTGCACTGTGTTGTATGAAGGAAGAGAATTCGGGACTACAACTTCCTCTGCAAACATTCCCCAACAGCTTCATTAGGGCTAGGAGACGTTACTGGAGATAAAGTTCATGGATTTTTAAGTGTGTTTTATTTGGTTTTGCTTTGTTGCTTTGCTTTGCTTTGCTTTGCTTTGCTTTGCTTTGCTTTTTGCTTTGCTTTGCTTTGCTTTGCTTTGCTTTGCTTTGCTTCTTTGCTTTGCTTTGCTTTGCTTTGCTTTGCTTTGCTTTGCTTTGCTTTGCTTTGCTTTGCTTTGCTTTGTGAGACAAGGTCTCTCTATAAAGTCCTGGCTGTCCTGGAGCTGATTCTGTAGACCCTGCTGTCCTAGAACTCACAGAGGGCCACCTGCCTCTGCCTCCCAAGTAATGGGATTAAAAGCCTAAACAACTACTACTTGGCCCTAAAGTATTCATTTTCATAAATACTGCTTACCTTCTCAACCTCACAAGATATTTTTTGACCGGTGATAGATTTTCTTGTGAGCATAAATATCTTTCCAGGAGGAGGAGCTAAGCAGATGAGAATTTGCTCACAGTAAACACTTTAAAAATGAGCAAACAGAACTGAGAATATCTTGACTTGGCTCAGAATCAAAGAAACTGATTGACTGATGGTCTTATCTCATTTTTTTTAAGTTTCATTATATAACAAGGGGAAAAATCATCTCAAATTTTCCTGGCCCTCACCCTTCCTGCTGCCCTTTGCTTTCTTTATAGCTAAGCAAAGACACTCAGAAAATTGGCTCTTAAAAATGTCTTTGGAGCAAGAATCTGGCTGTGAGGTGGGTAGTGTGCCTGCTTTCGGCTTGCTGTGGAGATATCCAGATACTAAAATGCAGATTTCTCATAAGTGGACACCGTCTTAATCATCTGCTTTGTTTTGCCTGATTGAAACCAATTATAACAATTCACAATCACCCATGAAATCTCTATTTTCCAACGTCTCCCTCATCCTCCCTCTCCCACATGCTCCCCACGTAACCTGAGAATAGTGTTTTTCCCAGGCTCCTGCATCAGCTGAGGCCCTCCCTATTTTATCCACTGCATTCCGCCCTTTTCTCCAACACACCTTCCAATTTCCAATTCCTCCAGACTCATCGTCTCTCCTCTGCTGTTCTTTTTCTCTTGTCTCATATATATATATATATATATATATGTGTGTGTGTGTGTGTGTGTGTGTGTGTGTGTGTGTGTGTGTGTGTGTGTGTGTATGTATGTATGTATATGTATATATATGTATGTATGTATATATACCTTCACACCCTACTTATAACTGCGTTCCCAGACTAGATGTTTCTATGCCTTCTCAGAACAAAGAGTGCTTACTACTTATCCTCCAAGCTTAACTCATGTTTCACTCTTAAAAACACCTCATGACCTACAAGATAGATCTCTAGGAAAAAGAAAAGTCACCTCTACAAGTCCTCCGCCTCAGGGAGCTCAGCCTTTCGCCATTCCCTTCTTGGGGGCACTGGAATGTTCTACTTCACCGGTGGGCTGCAGTATGTAGGTGTCCTTGTTATCTTCTATCTCAGCAGTGGAGTGTAAGGACAGAAATCCTAGCCGTTAGCTATGCAATCTGCCTCCCTGATCCACATAAGGGTGAAGGGAAAGAAAGATGAGGAAACAATCAAAAGTGTGGGTGTTAATCTCAGCAGCCTTCAGTTTTACATTTGAACCTCACACTATGACCAAGACCTAATGTGTGCCAAGGCAGGAGTCTAAATGGGCCCAATGTACAATGTGCTTAAACATTTGAAAGCTGCGAATCACACTAACTGTTATATTGGGCCTCCTCTCACCTTGATGAATGTAAGCCCACAATTACAAACTGAAGACTGTAAGTAAAACCAGGATTTGATATTACTGAGTCAACAGTGGCTGAATATGACTGCTATTGCCATCATCCGATTTCCTGAAACTGGGCTACCCATGTTTACATCCATAATAAAGTCCTACATTGTTTCTAATTATAACATATCTACTCTGCAAGCTTTCTGTTTCTTCCTCTAATCTTAGCAAAAATTTTTGTGAGAATAGTTGAGAATTTGTCTTCGTTCTCAAAGCCTGTTCTTGAAGTTAAGGTTATTCCGCCTTTTGCGGTCAAAGTAGGTGCAATACCGGATGAAGAGGGCACCGCACATGCCCGCAGCAATGGCGCTGTTCCAACTCACCATCTTTGCTCAGCTGGGGTGTGTGCTGGACCGCAGCAGCCCGCCTGGCAGTGGTTAGCTCCAACTAATCGATCAGAGAATACTGGCCGCTCTCTGCCGCCTGTTTCCCATCCAGACAGAAAAGGCCAAATGTCAGAGTCTGTAGTGGGAAACCAAGGGGGGCCCTACCTACCCACCTACAGGAGAAGTAGAGGTGGGAAGCAGTAAAGGAAGAATTGTGGGAAGGGGTGACCAGAAGAGGGCAGTGAGTGGGATATGAAGTGAATAAGTAAATAAAATAAAATAAAATAAAATAAAATAAAATAAAATAAAATAAAATAAAAGTGGAGAAATGTGTGTTTTGCAGACTAGTGACAGCAATTGGGTTTTTTAAATGAGAAATAAATTTATCAACGTTTTAAAATAAATAATGAAGGGACTGAAGACATGGCTCAACAGTTAAGAACAGTAGCTGCTCTTGCAGAGAATCCAAGTGTGCTTTCCAGAGTCCACAGGATAGCCTTCAGCCAACTGTAATTCCAGTTTTAGGGATTCAGTGCCTTCTTCTGGCACCACTGCACTGCATGCTTGTGGTACACATACATACATGTAGATAAAACACGCATGTGTGTAAAATATATTGTAAAAATTATACTGTGCTTCCATCAAAGAAGATTTCAAAACTGAAATGTTTATTTCTATATGATTCAAAAAGCACTCCTTCCAAAATGTTTTATAAAACTAAATGTCAAAATTGTAAGTTGTAATTTAAATTATAACACAAATTTTATTTAATTTCTCTTTCAATTATATCTGACTAAGCATTGTATAGAAACAAAGATTATTTCCAATTCAATGTTCACTTAATTGCTAATGAATAGTTGATATCATAGTCATTGGTATTATGTCTAGAGCCACATACATATAAACTGAACAGTATTCCTGTTTAAAATTGCAAATGCTCTTAGATTGTTATAAGCAAATGTTGGAAATTCTATACTCATCTGTGCAGGATTCCGGAACCAGAATTTAAAATGAAGAGAACTGGCATCTGACATCAATGGCATTAAAATTCTTAACAATACTGTTATGTAGAAAATATAATTGCAAACCTATCAAAATCTGAGAGAGAAATTTATGCCAAGCTTGGATTCTATACCTAGCTAAACTATCAGCCAAGCATATGGGAAAACTAAGATTTTAGATATCCATCATACTTGCAGAATTGTCTTCCTAGTTAACTTATCCAGGAAATACAGACTAGTTAAGCAAGAATGAGGAAGGTATGGGATTTGGGTAACAAGAGTGAGAAATCCATAAAATAAGAATGAATCCCGCAGGTAGCAATGCTGATTAGACAAACTTGTCTAGCCTGTGACAGAGAAGGATATTGTCGAAGGTGGTCCTCAAATTAAAAAATATAGTGATGGAATACCTGACTTAACATAAACAGATAATAGAGTTTCTATCATGTTTCCTGTGAAAGTGCATCAGGCTTAGACACAGTTACAAAGAAAAACTATCAGGAAGAAAGGCTGAAGCTCAGCAGTTAAGAACATGCACTGTTCTTGTAGAAAACCTGATTTGGATTTCTAATACATATATTAAGCAACTTACACGACCTTTATCATGAGCTCCAAGAGATCTGTTGCCCCCTTTTGGCCTCTGTGGGCACTAAACTCACATGTACATGTGCATGTGCATGCATGTGTGCATGTGTGCTTCATGTGTATGTGTGTGTGTCTGTGTGTGTGTGAGAGAGAGAAAGAGAGAGGGAGAGAGAGAGAGAGAAAGATACACAAACATACACACTCCTACACATAATTTAAAATAAAAATAATTTTTGCAAAGAACCACTGGTTTTCTTGTTGCATATCTTACATTGTTTGCTGACTGCAAAACAATACGCATATCTGACTTTAATAAAATTCAACTTAAAAGTAAGCTGAGAGGGAAAGAGTGTTTGGAATTTAGAGTGTTTAAGATAGACTTTGAAGGGAGAAAGCAGGAAGTGACCAAGGGTGAAATAAAAAATTACTTAGCAGCATTTTTTAAAGTTCATTTCAGATTCAAGGTAAGGATTTTGAAGACCAGCCAGTTTGAGTACATTTTCCTTCAACAACAAGCATGGATAGAGGTGTGAAACAAGCAAAGGGTTGGGCATGATATGACCATCAGTTTGGCCAAGAGAAAATGATAATGTGAGAGATGGATAGGGCATTTGCAAGGGTTGTAATTGAACAGGAATTTAACATAGGTGACAAAGAAGCTGAGCTAGCCCAAGGATGAAGGGCAAGGAAGTAGTTTAGGACCAGTGAATTTCATTGTTGGGCTATAAGATGAATGAAATAGAAGAGGAGAAGCAGGCATGAGGCTCAGATTGTGGTAGCCCCTGGTGGCTCAAAGGCACATGGTACATATAACCAGATGAGTGAGTAAAACAATGCTGGATGCAGTACCAAGTCAGGAGGGAAGTTCAAGACTCATGTGGATGATATGATCCCAGGGAATGAGGATGGAAGTTAAGAAGTCAGTTGCTGGTAACCGCAGTGTGGGATATCATTCTTACAGTTCAAGTCTGTGACCTTTAGCTTCCTGAGTTTATGAGTTCTGGATGAGAGCAAATGTCTTACCCAGGGTAGTCATTCCTGTATACATGTTGAGGGTAGAGTAGTATATACCTGACAAAGCCTAGAAGATGACAATGTCAACAGTGTCTTTGGCTCAGAGGTTCTCTAGTATTTTAAAGATATAAATACTACAGTTCTACAATACAGCCTCTTGATCACTGCAAGTAGATATGTATAGGATTCTAATGTGTCAAATCCATCCTGTGCCCATATGTTCAAGTCTATATACATACACCTACTGTAGTTTGTCAGCCTGATGCTCACATTCATTCAGAATCAGTCTTTTTATTTACCCTTCATTCATAACTCTTCATCTTTGGAGTCCATAATTGAGACCCTGTCATTCAACATCTCTTTTCTAGACAGCCATCCAGTGACCTCTCAGTACCCATCAAGTTGTCTTAATTAGCCCCACACCACAACTGTCCCATATTTTGGATCATATTCACTTTAAAATAACATAGACCAATTTGTACAACTTAAGAGATCCAGCCCAGTTATGTGGATGGCCATGACACTCAGCACAGACATCATAGTCAGAGGATGGATGTACACACCACCTTCTGAACATTTGTCCCTTGTTCACACTCCCACCGCATAATGACGGAGTGTCAAAGTAAACAGATATCTAGATTTCACTTACTTTTTCTCTTGGACAGAAAAGTGAAGATGGAACTAAAGATGGAAGGAGAATGAGAAGTAACAGTGAAATGAAGAGATGATGGAAGAGATGACAATGAACATGAAGATGATGAGGAAGGTGAAGAACACAATGTGAGGAGGGGAGAAGGGTAGGAACTGGGAAGAGCTGAAGAGAGGTGTGAGGGATGAAGTTATGATGATGATGAGGGTGAAGATGATGGTGAGGGTGAAGAGATGACGGTCAAGGTCATGATGCAAGTAAAGATGAAGAATCTAAAGCTCTTACCCCTCACCCTGGGAAATGAATTCAAGCTCACACTCCTAAGCCAAGACAGCATATTGGTCTTCATCTTACAATGCATAAGAAGTACCCAGCATGCACCTGGCATTTTGGCTGAGAAGTGTGGGGTGACAAAAATAACCAGGACATAGTCTTCTATGAATCTTTTAAATGCAGATTACAAGTGAGCTTTGGAGAAAGCTTTCTGTGCTTCTGAAATTCAAGGCTCCATCTTCTAAATCAAAGAATAGTTCCTTGTTTCATACTCTGCTTAATGAAAGTAATGAAAAATCAAATCCAATCAAAATTTTACCAGCAATTTTCTCAAGACCTCCAAACAACTTTATAATTATCCAGGAAATTGAGACAACCTAAAAATAAAGTCTGGGCAATTATGTTAATATTGGGTTTATAATTTTATGATGGTTATTTCAAAAGTATTCGAAATTACTTTCTCCAGAAGACTGAGATTTAATCGATCAATATTCTCTTTTTAAATCATTTGCTGACTTTTTTCTTACTTTTTATGTTTATGTCTTATTTCCACAGCTAGGAGAAAAATTTTTCCTTGTACTTTATCTCATTTGGACTCATCCCTAAACATCTGGATACACAGGTTACATTTAATTATGTGTTAGAATTTGTTTGGATTTTGCACATGTGCACACATACACACACACACACACACACACACACACACACACACACACACACACAAAATCTGCCTCAAGAAAGGAATAATGGGTATTCCTGTACATGTGCCCAAAGGGCTCTCTCTTATTCACTTTACTATTACTGTAAAGAGACATCATGACCAAAGCACTTATAGAAGAAAGTATTTTAATGAGGACTTAAACTATTTCAGAGGATGAGTCCATGATTACCATGGCAGGAAGCATGGCGGTGGGCAGGATGGCACTGAAGTGGTAACTGTGAGCCCACATCTTGAGACAACAAGAACATAGTAGAGGAAGAGAGCAAACTGGAAACAGCTTGAGCTTTTGAAACCTCAAAGCCCATCCCCAATGACACACCTCCTCCAACAAGTCCACACCTCCTAATCCTTCTCAAACAGTTCAAACAACTTCAGAGCAAGCATTCAAATGTGCCTACAGAAGCCTTTCTCATCCAAACCATTCCAGGCTCTGTTCCCTACCTCAGAATCCTCACATAGCCTTACTGCAGTCTTAGTTACAACAAGAAAAGAGAACAGCCTAGATACTCATCAAAAGATGTGTAATGGAACCACAGTATGTATACAATGAAATTATGTTCAACCTTAAAGAAAATGAATGCAGCTGGAAAACAATATATTAAGTGAAGTAAGTGAATAAAGTTATTCTATCTCATATCTGAATCCTAGCTTCTAATTTTTATTTATGTGCATTTATGTAGGAATGAGTATGTGGGGAGATCAGGAAACTAGAAAAGTGCCCATGAGAGGGAAGAAGAGGTTTCAAAGGAGGGAATGTGGGGAGGGTAATAAAACATATGTAATATAGACATAGAGGGGGGATAATAATTGGTAGGAAGGTCCAAGTGGGGAAGGGTGATGAGAGATGGGATGGAATATTAACTAACTACAATTGAAAATGTGCAGAAGCCTGTGACTTTCTGTGGAATGACAAAAGCAGGCTCTAACAGGAACATAACCTGTAATCTTAGGACCTAGTGGATAAAAGATGGAGGATCAAAAATAAACAGTCATCCTCAGCTACATGTCTGAGACTAAGCCTAGGCTACATGAGACTCTGTCTCAGAAAAACAAGTATAGAGAGAGAGAGAAAAGAAACAGAGAGGAAGACAGAGACAGAGACAGACAGAAAGAACATCGTTTGGGTAAGAACTCAGGCATTCTGGATGCTTGGTTTTATGTTCATTTCAGTCTCTTCTCAGAGAGAAATACAGAACAGAATGTGGAGAAGGGAGAAGGGCATGAACTAGAAGAGCTGGAGAGAGGGGTGAGGGGTGGATGTGATCAAGATTATATTATAGGAACTTCTCAAAGAATTGACAAAAATATACAGTTGTTTTAAAACTGGTCTCTTGGACCTGAAGAGATTGTTCAGCAGTTGAGAGTGCTCTTGCAGAGGAGTTGAGCTTCCTTCCCAGGATGCACATCAGGCAGATCACAATTTCCTGTAACTCTAGCTATAGTGGGGACCACTGTAGTAGAAGAGTGTCTCTTCTAGCAGACACAGGCATCTGTATACACAAACACACACACACACACACACACACACACACAACTAACTGAACTGTAACTGTGTAAGGGGACATTGATGCTCTTGGGAAATGCACTTAAGGTATACAGGAATGAATTTCTTCAACTTATTCTCCAAGGTTAAAAAAAATGTGCGGGAAGAGGGGACAGAGAGATAACAGAAAAAATAAGCAAAGGAGGTTAGCATCAATGGGTAATAACAGAACATAATTGCCACGGGACTGGAAGGTGGAGGAAGTGGGGAGCCATTGTCTAATGGGTCCAGTTTTAGTTCTCCAAAAATGGAGATGTATGGAGATAGATAGTACTGAAATACCACAAATGCACTTAGTACCACTGTACTTGAACACAGCTATGGGAGTTAGTTTTATGTTATGTGTATTTCACCATTTTTTTCAAATTAGGTGGGGGGGGGGGCAAACAGAAGAAACATGTACTAGCTGGTAAAGCTACTAAAAGAGGTCTTCCATACTTTGTACCAACTTGCTGGAATCTAGAAATTATGTCAAATTATTATCAAAAAAATCAGTGTGTACAAAGAAATATACCTAACACATAGGGTGTCAGAGATCTCTGCACATACCAGAAATCAGGGTAGAGCCTTAGGGGTCCCAGGTGATGGTTGAGGGGTTCAGCTACTGTGCTTTATAGGGAAAAGTTCCTGCATGATAGACAGCTCACACTTTGGCTGGGCTGGGCTGGGCTTGGCTCTTTGACAACTTCCAAGGAGATACTCTGGGAAAATCCCAATGCACGTGTTTGAGCACTGTCTAGGGCTGCCACTGGAAGCCCTGCCCTGAGACAGGTCCACCCTTGAGACTCTGTCCAATGGAAAAGGAAGTCGGTGGAACAATAAGTTATAATTACAAGGGAGACTAGATGGCTGAGACTCTGGGAACAGCTGACAGCTCTCTGCCTCTTGGATCAAGTCAACATTAACTCTTAAGACTACATGTGGCTCCTGTAGGCCCAGACACTGTCTTCTAGCTCCCACGAGTGAGCTCCAGCTACCAAAATCTACCAGTTCTTCTATAGAAAAAAAGTGTACAACGCAGAGACCAGTATCTGGACACATTAGACAGTATCCTCTAACCCTCTGGCTTCCTCTTGGAGCATGCTACTTCTCTCCAGCCCTTATGCAGTGACCCTAGAAAACCCAAGGCAGACTTACAGTGTTCAAATTCACCATAAATCTGCAAAGAATTAATTCAAAGAGTTCCGAGGCAACACACAGATGCTCACGGAAAGCTCGGGAACGCCTGGTCACAATTGAAACTGAGTCAAGTCAGGAAGTTATTCACATGCCAGGGCCATTTCCTCTGCCTCCCCCACACCTCACACCACTGCCCTGGAAGTCAGTTCTCACAGTGTTCAGTGAGTCAAACCTAAGCACTTTGATTACGGCTCAGCTGATGTCATCCACCAGAGCAGGGGGGACGCCCACTGCATCAGAGGAAGAGACATTTGACTGAGACCCATCCACCCTCCAGCCCTCTGGGGAGCCTGACATTTCCAAGACAGGGAAAACAAACTTCCTTTTTAAAGGAACTATGCTTTCAGTGTGGGAAAGAAAAAAAAAAGCGGGGGAGAATTGGAGAAGGTCAATGCGTGTTCACCCTTGGCTGGGAGCCCACAACCAGGGAAGTTTCTGTTCTTTTAGAAAAGGTAAGCGAATCATAGTGTCCTCTAGGTCAGAAACAGCAGATCCAAGTCACCGCACGTACTCAAAGGACCTTGACCCAACAAAGCCCGTAAGGCAAAATGGTTTAACTCTCTCTCAACCCTGCTCCTCCTGCTTTCAACCCTCATGCTTGCTACCAGAGCCATCTCTGGTAGGAGGAGGAGGGATTTAAGACAGATGACTTCCCACAGTACTCTGCCACTCCTTTTATGTGAATTATTATTGTAGTTCTGTTACTGTGATATTAGATAGAGATAGAGATGGAGATAAAGATAGAGATAGAGACCGAAACAGAGAATCTCCTGACTAAGAGCAACTTAGTGGGGAAAGGGTTTGGTTGGGCTCACAGACCCAGGGCAAAGTCCATCGTAACAGAGAAGTCCCAGCAGCAGGGGCTTACAATAGTCACAGCACACCCACAGTTAAGACCAAGAAGAATGAAAGCATGCATGCTCGCTACTTAGCTCATCTTCTCTACTCTATAGACCCAAAGACCCAAGTTCACAGGATAGTGCTGCCCACAGTGGGCTGGGTCTTCCCACATCAGTTAGTGGATTCAAGGCAATGTCACAAAGACAGGCTGGCAAGCCAAACTAATCTAGAGAAACCCTCACTGAGACTCTCTTCCCAGGTGATCCTAGGTTGTGTAACATTGACAATTAAAACTATTATAATTATTTTATCTGAACCTAACAATTTTACCAGGTAGTGATGATGGCAGTCTTATTTGATAATTGAGGGATATGAAACACTGAAAGACTAAGTAACTAATCCAAGAGCACATAGCAAGCATGTGGTGCGGGGTCAGGGTTTTAAGCCAAACAATGTAGACAGATTATGTCCAATCAAATGTTGTACAAAGATTGTGGTTTTGTTTTTCTGCATTGTGCATAGGGCAGCCATTAGTTCCTACATGGAACTCAATCCATATGCAACTAGAAAACTAGATGTTGAAATTGAAATTTTACCTTAAATAGGATAAATTTATTTATTATACATAGTGACCCTAGTGGACATCATAGACTGACAAATTCAGGACAAAAATATTAATGTTTATCCGTGTGCCACGCGGTGAACAACAGTATGTAGGACAGCCCTGACCTCTTTAAATTAAATTGTCAAGTTCAAATAAGATCATTACAATAGTTAGTTTTCATTATATAAACATCAGTGTCCTCCTAGAAGGCAGAGAGATGTATCATGAACCCTTGAGGACGATCATGGACTGTAGTTAGCAAGCACAGCAAAACCAGCCAGGCTATCCTTCAGGCCTTGGTAGCTTTGTCATTTGAATGATGAAGGTATGCAGATCTCCTTCCAGCTACCTCTCCCTGTCACCCTGCCTCCATCTATTCCCCAGAAGCCTCTTCTAATCCCACCTTCAGTCTGGGTCTCAGGTCAGAAAATGACTGAGAGCATGGGTACCTTGGATGTTTCTTTCTCCCTCTGAAAGAAATTGAACCCAGCATGTAAGGGCAATGCTGCAGAAAGATCCATCTCTAGACACCTTCTCTCCAGTCACTCATACTGGGTATGAAAAAGGCTCTGCTTGTTTCAATGCAAGACCATGCATAAGCTAATGCAGGTAGGCTTTTAAAGGAGAAAACCAAGACAGTGCATGTGGGCTTCATGACCAATAAAATGTGATGTTTAATCTTTATTGCCCACTTGAATGAATTTAGATTCACAAGAATATGGAAAAGTAAAAGGTTCTGGGTGTGTCTTGAGTTCTCTATGGTCATCTACAATGAAATATCTTGACAAAAGCAACCAATGGGAGCAGGGTGTATTCTGACAGTTCTAGGGTACAGTCCATCATGGCTGGCAAGTTACAACAGCAGAAGCATAAAGCAACTGATGACACCAGTGGTTCTCAACCTTCCTGATGCTGTGACCCTTTAATACAGTTCCTCGTGTTGTGGTAACCCCCAACCATTAAATTATTTTTGTTGCTACTTCATAACTATAATTTTGCTACTATTATGAATTATAATGTCAATCTGTGTTTTCCATTGATCTTAGGCGAATCCAAAGAGTCATTTGACCCCAAAGGGGTTGTGAACCACATGTTGAGAACTGCTGGATCATAGTGCACTCAATCAGGGAGCAGGGATCTTAGTACCCTTCACACTTTATTTTATATTGTCATCAGATGCACAGAAGAAGAACCTATGCCATTTTAGACCTGCCTAGGAAGAATGGCCTGGGTCCCCTTGTTCTTAGAATAAGCTAAGCTCAAAAGGGCAACCCCTGAGGATGAACAGTCAGAAATACCTGTGAATGATCAGAGCAGTCTCAAAGAGTTTGTACTGAAATAAATGTCTTTTTAGAAATCCAACAGTGTTTCTCCAATGTCCCCCTTTTACAGTTAGGTAAGTTAAGGCTTGGAGAAGAGACAATATCCAAGTTCACGCAGCAGGTACAGCTGAGGCCAGGGTTCCTGTCGGGGACCCCCAGACTCTGCTGGAGAATCTGAATATGGCTGAGTGCCCAAAGATCTGTATTTAAAGGTTTGGTCTTGGGGTAGCACTACTGGGAGGTATTATGAACCATTATGAACCTTTCAAAGGAGGTACTTACATCATGGGGTGGGGAGGTATTGTCCTTGAAAGGAATTATGAAACCTTGCCTGTCTTCTAACTTTCTAGCTTGAGAAGCAGTCATTTTGCTACTTTGTGCATTTCCATGATGGTATATTGCCACAGGCCTCCCTCACCACAATACTGTGCCTTTGAAATTCCAAATTTGGCCCAAAGAAAAAGAAAAAGAAAAAGTTTGCTTTGTAAGTTGGTTGCCTTAAGTATTTTGTCATAGTAATATGAAACAATTATTACATCTATTCTAGACCCTCTCTTCCTCTCTCTCTCTCTCTCTCTCTCTCTCTCTCTCTCTCTCTCTCTCTCTCTCTCTCTCTCTCTCTCTCATTACCTGAATACAGTATATCCTGTTACTGACTCTAGTATACCACGTAAGACAAAAGAACAAGCCTTTCTAATGATATCTTTGGGGATACTTTAAATTAAACTTTACTTTACTTTAAATTTACCAGGTAGCAGTTTGATATTAAAAGCAGGCCAACACAAACTAGACCCATTGAGGTGTTTGGGGGGAGGGGAGCAAAAAGTTGGGTGGGTAGAGAAATGGGAGTGGATCTGAGGAAAGTTGGAGTAGGAGAATGAATAAAAATTCCCAAAGAATTAATGAGAAATCTAAAGCAGGCAATCTTCTTTGAAAGGCCTTAGCCTTTGTTGTACTATCTCAGTATTTTCCAAAGGCCCGAGTTGATCCAGGAAAGAAAAACTTGTCAGCCAGATAAATGTTAGTCTCCATTAAGGTGACAAAAATTAAATCCCACAGTGTTTGCTGCCCCTACAGGATGATGATGGTCATAGGACTTGGTTTGACTCTGAGTTTCCTCTGAGCAAACTTAACCTTTTTGTATTTGGGTCTCCCAGACAAAGCAACACATTTTCCTTTCTCTCTTTCTAAACAATACACACTCCAGCTGGTATCTTTCACCTACCCAACTCCAGTGGGTTAGATTCAGCAGGCACTCAACATGCAAATGCAGGGTTCCTGCCCTTATGCAGCCTTCTGCCCACAGCTAAGTCTAAGAACCTCAGAAGAACTGAGAAGGCAGACACTGGATGGCAGTAGACATGAAAGCAATCCCTCCTACCCTTACCTGTCTCTACATGAAAACCCCTGACATCTTCTTTACAGGGAAGAAAGAATCATGGGGGGACTGGAACTGACCTAGACAGGCATTTACCTGTGTTGGTCTATAACTAAGAATTGAAGTCTAGCAACAACGAGTGGTCAGTGACCCCTCTGCATAGCAGATGTTAAAACCAACCATAGGTCTCTCAAGGTTCTGGAAGAGTCCCTATAGACTTGGGAGCATTGCAAAAGGTTTGGGTCCTGATTTTTCTGTAGTTTTCTTATGTTCTGAGGTTCTGCCTGTTTCACATCTTTCTGAAAAGTCAGGATTAAAACTTCTATTCAATACATCTCACAGAGATGTTCAGGAAATCATGCCAAAGTACCCCAAAAAGTACAAAATACTATTAGTTGATCGATTATTAAGACACCTTTCCCATCTCAAACATATTGTCTAGCAACTTCTTTTAAAGAATTTTTTTTGGTCTAAACAACAAAAATTCTCAGGGAGAAATTGAGGTAGGAATACTGGAGTTAGGCTTAGCTCATGGCCAGGGATACTAGTCATTGTGTTAACACTACAACAAATACATGACAAGAATCAACTTTAGAGTAGAGAGCAGTTGACTTCCCAGCCCCTATCTTTGTTTTAAAAATAAAAATCACCCAGGAGGTTGGAGAGGTGACTCAAAGGTTAAGAATTATGGCTGCCCTTGCAGAAAACCCAACTTCTCTTTGCCAAAACCCATGTTATGCTGCCCTTACCACCTGTCACCCCAGTCCAAGTGGGATGGATCTGAAGACTCTGACCTCCTCAGGTGCCAGAATGAACATATACAAACATACATACACGTAATTAATAATAATAAAACAAATCTTTTTCTTTAATTGTCCAGCCAATGGTGCATGTAATCCTAGCACTTAAGAGGCTGAGGCAGGAGAGTTATCATTTGAGGGCCAGCTGGATTCTGTAGCATCGCCTGTCTCAAAATGCCACCATCTTCAAAAAGTACCCCACGTGAATCGGAATAGAGGACTCACTGCTTGTTCAAGCTGCTTCTTTTAAATGGGGATTGAACTGAGAAAGAAGGAACAAACAAACAAAGGGGGGGGTATACACACTTTAATCTTGGCTCCACAACTTAAAGTTTAGGACACTTCTCATGGTACTTTCCCCTTCTTTCCTGGAAAAATCCCTAAGAGTCCCTACTCAGGAATAAGAGAGTAGGACAAAGCTAGACAATAAGCCACCAAGCAAGTGACACTCTATGGCCATCCTAGGCCTGCCTTCCTGCACCCGCCCTCCCCAGTCAGTGCCAGCTCACAGTAGTAGAACACTTGATTTTTTTTTAATAAATAAATATTTCTCTAGGCAGTTGTTAGAGCCAAAGTATGTGATCCATTTATTTGGAACCAGACTTTTATGTAGTGTTTTATTATTTTCCCCTTGTAAGATGTGTTCTCTTCCCAAGGAAGAGTGCTCATTAGTTTCAATCATGGCCCTAAGGTATGCTGAAAACTTATATTCACTCTGGCTGTCGCACAACCGGGGACACAGCAGCAGCCTCTGAGTGCAAAAACCATAGTCAAATCTATTTCTCTGAGAGGAACCCTGCAGCACTTACCCAGGAGACTCCAGAAGCCGGGGCAAAGATGCTGGAACTTGAGGTTCCCTGATGTAGTGTCCCCAAGTATGGTGCACGAGGGACACATATTTTCCTGCTTATGAACTGTGACTTCCACAGCTGTGCAACTAAGTTACTGTGGTGTAAGATGTGACAAATGTCTTGAAGATTTAGGACAAGGTTGTTCCTCCAACATCTTAAAAGCCTAGTCTGATGTCTTTTATAGAGTTATAGGAGCTCAAGTTTCATTCCATGTTAAAGTTTCATTCTGTATTAGACACTGAGATTAAGTTTTCCATATGCATCTCATCTAAACTCCACAAGACAAAAACAGAGTCATTGTTGCTTTAGCCACACAGTGGATGAATAGGTAAGGAATGAGAGGTTAAGTCTACTGCGCAAGAGCATGCAACTGTCTCCCATAGATGCACCTTCACGACCAGATTCCAAAGACTGCAGAAAGCAGAGACTGCACCAGGGCTAACTACCCTGTCTCCCTGTTGAGAGAGAAAAACATCCCCCCTTGGGTGAGATGTTATCCCACCTTCAACACTCAGCTTTTCTGAGGTGAGCTTGCTAAGATGGCTGCTGCATAGACCCAGGTGATCTGTGTTAGGTCACAGTAAGCATAATAGTCTCTGTGAGTTAACACAAGCTCTGTTTTCCCCTTCATTTCTGCTGGGAGTCCATTAGCCAGCTCTGGTATGACCTCCACCTTGCTGGGGAGCACATGGAAGATTTGGTGAATGGTACAAAATGCTAGCCCTAGCAGCAGGAATATTTATCATACATCCTAAAACAGCAGTCTTTTTCTAAGAACACACATTTGGGAGCCTTAAAGTTGAGAGCCTTAAGTAGGAGCTAGGTGAGGCTGCCCTCCAGGGACTTGATAGAAAGACCATTGCTGTCAAGTATCAAGTACCAATCCCAAATCTCCCAATGGCCTACATTAACTTGGGCTGCTTTTCTGGGCTGCATTTGCCTGTTTCCTAAAGCATATGATTATGCTTTTCTCCTTCAAGGTCCCTAACATCATACTTTATGAGTCTACAAATGAATGTCCTTTACTAAGGACATGCCCCCAAGGTGATACTGGCACCCTCCCGAGGATGTGGAAACATCTCTAGGGCAAGTCTATTTGTGGCACAAGTCAACTCCTGATTTTGCTTGGTTGGTGGCTTGGGGAGGCTTTTTGCTGACCTAATAGAATGGGGTCAGCAGTTCATGGCAACTCTTGGGACTTTGGAGATGGTGGGTGCTTTTTTGTTAGTTTTCACACCTAATAAAAAGCAATTTCCTATTTTCAAAGGGCTTTTTTCATTTTTGGAGGCTGAGTGGTTAGGGGAGTTTTGCTTGGCTTGGAGTTTTAAGATGGAAAGGACATCATGTTTTAGGGCTGAAGATGTGGGTACAGAAAGGAGAAGATAATCATCCAGGTCACAGACAGTGACAAGGGCAGAAAGTAAGCCACTTTCAGGGTGGACCTCACACTCCTGAGGAAGGAAATAGCTCTTGGATTTAAAAAAAAAAAATTCCTGCCACACGGTTCATGATGAATGAGTGTTAATAGACCTCAAATGCATTTCATGTCTCTTTGAACAAGGAAGGAAAGGGAGCTCGATAAAGTAGACTTTGGCCCAAGCCAAGCCTAAATGAAATGCCACCTGGGACACAGTCTTGAGCCAACCCAGGAGATGGCTCCCCTCTGGCACTTTCTGAGAGTGGAGTAACTTTACCTTTCTCAGAAATAAGATTAAATGCAGGTATAGGATGTGCCCAAGAATACACTGAGCATTTCCTTCTTAAAAGCCATCCTTGGCCATACCACACTGCCATCTGCACAGATCATTCACCACCTTCTGTCTCCACTGCGTGTATACCACTGCTCGGTCTCGCTGATCCTTACAGAAATTCTTGCACATGAAGGGAGGCAGCCTGCAATGAAAGGCCAGAGCTCAGCACCAGCCCATCCCCCTGGAGATGTGTCTCAAGCCAGGCAGGCCCCTCCATTCACTTCCTTCTCCATCACCCTCAGCAGATGCCTGCTATTCAACAGAACCTAATTCTCCTGGATTCAGGGTCAGTTTGTGTGGTTTGAAAGTACTGCTTCAAACAGTCAACATCTTTGATCCTTACAGAAAACCTAGGGAGACAAGAATTATCATTCTCATTTTAAAATGAGAAAATGGAATCTCCCAAAGGTCTGGGTGACTTTCCAGGCTTAGCTAATGCTCACCAATACTGATTCATAATACAGTTTGACCTTGAACTTAGATGGTCTGGTTCCAAATCTTAATTCTGCTATCATTGTCTAGGGATTTGGATATGGTCTTGGCTCATTGTATGCTGCTGTAACAAAACACCTGTAGCTCAGTACATAACAAAGCTAAGATTGTTTAACTCATAGTTCTAGAGGTTGAAGAGTATAGTGCTAACATTAGCTTTTAGTGCAGGCTTCATGAAGGATACCATTACAGTGTAGGACTACACATAAGAAAGAAGTCACAGGCATCATATAGGACTGATGAGATGGCTTAGGGGTTAAGTACATGCTACACAAACCCAAGGACAAGAGTTTACATCAGAACTTGTATAAATGCCAGGTAGGTATGGTGGCCCACCTGTCATTCCAGTCTTAAGAGAACAAAAGGGACTCCCAGAGCAAGTGGACTGGCAAGGTTAACTATATCAACAGGCTCTGGGCTTGATTGAGAGACCCTATCTATTTGAATAAGGTTGAAGAGCAATGGTTGATGATTCTCAGGCCTCCACATGCATGTGCACTTACGTATACATGTACTTATAAACAAATGTGCCCACATTCGTGCAGATATATTGTATGTGGATGCATGTAGACACACACACACACACACACACACACACACACACACACACACAAGCAAAAGATTACAGAACATAAAAGGAAGCAAAGGAGTTGGGAGGGGCGAGGCTCACTCTTCCTCAGAAACCAACAGACTCCTGTAGACCCAACTCTACCTGAAGACCAGCATTAATCCCTTCATAAGGAAGTTATGGGCATATAACTTCCCACCTAAATCCCCCATCTTAAAAGACCACTCCTTCTAAGACCATTCCTTCTCAATACTATGAGAGTAAAGCTCAAGATGCCAGTGTGTGAGACATTTTCTGGGCATGTGCAAACCATACTAAAGCACAGAACACAGGTTCTTGGTTGGGTGTTACCAGATCAACTTTCCCCTGATAGAACACTAGACCCCTGTGATATATAAGTTTGCCCAAAAGTTGTATAAATGGAAGTCAGTATTTCTCATGTCAAGGAGACAACTCTTAGGAAATGAGGAAGTAAAAGAAAACAGAGTCAAGATAATGGGGACACCAATTACCTCCACACAAGAGACTATCAGTAGGCACTCAGGGACACTGTGGGTGGGAGGAGCAGTCCAAGGCAAGGCCTCTCCATGGATGATTCAAATTGTTAAGGACCATAAAGTGGAGAAGTTTTGACTCATAGTGACCAGATGCCAGATGTCTCACTAGTGACAAAGGCTAGGAAGCTCCTGCACACCTTAAGGTTAGAGACCTGTGAGATGTCCCAGCAGCTCCTACCCCTATGAAAGACACTGATCTTTGCAGCACATAGTCACAGAACTCAGATGGAGTGCACAAATATCCACTTCAGTACCGGAAGGCATAGAAGGAGAGACCCACTTGAGGGAAAACAGTCACCTCTGCTGACCTAATGCTCATGATCTGAACTCTGGTCATCTGTACAATGCATGGGACAGGGGGAGGGGCAGAGCTATAAATAATATATCTTTTTCCCTGCAACTTTGATACAAATAGATAGCATGTGATCTCAGACCTAGGCCCCTAGGGATATTTCTCCCAACCTGAGTAATACCTATCTCCAAGGAAGAACATTCCAGAAGAATAAGTTTGCCCCTAGGGCCATGACTGCTTTGCAATAGACCTACAACAAGAGTTTAGCCTTCTACTCACTGGTAAGATGTTGAACCTGTGAGAGACTTTGTCAAAGCCTACCAGGGCATCAGGTCTTTGGGAGACCTGAAGTCACATACTTAGCTATTAGCTGAAGATTGTGACATTCAGTGCACTGCACTGGGATTTTCTCTTTACTCTCTAGCTCTTTCCCAATTTTCAACCAACACTAAAAGATATGAATTCAGAAAATCTGTTAGCAGGATGAAAACAGGAGCTACCTACCATCCAAGGGACAAAAGAACTATTGTTTCTCCTTTGACTCATTGCATAATTTCGAATGTATAATTTGGCCTCTCTACAGTCTACTGTAAGCCACAAAATGAGAAAAAATATTACTAATTATGAGCAAGACTGCCCAGTCAGACATCTTCAGTATAGCTCTGATATTAGTAAAAATATATAAATATGTGATAAAAGAAAAAAATAAGAATATAGTAAACTCACTTCTTCAAAGGGTGAGATGGCTCAGTCAGTAAAGGTGACTGCCACCAAGGCTGATGACCTGAGACTGATTCCCAGGACTCACAAAGTGGAAGGAAAGAATGGATGCCTGCAAGTTGTCCTCTGACTTACACACACACACACACACACACACACACACACACACAAATACATATATATATATCAAAACATTTTTAAACAAGATCCAATTTCTGGTTTAAAAGAATTTTTAACCTCAATTCTCTAATATCTATATCCCAAACCTTCCCCCTACACCCACTCACACTGACCGTGATGCAGAACTAACAGGCAGCACCTAGGTCAGCTCAGGTACTAGCTCCCACACTGGGCCACATGCATTCTGATTGTTCAGAACCTGTACATAGAGAAGAGCTACGAAAAACTCCATCATCATGTCTGTGATCATCATCATGGTTGCCCCAATAAATCAGAAAAAGACAATCCACCCAGGAGGAAGCTGGGAGCCTCCTCAGCAAGCTCATCAAGGTTATTGCTAAACTGCTAGCTTCTCTGAAAGCTTAGGTTGTGCAAGAATATTCACTAAACCACAGAAGCCTTCTTAAACACACCACTGCTGCCATGCGCCCCATACACTCCCACTTGCTTCCTGTTTTGTGCTCATTGTTAGCTTCTCTGCCTGCTCTATGACGGCCCCCAAAGGAGCACTGGCTATTTGTTGGCAGGCTGATTCCTAACCTAGTTCCCTAGCCCCCACTCAACCCCCTTGCCCACCCCTAACACCTTACCCTCCCATCCCAGTCCACCTACTCTGCCCTCACAGATTCTCCAAGGGGAAGCTCATGTCCACCTTCTTCTAGAAACCATAGCTAGCAACTCCCATGCCTGGAGCATTTCTCTGAGTTCCAACAGTGCAAGCAGTTTGGATAATCCAGCCTTCCATTGCTTGGTACTGATTTTTTTGTCGCCGTTATTGTTATTGTTGTTGTTTTTGTTTTGTTCTGTTTGATTTTTGTTTTGTTTTTTTTCTCATCTTATGCAAGTTGATTCGCTTCAGTTATGCTGAAGTTAAGAGCAGTCCTTAGGCTTCTCCTAGACCCTAAGAATACTGGTGGACAATGACAACATAAAAAAGACCACAGTATAATAGCCAAGTTCTGAATCAGCCCAGGGGTCTATCCACAGATGAATAGAAAAAGAAAATGTAAAGCATGTTACTATGGGACTTATGTGTGTGTGTGATGGCAATTGACTCTTCTATACAGAACAATGAAATTATATCACTCACTGGGAAACAGGTGGAACTGGAAATCAACATACTAAGTAAAATAAGCCAAACCCAAAAAAACAAATATCATGTGATCATGTTTTCTCTCATACATGAATCCTAGGTTTTACACACATATGCACCCTCAATGTAGAAAGGAAACCATTTCAGAAGAGGAAGAGAAATAGTAAGTAAGGAAAGGGGAGATGATAATGAAGGCTACATACAATCAACATATATAATAGAATAGAATAAACATGTCAGTATAAAATATTATCTTATAACTACTTAGCAGTGGTTATGGTAGCTCAGCGGTTAGCAGCATCTGTTGCTCTTGCAGAAGATCCAGCTGGGTTCCCAGCATGGATGCCAGCTTACAATCATCTGCAACTCTAGTTACAGAGGATTTGATGTCCTGTGCTAGCACTGCACACATGTGGTGCACAACATGTACACACATGTGGTACATGCAGACAAAACATATTTGTATCCAATTCCATCCATCTGCAGAGATCCTGTCTTAGATGTGCCCTCCCACTGGAGAGAAGCTCCATTCCTCATATATGAGAGCATGTTTATGGACATAACCAAAGTCACCACCACAAAGGGCTGTAAGATCCCAAACCTACTCTAAATATAGACTTTGACCAGAGGCTATAGCAGCCCTGGTGATTTGTCCCCAAAGAAGAATCAAGACATTCTTATCAAGTTAGTGAAGTTAGCTGAAGGGAAGATAACCCAAATCTGTCTTTCCGATCTGAATAAAAGTACTTTTGGCTCATTTCCACCTTCTAGGAAGGTGGAGGGTAGGTATGAGAGATGAAAAAGGGAAGGGAGACTGGAGACAGGCTGACTTCCCTCCATCTTTGTTCCATCCATAGAGCCTCAAAGGAGGAAAGGATCACTCTGCACATAAGACTGGGAGTCCAAGCCTGTACCTTGCCTCAACTGGGGGAAGGTCCCTCTCAGCAATCCTCACTGCATGTACAAGGACAGTAGCTGATGGCCCAAATCAGGTCAGATGACCTCAAAATGTCACATAATGTTAGCAGTGTTAACCCTTAGGGAGCAAATCCCAGAATGGAAAGACAGCTAGAAGTCAAGGCAATCACCATGAATTTCCTTAGAAAAGAAGGAAACAAGGAATGAAGGGACTCTTAGCTCTGATGTCCAGGCTCTATACACCCTCATCAGCTTGCACAAGGGTTCCGATTCTCCAAATCTTATGTAACAGATCCTTAGAACTCTATCATTTGGGAAGTTGTAAATTATAAGGAAAAGAGAAGGAAAAAAGAAAGTTGGGAGGATTGATGTTCCAGGCAGCAGGATCAACTGGGAGAATCTCAATAACAGAATTTAGGAGTCCTTACTCTCTGAAGAGAGACGTTAACAAGGTAATTTGCATATTCAAGTACAGGCAGGACTAGATGCTGTTACAATTGGCCAGTGCCCACACTGTGCTGGTCATTTAATATTGTAACTATAAGCATTGTAATGGTCTATTCAAAGCAAATAATCACAAACCATAGTAATAATTCAAAGGACCCTATTTGACAATGACTGGTAAGTGAATACGTGGGGCAGAAGAGGTTAGGATGTCCTCACTTAACCAGAGGAGTCTCTGTTTCTTTTCATGTTTGGTCTACCTAAGGTATGGAGACATTTAAGTGAAAGAAAACAACTTCTGTTTAGACAGTTCTTCCACCTAAACAGTTATAGTGAATCTTATAATAGCCATTGCTACTTCTCACCACGTTCCTTATACAGAGTAAAGCCATCCACAGTATTCACTGTGTCATGTCTACCTTGCTCACCAAGCAAGCAAAGAGTGGCCTGTAACTCTCCCTACCACCCAAGCCCACCTTGATGTGATATGGGTGTCCCTAGCCCTTGCCTTCATCCTGCTTGACTCATTTCCACTCAGCCCGGATCTGCTGCCCCTGCTTTGATCTGATGTCCCTGCCCCTCATCATCAAGGGAATGTTTGTCTAAACATTATTGGACTTTGGAGAAATTACACTACAGAAGGCAAATAGATAAATAAACGCTGATCCATGACCTCTACTAGACCAAACTTCATAGTCCCCTGGAGATGTTTACTTTGGAGAAGTGCTGCTTCAGATCTGGACTTGTTCCAAGTCAGCCCATGGTGAGATCTTTGGGAGGAGGTCTAATCCCAAGGTTCAGGTTTAAGAAGCCCCACAAGAAGCATTGTTCCTGATCCTGATAGCCTCCATTTTGAGATAAAACCTACAATGGGTGAATAAGAGATAACTTTCCTTGGCGATAGATACTACAGCCAGGAGTAAGGCTCTCATATGAAACAAGCAGGCCTTCCAAGTCCTGGATTCCAAAATTTCCCAGGTTTGACCAGACATCCCGCACCCCTAGATGTCACCCCTCATGTCCTAGGCAAACCTGAATGACGGTCATTACAGCAGACCAGGCACACACCACAACATTAGAAAAAGGAAGAGCAGGCCAGTTCCTGCAGGCAGCTTTTGCTCAAGAAAGAGAGAAGATGGTTTTCCACAATTGTGGCCAGGTCTCCTTCCAAACTCAACTGCCAAATAAGTGACTGAGGGTGAGCATGTAACATTGGCAGGTCGCCACCCATGGAAGTATCCAAAGAGAAGAAAAATAAAAACACTCCTGTCAGACACTGTGGGTCAATGTAACAGCAAAAGGAACTATTGGCAAGCCAACAGACATCACTCAAGATTTTGAACAGCAGACTAAAGAAAAGAAATATAATTTTATAAATTCCATGCAATTCCTCAAACTCAGTTTGGAAAGTGGTTTCAAGCAGTAATCTTTTTCTTAATAAAATGGATGTCATACAATGGTGGCTAGTGATTGGGCAAGGACATGTGATCAGTTCCTGTTATTGACCTGAAATCAGTAATAATTGGTGTGTAAGCAACCCTGTCCACACTGACATCTTTCCAGCAGCATAGGTGACAGATGACAGGAACATGGCTACAGAGTCCCCAGTGGACCTGCCCTGTAGTATGACTGAAAGATAGATACCTGTAGTTCTGCACAAGCAGAATCAGAGATGCATGATGTCATATTCTCAGGAAGCTCAGCCTGCCTGACCCATGCATCATAGAGGCCACCCAAAGCATGAACAAGAAAATGGGCTGGAAGGACTGCCCCTCCAAGGTAGGATTCTAAGGCCTTTAACTTCTGCCCCTCTCCTGTTTCTTACTTCCAAGTTGAATTTACTGAAGTTGTGGTACGATTCTTTTTCACTAAGTGAAAACAGATGTTCTAAGGTGATCTCTGCCTTAGGAAAAAAAGAGTAGAGAAGACTGTTTTCAAAGTATTCTATCAGGGCTAGTGAGAGGGCTCAGTGAGGAAACACACTGAAGACCTGAGTTTGATCCCTAGAGCCACGTAGTAGAAGAGAAAAATGACCCCCATAGGCTGCCCTCTGACATCCACGTGCAGGCTATAGTGGGTGCCCCTACATACACACATACAAATAGATGTAATTTAAGTATTCTGTATTTGTTTCTAGGCAAACCACATGTTGCGATGCTAGTTTGGATTTCTGTTTTAAAGTACCCTCATCTCCGTTTGGCTGGGTTGTCTTCTCTGTGTCACACATGTAGAGAAACACCTTCAGAAAAACTTGCTGAGATGTCTATAAAAATGTTTTGATCACTGAGGAATGCTAAAGGTATGTAACTAATGAAGCGCAGGACCCACAACATCTCCCTGCATTCCTGGCCTGAAAAAGGAACTCAGAGATGGCTATCATTTCTCCATAAAAGCTACCATGGAATCTCCATTTCAGAATAAGATGGTCCAGAGCACAAGCCTCTAGTCAGGAGAGACATTGACACCTACTGTCACATCCCCCTCTGTAATAAACATGAGGACAGAGTGGAGGAAACAGGAAGTTCTCAAGGGCAGAGACCAACTACTCTTCAGTGACTGCAGCCTGAATCAGTTACAAGTCCTCTACTAGAGCCTGTGTAAGACCTTTCCCAGGCCCCAGAGCAAAGCAGAGGTAAGTGTTAGAAGAATTTAGTGACCAATGAACAGATAGTATGTTGCTAAGTCAGGAAGTCTCAAGTTTCTGTAATTCTAGCTCCAGGGAAATTAATGTCTTTGAGATTCCATGGACACTTGTACATGTGTACACACACACACACACACACACACACACACACACACAAACATACACTGGGGGGAAGGGAGAGAGAGAGAGAGAGAGAGAGAGAGAGAGAGAGAGAGAGACTTGAAGAAAATACAAGTTTTTATTAAATTGTCAACTGCAAGTATAGCTATAGCTATGCTGACTACAGCTGAGTTTTAGAGAAGCCACTGACTCAAATACTCCTACGTCTATGCTCTGTTGTCTAAAGTCCATGACTGTGTATGAGCTACAACCGTACCATAGGGACACCAAAAACTGGCATTTCCTCTCCCTCCCTCCCATTCTCCCTCTCTCTCTTCTTCCTTTTTGTCTTCTTTTTCTCCTGCTGTGGTTCTTTTGTTTCCATACTGAAAATGTTGCCATGGTTCTTTTTAAAGCTAAAATTCAGAATCATAAAACTGAAAGCAAGCTCTCAGAATGTGTACATTTTAGCACTTGCTCTTTTTTGATGTCTTCAGCATTTTTTTGAAATCTTCTCCATGACAATGGCTTTACTAGCTGGAGGAAACCAGCTCCTTCCAGCTATCCAAACTTTCCAAGGGTCCATCAAAATTAGCTTTCATTGATAGCCTAAGTTGCTATCAATGAAAAGTGTTTTGTTTCTGTGTGTTGTTAAGCACTTAGATTTACTGGCAAGACAACCTGACCCCAGAGAAGAGTTGTGGGGTTTTCGCCATGTGCCCTTTAGTGGATTCACACAGACTGAGATCAGGTAAAGTTTACCAGGAGTAAGTGCAGCTTTCTGGTAGCTGACCTATTAAAGGATGGATTGCTGGAGGAAGAGATGGGTTTTCCTGGACCACGGTGTACTTGTTAGATAGGGGGTACCAAATAGAATAGAAGAAAGCTGGTGCTCACATAACAATACCCATTCAAGAAGAGTCTTTTGGTAGCTTCTTCTCCCCCAACCCAATCTTACCACATCAGAGACCAATCACAAGTATGTCACCAGAAATAGCAAAAGTCATAATAACAACATTTTAGTTCAAAAGCATAATGATCTAACAAAGCACATTGGCTGACTCACCGTGTAGGTTCCAGAAATGAAGCCTTTGACAGCCAATCACGGTCCTCAACAGTGGATAAGAGTATAGCACTATTGCCCAGTTATGATGTCATTCAGCCAAAAGCAAAGGATTGTCCTAAGAGCTGGGAGTCAAACCCAGAGGGTGGGCTCATGAATGTTAGGAAACCACACTACCACTGAGCTATCCCTGGAGCCTGAGGAATCTTACAGCTTTAGTCTCTTGGACTTCATCATGAGTTAATAACATTTTCTGGAGGTCAGCCTTGACTATTTAAAGGATCTCATAAACCCCTCAGCATATTAGAACTAAATGCCATCTTCTGGTCCAGATAGGACCTAGTGATGACTAATATTGAATATCAACTTAACAGAGCCCAGCATCACGTAGGACGTGCTGGCCTTGCCTATAAGAGAGTTTTGAGATTTGATTAATGACGTTGGAAAGTCCAACTTTACATTGAGAAGCACCTTTCCCTGGGGTGGGTCCTGGGCTGTATCAATGAATAACTAACAAATGAGTATGGGAGCTGAGCACCAGCGCTCGCCTCTCTCTGCTCACCAACTGTAACTGCCATGTGATCAGTTGCCTCATAGGCCTGCCTACTGTGACTTCTCCACCATGACATTCTCTAGAGCACCAGTGCTCGCCCCTCTCTGCTCACCAACTATAAGTGCCATGTGATCAGTTGCCTCATAGGCCTGCCTACTGTGACTTTTCCACCATGACATTCTCTACCCTCAAACTGGGAGCCAAATTAACACCTTCCTCTTTCCAATGTTTTAGTCAAGTATTTTATAACAGCAGGAACTAATCCATTCCTTTTACAGGAATGGATTACTATTTTACCAAAGGTAAACTATTTTACCAAAGCCACAGGCCAGTAACAAGTCAGCTTGCTAGACTGCTTATGATGGGGTTTTATTCTGCACAGAACTCACACAGGGACCATGGACATTTGAGCAAACAAACAAGCCATAAAGCCGATTGCAAAAGCCTTTGCTTAGGCCTTCCAGCATTCGTCCGTGGATCATCAGATAATAAAATACTCCCAGAGAGACAGATCTCCAGTCTTGCCTGCAGTTCTTCCAGAAGGTTCTGGAGAAACGGACCTCACCTTCAACTGGCCTGACCTCCTTTGACAGGGATAGGGAGCTCTAGAAGTCTATTTCCTTACACATTGTGCTGGCCAGAATGCCTGTAAATGTTCTGACCACTTCCAGTCACCTGTCCTTTCTCAGTACTTTATGTGGATATGACCATGCTCGAAGAAGCCTGGCTCCAGTACACAGCCAAGCCTACAAAAAGCAGTTGATCCATCCACCCAACCCACCCCACCCCACCCCAAAAAAGAAAAAAAAAACCACAGCTCATGAACTCTAGCGTATCAGTCCAAAGCAATCCAGAGTCATCTGATAAGAAGTGTGGGGTGTGGGAGAAGGCCTCAGAGCACAAGCTCATCACTTTTATCCTTTTCACAGCTTACAAGACTCAGCATCCAGTCAGGTTCCAGAGCATGAAGGTCCCCCTAAGAGGAAAGCGCCAACTGCTTTTCTTTGTGGGACAGAGTGGGGCATAGTTTCTACATTTCTATGGTTTAGAGGGATTTCAAGATCTTTTGATAAAAGAGAATGAAAGAGGAAGATGGTAATAAAGAGAAAATAGGGGAAAGGTCACCAAGGAACCCCCAAATATAAACATGGACAGTTTGTGCTTTAGAGAAAACAGGAAGGACCATGGAGGATGCTGTAAAGAAAACCAGGCAACAGTCAGCCTGTGCCTGTGCTTATGATAAAATGAGGTATCACTGTTGGCCTAACTCTTCAGATTAAAAAACAACTTAATCTGCAACTTTTCCTTCACCTTAAACATGTCTAATCAGACATGCTTTGAAATTCCAACAGAAAAATCAAGTGCTTGCATCTGTCTAAATGTGCACAGACAGGAAACAAAGTCTGTGCTTCAGCCTTGGCCTGACAACCCATGAGGTAAGTGTGAGGAAATCCTTGCTTGCTGTGAAATTAGAAGGATGGGGGCTTCAGAGATTTGGGTCACCAGTTCAGGGCACTGGATGCTCTTCCAGTGGACACGGCATGCACATGGTGGCTCACAAATCATAAGAGGCATAGATTTAAAGATTCGGGGAAGAACATTATTGATGCTGCTGCTGATGCTGATGCTGCTGCTGCTGCTGCTGCTGCTGCTGCTGATGATGATGATGATGATGATGATGATGATGATAATGATGTGTGTGGTGTGTGTGTGTGTGTATGTGTGTGTGTGTGTATGTGTGTGTGTCATGTGTCATGGAGAGGTCAGTAAATGTCAAATCCCCTGGCACTGAAGTCATGATGGCTTATGAGTCATCAACATGGGTGCTGGGATCTAAACTCAGGTCCTCTGGAAATACAAGAAACCTTAACTTCTGAGCAATTTCTCCAGACTCAAGAACATGGGTTTTACACCATAACAAGTCAAATTAGAGAGTTCTGTAATTAGTCAATAATTGGGAGTGATCAAAACAGTTTAAATTTTAAAAAAAATATCTAAACTCTTCTGAAAAACTACTACAGTGCATTACAGGTACAAAGTCCAGATGAAAAGGATGGTTTATGATGATATGACTCAACCTAATCTATTTGTTCGAGTTCCGTTTTATTGACTAAGATAAATCAATACTAACTTAATCAATGGAAGCTGTCCTTCCCTAAGGTCAAGGCTATGGGTGCATGCCAGGAGATACGCAGGTTAGGAGAAGGCAAAGGTTCATATACCGGAATTATATGTTTCTGAGGCTTTGTACTTCATCCCTAAAACACGTGCAAATAATGTCTACATAGCAGAGACCAAAGGACAGAGCTGTGAATTCTCTTCCTAGATTGTACCTTACCATAGTGTACTGTCTTCCACAATAAATAGTTTTACTCAGTGTGACTGGGCTATGAGGTCCATCCCCTCCTCCTTCATGGAAAGAGCATTGAAGACTATACATAAGTCATTAAACTTTCCAAGTCTAGTTACATGTTGTGTCCTGGTATGTGTCTCTGAGTGCATTCTGCATCAATTTTGAATCTCAATCGGTAGACTGAGTGGGCCCTCTCAGTGTGAATCATGAACCATCCTGTTTAATGGTAATGATCCAATCTAATTTGACCCAATGGGAACCAAAAAGGAAAGAAATCAAGACCCTCACTTGTTGCCTGAAATAATTGACCAGAGGTATCCATCACCACCTCCTTTGAGCTGAGACTTCAGACCATCTCTGCTTTTGACTTTCAGTTTGGGGGATATGGACTGGAACTGACATCAAAGAATACTGGAGTTCAGAGTTCAGTTAGCATCTGCAAGGATCTCCAGGTTCTGTACCTTCAAAGATACAGCCTTGAGCAGGGACACACAGTGACAGTAGAAATTAATTAGTAGCATGCTTCCAAGAAGTGGGAAGCAGGCTGCAGCAGGGAGAAAGTTTTAGATGCTCTAGCCATGCTCTGGGAAAATGAGGCTTTAATATCCCAGCATTAGGATGATTTACATATTTGTACACTTTCTGTTACTGTGACTGCAAGTCACAGGTTGCCTTCGAGTATCCTGGAGTAACCCTGACCCATACTTGAATCAAGTTCCAGCCTGTCCCGGGTGATCACAGCCTGAGGATTTGCAGCCTTCCTCCCTGCCAGCTGGGTTTTTCATACAATGTTTTACAGCCTTTGCATACTGTAATGCCTTCAAAGCCCCATTCTCTAAACTACTCCCCTGCCTCAGAACTACACCCACAATTTCCCTGGATCTCTAACAAGCACCAGGAAGACTGTATGACTTTTCAGTTTCCATAACTGTGAAAGTCAACCTCTCTCCCCATCATCTCCCCACCCCCATCTTTCATATACCAATGACAGCCATGAAAAGGTGGGGCAACTCAATCAGCAAAAGGATGTGAAACACTGGGACAAGGGACATTTCCAAAGAGGAGGGAGTGGAGTTTCCTGTGAACAAGAATTGGGCAAAAGAGGAGAAAATGGGTCAGAAGACAGGGAGAAGTAACAGAGCCTACTCTTTCAAACACCTTTCCTGGGCAAGTAGATTCACTACAGATAGATGCTCCATTGGGTGCCCCAGCTTACATAGCCCAAGAGAGACTCATATTCTGCCATTGTGATGAGGACACCATCAGAGGAGGATGAAAACAAATCTCTAGGAAGACAAAGGACTGGTTCCTCCCTCTGTTAATGAGCTTCTGTGTCTACTGAGTGACAACTACACACATGGTACCACCTAAACAACAAGAAGATCCTTGTGACATCACTGTAACTTAATCATATCATCTCCAGTCACAAAATCCAGGGGTCAAAATCAAAGGATAGGCATCGGTGTACCCAGGTCAGTCTCCTGCCACACTCCTTGTTCTGATCGTTAGATGCCAGTGCTCCTAAGTACATGAATATGGCAGGACTCAAAATTGGGACCCAAGAAGACTCCAAAGAGGGATCACTACCTAAACTGAATCCTAAGGAATGAGTAACAATTATTCAAAGGTGGCCAAGCAAATGGGTATCACTCTTTTACCAAGGAGCCAGTAAAAGCATTGTATGAAAAGGAATCCAACCAGGACAGAAAATAAATAAGAGATGACTTGGTAATACTGGAAGATAACCATGAAACAAGGAAGAAATGGAAAAGGAATCGGAAGAGAAGGCAAGGGAAGGCAAGGGAAGGACAGTGTAGTAGCTACATTTTCAGTTGTTATGACAAAAACGCTTTGACAAAACAATTTAATAATAGAGTTTATTTATCCAAAGGTACAGCCAACCAAGGTGGATGAAATGGTTGATGTTGATTGTCAACTTGATAGAATCTAAAACCACTGGAAGACAAGCTTCTGGGCATGCCTATAGTAGAGTATCTTAATTACATTGAGTTGGGAAGACCCATCCACTATGGGTGGCGCCATTCTCTAGATTAGATCTGGAGTATATTAATGGATAAATGAAGGTGCAGAAATACCTAAAGAAATAGGTGCTTGATTGTGCATGCTGTGATGAAGTTAAACTTGAACCTATAGACAGAGTAGGACTATCAGAAGAGTTTTTAAAGGTGAGCTGGCCAATGCACTAAATAAGTCTTCCTGGTAGTTAAGGCCAGATCTAACAGGGATGAGGTTAGAGTCAGAGATAAATCAGGAAACCACTATAATTTGAAAAAGATCTGAGTTAGTGTTTGTTATAGAATGCCTGAAACTAAGAAAACTGAAAGCATCTTCAATAAATGGTTCTGATCTGACAGGAGATCTGTATTAAAAAAAATGAAAATAGATCCTTATTTATCACCCTGCACAAAGCTCAATCCCAACTGGATCAAGGACCTCAACATAAAACCAGATACACTGAATCAAATAAAAGAGAAAGTAGGAAAGAGCCTTTAACTCATTGGCACAGGGGGCAGTTTCCTGAACAGAACACCAATGGCTCAGGCTCAACAATTGATACATGGGACCTCATGAAACTAGGATGTCAAAACTCATGCTGGTGTGTAAAGCCCTGCATGGGATCGTAGGACACTGGAAACTTAATCCAACCATGGTTCTGAGAAGCGGGGCTTTGGGACAGAGATAATCAATATGATAATACAATGATTCCCTAGACGATCTATAAGAAGTTAATGGTTGCTAGGGAGGGAACAGCATTTCTTTAGTGATGTAACAATTGATAATGTCCCATGCTCCTGTAAATAACTCCTTATCTGTGCTCATGGAAGCAATGCTAATTAAACCTTTGGGTCACCAGGAAAAACATTAGAAGGAATAAAGAAGGAGTGACATGAAAGAAGGGATGGAGGGAAGGAGGAAGGAAGGAAGGGATGGAGAGGAGGAGGAAAGGAAGGGATAGAGAGGAGGAGGAAAGGAAGGGATGGAGAGGAGGAGGAAAGGAAGGGATGGAGGGGAGGAAGGAAGGAAGGAAGGGATGGAGAGGAGGAGGAAAGGAAGGGATGGAGAGGAGGAGGAAGGAAGGAAGGGATGGAGGGAAGGAGGAAGGAAGGAAGGGATGGGGGAAGGAGGAAGGAAGGAAGGGATGGAGAGGAGGAGGAAAGGAAGGGATGGAGGGAAGGAGGAAGGAAGGAAGGGATGGAGAGGAGGAGGAAGGAAGGGATGGAGGGAAGGAGGAAGGAAGGAAGGGATGGAGAGGAGGAGGAAGGAAGGGATGGAGGGAAGGAGGAAGGAAAGAAGGGATGGAGGGAAGGAGGAAGGAAGGAAGGGATGGAGAGGAGGAGGAAAGGAAGGGATAGAGAGGAGGAGGAAAGGAAGGGATGGAGAAGAGGAGGAAAGGAAGGGGAGGGAGGAAGGGACAAAGGGAGGGAAAGAGTGAAGAAGGGAGGGAGAAGGAGGGAGGGAGAAAGAGGGAGGGTGCAAAAGAAAGGAAGGAAGAGAGTTAGGAAGGTAGGAGGAAGGAAGGAAAGAGTAACTGAAGGGAGGCTATTGGAAAGAGAATCAGAAGGAGGGCATACAGAGAAGATAACGGGGTAAATGTAATCCGAAATCTACCATGTGTGTCTGAAATATCATCATGAAACCCATCACCACATAAATATAGGTGGCTGAAAACAACTTTTTAGAAAGAAGTTTATTCTGCCAACTTGACTGAGCTAAAAAGCTGGAATTCCTCCAAGGTCACAGCTTCCCCTATGATCCTCTGAAATGACACTACACATATCTTTTCTACAAATTGGAAAAGAAGAAGTCAAAATATCACTATTTGCAGATGAAATGATAGTATATTTAAGTGATCCCAAAAGTTCCACCAGAGAACTACTAAAGCTGATAAACAACTTCAACGAAGTGGCTGGGTACAAAATTAACTCAAATAAATCAGTAGCCTTCCTCTACACAAAAGAGAAACAAGCCAAGAAAGAAATTAGGGAAATGACACCCTTCATCATAGTCCCAAATAATATAAAGTACCTCGGTGTGACTTTAACCAAGCAAGTAAAAGAACTTCAAGACTCTGAAGAAAGAAATTGAAGAAGAACTCAGAAGATGGAAAGATCTCCCATGCTCATGGATTGGCAGGATTAATATAGTAAAAATGGCCATTTTACCAAAAGCGATCTACAGATTCAATGCAATCCCCATCAAAATACCAATCCACTTCTTCAAAGAGTTAGACAGAACAATTTGCAAATTCATCTGGAAGAACAAAAAACCCAGGATAGCTAAAACTATCCTCAACAATAAAAGGACTTCAGGGGGAATCACTATCCCTGAACTCAAGCAGTATTACAGAGCAATAGTGATTAAAAACTGCATGGTATTGGTACAGAGACAGACAGATAGACCAATGGAATAGAATTGAAGATCCAGAAATGAACCCACACACCTATGGTCACTTGATTTTTGACAAAGGAGCCAAAAGCATCCAATGGAAAAAAGATAGCATTTTCAGCTGGTTCAACTGGAGGTCAACATGTAGAAGAATGCAGATCGATCCATGCTTATCACCCTGTACAAAGCTTAAGTCCAAGTGGATCAAGGACCTCCACATCAAACCAGATACACTCAAACTAATAGAAGAAAAAGTGGGGAAGCATCTCGAACACATGGGCACTGGAAAAAAATTTCCTGAACAAAACACCAATGGCTTATGCTCTAAGATCAAGAATCAACAAATGGGATCTCATAAAACTGCAAAGCTTCTGTAAGGCAAAGGACACTGTGGTTAAGACAAAACGGCAACCAACAGATTGGGAAAAGATCTTTACCAATCCTACAACAGATAGAGGGCTTATATCCAAAATATACAAAGAACTCAAGAAGTTAGACCGCAGGGAGACAAATACCCTATTAAAACATGGGGTTCAGAGCCAAACAAAGATTTCACAGCTGAGGAATGCCAAATGGCTGAGAAACACCTAAAGAAATGTTCAACATCTTTAGTCATAAGGGAAATGCAAATCAAAACAACCCTGAGATTTCACCTTACACCAGTGAGAATGGCTAAGTTCAAAAACTCAGGTGACAGCAAATGCTGGCGAGGATGTGGAGAAAGAGGAACACTCCTCCATTGTTGGTGGGATTGCAGACTGGTACAACCATTCTGGAAATCAGTCTGGAGGTTCCTCAGAAAATTGGACATTGAACTACCTGAGGACCCAGCTATACCTCTCTTGAGAATATACCCAAAAGATGCCCCAACATATAAAAAGGACACATGCTCCACTATGTTCATAGCAGCCTTATTTATAATAGCCAGAAGCTGGAAAGAACCCAGATGCCCTTCAACAGAGGAATGGATACAGAAAAATCTGGTACATCTACACAATGGAATATTACTCAGCTATCAAAAACAATGACTTTATGAAATTCGTAGGCAAATGGTTGGAACTGGAAAATATCATCCTGAGTGAGGTAACCCAATCACAGAAAAACACACACTAACTGATAAGTGGATATTAGCCCAAATGCATGAATTACCCTAGATGCCTAGAACAAATGAAATGCAAGATGGATGATCAAAATGTGAATGTTTCACTCCTTCTTTAAAAGGGGAACAAGAATACCCTTGGCAGGGAATAGAGAGGCAAAGATTAAAACAGACACAGAAGGAACACCCATTCAGAGCCTGCCCCACATGTGGCCCATACATATACAGCCACCCAATTAAACAAGATGGATGAAGCAAAGAAGTGCAGTCCTACAGGAACCAGATGTAGATCTCTTCTGAGAGACACAGCCAGAATACAGCAAATACAGAAGCGGATGCCAGCAGCAAACCACTGAACTGAGAACAGGACCCCCATTGAAGGAATCAGAGAAAGAACTGGAAGAGCTTGAAGGGGCTCGAGACCCCATATGTACAACAATGCCAACCAACCAGAGCTTCCAGGGGCTAAGCCACTACCTAAAGACTATACATGGAGTGACCCTGGTTCTGACCTCATAGGTAGCAATGAATATCCTAGTAAGATCACCAGTGGAAGGGGAAGCCCTTGGTCCTGCTAAGACTGAACCCCCAGTGAACGTGATTGTTGTGGGGAGGGCGGCAATGGGGGGAGGATGGGGAGGGGAACACCCATAAAGAAGGGGAGGGGGTGGGGTTAGGGGGATGTTGGCCCGGAAACCAGGAAAGGGAATAACATTTGAAATGTAAATAAGAAATACTCAAGTTAATAAAAATATTAATTAATAAAAAAAAAGAAAATCCACAGAATTCACTAAACACTACCAAGTAGTCAGTCATCTTTATGCCACAACTATACACTGCCACCACCTGGATGACAATCCTCCCAGCTCTTATGTCCCCAAATAGCTTGTTTATACCATAATTAATTTGCTTCCAAAATTTTGACTTTTAGACTTCAGGATCTTCCTCCAGGGAAACACCCTATCCTGATAGCAGCCACTCTCTTTCTCCAATCTACTCTAGTTTCCCAGAGTGCCACACCCTTGCTGCCTCTTGTCTGGGGCTGTTCATATTCTCGTTTCTTATCCACCTCATCTAGACCAGGCCAGACCAGCAGAATGTTGCCATCCTCTGCTCCCACACTCTTCTGCCACATCCTGTATTTGTGCTTAAATTCTGGAAGCCAAGAAGCCAAGATCCGTGCTTCTCAGGATGGAGGGCAGGGCTCACACAACTATGGAGAGTAGCCATTTCGAACACGCAGTTCTTGATCTCAGCTGGTCTGGCCTCATTCTGCAGTCAGCGTTCTCCCCTTGTGTTCTGCAGCAAGATTCCACACTCCACAATCTCTGTGGGCCTTCTCCCTGGCAACAAGTTACCTCCACTCTCTGGGAGGCATTTTTGCATCCAATTTTGAAAAGAACCAACGCTGTCTCCCGATTAATCTCCCTCAGTCTCCAAAACTAAAATATTTCTCAATCTAGACCTGCTTTCCTTCCCCAGACTGTTGTTTTAAAGTTCATTCCCCTTCTGTGCAGCATGACTCCTCCTCTTTTTACTCCATCTTCCCTCAGTTCCTTGGATCTGAGCTTATAATTTCTCTTGAGTGTCTCACATCTTTAAAATAAAAAGTGACTGTCTCAAGATAGCACTTATTTTTTAATTACATTTTGGTGTGTGTGTGGTGTGTGTGTGTGTGTGTGTGTGTGTGTGTGTGCGTGCGTGCGTGCGTGCGTGCGTGTGTGTGTGTGTGTGTGTGTGTGTGTGTGTGTGTGTGTACCCACATGTGGAAGTCAGAGGACAACTTGTGAGAATCAGTTTTCTCCTGCTATTATGTGAGTCCCAAGGATTGAACTCAGGTCATCGTACTTGGTGGCAAAGCCACTCACTGGTCCTCACTAAGCCAGCTCACTGGTCCTCAAGATCCTACTTGAAGATGATACTCTTCATAGCCAACTGGGTAAGAAACACTCCCAGTTCCTTAATCAGATACATAAGCATAGCTTCTAAACTCAAATACATATGTAAGGCTTACAATCTGCTTTTAAATTTCTGTAATTGGGCTGGTAAGACATCTCACTGGGAAAGGGAGCTTGAGTTTGAACCCCAAAACTCAACCCTAGCAAGTTGTCCTCTGACCACACACATGCATGTGTGCTCACAACAAATAAGTGTTAATTTTTAAAAATTTTTCTGTAATTACCTTTTTAAAAATTAAGTTACTTTAAAAACATCATTTTAAATAGTTTCTAGTATGTTTAAAACTGGTCTCCAGGTCACTCAATAACCAAGGATGACTTGAACTTTGGATCCGTCTGATTCCACCTCTGGAGTGCTGGGGTTATGTGCCACCATACTTTGTTTTGTGCAATTCTGGGTACTGAACTTGGGGCCTTGTGCATTCTGGCAAACCACTCTACCAACTAAGCCTCATCTGTTAGCATTCCTTTTAGGCTCCACTCCACAGTTACCTGGCAACAGTCAGGTATGCCTGGCTTACTATAAAAGTGGCTGTTTGCCAACTTCTCACCCTCTTGCTCTTACTCTCTTACTCTTCCTCTCTGTCCCGTCTCTCCATGACCCCTTTCTCCCTCTCTATCCCCAGTACTAATTGTTTTTAATTTGCATTGTACTTAATTTTACACGTATAGATGTTTTGTTTGCTTTTATGTCTGTACATAACATGCATGCAGTACCGACAGTGGCCAGAAGAGGGCACTGGATCCCTGGAACTGGACTTGAAAATATTTGCGACCCCACCATGAGAGTGCTGACAATCAAACCCAGGTCCTCACTGGAAGAGCAGTCATTACTTTTAACCCCTGACCCATCTCTTCAGCCCTGTAACTGTTAATTTTTTTTAATCTTACTACTACAGAAAATGAAATCTTAGTTTCTCCTCTTATCCCTACAGAGATATACAAAGGCCCCTTCTACAAATTTATCCTCCTTCCACCCTAGGTTTTGATACTATAATCACTGGCTAAACGATTTAGCACATACATAAAATACATCTCTATATCTTAAAGTTTAGTACAGTGTATTATATTTTTCTTGGTACACATTTTTTACACAAGTGATTTTTTTCTCCAATTTATACTTCTCTGCTCTAATTCAGATTTTCCAAAATAGTGAAAATCTCAATACATCCACCACTCTGTTTTGTCTCTCTTGCACAACCCTTCCTTTCTCAGTTCCAGCAGGCAGAGTTACCTCTGACCTGGATGTCTGGAGAGTTTCACCGCATGCGTTCCTTTAGTATTATCCTGCTAATTGTCATACTTCCTTCTTATATTTCTAATTAGAAGCCAAGATTCCTAGCTCCTAAGTCTTCCTGATTCTTGATTGACACCTTCATTTTAATAAACATATCCTACAGGAGCCTTTCTCAAAAGGGAAGTAAGAAAGATACTTTTTTTTTTTTTTTTGGTCTTTTGGAGACCTGGCAAATCTAACCTCACTCTTGACACCTCCTTTGTTATAACAAGAATTACAGGTTGAGATTCATAAGGTCACCCCTCAGTGGGATCTACTGATTTTAGGGTCCTGACCTTTTTTTGTTTTTTTGTTTTTCTTTTGATTTTGTTTTATGGCTTTTGTTTTGTTTTGTTTTGGTTTTTGGTTTGGTTTGGTTTTGTTTTATCCATTATTCTGCTTGCTCATTGGCCCTTTCAGTTTGAAAAGATCCCAAAAGTTGTTTTTCCTATTATTTTTATAATCAACCACTCTATCTTCTGTTTTTCTTCAATTTCTGGTCAGATATTTAGCCCTCTGGGATGATTCTCTCATTTTCCATCTTTTCTGTTTCTCATCAATGGTCTTTTAGTTCTATTATATGAGGGGGAGGAGTGTTGCCTAACTGCTCTATTAAAATAGCTAAGAAAGATCACAGAGTGTTTGTCATCATCAGCAATTAGGGAAAGGCTAACTAAAATAACTTTGAGATTTTGTCTAACCCCAGTCAGAATGGCTAAGATTTGAAAGACCAACAACAAATGGAGGTGAGGATGTGGGGAAAGGGGGACCCTCATTCACCATTGACTGCAAACTGGCCCAGCTACTATGGAAATCAGTGCAGAGAATCCTCAAAAAGATTTTAAAAATAAAATAAAATAAAATAAAATAAATCTAGCTATGACCCAGCCACACCACTTCTTGTCACAGGCTTCAACGCCTTCCTCTGAAGACATCTGTTGAGCCATGGTGATGGCTGCTCTGTTCACAATCTATAGATGGAACCTAACTGTCCTCCAACTGATAAATGGATAATAATTTTTTAAAATGGTGTATTTATATAGCAGAATGTTATTCGCCCTTAAAAAAGAAAATAATGAGATTTGCAAACAAATAAATGGAACTAAAAATATTACACCGAGTAAGGTCATTATACCCAGAGAAACAAAGGCTTGCATGCTCTCTCGCCTGTGGTTCCTACCTTAGATTTGAGTATATAACCTGGAGTGATATAAAAAAGTAAAGAGGTCCCATGGAACAAGGAGTAGGGGAGAGGGAGCCCTAGGGAGGGGTATAATAGGAATAGCAAGTGTGAAGGGAAGATTTTGGGACATGGGGACGGTGCTATACAAGCTGCTAAGATGAGTTGTCCACCCCAGCTAAATGACTACAAGTCACCACAATTGCAGTGCAAAACATCCCCCAAAGGGTAGTGTTGGTTCACAGACCCTGGGAATGACCAGCAGCCATCTCACTGAACTTAAGGCCAGCTCAGAGGAAGGAAAATCATGCTTAGAAGGGCAAACCAAGCCATCTCCCCATGGCTGGTGAAGCCGTGGAGCCTACAGGGCTCTAACCAGTACCAGTGGTACTATTAGAAGGTAGGGCCTTTGGAGTAGATGTGACCTTGTTGGTGTGAATGTGTCACTAGGGGTGGGCTTTGAGGTTTCAAAAGCTCAAGCCAGACCCAGTGTCACTCTCTTTTGCTGCTGCCTGAGGATCCAGACATAGAATTCTAGCTACTTGTCCAGCACCATGTCTGCCTGGACGAGACCATGCTTCCCACCATGATGATAATGGACTGAACCTATGAACTGTAAGCCAGCCCCAGTTAATAGTGTCCTTTATAAGAGTTGCTGTGATCTTCACAGCAATAGAAACCCTATTTTGTGTTTTAATACATTCTCTACTATTCATTTATCTGTCAAAGTTTTCTATTTCATTCATATATAATTGTGCATATGTAAATTTTTGGTATTTTCTTTTCATTTTCTGTACCTGATAGTTAAGCACCAATCACTTACTAAAAATACTTCTTGAATAGATCCAGCCTTGTGTGTGACCTGTGCCAAGGACCAGATTTCCCAGAAATCACTTCTTCTCTTTCCCTGTATAGAGAGAGAGTTTCTAGAATAATGGGGAGGGGAGGGAGGCTAAGGGAACCTCGCAGTCCCTTCTGTAAAATTTCATTTAGTGTCCTACTTGCAACACTGTAGCACCAGAACTGGTTGCCAGATTCTGGGAGAGGTCAGAAGGTGGAGAAAAAAGACAAGTCAAAAGGCCTGAACAGGGGCGAGTGAGCATAACCAACCACTCCTTCAGCAATGACCCTCCCACCCTGCCTGCTTTTTGTCCTTTGCTCCCTTCAGTGGTACCTGGTGCCTCTAAGTCGTCCTAAGTCCTTAGGTTTGCTTACTTGGTTCATCCTCTATACCACCCCTACTGAGAGTCAGGTGTTCACTTTCCCTGTTGGAAGAGGAGGGGAAGAGAGAGAAGGAAAGGGGAGCTGGACGAGTACAGGATAGAGAAAAGGAAGGCGGGAACAAGGAGGAAAGGATGGGAGGGAGGGGAAAAGAAGGAAGATGAAAAGAGGGAGAGAGGAAGGGTGGAAAAGATAGTAAAGATGGTGGAGTGAAAAGAGGGGAGAAGAAGACAGGGGAAAGATGCTGGGAAAGTGGATCTTCATGGAACACCAGTTGGCTCTACCCTGTCTGGGCCCACCATAAGGCCGGGGAAACCCCCTGGGTGAGCACTGGTAGTCTTATTCTTCTAGTACCAGTGAGAAAACGCTTCTTAGCCACATTAGTTAACTTGATCATTGTTGTACACCTAGCAAATACAGGTTTTCCCACTCAGGGCTTCATGATTCCCAAGACCCACCACCTTTTACCTGTCTTGAGTTGAGGGAAATCCAAGGCCCCTGGGACTTCGGTCACCTCCTGGGTGTGCCTTTTAATGGAAGGCAGGCCCACTTCTGGGTTTGGACTTGGAGGTCCTTGCACACTCTGACCTCCCCAAGCCTCGCTGGCTTTCCACTGGTAGTGAGGCAGAATATTTTCTCCATACTGGAAGAGGCCCAAAGCGCTGTGTTCTCAGCTGCTTGGGTTGAGATCTGAAGCCCAGACCAGCCGCTGACATCACTCTGTGTGCCCGCCACTTCCACCAGGCAGTTTATGCTGGCACAGCCCGGAGCAAAGCTGGCGGGAGAGGATCAGCCTAAACAGTGTTAATAAGAGGCAGCTGGACTTTAAAGGCCTCCTTGACAATGTAAAGAAACGAAGTCAGATGTTTGTGGAGCCAATGTTGAAATGGATGTGCCCGGAGGCCCCATGCCATGGCCCCTCCCTGGATCCTCCCCTGAATTCAGGTTCAAATGTAGGTAGATGGGTTGGACACTGCTTATATGAGAGTCAGAGTCCCAGGACTCCAGAGGGTGTCATACTAAATGGCTGTTCTTCCTGTCTGGGTGCCTTGCTCAGTACCTTGAACCAGGGCCCCATAAATCAACATTCGTAAAGAGTTTGGACAAAAAGGAAAAGGGAGGTACAGAAATTATTCCCTTTGAGGATTCACCTAGGAGCTACACTAGATGGAACTGGAAAATTGGCTCGGCCTTTTGGAGCACTTCCTCTTCCAGAGGCCCAGACAGCTCACAACTACCTGTAAACCCAATTCCTGGAGAACCAATTCACTCTTCTGGTGCCGTGCATTCACACAGACACATACCCATAAACAGAAAGTCATATATATGTATATATATATGACACCCATACCCAGGACCCCACAGTGGCCAGGTGTATTGTGGACACAGATTGGGGATTAGAAAAATGCCAGGCCAGACAGGATGTCCTCACCACAGCTATCTCATGGTTTATTCTCACATCCACAAGAATCCTCTCAACCAGACATATTCACTCTTACCTACCTCCTTGAAGCCCTGGAATAGACTTCTGGAGTTCACAATGCATTGCTGCTCACCCTTACGCATAAGATTATTTTTGGCTAAAGTCAGGTTGTTCATTTTTATTAGCCAGTGAGTTCTACAGAGGGCCCCATGTGGAAGCAGTTTTTCATATTCAGGCCAAGGAAGCTCATCATGGTCAGCTAGTGTTCTCCCTCCTCTACAATCATGGAACCTTTGGACTTCACCGTGTTTCTTTCCTTGCCTACCCTGGTGGTTTGTTCCCTCACAGGCTCACTTGACCCCCAGCTGTGATGCTGTTTGGAAAAAGTTGTAGAACCTTTGGCAGGTAGTGCCTCCCTGGAGGAAGTGGGTTGTTGAAGGTCTACCTTAAGTCTTTACAGCCCAGCCTGGCTTCCTGTTCAATCTCTGCTTCCTGGGTGTGAACACAGTGTGACCAGCCAGCCTCCTGCTCCTGATGTCTCATCCTGTGTGTCTGCTGCCTTTTCCGGCCAGGATGGACTACATATCTCTGAAACCGTAATCCAAAATAAACTCTCCCTTAGATGTTTTTTGTCAAGGTGTTTTATCACAGCAATAGAAAACTAACACATCCTGCCAAGAAACTCTAGGCAATGGGGAAGGTTTAGTTGAGGTCAGATATCCTCCCCTCCCCTCCAGAGACATAAGTTGAGACCCAAACAAAGGGAAAGAATTGGCTAGGTGAAGACCAAAGGGAGTCTCTTTCATTTAAAAAGCAACATGCGTGAGCCAGGCTTGGCAGCAGACACCTGCAATCCCAGCTTTTGGCAGGCTGAAGCAGAGGGATTCCACAGTGAAGACAGTATGTGCAAAGGTCCTGAAACAGAGAAGAATCAGGCATCTGGTGCTGCTGAAATGGTCTGGCTGATGACCGTGACACTGATGAGATTGTGTAGTGCACTTAAGAGCCAATGAGAAAGCAGAGCCAGCTTGGACAGACCCTGCGGGCCAAGGAGAGCAGTTATGGCAAGACCCAGCAAATGCGTTATGAACAACAGAATAAGGGGTTTTAGTTAGAAACAAGGGGGTTTAGTTAGAGTTGAGACAACTTGCTTTCTAAGGTGTTGTCTTTCTAGCATCCATGTAGAGAACACATTGACGACGGACTATAACAGGCCAAGGAAAGTATGGAAGTTACTGGATAAAACATAGTGGCTTCCTGGCTGGGCACCTCCTTTATGTACAGAGCAGTGGAGATGTGCTGTAAAGCTCTGTAAAAAAAATGGCTTTAGAGGTGGGGATGCTGCTTGAGAGTAGAGAGTTTAAGGCCCCAGGCTCAGTTGCCAGAACTGAAAAGGGTGGGAAAGAAGGAGAGAAGGAAAGATGGGAGGAAGAGAGGAGGGATACAACAGCCACTATGAGACCAGAGCTGGGCTGGGAGCTGGCTCTCCCACTTACACTCCACTTAACCACACCTTTATCTGTCACCCTTCCCTTACCCTTCCTTTCCTTGGAAATCCTCCACAAAAGGCTAGTGAGATAGCTCAGTGGTTAAGAGTACATACAGCTCTTCCAGAGTTCCAGAGGACCAGAGTTCAATACTTAGCACCATGAGGTAGCTCTAGGGGATCCAACACCCTCTTTTGGACTCTGAGGACACATATGCATGCACGTGTGTGCTTGCACACACACGTTTATGAAACACACTTAAAAATAAATAAATCTTTTTGTAAAGAAAAAAATAAAGAGAAAAGTTTGCTGCTTTGGGAACAGGGTCATCAGAAGCAAAACAAGTGTTGAGGCTCACTCCGAGTGTCCCTCTTTTCCTCCATCACCCTTCTATCCTGCCCAGGCCCTGGGAAGTTCAATGTCACCCTGTTTCCCAGTAAGCTTTCTCTTCCCAGTACGGTGCCATCTGCTACAGGAGGCAGTTACCCTGGTGCCCCAGACTAAAGCAGTTGCATAATACTCAACTATGCTCCCAGAGTTTCACAAAGCCATGCTTCCAAAACACCCAGTGAGTGAACCCCAAATAATGCGTGAAACTGTATCCAGCCTGCTGTGCCCAGCACACTCACACAGGAAGAGGGGCGGAGGTAGGCAGGACCAGACACCTGATAGTTTCTCTCCACTAAAGAATGACTGGAAAAGGGATTAGGATTGAGTGGACTGGGGGGTGGGGGGGAGCACGACTCCAGTGATTGAGGCTGGAGTGTGAGCAGCCAAGAGGAGAGCAGTTGGAAGGGCTAACCCATGGGTCCACAACCCTGCAGGGAGCACAAGGGACACTACATGGAGAGCAAGATCCCTGAGTCACTCTCGTCCATGCTTATTCACCACAGTTCCTGAGATAATCTCTCCATACTGGATGGAGTCACCACCAGGCTGGGCAACTGTCTTCTCCAAATGCAGGCCTCTGTCCATGAGTGGTCAGAGCCATAATGAAGTCAGATGTCATATATGCAGACTAGTCTGGGAAGCTAGACACAAGGATACATCGTGGTATTCCTGGACAGGCTTGAGCCCATGACGAGCTTCTCTGAGCTGGCAAATGTGGAGCTAGCTCACCCACAGTACTAGCGATTAAGAGGCTGAGGCAGGAGGATCACTTGAGCTCAGAAATGTAGGGCCGACCTGGGCAAAATAAATAAGGGACTGGAGAGATGACTCTGCAGTTATCATTATTAGCTGCTCTTGTAGAGGACCTGTATTCATGTCTTCAAACCTGCAGGGTAGCTAACAAGCCATTTGTAATTACAGTCGCAGGAGGATCCAACGCCCTCTTCTGGCCTCTTTGGGCACTGCACACATGTGAGGCATAGACATGTAAGAAAAAACAAGCAAAGCTTGTAGGGCCCATACACATAAGCTAAAATAATTTTTTAATAAGCTCTCTGAGTTTTTCCTTTTTGGAATTTTCCATGACACTTGTTTTTGAGTCCCTGACTTGGACAGTAGGGTTTGTGGGGGCTGCGCTATTCATTGCTCTTGACCCTGGCTCATGCTCCGATTGGCCCTGTATGTCCCTGCTACTCTATGCCCACAACAGTCCCCCTCAGCAAGCCAGCCTTCGTTCACCAAGAAAAGGGAGAACATGAGCTACCACCTGCCTCTCCTGGGTCAAGAAAAGTAAGTAATGCACATATTCTACCATATACAAAAAATGAATACAAGATTTTAAATACCACATAAACATCAAAAAGGAAATCGTTTAAAATCCTCTCCCCTAAAATGCACTCTCTGAACCCCTATCCCTACTAAGGACTCTTTGGGCTCTGTCATAGCACTTCTGATAGTTTATTTAGAATGCCTATTGTGCATGTTTGTCTATCCCAATGCAATATCGAGGGTGCATGCTAAATACACCCTCTTTGACACCTCCAAGCTCAGTATCTGTCACATAGTACATTCACGTCCATTACATCAAGCAACTCCACTCCACATTCAGCCCCTTCCATTCCCACCTCTGTCTTCACTGTCCTCTGGAGATCAGCCTATGCCCAGCATCCTGCTTCCCCTCACTTCCAATCCAGCTTTATCCAAGAGTTACCAAATTGATCAGAAACTATTCTAGCAATGCTCTGGTGCACCTCTACTCAGATGTTCCAGAATCATCTAAGGGACCCAGTTACTCTATAAGGTCTGCTCTCTGTGTTCCCACATCTCTCTGAGTTATCATCATTAGGGGATTTTCCCCCCACATCCAATATCAATTATCAGTCTCTGGGTCATACTACCAAATGGGAGACTCCTGGGGGATACATAGGCACCTCTGAACCCTGGAACCTAGCTATGCACCTGGTTTTAGCTACACACCTGGTTTACATTAGATACTTTATAAATGTTTATAAAGTGAGACCTTAAACCCCAAGCATTTATCCCACTAGTCAGACCCTTCCTGAGGAAATTAGAGAAAAGTAGAAGAAAGTGAAGGTCATGATTGGAGGAGGACAGAAGGAAGGAGAAAACGAAGGAAGGGTGCGAGGGAAGGGTGGGAGAGAGAGGGAGGAAAGAAGGAGAGAGAAAGGGAAGGAGAGAGGGAAGAAAGGGAAGGGAAAGAGGAAGGAAAGGAGAGAGAAAGGGAAGAGGGGAGAGAAGGAAGAAGGAAAGGGGGAAGGAAAGAGAAAGGAAATAAGGGAGAGAGAGAAAGGGAGAGAAAGAAGGAAGGGGGGAGCAGAAAGAACTGGGAAGAATGCCCACAGAATCAGCCCCTGGGGTTCTGCTTCAACTAATGGGACACACCCCTTCCAGTGCCACCCCATGCCTCCTGGGGTATCTCATTCTGGAAGTCTGATTCATTCTTTATCTCAGAGAACAGCCAGAGTGCCCCCATGTCACTTCCCAGGTAGGATCTAGGACAGAGGCACTTGAGACCCATCTTCACTTAGATTCAAATATCCAACCTGGTCAAGGCCCTCAGGCATCACCAGAGAACTCTGAGGGCTGTGATACACTGCACGGTCAGTGAGCTCTCAGAGATCACTAACAGCTGTGCACTGTTTAGCTTAGTGATTTTATTTTTAAGACAGGGTCTCTTGTTGTTCTTATGGAAAGGAGAGAAGAGGGCAAGGGGGTTGGGGGAGGGGTTCTGAGTGATGACAGTATCCTGGGGGCATAGTGAGCATCAGGGGAAATTACCTTCCTGATGATTCAGAAACAGGAAATGGTGACCCAGTGGCAACACACGTAGGGCAGACATCCACATATGTGATGACATCACTTCCCTCTTGTGAGGTATGGAAGTGGAAGAGGAGAAAGGCAACAATCAGAGAGAGGGGCCGTGGAGGGGGTCTTCTGCGTATCTTTGCTCTCATCTCCACCTTGCCAGCCCCCATTGCTGTCATTAGAGAAGGATTTTTGCCTATGACACATAACCCATTTCCTCTCTAACTCTCTCAGATTTTGGCTAAAAATACAAGCCCAAGTTGGAGTGGTACACAGATGCTCACTCCCTCAGAGACAAGCACACCAGTAATGGGAATCTCTGAGCAGCCAGCACAAGGAACCTGGCTCTTAAACCCCCTCAAACTGCTTTCCTGCTCCTGGAGCACAGGTGTGACCTCACTGTCTCTTCAGCATCACTGGGAAGGGGAGAGCAAAGGTGGAGAGACTTTGTATTTGAGCATCCAGAACATCACTGAGTTTGAGGAGATGCAGGAGATCCACTCCAGAGCAAGGTGAACAGTAACTATGCAGTTATATGAACAACTAGGTGTCAAAGGTCCCTTCTCAATCTTACCACAATGTGGTGACCAGGCTACAAAGTGGGCCTGTTCTGCCAGGCATTGGGACAACCCAACCTTCAGTTTTCTGCTACAACCAGGACTTTCACCATTCACAAGACTTCAACTTTGCCTAGAATCAAGTCTGTTTGTACAGCCTTGCCCCCCACCTCCAGGACCCAGCATGTGTAGGAGTCCCAGCAGAGAACATGTGGGGACGGAAGCTTGTGAATATAGTTAGCATTCCACTCACAACAACTTGCTCATGGTCTGCTCTCTTCATGGGAGTTCAGGGTGACACACAGCACAGCTGTAGTTTCTGTGATAGTGCACAGACCGAGGACAGAATATCACATATGCCAGCACAGTCAGCAGAGCCTGACCTGTGGTTTGCCTACATCTATCTTTGCTGTCTTTCCTGTCTAGAAGAGAATAAAACCAAGGTGCCACCCTGCTTAGCCAGCCACTTATGAGAACGAATTAGTAACCCTCATAACAAGACAGGCATGATGCCATGAACCCAGTCAGTGGCTTCTTGGTATCCTGGGGCTCCTTCCAGCAAAACTAACATTCACACTTGAAACAATGCCCATGGGTGTGTGTCCAGGAAGTCACTGTGGAGGGGATGGGGAAGAAAGACGTATATCCAGAGTTTTGTCTTTGGAAAGGATGATGGAACCAAGTGAGTGTGGGAATGCTGTGGCCCCGGGCACCATGTGGTCCTCCCAAATCTTATGGTGCTCCCAACACCATCATGCTGTCCTCACCCCTGGAACACCCAACCCTTGGCCTTGTGGTCAAGCCATTTCTTACTCAGGCAGAACTATCTACTCAGAACATGTTTGTGGAAGCTGAGGTGAATGTCATGTTCAAGGTGGGTCACTGCAGTGAGGCAGACTCCATGGTCAATTACAAGAAGAAATAGAAAACTTGTTGGTATAAAGAGAGGTGTCTCTTGACTGTTACCAAGTATGGTCCTAACATTTGCTCCTGAAAGTAGTATAGAAACCATAGAAACCGAGGCTTGGAGAAAAGGTAGCATCCTGGACCTCAGCACAAGTCTCTGGCAGGGGCAGCTCTCCCTCTGGTTCTCCCTGTTGTCTCAGAGGTGCAGGAACAGGGCATACCCAGGTGCCACAAACCACACATCTTAATGGTATCTGCCTAGCTGGGCTGGAGCTCAGGGACAGAGCTCTTTTCGAGAATGTACTAGGCTCTCAGTCTATCTCCAGAGCCTCAAAAAGGAAAGAAAATACCTCACTCCAGTCTTTCTCATAATGAAATCAGAACCTGAACCACTGGGTACTCATTCTTTTTGTTTTTTAGATTTATTTATTTATTTTATGTATGTGAGTACACTGTAGCTGGAAAGGGCATCAGATCCCAATACAGATGGTCGTAAGCCACCATGTGGTTACTGGAAATTGAACTCAAGACCTCTGGAAGAGTAGTCAGTGCTCCTAACCATTGAGCCACCTCTCCAGCCCCTGGAGTTTAACAAAAATTTACTCCCATTTAGGACTGCATATAGCTCTTACCTTTGAGAAGTTTTGAATTACAGCTGTCTACAAAAGGCAACGTGTAACAAGAGGCACTGGAGGGTGTCAAGAGAGGGGAAAGTGAAGGTTGGTTGTATTTTTCAGGGGAGGAGGAGTCACTATTTCCAGGCTGGAGGAATAGGGACATGGGTGGAGGAGGACTGTGACTATACAAATCCAGCCCAGAACATGGTGAGCCAAGCAATGGCAAGCTATTGAACACACAGATAAAACAGTGGTTCACAATGTCACACCAGCTACCCATTGTTGTGTAGCAAACCTCCCAAGACCCCAACGATACTGACAGTCATTATTTGTCCACAGTTACCCAGAGCATTCTAGACTTGTAACAGTGAGCTCATTCCATCACACAATTGACTCTTGGTGTCCCTAACACTGGAAGCCCCCAGATGACTGAATGCTTAGCCAGGCACCTCAGCCAGAATGGCTGCAATTAGTTCACAGTTAGATATCTGTGCCTAATTTCTTCCTCCTTTCCTTTCACAGCCCTCTGGCTTTCTCTATGCTAAGAGCTAGGAACCTTAAGGAAGATGGCCCTGGGTGTTTTATATTTCACAGAGTTAGAGGTGGAACCCAGGGTTTCACACTGTCTACAAAAGCACTCCATCACTGAGCCTCTAGCCCCAGGCTTTTTCACACAATATCTCAGGACACCAAGAAAGCAAAAGGAAAATTATGGGGCTCTTCTGGCTGGGGCCCAAACCAGGCACAGCATCATGTCCACCATGTCCTTTCAAACACAACAAACCTAAGGTCAACCAAAGTCCAGTGAGATGTGGGTTCCTGGGAGCAGCATCTCCTGGGTGACTGCCAGAGTATCAAAGAGTAACCTGTTAACTTGTCTCCAAACACTTCCCAGCAACCTAGCCATCTATATGGGGAGGTATTTAAACAGAGAGCATCCCCAAGTGTGGGACTAGGGCAAAAGTGGGAAAGACTGAGTTCTAAGCTAAGAAATGTGGGTAATCAAGAGTATTCATTTGAATGCAAAACTCTCCTGCAAGAGGTAGTGTTCTAGGTTTGCATCATCTAATATCTTGGTAGAAGTTGAGCACAAACAGGACCCCTGACAGCACCAGGATGGGACACTGTGACATGAACCCCCATCATATACATGAGAAACCGCCATGTGGGCATATGGAGAGGTGCAGTCAGCAAATGAAATATGTGTGCCTCCCATGGGTCTCAGGTAGTCAGAGGCTTTGGACATGTATCATATATATATATATATATATACATATATATATATGTATCACACACACACACATACATACATACATACATACATACATACATACATACATACATACCGCATGGTGGTAACTGACAGGAGAAACCAGAGAGCCACACATCTCACTTCATCAATTACTTGGAATGCCCTGTTTTCCTTCCAGGCCTTTCTCTCCTATCTTTATGTTCCATTCTACAAAATCCAGCAGAACCTGAAACCCAACCTGTTCTGGGTTTCCTAGACCACCTATTCCCAATAGACTGCCTGACTGTGAGAATGGATAAAACAAAGCCACAAAGTGTTGCCGATAATACCCAATAAATTGCTCTAAGAGCTGCAGCCCACCTTGAGTGATCTCCCCTTCAGGCTATCAGATTTTGCTCCTCTGAAGACTTGGTCTTTTATCTACAGTAACCACTTCAACCTTAAACCATTTCTCAAAGTAAATAAGATAGCTTGTTGGTAGATAGATAAATCAATGATAGATAGATAGATAGATAGATAGATAGATAGATAGATAGATAGATAGACAGAGATATGTATGTATGTACATATGTATGTATGTATATATGTATGTATGTATGTTTGTATGTATTAGAAACTGAAGCAAAGTACAGTGATTATGTCTTCCACAGAGAACCAGCTCCCAGGATTCACCTATTGGTCAGATCAGGAATGGTCCATTCACATTGAAGACCTGCAGCCCCCAGGAATAGCTGTTGGGGGATACCCCTCACTGTCTGCCTTCTCACCACTGTCTGACATCCCTAAGGGTCTTCACCACTTATGATGCCCAGAGTATCCTACCTGAGCAACCTCCACACAAAAAGTTCCTCTGTTTCTAAATTATTCTTTCTTCCTAATATTGAAAGTCTGATTCCCTAAATTCTAGAGACCTACAGCGTGGTAAACAGTCAGTCATAGGTACTATCCACTCATAATTTACTGAGAAGATAGACCTTCAGAATTCTCACCACAGAAGAGGGGGCAAGGATGGGCAAGATGGCTCAAGTGGTAAGGTCACTGATAGATTGAGTCCAACCTTCAGAAACTGTATAATAGAACTTGCCCTCTGATCTCCATGTGGGCACACAGGCACATGCACTCTCACACACAAACACATGCACACAGAGAAATAATAACATAAAATAGATGCAAAAAGGAGAGGGCAGAATAGAAACTTAACGGGATCATGGTATGCAAATTAACTTGACTCTGTGATCATCATTTTATATTGAGTATATACCATTGTGTTAAATACCTCAGATAAAAGCTGGACTATTTTTACTTGTGAATTGCTCTCACAAACCTAGAAGGAAAAGGATTAAAAACCAGTGGGATTTCAGCTAGCTTACAGTGTCATAGGCTGCCTATTTGATAAGGTCTTGATGACTCAGACCACAAATGTGACCTACATCTCAAATTGAATGGATACCAGATAAGGAGACATTTGAAGATTTGTAAAGGATGAGACTCTTCCTGGAACTGTCTTATTTAAAGAACGTTTGAGCCAGAGAGGAAAAAGGTAGAAGGGTTTAGGCTGGTGACAGACCCTGACATTACCACACTTCCTCTTCCTCAAGTTTCCAAAGGTTATTCCGTGTAAATGTCAGCCACCAACCATGAAGACCCTTTGTGTACACAGAATTATACTGTCATGCCTGGAAGGAGAGCCACATGCCACTCACGTAAACAACTCGCCCTCGACAATCCCACCACTGTAAACCATTCTGAAATAGCCCAGAGGTGAGGGTTATTTCCAGCAACACTCATCACTGACGTCACTCCCTACATCTGACAACCGTGACTTTCCGCTGGACAATGGCAGATAACTTGAGCCTGGGGCAAAGGCGGGGAGCCAATAGCTTCCAAAGGAAAAAGAAAAGATTCACAATTAACAAGCAGCGCCATCTAGAGGGCTTAGAAGGTAAAACTCTACTTTGAGCATAGACCAGTCTGGGAGTAATACACTCCCACCCTTGGCCACACCAAGACCCTAGACAGTCTCCCATCTCCCTGTGGTCTCACTGCACAAGCACACCTGAAGCTGCATGCCCTGCAGAGCCTTGCCTAAGTCCAGAAGACGGCTAATAAGGCACTGTAAGTAGGTCTGCTTAGAGCACCCGAGAGCCTATGTGACATTAGTAGTACTTGTGTGGTTCTAGGGCAGTATTTTTTAAAAATGCACCTGCATACTTGCAAGTTTTCCCAAGTGATCATTTTATAATTAGGATAACTAATAGTTCCATATTTGAGTATGAGATTCATCACTACTTTTTATTTACATAATAGTTGTCTGTATCTGTGGGTTATGGTACCTTTTTGACACACATGCAGTGTGATGAGAAAATGTGCCATCCATGCAAGAATGCAGATGGGCAGAATTTTATTTTAATTTTTAGTGTTCTTATTATATATTATATATTATGTATAAGACACAATATATATATACATATATATATATATGTATATATATATATATATATATATATATATATATATATATATATATATATGCTGTCTTCAGACACACCAGGAGAGGGCATCAGATCTTTTTAAAGACGATTATGAGCCACCATGTGGTTGCTTGGAATTGAACTCAGGATCTCTGGAAGAGCAGTCAGTGCTCTTAACTGCTGAGCCATCTCTCCATGCCCAGATTTTTCTTTTCTTCTGGCCTTCATGCTTAAGGGGATGCCTTTCTACCTAGGAGGCTCAGTCCACAGCTTAGACAGAGTTTGAGGATATATACAATAAATAGACAGGAAGGTTTTCTGAGCAGGGACAAGATGAGGAATCAGAAGTCAAAAATCTTGGCTAAACAAGTTGGTGCAGAGTTAATGGTAAGCATGGAGCAGAGTTAATGAAAAAAGCCCAGAAGGAAGAAAATGGGGTTACACAAAGGAGCTGCCATCTTTGTTGTCCCTCTGCAATCCTCAACACGACTATACTGTGTGGTATCTCTAAGATCTCAGTTCAACACACACATTCTCTGGCCTTGGTATGAGCTCAGCTACCACAGGGTATATGTCCTGAGAGGCCATGGCTCTCTGAATCCTGGGCCACCATTTTCCATGTGCCAAAAGTCTGCCAACTTGGCATGCTCCAGAGAGCTGAAAGCAGAATATGCTGGTCGCTGGCAGGGATGCCCTCATTGAGGAAACAGGGAAAGAAAGCATGGTGGCCTTCTCCCCAATACTCCAAAATGAGAAACATAAGTCTTAGCTCCTGGCTGGCTGCTTGTCAACTATTATAAATGGATATCTGGGCCCAGAGAGCATTACCCAGTGTTTCCACTTTCATGTGTCCCAGAATAAGGAGATGGGCAGGGACTCGTGAAGAGTGGTAGATACACAGGGTTTAGTAAGAACCAGAAAACTAACAGAGGGAAGGGGTGGGCTAGAGCTCACCCCTTGGTGAGCTCTTGGGAGGGAGAGCTAAACCTTCAGAAGGGCAGATACGCCTGGGAAGCCAGAAGAGAATGCACTCTGCCCACATTTCTGACTCCAGAGGAAAGTACCTAATGCCATCTGGGACCCCGGTGCGGGAGGGGGGAGGGGGGCCTGGGAAAAGGCGGGGCAGACCCTTTTGGTTTCCAGCCTCACAGAGAGCTCAAAAGCAGCCCTCCAGGAGCAACTTCAGCCATGGGACCACAGATAAGACCAACTTTTCTGCTCCAAGTGACCTGTCCGGTGGACTCAGGACACACGCCCACAGGAACAGCTGAAGACCGTAGACAGGAAACACAACATGCCTGAAAGCAGAACACTCTGTTCCCATAGCTGGCTGAAAGAGAACAGGAAAACAGGTCTACAGCACTCCTGACACTCAGGCCTATAGGATGGTCTAGCCAATGTCAGAAATAGCAGAACAAGGTAACACCAGAGACAACTTGATGGTGAGAGGCAAGCACAGGAACCCAAGCAACAGAAACCAAGACTACATGGCATCATGGGAGCCAAATTCTCCTACCAAAGCAAACACTGAATATCCAAACACACCAGAAAAGCAAGATCTTGATGTTGAATCACATTTGATCATGATGATAGAGGACTTCAAGAAAGACATAAAGAGGGGTTGGGGATTTAGCTCAGTGGTAGAGCGCTTGCCTAGGAAGCGCAAGGCCCTGGGTTCGATCCCCAGCTCCAAAAAAAAAAAAAAAAAAAAAGAAAGACATAAAGAACTCCCTTAGAGAAAAGGAGGAAAAATAAATAAACAAGTAGAAGCCTATAGAGAGGAATCAAAAAAATCCCTGAAAGAATTCCAGGAATACACAAACAGGTGAAAGAATTAAAAATGGAAATAGAAGCAAAAGAAAGCACAAAGAGAGACAACCCTGGATAAAGAGACCTCACCGCCTGGTCAAGTGGGCACTCCTGAGGCTGCAGAGCGGAAGAGACCACCAACACTGCGCACCCCTGCCCACATCCCTGGCCCAAGAGGAAACTGTATAAGGCCTCTGGGCTCCCGTGGGGGAGGGCCCAGGAGCGGCAGGACCCCTGCCTGAGACACCGCTGGAACCTGAAGGAAACAGACCGGATAAACAGTTCTCTGCACCCAAATCCCGTGGGAGGGAGAGCTAAACCTTCAGAGAGGCAGACAAGCCTGGGAAACCAGAAGAGACTGCTCTCTGCACACACATCTCAGACGCCAGAGGAAAACACCAAAGGCCATCTGGAACCCTGGTGCACTGAAGGTCCCGGAAGGGGCGGCGCATATCTTCCTGGTTGCTGCCTCTGCAGAGAGCCCGTGGGCAGCACCCCGCGAGCGAACTTGAGCCTCGGGACCACAGGTAAGACCAACTTGTATGCTGCAAGTGACCTGCCTGGTGAACTCAAGACACAGGCCCACAGGAACAGCTGAAGACCTGTACAGAGGAAAAACTACACGCACGAAAGCAGAACACTCTGTCCCCATAACTGACTGAAAGAGAGGAAAACAGGTCTACAGCACTCCTGACACACAGGCTTATAGGACAATCTAGCCACTGTCAGAAATAGCAGAACAAAGTAACACTAGAGATAATCTGATGGCGAGAGGCAAGCGCAGGAAACCAAGCAACAGAAACCAAGACTACATGGCATCATCGGAGCCCAATTCTCCCACCAAAACAAACATGTAATGTCCAAACACACCAGAAAAGCAAGATCTAGTTTCAAAATCATATTTGATCATGATGCTGGAGGACTTCAAGAAAGACGTGAAGAACTCCCTTAGAGAAACACAGGAAAACATTAATAAACAAGTAGAAGCCTACAGAGAGGAATCGCAAAAATGCCTGAAAGAATTTCAGGAAAACATAAATAAACAAGTAGAAGCCCATAGAGAGGAGACACAAAAATCCCTGAAAGAATATCAGGAAATCATAAATAAACAAGGAGAAGCCCATAGAGAGGAGTCACAAAAATCCCTGAAAGAATTCCAGGAAAACACAATCAAACAGTTGAAGGAATTAAAAATGGATATAGAAGCAATCAAGAAAGAACACATGGAAACAACCCTGGATATAGAAAACCAAAAGAAGAGACAAGGAGCTGTAGATACAAGCTTCACCAACAGAATACAAGAGATGGAAGAGAGAATCTCAGGAGCAGAAGATTCCATAGAAATCATTGACTCAATTGTCAAAGATAATGTAAAGCAGAAAAAGCTACTGGTCCAAAACATACAGGAAATCCAGGACTCAATGAGAAGATCAAACCTAAGGATAATAGGTATAGAAGAGAGTGAAGACTCCCAGCTCAGAGGACCAGTAAATATCTTCAACAAAATCATAGAAGAAAACTTCCCTAACCTAAAAAAAGAGATACCCATAGGCATAAAAGAAGCCTACAGAACTCCAAATAGATTGGACCAGAAAAGAAACACCTCCCGTCACATAATAGTGAAAACACCAAACGCACAAAATAAAGAAAGAATATTAAAAGCAGTAAGGGAAAAAGGTCAAGTAACATATAAAGGCAGACCTATCAGAATCACACCAGACTTCTCGCCAGAAACTATGAAGGCCAGAAGATCCTGGACTGATGTCATACAGACCCTAAGAGAACACAAATGCCAGCCCAGGTTACTGTATCCTGCAAAACTCTCAATTAACATAGATGGAGAAACCAAGATATTCCATAACAAAACCAAATTTACACAATATCTTTCTACAAATCCAGCACTACAAAGGATAATAAATGGTAAAGCCCAACATAAGGAGGCAAGCTATACCCTAGAAGAAGCAAGAAACTAATCATCTTGGCAACAAAACAAAGAGAATGAAAGCACACAAACATAACCTCACATCCAAATATGAATATAACGGGAAGCAATAATCACTATTCCTTAATATCTCTCAACATCAATGGCCTCAACTCCCCAATAAAAAGACACAGATTAACAAACTGGATACGCAACGAGGACCTTGCATTCTGTTGCCTACAGGAAACACACCTCAGAGACAAAGACAGACACTACCTCAGAGTGAAAGGCTGGAAAACAATTTTCCAAGCAAATGGTCAGAAGAAGCAAGCTGGAGTAGCCATTCTAATATCAAATTAAATCAATTTTCAACTAAAAGTCATCAAAAAAGATAAGGAAGGACACTTCATATTCATCAAAGGAAAAATCCACCAAGATGAACTCTCAATACTAAATATCTATGCCCCAAACACAAGGGCACCTACATATGTAAAAGAAATCTTATTAAGCTCAAAACACACATTGCACCTCACACAATAATAGTGGGAGATTTCAACACCCCACTCTCATCAATGGACACATCATGGAAACAGAAATTAAACAGAGATGTAGACAGACTAAGAGAAGTCATGAGCCAAATGGACTTAACGGATATTTATAGAACATTCTATCCTAAAGCAAAAGGATATACCTTCTTCTCAGCTCCTCATGGTACTTTCTCCAAAATTGACCATATAATTGGTCAAAAAACGGGCCTCAACAGGTACAGAAAGATAGAAATAATCCCATGCGTGCTATCAGACCACCATGGCCTAAAACTGGTCTTCAATAACAATCAAGGAAGAATGCCCACATATACTTGGAAATTGAACAATGCTCTACTCAATGATAACCTGGTCAAGGAAGAAATAAAGAAAGAAATTAAAAACTTTTTAGAATTTAATGAAAATGAAGGTACAACATACCCAAACTTATGGGACACAATGAAAGCTGTGCTAAGAGGAAAACTCATAGCGCTGAGTGCCTGCAGAAAGAAACAGGAAAGAGCATATGTCACCAGCTTGACAGCACACCTAAAAGCTCTAGAACAAAAAGGAGCAAATACACCCAGGAGGAGTAGAAGGCAGGAAATAATCAAACTCAGAACTGAAATCAACCAAGTAGAAACAAAAAGGACCATAGAAAGAATCAACAGAACCAAAAGTTGGTTCTTTGAGAAAATCAACAAGATAGATAAACCCTTAGCCAGACTAACGAGAGGACACAGAGAGTGCGTCCAAATTAACAAAATCAGAAATGAAAAGGGAGACATAACAACAGATTCAGAGGAAATTCAAAAAATCATCAGATCTTACTATAAAAACCTATATTCAACAAAACTTGAAAATCTTCAGGAAATGGACAATTTCCTAGACAGATACCAGGTACCGAAGTTAAATCAGGAACAGATAAACCAGTTAAACAACCCCATAACTCCTAAGGAAATAGAAGCAGTCATTAAAGGTCTCCCAACCAAAAAGAGCCCAGGTCCAGACGGGTTTAGTGCAGAATTCTATCAAACCTTCATAGTAGACCTCATACCAATATTATCCAAACTATTCCACAAAATTGAAACAGATGGATCACTACCGAATACCTTCTACGAAGCCACAATTACTCTTATACCTAAACCACACAAAGACCCAACAAAGAAAGAGAACTTCAGACCAATTTCCCTTATGAATATCGACGCAAAAATACTCAACAAAATTCTGGCAAACCGAATCCAAGAGCACATCAAAACAATCATCCACCATGACCAAGTAGGCTTCATCCCAGGCATGCAGGGATGGTTTAATATACGGAAAACCATCAATGTGACCCATTATATAAACAAACTGAAAGAACAAAACCACATGATCATTTCATTAGATGCTGAGAAAGCATTTGACAAAATTCAACACCCCTTCATGATAAAAGTCCTGGAAAGGATAGGAATTCAAGGCCCATACCTGAACAAAGTAAAAGCCATATACAGCAAACCAGTTGCTAACATTAAACTAAATGGAGAGAAACTTGAAGCAATCCCACTAAAATCAGGGACTAGACAAGGCTGCTCACTCTCTCCCTACTTATTCAATATAGTTCTTGAAGTTCTAGCCAGAGCAATCAGACAACAAAAGGAGGTCAAGGGGATACAGATCGGAAAAGAAGAAGTCAAAATATCACTATTTGCAGATGATATGATAGTATATTTAAGTGATCCCAAAAGTTCCACCAGAGAACTACTAAAGCTGATAAACAACTTCAGCAAAGTGGCTGGGTATAAAATTAACTCAAATAGAAACCCCGTGGGAGAGAGACCTCACCGCCTGATCAGGTGGGCACTCCTGAGGCTGCAGAGCGGAGGAGACCACCAACACTGCCCACCCCTGCCCACATCCCTGGCCCAAGAGGAAACTGTATAAGGCCTCTGGGTTCCCGTAGGGGAGGGCCCAGGAGCGGCAGGATCCCTGCGCCTGAGACACCGCCAGAACCTGAAGGAAACAGACCGGATAAACAGTTCTCTGCACCCAAATCCCGTGGGAGGGAGAGCTAAACCTTCAGAGAGGCGGACACGCCTGGAAAACCAGAAGAGACTGCACTCTGTGCACATCCAGACGCCAGAGGAAAACACCAAACGCCATCTGGAACCCTGGTGCACGGAGGCTCCCGGAAAGAGCGGCGCAGATCTTCCCGGTTGCTGCCTCCGCGGAGAGGACTTAGGCAGTACCCCACGAGCAAACTTGAGCCTTGGAACCACAGGTAGGACCAACTTTTCCCCTGCAAGAAACCTGCCTGGTGAACTCAAGACACAGGCCCACAGGAACAGCTGAAGACCTGTAGAGAGGAAAAACTACACGCCCGAAAGCAGAACACTCTGTCCCCATAACTGGCTGAAAGAAAACAGGAAAACAGGTCTACAGCACTCCTGACACACAGGCTTATAGGACAGTCTAGCCACGGTCAGAAATAGCAGAACAAAGTAACACTAGAGATAATCTGATGGCGAGAGGCAAGCGCAGGAACCCAAGCAACAGAAACCAAGACTACATGGCATCATCGGAGCCCAATTCTCCCACCAAAGCAAACACTGAATATCCAAACACACCAGAAAAGCAAGATCTAGTTTCAAAATCATATTTGATCATGATGCTGGAGGACTTCAAGAAAGACATAAAGAACTCCCTTAGAGAACAAGTAGAAGCCTACAGAGAGGAATCGCAAAAATCCCTGAAAGAATTCCAGGAAAACACAATCAAACAGTTGAAGGAATTAAAAATGGAAATAGAAGCAATCAAGAAAGAACACATGGAAACAACCCTGGACATAGAAAATCAAAAGAAAAGACAAGGAGCTGTAGATACAAGCTTCACCAACAGAATACAAGAGATGGAAGAGAGAATCTCAGGAGCAGAAGATTCCATAGAAATCATTGACTCAACTGTCAAAGATAATGTAAAGCAGAAAAAGCTACTGGTCCAAAACATACAGGAAATCCAGGACTCAATGAGAAGATCAAACCTAAGGATAATAGGTATAGAAGAGAGTGAAGACTCCCAGCTCAAAGGACCAGTAAATATCTTCAACAAAATCATAGAAGAAAACTTCCCTAACCTAAAAAAAGAGATACCCATAGGCATACAAGAAGCCTACAGAACTCCAAATAGATTGGACCAGAAAAGAAACACCTCCCGTCACATAATAGTCAAAACACCAAACGCACAAAATAAAGAAAGAATATTAAAAGCAGTAAGGGAAAAAGGTCAAGTAACATATAAAGGCAGACCTATCAGAATCACACCAGACTTTTCGCCAGAAACTATGAAGGCCAGAAGATCCTGGACAGATGTCATACAGACCCTAAGAGAACACAAATGCCAGCCCAGGTTACTGTATCCTGCAAAACTCTCAATTAACATAGATGGAGAAACCAAGATATTCCATGACAAAACCAAATTTACACAATATCTTTCTACAAATCCAGCACTACAAAGGATAATAAAGGGTAAAGCCCAACATAAGGAGGCAAGCTATACCCTAGAAGAAGCAAGAAACTAATCGTCTTGGCAACAAAACAAGGAGAATGAAAGCACACAAACATAACCTCACATCCAAATATGAATATAACAGGAAGCAATAATCACTATTCCTTAATATCTCTCAATATCAATGGCCTCAACTCCCCAATAAAAAGACATAGATTAACAAACTGGATATGCAATGAGGACCCTGCATTCTGCTGCCTACAGGAAACACACCTCAGAGACAAAGACAGACACTACCTCAGAGTGAAAGGCTGGAAAACAACTTTCCAAGCAAATGGTCAGAAGAAGCAAGCTGGAGTAGCCATTCTAATATCAAATAAAATCAATTTTCAATTAAAAGTCATCAAAAAAGATAAGGAAGGACACTTCATATTCATCAAAGGAAAAATCCACCAAGATGAACTCTCAATCCTCATCTTCGGTTGGTTTATATACAAGTGTGCAATTTCTAGGCTTGAAAGTAAAATGATGCTATCTGGTGCTGGATAGAGGAGCCTTATTTTTTATTATGGCAGCTTGCTATTTTTGTAATATGGTGATTTGGTTGAACACATTAAAGTACAGTAGTAACTGATCTCCCCCTCTTCCTGGATGAGTGAGGAGATGATTAAATGTTGATGTCAGCATCCATGAGCATATTCAGATGAGCTTCTGCTTCTGTTGAAAAGGATGCTGTGTTTGATTGTGGTCCGAAGCTTTGAAGCACTACTTGGCATCTCCTTCCTTGGAGGTCTCACTGTTTAAACATAACAGATTTGATAGCTTGTTGGTAAGGTGAGGTCCAGCTTGTCTCCACTAGGTCATCTTCATGTGAATCCGGTGGTTATACGGTTTTGTTCTAGGGATATTTCATTTTTTTAATAACGGTTTTAGCTGACATTCATGGAGAGAATGAATCCTTAGAAGTGTGCCACTAGTGAAAGGAAATCCTGTCTAGAGTATGTTTCTTTACAAAGCTGTGTCACACCATCCTTTGGGCCCTCTGCTGGAAAAGTAGAATCAAGTCTCAAATAATGCCTTTTAAATTGTATCCTCTAGTATTATAGATGTAGGACAGTACTGTATCATACCTCTGTGGATGTAAAATAGCTTGTACCTGCTTTATGATACGTAGTAGTGACCGTGCTTTATCAGAGCTGTTTTTAATGATGTTGCTCAGAATGTTTTCTTTCCAGATGATGATTGAGAAGCTAATTTAAAAAAAAATGGTGCCAGGTACCACAAGAGTAACAGAACTGTGCTGTTTTCTCGGGTTTTGTTTTTTTACTTTTTTTTTTTAATGGAGTGTGCTGGATGTCTCTACAGTTTTGTTCAGATGACTGCAGAACCTGGAAAAGCTGTTGCTGCTGTTGATGCATAACACACTGCTATTATTGGTCTTTTTATATAAATATAAATATATATATACAGATATATAATTTGAATTTTTTGAAACTTTACCTGTGCTGTCAACTTTCGAAAAAAGTATCCCCGTTTACTGTGTTGAGTTGGCACTGTACAGAAATTAACAGCCATATTGGTCTAGAAATGTTGAACTTAAGTTTTTTCCATTTGTACAGGGGTAACACACTGTATTAAATATGTAAGGTCTTATATACGTGGGTTTGATTACAAAAACTAATAAAGTATTCTCTAAATAAAAAAAAATTAACTCAAATAAATCAGTTGCCTTCCTCTATACAAAAGAGAAACAAGCCGAGAAAGAAATTAGGGAAACGACACCCTTCATAATAGACCCAAATAATATAAAGTACCTCGGTGTGACTTTAACAAAGCAAGTAAAAGATCTGTACAATAAGAACTTCAAGACACTAAAGAAGGAAATTGAAGAAGACCTCAGAAGATGGAAAGATCTCCCATGCTCATGGATTGGCAGGATTAATATAGTAAAAATGGCCATTTTACCAAAAGCAATCTACAGATTCAATGCAATCCCCATCAAAATACCAATCCAATTCTTCAAAGAGTTAGACAGAACAATTTGCAAATTCATCTGGAATAACAAAAAACCCAGGATAGCTAAAGCTATCCTCAACAATAAAAGGACTTCAGGGGGAATCACTATCCCTGAACTCAAGCAGTATTACAGAGCAATAGTGATAAAAACTGCATGGTATTGGTACAGAGACAGACACATAGACCAATGGAATAGAATTGAAGACCCAGAAATGAACCCACACACCTATGGTCACTTGATTTTTGACAAAGGAGCCAAAATCATCAAATGAAAAAAAGACAGCATTTTCAGCAAATGGTGCTGGTTCAACTGGAGGTCAACATGTAGAAGAATGCAGATCGATCCATCCTTATCACCCTGTATAAAGCTTAAGTCCAAGTGGATCAAGGACCTCCACATCAAACCAGACACACTCAAACTAATAGAAGAAAAACTAGGGAAGCATCTGGAACACATGGGCACTGGAAAAAATTTCCTAAACAAAACACCAATGGCTTACGCTCTAAGATCAAGAATCGACAAATGGGATCTCATAAAACTGCAAAGCTTCTGTAAGGCAAAATTTGTAAAAACAAATCTGTTGTTATGACAAAATGGCAACTAACAGATTGGGAAAAGATCTTTACCAATCCTACAACAGATAGAGGCCTTATATCCAAAATATACAAAGAACTCAAGAAGTTAGACCGCAGGGAAACAAATAACCCTATTAAAAATGGGGTTCAGAGCTAAACAAAGAATTCACAGCTGAGGAATGCCGAATGGCTGAGAAACACCTAAAGAAATGTTCAACATCTTTAGTCATAAGGGAAATGCAAATCAAAACAACCCTGAGATTTCACCTCATACCAGTGAGAATGGCTAAGATCAAAAACTCAGGGGACAGCAGATGCTGGCGAGGATGTGGAGAAAGAGGAACACTCCTCCATTGTTGGTGGGATTGCAGACTGGTAAAACCATTCTGGAAATCAGTCTGGAGGTTCCTCAGAAAATTGGACATTGAACTGCCTGAGGATCCAGCTATACCTCTCTTGGGCATATACCCAAAAGATGCCCCAACATATAAAAAAGACACGTGCTCCACTATGTTCATTGCAGCCTTATTTATAATAGCCAGAAGCTGGAAAGAACCCAGATGCCCTTCAACAGAGGAATGGATACAGAAAATGTGGTACATCTACACAATGGGATATTACTCAGCTATCAAAAACAATGACTTTATGAAATTCGTAGGCAAATGGTTGGAACTGGAAAATATCATCCTGAGTGAGCTAACCCAATCACAGAAAGACATACATGGTATGCACTCATTGATAAGTGGCTATTAGCCCAAATGCTTGAATTGCCCTAGATCCCTAGAACAAACGAAACTCAAGACGGATGATCAAAATGTAAATGCTTCACTCCTTCTTTAAATGAGGAAAAAGAATACCCTTGGCAGGGAAGGGAGAGGCAAAGATTAAAACAGAGACTGAAGGAACACCCATTCAGAGCCTGCCACACATGTGGCCCATACATATACAGCCACCCAATTAGACAAGATGGATGAAGCAAAGAAGTGCAGACCGTCAGGAGCCAGATGTAGATCTCTCCTGAGAGACACAGCCAGAATACAGCAAATACAGAGGCGAATGCCAGCAGCAAACCACTGAACTGAGAATAGGACCCCCGTTGAAGGAATCAGAGAAAGAACTGGAAGAGCTTGAAGGGGCTCGAGACCCCATATGTACAACAATGCCAAGCAACCAGAGCTTCCAGGGACTAAGCCCCTACCCAAAGACTATACATGGACTACCCTGGACTCTGACCTCATAAGTAGCAATGAATATCCTAGTAAGAGCACCAGTGGAAGGGGAAGCCCTGGGTCCTGCTAAGACTGAACCCCCAGTGAACTAGACTGGTGGGGGGAGGGCGGCAATGGGGGGAGGGTTGGGAGGGAAACACCCATAAGGAAGGGGAGGGGGGAGGGGGATGTTTGCCTGGATACCGGGAAAGGGGATAACACTCGAAATGTATATAAGAAATACTCAAGTTAATAAAAAAAAAAAAGATGCTCATAGCAAGGTAGTCATAACAACAGGTAGTCATAACAACAGGTAGTCATAACAACAGGTAGTCATAACAACAGGTAGTCATAACAACAGGTAGTCATAACAATGTAGTCATAGTGGTCAGAATAACTATTTGAAATGAAGGCATGGTTGCCGTTTCCTGGAGCAGGCAGTACAGAGCCACGTGTAGCTAAGGTTAAAGGTTACAGCCCGATCCTTGAGAAATGGAGGTTTAATCATAAACAGGGATGAGCCTAGTTCATCTTCACCATATGACAGCTTTCAAGCCTAAGATGGAGGCAGGTTGGTTCGTCAGTGATTTGCCTGAGTATGTGTGCGTGTCAAATGCCTTGTACTCACAAAAGCCAGAAGAGGGTGTCAGAGTTCCTGGAACTGGAGTAACAGACGGTTGTGAGCTGCCATGTGGGTGCTGGGAAGAACTAAACTCCCATCCTCCGGAAGAGCAGCCTGTGTTCATAACCACTGAGCCATCTCCCAACCTCTGTGGGGGAAGTTGTTATTAACTATAAAATTGCGGACATGATTTTTCTCTGATTAAAATTTCCCCCCAAACCTAAAAAAAAAAAGAAAGAAAGAAAACCAAAGGAAGAGACAAGGAGCTGTAGATACAAGCATCACCAACAGAATACGATAGAAGAGAGAATCTCAGGAGCCGAAGATTCCATAGAAATCATTGACTCAATTGTCAAAGATAATGTAAAGCAGAAAAAGCTACTGGTCCAAAACATACAGGAAATCCAGGACTCAATGAGAAGATCAAACCTAAGGATAATAGGTATAGAAGAGAGTGAAGACTCCCAGCTCAAAGGACCAGTAAATATCTTCAACAAAATCATAGAAGAAAACTTCCCTAACCTAAAGAAAGAGATGCCCATAAACATACAAGAAGCCTACAGGACTCCAAATAGATTGGACCAGAAAAGAAACTCCTCCCATCACATAATAGCCAAAACACCAAATGCACAAAACAAAGAAAGAATATTAAAAGCAGTAAGGGAAAAAGGTCAAGTAGCATATAAAGGCAGACATATCAGAATCACACCAGACTTCTCACCAGAGACTATGAAATCCAGGAGATCCTGGAGAGATGTCATACAGACCCTACGGGAACACAATTGCCAGGCCAGGTTACTATATCTAGCAAAACTCTCAATTAACATAGATGGAGAAACCAAGATATTCCATGACAAAACCAAATTTACACAGTATCTTTCTACAAATCCAGCCATACAAAGGATAATAAATAGTAAAGCCCAACATAGGGACGCAAGCTACACCCTAGAAAAAGCAAGAAACTAATCATCTTGCAACAAAGCAAAGAGAAGACAAGCACACAAACTTAATCTCACATCCAAATATGAATATAACAGGAAGCAATAATCACTATCCCTTAATATCTCTCAACATCAATGGACTCAATTCCCCAATAAAAAGACACAGATTAACACACTGGATACACAATGAGGACCCTGCATTCTGCTACCTACAGGAAAAACACCTCAGAGAAAAAGACAGACACTACCTCAGAGTGAAAGGCTGGAAAACAACTTTCCAAGCAAATGGTCTGAAGAAGCAAGCTGCAGTAGCCATTCTAATTTTGAATAAAATCCATTTTCAACCAAAAGTCATCAAAAAAGATAAGGAAGGACACTTCATATTCATCAAAGGAAAAATCCACCAAGACGAACTCTCAATCCTAAATATCTATGTTCCAAATACAAGGGCACCTACACACATAAAAGAAACCTTACTAAAATTCAAAGCACACACTGCACTTCACACAATAATCGTAGGAGATTTCAACACCCCACTCTCATCAATGAACAGATCATGGAAACAGAAATTAAACAGAGACATAGACAGACTAAGAGAAGTCATGAACCAAATGGACTTAACAGATATTTATAGAACATTCTATCCTAAAACAAAATGATATACCTTCTTCTCACCACCTCATGGTACTTTCTCCAAAACTGACCATATAATTGGTGATAAAACAAGCCTCAATAGATACAGAAAGATAGAAATAATCCCATGCGTCCTATCAGACCACCACGGGCTAAAGCTGGTCTTCAACAACAATAAGGAAAGGATGCACACCTATACATGGACGTTGAACAATGCTCTACTCAATGATAACCTGGTCAAGGAAGAAATAAAGAAATAAATTAAAGACTTCTTAGAATTTAATGAAAATGAAGGTACAACATACCCAAACTTATGGGACACAATGAAAGCTGTGCTAAGAGGAAAACTCATAGCTCTGAGTGCCTGCAGAAAGAAACAAGAGAGAGCATATATCAGCAGCTTGACAGCACACCTAAAAGCTATAGAACGAAAAGAAGCAAATACACCCAGGAGGAGTAGAAGGCAGGTAATAATCAAACTCAGAGCTGAAATCAACCAAGTAGAAACAAAAAGGACTATACAAAGAATCAACAGAACCAAAAGTTGGTTCTTTGAGAAAATCAACAAGATAGATAAACCTTTAGCCAGACTAACCAGAGGACACAGAGAGTGTGTCCAAATTAACAAAATCAGAAATGAAAAGGGAGACATAACTACAAAATCAGAGGAAATTCAAAAAATCATCAGATCCTACCACAAAAGCCTATATTCAACGAAACTTGAAAATCTGCAGGAAATGGACAATTTCCTAGACAGGTACCAGGTACCAGAATTAAATCAGGAACAGATAAACCATATAAACAACCCCATAACTACTAAAGAAATAGAAGCAGTCATTAAAGGTCTCCCAACCAAAAAGAGCCCAGGTCCAGATGGGTTCAGTGCAGAATTCTATCAGACCTTCATAGAAGACCTCATACCAATATTATCCAAACTGTTTCACAAAGTTGAAACACATGGAGCGCTACCGAATTCCTTCCATGAAGCCACAACTACTCTTATACCTAAACCACACAAAGACCCAACAAAGAAAGAGAACTTCAGACCAATTTCCCTTATGAATATCAATGCAAAAGTACTCAATAAAATTCTTGCAAACTGAATCCAAGAGCACATCATAACAATCATCTATCATGATCGAGTAGGCTTCATCCCAGGCATGCAGGGATGGTTTAATATATGGAAAACCATCAATATAATCCACTATATAAACAAACTGAAAGATAAAAACCAAATGATCATTTCATTAGATGCTGAGAAATCATTTAACAAAATTCAACACCCCTTCATGACAAAAGTCCTGGAAAGAATAGGAATTCAAGGCCCATACCTAAACATAGTAAAAGCCATATACAGTAAACCAGTTGCTAACATTAAACTAATTGGAGAGAAATTTGAAGCAATCCCACTAAAATCAGGGACTAAACAAGGCTGCCCACTCTCTCCCTACTTATTCAATATAGTTCTTGAAGTTCTAGCCAGAGCAATCAGACAACAAAAGGAGATCAAAGGGATGCAGATTGGAAAAGAAGAAGTCAAAATATCACTATTTGCAGATGATATGATAGTATATTTAAGTGATCCCAGAAGTTCCACCAGAGAACTACTAAAGCTGATAAACACCTTCAGCAAAGTGGCTGGGTATAAAATTAGCTCAAATAAATCAGTAGCCTTCCTCTACACAGAAGAGAAACAAGCTGAGAAAGAAATTAGGGAAACGACACCCTTCATCATAGTCCCAAATAATATAAAATACCTCGGTGTGACTTTAACCAAGCAAGTGAAAGATCTGTGTGATAAGAACTTCAAGCCTCTAAAGAAAGAAATTGAAGAAGACCTCAGAAGATGGAAAGATCTCCCATGCTCATGGATTGGCAGAATTAATATAGTAAAAATGGCCATTTTACAAAAAGCGATCTACAGATTCAATGCAATCCCCATCAAAATACCAATCCAATTCTTCAGAGAGTTAGACAGAACAATTTGCAAATTCATCTGGAATAACAAAAAATCCAGGATAGCTAAAACTATTCTCAACAATAAAAGGACTTCTGGGGGAATCACTATCCCTGAACTCAAGCAGTATTACAGAGCAATAGTGATAAAAAAAAACCATGCATTGTATTGGTATAGAGACAGACAGATAGACCAGTGGAATAGAATTGAAGACCCAGAAATGAACCCACACACCTATGGTCACTTGATCTTTGACAAAGGAGCCAAAACCATCCAATGGAACAAAGATAGCATTTTCAGCAAATGGTGCTGGTTCAACTGGAGGTCAACATGTAGAAAAATGCAGATTGATCCATGCTTATCACCCTGTACAAAGCTTAAGTCCAAGTGGATCAAGGACCTCCACATCAAACCAGATACACTCAAACTAATAGAAGAAAAAGTGGGGAAGAATCTTGAACACATGGGTACTGAAGAAAATTTCCTGAACTAAACACCAATGCCTTATGCTCTAAGATCAAGAATCAACAAATGGGATCTCATAAAACTGCAAAGCTTCTGTAAGGCAAAGGACACTGTTGTTATGACAAAATGGCAACCAACAGATTGGGAAAAGATCTTTACCAATCCTAAAACTGATAGAGGGCTCATGTCCAAAATATACAAAGAACTCAAGAAGTTAGACCGCAGGGAAACAAATAACCCTATTAAAAATGGGGTTCAGAGCTAAACAAAGAATTCACAGCTGAGGAATGCCGAATGGCTGAGAAACACCTAAAGAAATGTTCAACATCTTTAGTCATAAGGGAAATGCAAATCAAAACAACCCTGAGATTTCACCTCACACCAGTGAGAATGGCTAAGATCAAAAACTCAGGGGACAGCAGATGCTGGCGAGGATGTGGAGAAAGAGGAACACTCCTCCATTGTTGGTGGGACTGGTACAACCATTCTGGAAATCAGTCTGGAGGTCCCTCAGAAAATTGGACATTGAACTACCTGAGGACCCAGCTATACCTCTCTTGAGAATATACCCAAAAGATGCCCCAACATATAAAAAGGACACATGCTCCACTATGTTCATAGCAGCCTTATTTATAATAGCCAGAAGCTGGAAAGAACCTAGATGCCCTTCAACAGAGGAATGGATACAGAAAAATGTGGTACATCTACACAATGGAATATTACTCAGCTATCAAAAACAATGACTTTATGAAATTCAGAGGCAAATGGCTAGAACTGAAAAATATCATCCTGATTGAGGTAACCCAATCACAGAAAAACACACATGGTAACACACACACTCACTGATAAGTGGATATTAGCCCAAATGCTTGAATTACCCTAAATGGACAGAACACATGAAACTCAAGAAGGATGACCAAAATGCGAATGCTTCACTCCTTCTTTAAAAGGGGAACAAGAATACCCTTGGGAGGGAAAAGGAAGGCAAAGTTTAGAACAGAGGCAGAAGGAACGCCCATTCAAAGCCTGCCCCACATGTGGCCCATACATATACAGCCACCAAACTGGATAAGATGGATGAAGCAAAGAAGTGCAGGCTGACAGGAACCGGATGTAGATCTCTCCTGAGAGACACAGCCAGAATACAGCAAATACAGAGGCGAATGCCATCATTAAACTACTGAACTAAGAACGGGACCCCTGTTGAAGGAATCTTAGAAAGGACTGAAAGAGCTTGAAGGGGCTTGAGATCCCATATGAACAACAATGCCAACCAACAAGAGCTTCCAGGGACTAAGCCACTACCCAAAGACTGTACATGGACTGACCCTGGGCTCCAACCTCATAGGTAGCAATGAATAGCCTATTAAGAGCACCAGTGGAAGGGGAAGCCCTTGGTCCTGCCAAGACTGAACCCCCCAGTGAATGTGATTGTTGGGGAGAGGGTGGTAATGGGGGGAAGGGTGGGGAGGGGAACACCCATAGAGAAGGGGATGGGGAGGGGTTAGGGGTAAGTTGGCCCGGAAACTGGGAAAGGGAATAACAATCGAAATGTAAATAAGAAATACCCAAGTTAATAAAGATGAAAAAAAATCATTGGCTGCTCTTCAGAGACCTGAGTTCACTTCCCAGCACCTAAATGATGACTCACAGCCATTCATTATTCCATTTCCAGGGGATCTGACCCCCACTTCTGGCCACACTGAGGAACCAAGGATGTATGTGGTACCCACGCATCCATGCAGGTAAAATGCTAATTCATATAAAACAAGGTTTTAAAGAGAAGAAGAGCAGGAAGAAGAGGAAGAGGAAGAAGAGAAAGAAGAGGAAGAGGAGGAAGTGGAGGAAGAGGAACAAGTTGACCAATGGCATTTATGGCTTGCATATTGGGACCTTTGTAGGTCATTTATTCTGTATATACTTTTTCTAGAACATGCTGTTACAATGTTAACCTTCTCAGGGAGACGTTTCTAGTCTGGTGTCTTTGTATGTTCATTTTGTCTCTACTGCTTTCCTGCTACAACAATTCAGTTGAAAACTTTGAAAGTGGTAAATAAATGCCTCTGTTACTATGTCTTCCCTATGTCCAAAGGATTTTTATTATTAAATTATTTTATTTATTTACCTTCCAAATGTTGATGCCCCTTCCCAGTCCCCCTCCCAGAGTTCCACAATTCAGCCCTCCTCCTCTTTACTTCTGAGAGGGTGCTTCCCCATCCATCCGCCTACCCACCCCCACATCACCTTCACCCCAGGATGCCCCTACAGGATCAAGCCCACCCTCCCTTTCCCACTGAGGTCAAACAAGGCAGTCCTCTGCTACATATGTGCCAGGAGCCATGGACCAGCCCATGTATGCTCTTTGGTTGGTGGTTTAGTCTCTGGGAGCTCCCAGGAGTCTGGTTAGTTGATTCTGTTGTTGGTCTTCTTATGGGGTTGCCATCCCCTTCAGTTCCTTTGATTCTTCCTCTAACTCTCCCATAGGGGTCCCCGACCTCAGTCCAATGGTTGGTTGTAAGTATCCACATCTGTCTCAGTCAGTGTCTGGTAGAGCCACTTAGAGGACAGTCATGGCATCAGTAATAGTATCAGGGTCTGGTACCTATGCATGGGATGCAGGACTCATGCATATGACCTTAGCCAAAATGCCCAACAGTGGACAGATGGGAGCCTGAAGAGACCATCTCCAGTAAATAGACAGAGACCCTAGTGGAGGGATGGGGCCACCCACCCATCTTCAAATTTTTTTGACCCAGAATTGTTCCTATCTCCAAAGAATTTTGTTAAGATAAACAGATGCATGCTTCTGTGCTAAGCAGGTCAGCACTGTTATTGTTTCCTTTGCTCAGAGAGGCCCAGGTATAGGATCACCTGACTTTCTAATTTCACTGTGGCCACTTGATGCTGAGTGGGAGAGGAAAAAGCCTTAGAAAGAGGGACTCTTGTGCTCCCTGCTTGGGCAATCAGACTACTTGTTGGAACAAAGCACAGCCCTCACCTCAAAGGAAATCAGAGATAGTTTATTCCTGAGCCATGTTAGTCCAGGAACATGAATTCAGACTGTAGCAACATATTCCAATGCGGAAGAAGTTTTGTGACGTTTTTAGAGTTGCAGTACAAAAGAAAGTCACAAATCAGAGCCCTTTGCAAATATGTTGGAAACGTGGAAGGTGGCAGGGTTATCTCTGTGAGGCTTTCAGATGCTGTCTGGTGACACTCTTGACTATCGATCTAGTAGACTACTACATTCCAAAAGGCTTCTCCTGATAGTCACAAGAATGGTGGGTCAGCCACAGAGGCTGGCAGAGAAAGCTGTTTCAGGGACCTAAAGACAGTTCAAGATCATTTCCCTGTAGATGAGCAACTGTGCAACTCTACAGGATCAGGAAATACAATCGGCCCTGTAGACTTTTTCTAGGAACATCAGATAAAATCAGTCTCTCCACATTTGCAAAGTTAGCTTGTTTACCAGGCAGGCAGGAAAGCTGAAACTGGCCTCCAGTGAAAAAATACAAAAGACTGACAAACTGGATTGGAGAGGAGTCCTACAGCCCCACAAAACCTTACCAATTTATAATCTTTGGTCCTGTAAAATTATAGAACTACCATAGCAGCAGGACTCTAAACTCCACATCTCTTACAAATGCAGGGAACAGAGCTAGAGACTACATGGAGGCGCCTGTCCTGGTGTGTAAGTGTATCTCATACTCAGAGCTCTAAGTGCACTAGAACCAACCTTAAAATAGCCACTGTTTATAAGTGATCCTTTAAAAGATTTGAACATAAACAGACCCTTACATGAACCTTGACTTTGTTAATATACAGTTTCCTCAGTAGTCAAAAACGTAATGAATCAGTGAAAATGTAAGCAATTGTCTTGTTTGGTTTGGTTTGGTTTGGTTTGGTTTGGTTTGGTTTGGTTTGGTTTGGTTTGGTTTGCTTTGCTTTGCTTTGCTTTGCTTTGCTTTGCTTTGCTTTGCTTTGGTTCGGTTCGGTTCGGTTCAGTTCGGTTTGGTTTTTGAAACAGAGTTTCTCTGTGTAACCCTTGATGTCCTGGAACTCCCTCTGTAGAGCAGGCTGCCTTCGAGCTCAGAGATCCACCTGCCTCTGCGTCCTAAGGGCTGGGAATGAAGATGTGTGCCACCACCATCTGACAGAAGCAATTGTCTTAATAAAACATGAAAGCCAGTTACCTTTTGCAAATGTTACACAAGCAGTATATTTTAAAGAAAGCCTTCTAGCTTTAGACGCAGAATAGGGTTTTAGTTTTGCATTAGTGTATTAAATTTTGAAAGTCTCCTTTTAAAAGTCTCTTCACATTTTGAGGCATCTTTTCTAAAACTTTTTGATAATAGCATCCATGACTATATATAAACTTACCTCACCTGGTCAGATAGGCAAATATATTGCACCTGTGTAATGTGCACATTTTGTATCCCAAAATGTGATGGCCCTTTCAATGCAGTTATAACATGACTATCGAAAGATCTCAGTCTCAATCTGTATAGCTCCACAGCCTAGAGCCACTTGCTGTTCTTCCAGAGGTGAATACACAAACACACAAGCACACAGACACAGAGAGAGGGTGGGAGGGTGCATACAAAACAATTCGTTCTTTTAAATCTCAGCCTAAATGGAAATTTAAGAACTCGTGGTTCTGCTCAAACTCTTCACGCCTATGTATCAGGTCTTCAAACAGATACTTAAATCCAAACTACATTTGGTTCTTTGTGGATGGAACCAGAGAAATTCTGTCGAGCAGACAGGTATGGAGGTTGCTGGCTTGGGTAACCTCCACTCTCTTTCCCCTAGGTTTTCAGAATATTCTGAGCCAGCTGCCTTCTCCAAGAGCCAGGAAGGTGCTCAAACCAAGTGGGTGCGTGATATAATATTTCCAGCAGAGGGCGGTATTGGCTCAAAGTTTCCGCATTTCTCTCTGGTCTGGTTGTACTGTCCTGCGGATATTTGTTTCATAACTATTTTAAAAATACTAAAAAGTACCCATAAGGCCATCACTTCTTTTAATCACGTAACTGCACGCCTCCCAAACAACTTCAGCTACCGATAGTCGGTGACGTAGCATTTAGTTGTCTTTATCCTATTCATAGAGCTAAATACAAATCTACCGCATTTGGTCTAGAGAAAGTACCAGCTGCTCTTCCAGGGGACCCAGGTTCAAATCCTAGAACACATGTACCAGCTCACAACTACCTCCGACTCCAGTTCCAGAGGATCCAAAATCCTCTTCTGCATCTTCCAGAACCAGGCACGCATGCAGTGTACATACGTGCACACAGCCAAAACAGATACATAAAATAATTTTAAAAATCTTAATTCTACCCATTATGTTTTTACACACGCCCACAAATATTCTCCAACAAACTTTGTTTTTCCCAAATGTAACATATAAAACTATAGGCTCCCAGCTCACATTTTATTGCATAAATAAATACATCATGAGTATCCTCTGCACCCACAATTTTAGGGCAGCTGTGTGTTACATAGAAATTTCATGTCATGATCACAGAAAAACCAAAGTGTGCTAATAAATGTTTTTAGCTTTGCAGTTACAAATTCTACTACATTTTCCACCTCTGAACATGAATCTTAATGAATCCCGGAATTACAGTACAACAAATTTAGACCAAGGATATAGTTTTTTTTTTTCTTTCAAAATTAAGTGTTGAGGACTGAACCCGGGGCCATGGGCAAGCACTCTGCCCTTGAACTCGACCCCTGACCCATGTCATTTTATTTTATATTCTATGTGTTTTGAATAGTTTTTAAACATCGTTTGATATATGCTTTACATTAAAAAGAATTACAGCAAGTCCAGCAAGATGGCTTAACAGGTAAAAAGACTTGCCTGATTGCCTGAGTTTGATCCTAAGGACCCACATGGTAAAAGGGGAGATGACTTGGTGGAGGTAGGTTGCTAGCGTGCATTACTTTTCTCATTACAAATGCTTTGAGACAACTTTCTTGAGGTCACTAAAGTATACCATTCATACAAAAGAATATTATTTTTAAAATATTGTACATCTCTCTCACCAGTTTTTAAGTGTGTTGCCCTTTGTATTCTACAACTTAATAAATGTTACTTTCTTTGTCTTTCAGGGTCCCTACAAACAAAAGGGGGGAAGCCAGTTAACCAGATGGTGCTTGGATTAACTGCACATCTTTATGCTGCTGATGAGATGCTGCCCTTCTGCCCTCATTAGGAGAAAGGGGGTCAGTTGCTTGTGTTAAGTTATGGCCACATTAGTGGGAACAAGGAGAGAGTCTCCAACTGGACTTGGGTAGGGGGAGGGTATTGTCTATGTCAAAGGATGGAAGGCTATAGAGCTGTTGGGGCAAAGGTAAGGGTCTTCAAAATGGCTTTGGAAGTGACAACCTCTGTCAAGGGCAAAAAGGTAACAGGGCAAAATAGGCAGCTCAGCCTGCACCCTGGGGAGATGGAGAGGACAGTAAGACTACCTTGCCCTGGGAATGCCCAGCACAGGAGGGCAAGCTTTGCAAATAACAACAACACTAATAATAACAATAATAATAATCTGAATGCATAATTGGAAGAGAAAAAAAGAAACTGAGGGAGTTTTGCATCTCTGTTCAGCATCCGATCAGATTACAAGATAGTTGGGAATAAGGGATGATTATATCTGAGAATGCAAAAATCGAAAGTGGATAGGAGAGAAGAGAGAACACCAAACAAGGAAAGTTTCGATCCAGTTAGCCGGCTTCCCTGGAAAGAAGCAGACCCCTCGCCCTGCTGGTCAATTGCTGGAGCTGCACCACAGGCTCCTAACTTAAATCCTGTTCAAAAAACCTTTAAAAATGTGGTAGGTAGGCCCCATGGAACCTGAGTCAGCTCTGGCTGTGTCCCCTCCCAAACTGTGCTTCCCCCGCCCCTGGAGAAATGTCCCACGGCTTCCCACAGCCTGACACCTGCCAGCTCATGGCAGCGTGGGATAAGCGTGGTCAAATTTCCCGCATCCATCCTCCGGAGAGGCCCGAGTCCTGTGGCGGGATGGATGCGGGACCCCACTATCATACATCTTAGGACTCTGGATCAGTAGAGCATCTTAGAGCTCTTCCCTTTAAAGACAATGATACCAAGGCCCAAAGAATCAACACAAAATACTTATAGTGGCAATCAGGGCTCAAGCTCTTTCTGGTCCCAGCAAACAGCCCTTCCCCATACATGAAGATCATAGAGGAATGTTACTTAGAAAATCTCCTGTTAGACCTAGTTTGAAGGGAGGAGAACTTGGTGTTCTCAAAGGCTCAGCACTTAACAGACGGGTTGTGTTGGCATGAAGGGTATCTAAGAGAGCAGAGAAAGTAGAGACTGCCTAGCTCAGCACTTGACTTGTTCTGAAGACAAGAGCCCACAAAGAGGCTGTTGGGGGCTGAGGGGGCAACCATCACAGTCCTCCTAGTTGGGATTGCTATCCACTGTTCCACAGCTAGAAGCTAGCATCCCAAACGCACCATTTCAATGGTTACATACAAACACAAAAATTGATATGACCTGTGTTAGGTATGTGTTTTACATAGTCCCAGACAATCATTACATTAGGCCTAGTGTAAGGCTTGCAAAAACCAGTGCCAACGAGGTCCAGGGAAATCAAGAGAAGTGTCATATGCCAAAGGCAAGAAGGATTGCAACAAATTGGAGAGTAAACATGGTGCCAAAGAATGTGACTGACTGCCAAAACCCACGTAAAAGTGGAAGATAAAGAAAGTCCACAAAGTTGTCTCTGACCTCTATATACATGCCCTGGCTTGTGTACTCACATGCATACACACCATACACACCTATGATAATAATAAATTAAATTAAATATATATACTTTCATATAACCACTTTATTAAAATCATGAAGTCCACATGAATATATCTCCCTTTTCTCTAACTTTCTCTATGATGGTTTTTATAGCTGTGGTGGTTTGAATATACTTGGCCCAGAGAGTGGCACTATTAGGAGGTGTGGTCCTGTTAAAGTAGTGTGGTCTTGTTGGAGGAAGTGTGTCACTGTGGGAATGGACAATAAAACCTGCCTCCTATCCACATTGGAGCAAGTCCTCTCCTGTCTGCCTTCAGATGAAGATGTAGAACTCTTGGCTCCTCCAGCACCATGCCTGCCTTGATGATATTGAACTGGATCTATGAACCTGTAAGCCAGCCCCAATTAAATGCTGTTCTTTAGAAGAGTTGCCTTGGTCATGATGTCTCTTCACAACAATGAAAATCCTAAGACAATAGTCAAAAGCAAGCAAGCAAGCAAGCAAGCAAGCAAGCAAGCAAGCAAGCAAGAAAGAAAGAAAGAAAGAAAGAAAGAAAGAAAGAAAGAAAGAAAGAGAGGGAGAGAGAGAGAGAAAGAAAGGAATAAAGGAAGGAAGGAAGGAAGGAAGGAAGGAAGGAAGATTTTATGTCTTAGTTTTGTGCCTCTTTAGTCTCCCTGCATCTAGAAATTATTCAGATTTTCCTTGAGATTCATAACTTTAACAGTCATGAAGGACATAAACTTACAATACAATGTGTTTTTCCAAAAATGACTATGGTAATATTTTAATTTTATGTGATCTTCTAGAACATGCTTGTCACTAATAATAATAAGGGAGGATCTATTTCCCCTCCCTGGAAGCTGAGTGGATGGTCGCAAACCTTTTCACTACTGAGAACAGCAAGCACACTGCTCTATGGTTCTGAGGCTGAGCCACACAAAGGATAGTGCTTTTATTACTACCACCACAGCTCTGCCACCATGATGGACTGTTTGCCCTCAAATCCTAGTTCAAAATATGCCCTTCCCTCTTCAAATTTTCTCTCTAATATGTTCTCAAAGCAAGGAGAAAAGTGACCAACATAGTGAAAATCATTCAGTTTGCTAGGCTTGGTAGTGCATACCTGTAATCCCAGAACTCAGGAGGCAGAGGAAAGCAAATCTCTGTAAATTAGAGGCCAGCCTGTGCTACACAGAGTTTCAGGCCAGCCAAAGCTACAAAGTGAGACCTTGTCTAAAATTTAAAAAGGAATCCAGGGTGTATATTTCAACATATAGGCTTAAATATATGATTTGGGCGACTTCAGTACATGGCTTCTGTTAAAATAGTAGAAAGTGGGCTGGAGAGATGGCTCAGTGGTTAAGAGCACTGACTGCTCTTCCAGAGATCCTGAGTTCAAATCCCAGCAACCACATGGTGGCTCATAACCATCTATAATAAGATCTGGTGCCCTCTTCTGGCCTTCAGGTATACATGCAGGCAGAACACTGTATACATAATAAATAAATAAATAAATAAATAAATAAATAAATAAATAAATAAATAAATATTTAAAAAATAATAGAAAGTACAAAGCATACAAAATGCAAAAGCATGAATTTGATGCAAGTAAATTTTCAGGGACAACCACACCACTTTATGTTTTAAAGTTTCAGTTACCCAAGGAATTCTGCTTTTTAAAATTCCAGTCACCCAGGGAGTCCTGCCTTACTTTGAACCTACCTACTGCATCTTCTCACCCTCTACCCTAATTTTGATGCACATTTCCAGAAAATGTATGCAGGAGCAGAGCCCTTCCTAGAGAAGGAAGACAACAAGATGGTTCACTCCTTTAGTCCCAGCAGAGGTAAACAGAGCTCTGAATTCAACGCCAGTGTAATATACACAGAGTTTTCCAAGACAGTCAGGGCTACACATGGATATTCTGTCTCTGGGGGAAAAAAACTAACAGACAAATAAATAAAAGAACAACAACAAAAAAATTATTCCTAGGGCTGCTGGTGTGGGTCAGTTGAGAGAATGTTTGCCTAACATACATGAAACTCTGTGTTTGATCTCCAGAACCTCAGAAATTAGTCATAGTGGTACACACCTGTTAATCCAACATTTTTCAGTCCAATAGAAACAAGAGGGACTATTCTTCATAGCAAGCTCCAGGTTAGCCTAGGGTACATGAGACCTTGTTGAAAGAAACAAAGGGAAAAGGGAGAGGAAGGAAGGGAAGGAAGGAGGAAAAGGAAGGAAGGAAGGAAGGAAGGAAGGAAGGAAGGAAGGAAGGAAGGAAGGGAGTGAGGGAGGGAAGGAGGAAGGGAGGGAGGAAGGAAGAATACCATTGTTGTGTTTTCATGCGGTTAATGTATTTTTGCTAGTTGGTGGTATTTTTTACTTCTCACTTTGGATTGATTGCGAGCATTCTTCTGTGAATGAGAACCAAGAATGAATTCACTCACCGTCCATGTACTACTACCACCTCCTGGTCCCCTGGCTTCTCAAGGCAGGATCATGTTCTCCAGAAACCATGGTATCCTAGGAGATGAGGAGAGACCCCAGGAGAGAAGGAGCTGTGTAAGAACCCTGTAAGCCCCACCCCTTGCATCCTGACTTCTGAGAATACACTAGGATAAGGACTTGGTGTAGGAGCACTCAGCTTGTGCCCACGACCATCATCTTGAAACATCTCTCAGTGATTTCCATTTTTTCTACTACATTTCACCAACATAATTCATCTTTCTAGAACTGATGCCCTTCTCCCCTACCCTATGTAAAAAATTTAAAAAGCAAGAAGTTGTATACTACAGGATAAAAAGATGTCTATGTTCTTTATGAAAGAAAAAAGTTGAGCATGTCAAATACTGAGGTGAATGCTAGCAGCAAACCATTGAACTGAGAACAGGGTCCCTGTTGGAGGAATTAGAGAAAGAATTGAAGAAGCTGAAGGAGTTTGCAACCCCATAAGAACAACAAACCAACCAGAGCTCCCAGGGACTAAACCACCAACCAAAGAGTACGCATGGACAAACCCATGGCTTCAACTGCATATGTAGCAGAGGCTGGCCCTGCTGGATACCAATGGAAGAAGAAGCCCTTGGTCCTGCCAAGGCTGGACCCCCAGTGTAAGGGAATGTGGGAAGTCCCGGGAAGGGGATGGTTGGGGAGGGGGAACACCCTTAAAGAAGAAGGGGATCGGATAGGGGGCTTATGGCTGGGAAACCAGGAAAAGGAATAACATTTGAAATGTAAATAAAAATATCCAATAAAAATAAAAATTAAAAAAAGAAAAGTTGAAAGAAGCAAATACCACATAAGAAATGTAGATTTAAGAATTATATATATGTATATATGATATTCTTTTATGATATTTAATGTAGTTTTCCTTAATACAGCATTAAAAGGCAAATTACAATAATATAAATAATACTTCTTTAAAATAAGTTTATTATACAAAAATATTAAAATTATAGACATATTATCAGATATAGGTAGTGGAATTAGAACTCTTTTTTTTCTATTTTTTTTTTCTATTTTTCGGAGCTGGGGACAGAACCCAGGGCCTTGCGCTTGCTAGGCAAGTGCTCTACCACTGAGCTAAATCCCCAACTCCGGGGATTAGAACTCTTGTGTGTTTATATATTTCTTTTCTTTGTCGTGAATGAATTATGCTTTGATTCTAAAGAAGGGAAGAAGAGAGGAGAGGGACAGAGATTGATTCAAGATGTTCCCCAAATGACTACAGCTTGTTAGGATGAGGTTTGGGTCTTTCCACATTAATCAATCCAATCAAGATAATTCCTCACAGACATTTTCAGAGGTTAACCACAATCTATATAGCATTCACAAGTATACCTGGGCCTGCCTCCTAGGCAGTTCTAAAGCCTACCAAGCTAAGAATTCTAGGAGAAAAGAAGGGAGGGAGGGAGGGAGGGAGGGAGGGAAAGGGGAAGGGAGAGAAGGAGAGAGAATGGGGAAAGAGAAAAAAGGAGAAAAGAATATACTAGTAACAAAGAAGAGAAAGAAGAGGAGGAAGAGGAAGGAGGAAGGAAGATGGAAGAGGAGTAGGAGGAGGAAAAGGGGAAGACGGCAAAGATGGTCTGTGGAATCCCTGGGCTTATTGTTGGGGAAGAGTGGAATTTGCAATTCTAATCTAACAGCCAGAACAACTACCACTGTGAACCATTTCCTAAGAGTAGCCAAAACAAAGAAACAATGTACTCTGTGCTCTAGTCATCTCATTTCCCCTGCTCACCCACCCTCAATTGAATAAATCCACACTGTGAAATAAAAGTTAATAAAAGCCTTGCAGTAATTCCATTGGTATGCCCTGCACAGTACACTCCCTACAACCTTCCCTCCACAAAGACTCACATGGGTTCCTGGCTTCTTGAAGTCCCATTGTCTGAGGCTCCATGCTCAACCTTTGGATTTAGGCACCAGAGGGGCTATCCTACCATGGTCAGCACAGATTGTCCTTAAGTCCAAGACTCACTTTTCACTTCATTTACCTGGCTTGCCAGTGGCATTTCATATCTTTTTTACCCACCCCACCTCACCCCACACTCCACAGGCTTCTTTTAATTGGTTCCTGTGGTGGTTTGAATATGCTTGGCCCACAGAAAGTGACACTACTAGGAGGTGTGACCTTATGAGAGAAGGTGTGACCTTGTTAAACGAAGTGTGGAGGCAGGGGTTTGAGGTCTCAGATATATGCTCAAGTCTGACCAGTGTGGCACAGTCCCCCTTGGCTGCCTGCAGAAGACAGTCTCCTTCTACCTGTCTTCAGATTAAGATGTAGAGCTCTAGGCTCCTCTACTCTATTTGCCTGTACTCTGTCATGCCTCACACCATGATGAAAATGGTCTAAACCTCTTAAATCTTTGCCTTTATATGAATTGCCTTTGTCATGGCAGTTTCTGTCTTTTTACAGCAATAGAAACTCAAACTAAGACAGTTCCCAAGCCATATACCACCCTCTCTAACCTTTTTACCTTTCTCTCTACATTCTTCTTTATTATTTCTCTTCTACCAACCCTTTCCCCTTAATTTTGACATGAAATTTTTAAAGCTACAGAAAGGGAAAAGAGGTACGCCAAGGTACAAAGCATACCTAGTTACCATTCATCAAATAGTCAGTCACTGCCATTTTCCCATGCTTGTCCTGTCACCACATTATCTGTTGAGCTGTCTTGGCTGCTGAGCAGTCCCATTGAAACCACACTCCTGTCTCAAGAAAATTAACAGTAATGGTTTCATTTGTTTGTGTTTCTGTGATAAAACACTGACCAAAAGTAACTTGAGAGATGAGAGTCCATTTGGTTTACAAATTGTAGTCCATCATTAAGAGAAGCCAAGACACGAACTGAAACAGAGAGTCTGGAGGAACACTGCTTACTGGCTTGTTCTCCTGCCTAAGAATGGTACTGCCCACAGTGGGCTGGGCCTTCCTACATCAACTATCAATCAAGAAAATGCCCTACAGAAATGTCAACGAGCCAATTCGATTTTTCCATCTGGAAGCAATTCCTCAGTTGAGATTCCCTCCTCCCAGGTATGTCAGGTTGACAACTGAAGCTAAACTATGACAGCATTGTGTCAGCTGTTACTCAAACTTCCCCATTTCTTCCAATGTACTTAGAGCTAAAGCTCCTTTCGTTTCTCTCAGTCTTCACTAATCCATGTTTTTTTTAAATAACTGTGGTGATTATGGTTAATTACCAGTTTGCTGGGATCTAAAATTGACTAGGAAATAGGCATCCAGGCCTACCTATAAAAATTATCTACATTGTGATTAACCTCTGAAAATGTGCAAGAGGGACTCTCTCAGTTGGGTTCATCTGTGTGAGAAGATCCATCTTAACTATGGATAGAACTGCTTTCAGAGCTGGAACCCTAGATGATATAAAAAGGAATGAACTTAGCACCAGCATGCATCAGTGTGAGCTGAGCACCAGCATGCACCAGTGTGAGCTGAGCACCAGCATGCATCAGTGTGAGCTGAGCACCAGCATGCACCAGTGTGAGCTGAGCAACAGCATGCATCAGTGTGAGCTGAGCACCAGCATGTACCAGTGTGAGCTGAGCACCAGCATGTACCAGTGTGAGCTGAGCACCAGCATGCATCAGTGTGAGCTGAGCACCAGCATGCACCAGTGTGAGCTGAGCACCAGCATGCACTAGTGTGAGCTGAGCACCAGCATCACCAGTGTGAGCTGAGCACCAGCATGCACCAATGTGAGCTGAGCACCAGCATGCACCAGTGTGAGCTGAGCACCAGCATGCACCAGTGTGAGCTGAGCACCAGCATGCACCAGTGTGAGCTGAGCACCAACATGCACCAGTGTGAGCTAGGCACCAGCATGCATTGGTGTGAGCTGATTACCAGCATGCATCAGTGTGAGCTGAGCACCAGCATGCATCAGTGTGAGCTGAGCACCAGCATGTACCAGTGTGAGCTGAGCACCAGCATGCACCAGTGTGAGCTGAGCACCAGCATGCACCAGTGTGAGCTGAGCACCAGCATGCACCAGTGTGAGCTGAGCACCAGCATGTACCAGTGTGAGCTGAGCACCAGCATGCATCAGTGTGAGCTGAGCACCAGCATGCACCAATGTGAGCTGAGCACCAGCATGTACCAGTGTGAGCTGAGCACCAGCATGCACCAGTGTGAGCTGAGCACCAGCATGTACCAGTGTGAGCTGAGCTCCAGCATGCATCAGTGTGAGCTGAGCACCAGCATGCACCAGTGTGAGCTGAGCACCAGCATGTACCAGTGTGAGCTGAGCACCAGCATGCATCAGTGTGAGCTGAGCACCAGCATGCATCAGTGTGAGCTGAGCACCAGCATGCACCAGTGTGAGCTGAGCACCAGCATGCACCAGTGTGAGCTGAGCACCAGCATGCACCAGTGTGAGCTGAGCACCAGCATGCACCAGTGTGAGCTGAGCACCAGCATGCACCAGTGTGAGCTGAGCACCAGCATGCATTGGTGTGAGCTGAGCACCAGCATGCACCAGTGTGAGCTGAGCACCAGCATGTACCAGTGTGAGCTGAGCACCAGCATGCATTGGTGTGAGCTGAGCACCAGCATGCACCAGTGTGAGCTGAGCACCAGCATGCACCAGTGTGAGCTGAGCACCAGCATGCACCAGTGTGAGCTGAGCACCAGCATGCACCAGTGTGAGCTGAGCACCAGCATGCACCAGTGTGAGCTGAGCACCAGCATGCATCAGTGTGAGCTGAGCACCAGCATGCACCAGTGTGAGCTGAGCACCAGCATGCACCAGTGTGAGCTGAGCACCAGCATGTACCAGTGTGAGCTGAGCACCAGCATGCATTGGTGTGAGCTGAGCACCAGCATGCACCAGTGTGAGCTGAGCACCAGCATGCATCAGTCTGTTTCCTGACTCTGGATGCACTAATGACCAGATGCTGCAAACTCCTGCTGCCAGGACCTGCTGCTATAATGAACTGGTCCCTTGAACTGAAAGCCAAATGAGCCCTTCCTCACTTAAGTTGCTTTTATCAGAGTATTTTGGCATAGCAACAGGAAAAGTAACTAAGACAATGACATTAATTCCCCCCAACACACACACACACACCATTCAGACCAGTTGCTTTGTGACTCTTGTGAAAAAATCTCTGACCTTGGCACTAGAGAAATGGCTCAGTGGTTACTAACACTGACTTCTCTTCCAGAGATCCCAGGCTCAATTTCCAGCACCCAGGTGGCAACTCACAACCATCTATATCTATAGTCCCACAGAATCCAATGCCTTCTTCTGGTGTGGAGACATACATGTAGACAAAACACCCATATACATAAATAAACAAATCTAAGAGGGTGAGGAACTCTGACCATGGGACTAAAGAGGTGGCTGCTCTGGCTGTTCTTCCAAAGGACCCAGGTTTGATTCCTAACACCTACATGGTGACACAACTATCTGTAAATGTAGTTTCAGGGGATCCAATGTCCTCAGACACCAAGCAGACATGTGGTGCAGAGCCCCAGCAACAGTCTGTTATTTCTCCAGACCAAGCTGTATCTTACCTGGCATCGCTGCTCCCTGCTACTGCAGGGAATCCATGACTAACCCTAACCCTAACCCCTTTAGGGTACTCTGTGGAGTTGATCTGAACCCGCACATGCACAAGCACATGCACATGCACATGCACACGCACTCACGCACACACAGGCACTCGTGCATGCACACACACCACATTTAGAGTTTTTTTTTCCATGGCTTGTTGGTGGCCTGTCCCTATCAGTGCCTGGTGTTTGGCGGCTGGTGCTGGAATGTTAATTGAAGTGGAGCTGGGAGCTGATGCTGATAAGTGTTGCCTAGCAACAGTGCCACTTGCACTCTACCACCCCTTGGATTACCTCCAAATTCCCTGCATGTTGTGGCTTCGTCTTGCTAACTGTGATGAGTTCCTTTTGCACAGATAAGGTGTGGAGCAGAGGGAGCTGGAAGCCAAAGGCATTGGTGAGAGGTAGGGCACAGGAGGTCTACACTCTGCCACACCCAGACAGGGAAGCCTGGTGTAGCTAGCGTGTGAGAGCTGGAGGTTGAGCTCCCAGCCAAGCGATGAAGAAGGAACACAGATTGATGACAAATGTCTAGTTGATAGTAAACAGATGAGAGAAGATAGATAAAGATAACAGAGCCATCCATCACACTTGCACACAATACCTTACGGAGTTGGAGATTGAGTCCAGTGCCTTACTAATGGACCCATAAACACCATTTTTATACAGTTTATAATTAATTAAAAATTAATAAAGACAATCACCATCCTTTTCTCTACCTAAGCACTTTCTTTAATCTCTAAATTTTCTCACTGATCTTCAGGGATTCACAGGAAGTATTTCTGAAGTTGACAGGTAAATTACTAAATGGCCCCAGCCCAACCATTGATGATGATGATAATGATAATGATGATGATGATGAAACTGTGAAATATTCTACCACATCATATGCTTGAATACACTGAGATAAAAATAACGAAAACATGCAAATACTAGAACACCTAACAGTCAAACTTTTCTCACTATGACTCAAATTCAAAAGGAACAGATAAAGAGAGTCCAGGAGATATTGAAAATGCAGAGTTAAACTTTTTATGGGAAATTCAGCCCAGGGGAAGAAAATACTTGCAGTAGTGGGCCGAAATCATTACTATAGAGAAGGTTTTAAAGGTATTAAAAGAATGGGGCTGAAGAGATAACTCAGCAATTAAGAGCACTGGCTGCTGTTCCAAAAGTCCCGAATTCAAGTCCTAGCAACCACGTGGTGGCACTATCTATAATGGGATCTGATGCCCTCTTCTGGGTATGTGTGAACACTGATCATTCATTTACATGTAAATAAATAATCTTTTAAATTATTAAAGGGGGAAGATAGAATCTGTGCATATACATTCAAGTATACATAGGTACATACTTTTTATATCATGTATGTATATATAAATGGTTACATATACATATGTATATGCCTCTCAAACACAGAAAGGCTACATCACTGAGATGCTATTTCTTGTCCATCAGATGACTGAAAACTTAGAAGACAATTCATCCCATGGTCCACACACGATGCTAGATTACCCAACACCTGTTTGACTGGTCGAGAGAGAACAAGTCCTTACAAAATGCACATACATGGTCAATTTGGACCCTTGATCTGTATGTATAAGGCACTCAAGAAATATCTACTCAGTGGAATCATTTTGAATGTATTAAAATAGTCTCATGTCTATCTTTGGATCAACAAAACTCACTGGGCATTTCTTAGGAATAAGCATAATACAATAAATATAGAGTGAAGTTGTAGGGGGGACACAAGACAATATGGTTGCTAAGCAGCTGCATTCGTCTCAGCTGGAAAGTGCAGGTAATGGAAAGGAGGAGACACAAGAAGTTCCAAACAGATACCACAGCCATTCTTCCTCCAGAGTCCCTCCTGTGTCTGCTTGGATTAATAGCTGTTTCCACATTCCACTGAATTATTCTGAGAAACAAGGTGCACATACACACTGAATTTAAATATGTACAATCTATGTTACATTGTGTTTTTTAACTTTATTATATGCTCCCGTACAGATAGCCTTCACTTTGAACTTTGTACATATTGTACTATACAATATTGATACAGAACACCCCGTTGCTATCACACTAGCAAGAAACTAGGAAAGAATTAAAAATAGGAAAATATGTGTTCATTTGGTCTTGTGTTTAACAGTATTAAAACAGGTGTGGAAATGATAATGAATTGAGACTTACTGACCTAGAAAGGAGGGGAGCAGGAATAGAAATTAAAACATAGCACTACTTCTTTTATTGATGTGTTTGTTTGTTTTACATCCCTGACTGGTTTCCCCTCCCTCCTCTCCTCCAAATCCTTTCACCTGCCACTCTTCCTCCTCCCCTGCCCCCCATCCACTCCTCCTCCCTTTATCTTTTAATAAGCCACTCATGTACATCAACCAGCTCTGGCATGTCACGTTACAATAAAACTAGGTGCCCAGTATGAGGAAAGATTCTCAAAGCCAGACAGCAGAGTCAGAAATAGCCCCTGCTCCCATTAGGAGTCCCTCAAGAAGACCAAGCTACACACTTTAACATGTGCTGAGGGCCCACATCAGTCCCATAAAGGCTCCCTGGTTCAGTCTCTGTGAGCCCCTATAGATCCAGATTTTGTTGTATTCTTGACCTCTCTGGCTCCTATAATCCTTGCTCCCCCTCTTCCACAGGATTCCCCAAGATACACCCAATGTTTGGCTGTGAGCCTCTGCATCTGTTCCCATCAGTTTCTGGGTGAAGCCTCTCTGATGACAGTTATGCTAGGCTTCTATCTGCTAAGACAGCAGAGTAACAATAGCAATGTGAAGGGTGGGATCCCTCCCATGGCATGGGTCTCAAGCCCATCAGTCATTGGTTGGCCACTCCCTCATGCTCCAGGATTACCCCAGTGCATCTGGTAGGAAAGACAAATGGTAGGTTGAAAGTTTTGTGCACAGGTTGGTGTCCAAACTTTCCTGGTTCAGGCTGCACATTTCCCATTGCTTGGAGTCTTAGCTCGGGTCACCCTTATAGATTCCATTGTCCTAGGTTTCTAGATTGCCCTAAAGATGCCCCACCCCAATCCAGTTCTCTCTCCCAGTGCTCTCTCCCTCTGCCCTCTGTCCACCTGATCCCTCTTGTTTCCATCACCATCTCCATTGTGCTCCTCCCCCATCCATTCATGTGGCCTATTCTATATGCCCTTCTCAGTGAGATTCATGGGCCCCTTCTGAGCCCTCCTTGTTACTTCTTTAGGTCTATGAATTTTAGCGTGGTTGTCCTTTGCCTTACAGCTAATATCCACTCATCAGTAAATACATATGATCTTTGTCCTTCTAGGTCCAGCTACCTCACTTGGGATGATCTTCTCTATTTCCATCCATGTCCCTGAAAATGTCATGATGTCACTGCTTTTAGTAACTGAGTAATACTTCATTGTGTAAATGAAGCATTATGTATGTGTAGATGTGTAAATTTTCTTTATCCATTCTTTGGTTGTGGGACAACTAGGTTGTTCCCAGTTTTTGGCTATTATGAGTAAAGCTGCTATGAACATGGCAAGTGTTCTTGTGATATGGTGGAGTGTCCTTTGGGCATATGCTCAGGTGTATTATAGCTGTGTCTTCAGGTAGATTGATCACCAATTTTCTGAGAATTGCCAAATTGGTTTCCAAAGTGACTGCACAAGTTTACAGTCCCACAACGAATGAAGAAGTGTTCCCCTTACTCCACATCCTCACCAGCATGAGCGGTCAGCTTGGTTTTTATCTTAGCCATTCTGAGGGGCGTAAGATGGAATCCAGAGTCATTTTGACTTGCATTCCCTGCTGGCTAAAGATGTTGAGCATTTCTTTAGGTGCTTCTTGTCCATTATAGATTACTCTGTTAAGAATTATGTTTAGGGGTTGGTGAGATGGCTCAGCAGTTAAGAGCACTGACTGATCTCCCAGAGGTCCTGAGTTCAATTCTCAGCAACCACATGATGGCTCACAACCATCTGTAAGGGAATCCAATGCTCTCTTCTGGTGTGTCTGAAAAAAGTGACAGTGTATTTATAAATAAATAAATCTTTTTAAGAAAAAATTATGTTTAGATCTGTACTCCATTTTTGATTGGATTATTTGGTTTCTTGATGTCTAGTTTCTTGAATTATGTATTTTTGTTATCAGCCCTCTGTCAGGTGTGGGGATGATGATCTTTTCCCATTCTGTAGGCTTCCATTTTGTTCCTTTGACAGCGTCCTTTGTCTCACAGAAGCTTTCAGTTTCATGAGGTCCCATTTATTAATTGTTGATCTTAGTGCCTGTAGGATTTATTGGTGTTCTGTTCAGGAAGTTGTCCCCTGTGACAATGAAATTGCCACTTCTTTAAGGACAATTTGGTGCACAATTTTGGCTTTAGAATGATTTTAATGTTTCACATATTAAAATAATGGTATTTCAGCATTTAAAAATGGGTTTTGGCAAATGGAACTATGCATAGAAAAGTGGGCTGTCAGCATAAGCAATTTAGTCTCTCCATTGGGAAGCTGTTCCCCAGGAAAACCTGGGAATTGTCACCAGCCAAACAAGACAGACATGTTTATCCAACAAGAATTTACAGCGTGCCAATTTCAACCTATTCCCTGAGGACACACTATGAGAGCAGACCCATGAGGTATGTGCAATCTAGTCCAACCAAGATCCTATCCAGAGCTTAAAAATCATTGGTTTCATGTAAGCCCAGGCTGTTCCCCACATTTGCAAGATCACTAAAAGTGACTTTTGTGGGTTGTATCTGAAAGTGTCTCCAGTGGTAAAAGGATATTCTAAGTCATAGCTTCAATTCCCTGGGATAGGAGAGAAAAAGAAAGAGGGGAAAGGAATGGGGAAGGAAGAAATTAAAAAGGACTTTTTAATCACAGGGGAGAAGAGCCTCAATAAATACTGCACACAAATTCCATATAGTTATGCAAAGGAACATATTTGGGGATTCACTTAAAATTTTGTCTTCTATTCCAGTCAGGAGCATGCACCTGTTGCCTCAATTACTCTAGGAGGGAAGACAGTACAGTTTATTGAGTCCAAGAATTCAAGACTAGCCTGGACAAAATAGTCAACCTTTACTCTTAATCAAATAATAAAAAATTAATTAATAATAATATAATAATAGTAGTGTCTTCCTTGCAAGAATGCAAATTGGGGCAGAAAGGGCCCAGGAACCATTCAAAATATGCAGTTAATCTAAGCCTTGGGTTTGAGTTTTAGCTTGTGTGATCTAGATGATGCTTATATTACATCCATTTTCATTCCTAGGACAAAGCTACTCCATCCCATTTAAGGACATAGGTTAAGTCTCCACACATGAGACAGGACATCTGTTTCATTATCTGTCATTTAGGATTGTGCTACCCAAGAGCCTTTGGCACCTGCCACCCCTGGGAGGTTGGGCAGCCACTAGGCGGCTATAACTGGGCTCCCCTGGGTGCCCCAAACTCCTGTTCTGGCAGGACTGGGAGAAATGACTGGACAGTAAATTCCCAGTGGAAAAAAATTGAATGTAGAACACGACTTTGCGAATTCTCCATGCCAGGCTGCACCAAGGCAAGGGTTTGGAGAGCGTTATGGACTTCCCTCTGGGTCTTGACTCATAATAAAGGGCTTTGCACACAATAAAGCCCCAGTTTGAATTGTGCTCTCTCTTACAAGAATGTTTTCCATCATTTGAGACCAGTGGTTCCCAACCTTCCTAATGTTCCAACCTTTGAATACAGTTCCTCTTGTTGCCGTGACCCCAACCATAATTTTACTTTTATTGCTACTATCATAATTATAATTTTGCTACTCTTAAGAATCATAATCGAAATATCTGGTTTTCAACGGCCTTAGACGATGCCTGTGAAAGGTTATCTGACCCTTCAAAGGGGTGTCAACTCACAGGTTAAGAATCGCTAGTTTAGAACCCCTTTTCAAGTTTCAAATAAGGCAAAATATTTTAACTCAGCGCTGTTAATCTCAAGTCCTGCCCCTCAAAAGCCCTTCTCTTCCAGACTTTCCAAGAGTGCATCTTGGTTGCTGAATGACAACGCTCTAGAAGTGTCAGACTTTATAGTTTTATCTAGTGTTACTTTGGACTTGAGATAACAGGGATCCAGCTCAGCTTATCTAGAGTGGCTGATCGGTCGCTCTCCTCCACAGTTCTCCAAAACCCAAGTATTCCTCAGGTTGTCGGTTGTCGGCCGGGTTGTCAGAGGTGTGCCTGAGTAAACATCCAACAGGATGCCTTCCCCACCTTCCCAGCCACTTCTGGGAGGAGGGTACAATAGCACAGTTTTTTGAGAAATTCTCAGGAGTTTTTAATGAGCAAAAAAATACTTCGATGTCTCCTCTATGTATGTACATATACTGAGGATATATGGCAGGGAATAAAGCTTCTACGAAGATTAAGCCTTATGAATAATGATAAAAAAAGAAATATTAGCTCAAATTATGAACTCATTCTGTTAAGGTCCGCCTGTAATGGGGGAGATTTTAATCCTTACTTTGACTCATACTCCTATAAACTAATGAATATATATGTACACTTAAGCACATGCAAAACTAAACAAGAATGTTATTTCTGAGTAGTTTTCAATCTTCTTTCCCAATTTTTTCCACTTTTCCAGAGTTTACATAATAATTTGATCAGAAAAAAATTTGAAAAGGCAGATAAAGTATAAGTAAATGTTTAGATTATCACAACATTTGAGATCCCTGCGGGCAAAAGGTGGGAAGTACTGAGGTCTATTTGGGGGAAAACACTATTGACATATTTGCTAATAAGAAGCAGGACTGCCTCTGAAATCTTCTTACCCCTCCCTCTCTGTTTTTCTGTCTTTCTCTATTCAGCGAGAGGAAAGGGGGAGGGAAGAAGAGAGCTGGAAACATGTAGCTTCATCGTAATGATTACATTATATATGAAATAATTATACAATTACTTAGTAACAAAAATATCAAATTTACTGAAATTTTTGGTGAATATTTTTGTTTTTCAAAATTGTGTGCTGTCTAGACCTGGAAGATGGTGCAGAGACAAACTGCTTGACTAGGATTCCTGAGGTCCACTGTCACCGTCACGTTGTCCTCTGATCTCCACTTGCAGCCCCTCTTTCCAAGAAATAAATTTAAGTTTTTGTGCTTTCTGGCTGGAGAGGGGTAGGTAGGTGAGTTCCTTTCATCGAGCATTCAGGAAATAACATCTAAATCTCTTGTGTAACTAAATTTTCATGAGAAGATTTAGAAAACATTTGATCTGAAATTCCCTTAAATCTCTAGTGAATTTTTTCTTGTTGTTTTAAACGATTTTTTAAAAACCCTCCCACCCTGCTTTGGGAATGTAACACCAAAACCTAGTTTGTTGATCTCATTAGCATGAGCTGAGCAAGAATTACTACTCCTCCAGTGGACACTAGCCTTGCTAGCCTCATGAAAGAGAGGTTCGCCCTTTGTCCCAGACTCAGCACCTTATGTTCCTATGCCTGCTCATTCTATCTGCTCTTAACCATTCTCACACGATGCCCAAGCTATGCCTGAGTTCTGAAGATCTAAGACTGGGCAAAACTTCTCACCTACACAGGCTTGATGGTCAAGTTTTAAGGCAAAGAAAGGGGGAAGAATCCCGGGGGAGAAATGAGATGAACCTACCTCTACACTTCTGGGACAGGGGCTTTCCTTACTTCCCAACCAATCCAGAAATACTTAAAGATGACAAGAGCTTCCCCAACATAGCTTCTGCGCCTCAATTTCCCTTCCTGGTTACGTGACAAGACGCACTGTGAATGCTGGACTCAAGACTTGCTCCTTCTGGCTGTGTTGGGTTAGTCTCCAGAGAAGAAACCTAGCCTTGTACTGGTTGAGAACCCCCACGCTTGGGGACTCTCCAGCTAGAAAGCCTTGGATTTTCCTTTTCTTTGAGAGTATTAACTGGAAGAGCCAGATGGGCTGGTTGAGCTAAAATGCCCCGCAAGTGCCATCCAGGTAGAGGGTTCTAGCAGGCTCCCCTCAGACCAGACCCCTCTCTGTAGTGCCCTGTTGATATGAGTTCAGCCTTCCTCTTCTGTCTTTCCTTTTGAGAAATGTCAGTAGGAACCAAACCTCCCAAAAAGGTGACAAGGGATTGAGGACAAACAGAAGGGCCCAAATTACCAGCTTTTGGGTAGGAAGGCTCAGGGTTAGCACATGGTTTCAGTGGGAACCAATGGAAAACTGCGATCTTATCACCCGGTCCTAGTCCTCCCCTCACCCCACCCCACCAGCCTGCAGACAGGACCAAGGGAAGGCGCGGTGGTCCAGGACCTTGAGTGTGCATCCTGGAGTCGATTAGGACTGCCACCACAGAGGAGGAAGTTGTGGGGCGACACCTGTCTATGGTTGAGAACTTGTCAGCTCCTCCCCCTCGGCTACGAGATGCTGCGGAGCCCTGTGGCCTCCACACCTTTCTCTGTAGAGGACATCCTCAGGTTGGAGTACTGGCAGAAGGACTCCAAGACCATGTCACAATGGGAGTTGCATAGGAACACAGTAAAGCCTCAGTACATAAGAATGAACCCGGAGTCCGGAAGGTCTGAGAGCTTCGACACAGTACAGACAGAAGCAACCCCTTTTCTGTGCACCTGGGAGACAGTCCTAGAGATGGACTCAAATCTTGTGAGGGAGCCGAGTAAGTAAGCACTCTTTTCTACAAGCGCTGTTGAGGGAGTGGGTTGTCACTAAGGGAGAAAGCACATCTTTTGGGGACCCTCATTTTAGGAGTTCAAAAGACAACCTCCCAGTTCCTACTCCTACCTCCTAAGGACTTGAATTTTGGGGTGTTTCTTTCCAAAGTTGCCCTTCTGCTAACCACAAAGACCCAATGGAGCCAGGTTCTAAGAGCTCCCCTCCCCAACCTCATCACCACTGCCCTTACCTGCCTAGCCAAAACATCCCTGGAAGAAACATCCTGGGGCCTGTTGATTCATCTGGACACACACACACACACACACACACACACACACACACACACTCATACACACACACTCACTTTTCTGTAGAGGAAATGGGAGATGAGTAGAGCGCGCTTACGTGTGTGTGTGTGTGTGTGTGTGTGTGTGTGTGTGTGTGTGTGTGTGTTGCTCTCCAAGTGGACCTGAAGGTACATACAAATATATGGGACCCTAGTTGGGAGGTCACCCCTTCAGAATCATGGAACCTGGTCTAAAATGCATGGGCAAGCAGAGAGGTCCAGGAACCCATCTTTAGCTTGTGGAAAGAGAAGGGGCAAACACGGAATTTGTATTCTGGTGGCTTCTATAATAATCTAGGTGGTATTTATAGTCAGGGAAGGCCTGCTATTGGAAAGAATTAATTGGCTTGTCTTCTCACCCAGCCTCCAGGCCCTGGTGAATATTTACACTAGTCTGAGGTGGGGAGGGAGTAGCTTGACACAACCAGCCTCTCCTAGCAAGCCAGACCACAGATAATCAAGGCAACAATCTAGGCAACTAAAAGGGAACTTTCAGAGTTACCCTCTTGACTTGAAGCTGTTTATCACTGGTGCCCCAGAAAAGAACATTAAATCTCTGCTGTGTTAAAAAAAGAAATGTGTGGGTTTTCTGTAGTGGGCACTAAGTACTCAGTTCCCTGGGCCCACTAACTTCAGTTGCCTTTAGCTTTGCTAGAAAGGTTGTTTCTCTCCCAACTGCCCCAGCCCCAGGTACACCCAGTGTGTCCCCTAACTAGCAACCCTGGCAAATACCACTGTGATAGCCACCTAGGTGTGTGTGTGTGTGTGTGTGTGTGTGTGTGTGTGTCCCTGAGGAATGTTGGTCAGAGAAATGAGCCATCTGGTGAGCTTCACCAAAAAGACAAGGGACATGTATCCCCATCCGAATCTGCACTTTCCTGAAAGCAGGGTTCAGAGCTCTCCAATAGTTTCTAAGAGGGCACAGGGTGATAACACCTTTTTATCTGTTTATTGGGTTTGGGTTTTTAAATGTAATCTTTAGTGTGTCTGTTGTTGTGTGGGAAGGTAAAGAATCTATTTTCATGATCTAAAAAATGAAATCCAAGGAAGCCAAACGACACTCCCTGTTCACTTCCATCTATCCTACCAAAGCGGTGTTTTTTCGAACCCAGGGATCCCATTAATAAATTGGGTTTCTTTTCAGTATTCAACTTGAATGATCTCAAATTGATTTTCATAATTTTGGAGATCTCACAGTTAAACTTTCTACTATCTTTTTGGATTTACCTGTGTGGGGGCTCTTTTCCTGATGGGGACTTAGAAAGTATTACTGAACTGGGGCTGGACATGTAGATCTGCCTGACCTAGAACTTAAAGCGTTTGCACCGCCTTTGCTTTCAACTGGAGTGTCTCTCTTGCTCTACAGTGTTGCTGGAGGTCAGTCTCGTTTATGTTTTTAAAAAGGAAACAACCCCTCTCTTTTCCTGCTCTTTGGTGCCCTCCATTTCTCTAAGTGCATATGCCCCTGGGGGAAAAATATTTTCTCTCAAGCTTTTTAAACAGCGTTTCCCCCAGAGGTTGTGCACAGGGTTAGGGGTTGAGAGTCAAGACCTGGACCCAAGCCAGCAGGATCTCTTGAGGATGTTCTTCCTGTCTTGCACTCTCTTCTCTTGCCCTTCTCTGCCCCTGGATTTTCTCCCTTGTGAGTTCCTCTCTACCCTCCTTTGAGACTAAAGGGATCTTAAACCATGGCAAAAGAAAGGGGCAGCAGGGAAGGAGAGGTTGCATCGAGGCAGACTTGGACATAGTCACAGACTAGCTGGGGAAAAAGACTATCCACTTGCCAAAAGGATCCTAGAGGAGGAAGAAACTGTTTTTCAAAAAGCCAAAGTGTGGATCTCAACTTCACATATCAAAGAGAACCTCTATTTCCAAGCAGAGAGTAGGGATCAGGAAATACCTGGTTTTTAATTTGCTCGGAATTACCTTGTTCTTAATTCACGGTACAGAACATCGTGTTTATGGAGTGTGTTTGAGATTCAGCCCCATTCTGCTAGGCCCGCACACTCACGGTTTAGATTTCTCGCACTGTTGGACTATCAGACACAACTGAAGACAATAAACACAACTGATCTCAAATCTACTATTTGTGAAACTAAATGTAGACTGGGGTGCACAGTGTGTCAGACTTTGTTCGGGCTCTGGCGGCTACAAAAGCCACAGAGATCCGAGAAATAGGGCATTCGGAAGAGGGTAGCGAAGGCAGAAGGGACGAAGGGATTCTCAGCTGCGGGGCGAGAGAGGGCGGTCCAGTGAAAAGAACCTGAACCTGATGCTGGCTGTTGATGGCGTTCCTTCCTTGTGACTTTAGAGACTCCCCCGGGCACAATCTCCCCACTTGGAGTCGAGAACCTGATGATGGAGCATGGCGTGGGCAACCGGAGCGACGACCCGCGCCGAGCTGGCCCTGTTCCGACCGTGACCCGGCCACGGCGGAAGCCCCGCGTGCTATTTTCGCAGGCCCAGGTGCTGGCCCTGGAGCGGCGCTTCAAGCAGCAGCGATACCTGTCTGCGCCGGAGCGTGAGCACTTGGCCAGTGTGCTGCAGCTCACGTCCACGCAGGTCAAGATCTGGTTCCAAAACCGGCGCTACAAGTGCAAGAGACAGCGCCAGGACCAGACCCTGGAACTGGCGGGCCACCCACTAGCACCGCGCCGGGTGGCAGTGCCCGTACTTGTACTGGACGTCAAGCCCTGCCTAGATCCCGACAGACACGCATTCCCGAGTCCCTACGCAACCACCGTGCTCTACTCCTGCTTCAGCAGCTACACAGGCACTCCCTACAGCGCTAGCTATGCGGGCCGCTACACCGGCGCCGGCCCGGGGCCACTTGCACCGCTGGCTAGCTCTGGCTTCAGCCCAGGTGGCCAAAGTGCGGCCCCGCAGGGCCATTTGGCCGCTACGCCACAGGGAGTCACGGCCTAGTGAAAAACCTGGGCTCACCTACCGACATCAGGTGCCTGATGCCTGATGCCTGATCCCCTCCCCTTCCACCTGCTCGCCGCTTGGCTGGAAAGCCGCGATGGGTCTGCACTGCCGGTCGTACTGATCTCGAAATGAACTGTCCGGAGGAGCGGCCCCTGCAGACCTTGAGAACATTCTTTCCCTCGGAGAAGTAACCGTGCTTTGGCCAGCCACATAGATGCTGTGCAGAGAGAATAGCACAGTGGTGGTTGATAGTTTGGGGGCAGGTGATTCTAAACTACAATTCCTTCTAAACTAATGCAACGGCCTCCCTTCCACCCCTTAAAGGAACGAGCCGAGCCGGGGTTGAGGGGATGCGGGGGGGGGGGGGGTTGAGAGAAAAAGGCCAGACCGTTGAGACTGACCAAGGAAGTGCCAGACAGGATTTTTATTGCCACCCACTCTCTGCAATGGGTTTAAGCATAGGGACCTTTGGAAACATCCACAGGCTAGCACTTCCCCTGGCTGTGATCTTGCTTTCAAAAGGGGCCTCTTCATTTCTCCAGTCACCTTAACTGCATTTTATGTAGGGAACAGCCAGACCAGTAAATGAGCTATTCAGTGTGCTTGCGTGTTAGAGCCGCCAAGACCCTCAAGAAGTTCTGTTATTCTCAGGAGACCCACACGGGAGAACTGGGGAGTTGGAGGCCAATCTGCACTAAGTAAAGAAACCCTGCCTGTATCTAAAGCAAAATAAAATAGACCTAGGGAGATAAAACCAGTCCAGCCCTGAAAGTAGGTTATTGGGTTTCTCTTCACACTTCTTGCCCTCTTTGTAGTTATTCCTGGGGGAAAACAGCCCTGCCCCCGCCCAGGTAAATCTAAAATGATAGAAACTTTAACTGTGTGGTCTCCAAAATCATGCAAAATTTACACTCCCCCTCCCAGTCCTAAGTCATTCAACTGAAGACAGAATAAATTCAACTTATAAGCACGGGGTCAAATAGGAATTTAGCTTTAATAGGACAAATAGAGTCAGGCATTGACTGGGGGCGGGGGTAGCAGTGACACCAGCCTCCTTGGATTTCATTTTAGACCATGAAAACCCAAATTCTTTTTCCCTTTCAAGTGATATCAAAAGTTAAATTTTATTATTGAAGAGGTCTCTGTGTTTAATTAATAGGAACACTTCCTGGAATTTTCTTTGGAGGGCGTACTCCCAGGCTGTCTCCATTAAAGGAAGCTGAGGAAGGGCAGGGTTTGATCTCTGAGACATGCTCAACTGTTGGCAGCTTGCACCCCTTAAGTGTTACATGCTTAAGCCAGGAGAAACCAAAGCCACTGCTCCTATTTTAAATTTACTACGACTCTCTTCTTTTTACATTACTCATTGGGGGGGGAGGGGGTGCATGCCGTGGTGCCTGTAGAGTCAGAGGACTATGTAAAGAAGGAAGATCTCTCCTTTTATCCTGTAGGTTTTAGGGTTAGCACCTCTGACCACAGAATCATCTCTGTGGTTCAGTATCACTTTCTTGTGCCTTTCTTTCATTCCCTTCCTGTTTTTGCATTTCTTCCCTGTTAATAAAAGTATTTTTAAGAGTGTGTCAGTATCCTCCACGTAGTGTAGCACCCCTGGGACTTAAGAAGCAAAAGTACCTATGATGGCAGGAGATGATGCTTGCTTCACATATGGAGACCCTGAGCTGGATCTCCCATCGCTGAACAAACTGAGCACTGAGCACAGAGGCACGGGCTTGTATTCCAGCTCTCTGGAGGTGGAAGCAGAGGCAGAAACTCCAGGCTATCCTCTGGCTATGAAGCAAGCCTGGCTAGGCTACACGAGGCCCAGTCTAAAGAAAGAAATGCACTACATATATTTCAGATTTGAAAAGCCCAATAAGAGATTTCCTCTCACCTAGGCAAAAGAGACTCCAGCTGAAATCTCTACCCTGTGAGAATTGCCAAAGGGTGTCTCCTCTTTTGCTTTGAAGGGTGTGTTTATCAAAGAAAGGGATATTGGGATGCTAATCTTAGATCAGGACAGACATCTTTCAATCCAGTGTTAACAATGAAGCCTAGAATTTTTTCTAGAAAATCCAAAAATATTTATTCATTAAAAAAAAAAACCTTGAATAGGTCCCACTCTAAATTTATAGGATAGCATGTTCTAGGTCTTTGGAACAGAGTAGGAAATTAATAAATCTATTCCCTTGCCCTTCTGTGTCCTTCTGTCCTAGAAAAAACATAGAAGCAATGGTATACTGTGTTATGGATAGGTCCTGGCTCTGGGATTAAGCCGAGTTAGACTCCCAGGCTCTCCTGCCTCGGGGGAAGCTTTAGAAGAAAGCCAAGAGGATGGGGGTTCTCTGAGTGAAAGCCAGCAGCAGGCTCAGATCTGACATGTTGGGAAACTGACACCTTCCTGGTAGGGACACAAGAGGAAATGAGATTTGGCTGCTGCCTTTCAGGGCCTTGTTATTTAGCTAGGCTAGAAAAAGGCAGTAAAAACAGAAGGTGAGGTATATACTGTGTGTCAGATAGGGAAGCCATAAGCTCCAGAAAGAAAATCCAGCCGAATAGTGTACTTAAGGGAAGACTGTGGGGAGGAGGTGGGTGACTTTTACTGATGAATGATTGTGGGAAGGACTGTTTCCCTGGAGAGCCCTGAGGCTTTGCCATGGAAAGGTTCAGTGTTTGGGAGGTTCAAATGTTTGCAGAGGTTCAAAGATTGGAACCTTGGTCCTGTCCCAGTAGTTTGAACTACTGGGTGTTTAGGAGTTGCAAGCAATCCACTGCAATGTCATTGAGTGACCTCCCTTTTCTTTCAAACATGGAGAGGAAATGATGTCATAACCAGGACACACAGTTGACCCTATATCAGCAGTGTGAATGAATCTTGTTACTCCCTGCAGACCAGAAGGCTGTGACACGCTATTTGGTTAGCCTCAAACATAAAAAATGACAGAACCCGATTCATGTACAACCCCATGGGAACCCCCAAGGGCAGGGGCAGGTGCGCGCGCACGCGCACACACACACACACACACACACACACACACACACACACACCCCACAGCCTTGGAAGTCCCCAATCCCCAGCTGTCAGTCTTCCCTAGTCTGCCCACTACTAAAAGCTTCCCACGTTCAGAGTTCCCCTACTGGAAACTTCTGGTCCTCTCAGGCTTTTACCGGGGAGGAGACCACTGTGTAAGCTTATCTTATCTTCAACCTTCAGAGCCATCATTCCAGTCACCTCCTAATGTTCACAAGTCCCCCAAATGGGAAGTAATTGACCTCTAAACCAAACAAAAAAAGCTCTCAGAGAGATAGCAAAGGTTTTTCTCCGACTGTCCCCAGCCCAGGAGCTTCACCTAGGCCAGGTGGGTGAGTCAATCCATTTGCAGACTTCCTGGCTCCTGATCCTCCATGTCCCATCCCATTCCCCTTTCCACTCACTGGTTCCCAGGCCACATACCAAATAGAGTCTAGACAGTAGTTGTGGGAGATTTGAGGCATTTACTTTTAAATTGTTTACGTTTAAATTGATGATACCCTTCTCATCCTCATATCATCATCATCATCACCACCACTATCATCCTCATTCAGAGTTGGGGAGTTTATTTAAATTTTTTTAACTTCCATTTGAAAAGCACCTAGAATTCTCAGGCTTTGCATACGTAACTGCACTTTCCCTTTGCTGGGAGACAAGGAAACTCTCAGGTTTAAAGTCAGTGCCTCCCGTCCTCTCTTTCAGAAGGGTGATGGCAAATTACTTGTTGTGTCAATTACTCTGGTCTGAGTTTAATTAGGAGCCTGCTCTGTGACCTTGAGTCTTCTAACCTCTCCATGTTTGCTCTGGCCATCTGTAAGACTAAGGGGCTAGAACTCTGACCATTATTCAACTCCGGGTGGCTCTCTGTTGGTCGCACATGCCCTTTAATTTTTAAACCAAGAAGACATATAGGTGCTATGTCCAGAACACTACATAAATCATCTAGACTTGGAAGGTGACACAGGTTCTGTCAACAACTCTCAGGGAACCAATCGAGCCTGGGGTACTAGTTCTCCAGCAACTCGGCTCCTGACCCTCACACACAACCCCTAATGGTCCAGCTCTGAGAAGGAGACTTTAGGTTTTTATTATGGATCTGCTCATGTGGTTGCCTCCTTAATCTGTGATTTAATTGTCTGGGCCTGAAGGGCACTGGGAATCATCTGCATGGATTCTCCAGTGACTGGTCTCCTTTATTCCAAGCACTGTGTGGGGATCCAGGCTGTTGGATGGAACTTGGGTTAGTTGGTTTGCTGCATTAGAAGACACTAGGTATGTGTACTTTTAATGCATGTGTTAGCTGGCAGTATAGCACATTTATAGCTAGAGATCGTAACACTGCTTCAATGGTGCCATTTCTCATCAGCATAGCTATAATCTCCACCTGAGATTTGTCTCTTCTTACTACTGTGACTTGGTAGGCAATGATCTATCTACTGGTGAATTACTATCCATTTGTGAGCAGTGTGTGTGTGTGTGTGTGTGTGTGTGTGTGTGTGCATGTATATGTGTATATATATGTGTATGTATATGTGTATGTATATGTGTATATGCATGTATGTGTGCATGTATGTATATGTGTGTGTATATGTATATACGTGTGTGTACATGTATGTATATGTGTGTGTGTGTATGTATTAATAGAGATTGGACTCAGGGCCTCACACATGCCAGGCAAGTGCTCTAATGCTGAGACACAACCCCAGTGCTAGATTTCTATTGATGTAGTGAATACCCACCCACCACTGCCCCACACTTGTAACTACTTGGTCATTTCACCCAGGATTCTCTTTCTCCATGAGATGCAGGCAAGCTGGTCCCCCTATCTACACACTCAACCAACTTTAGGTATTTTTTTTAAATACTTGAAAAAGCTCCAAGAGTTTCAATAAGCAAAAGTTGCCTTCGCATATGAAGGATATATATGAGTACTGCAGTGAGTACCTTCAGTCACTTAGAGACATTAGCAGACTCAGAATTGTGTGTGTGTGTGTGTGTGTGTGTGTGTGAGAGAGAGAGAGAGAGAGAGAGAGAGAGAGAGAGAGGGGTGGGGTGTCTGTGAAAACACTGTTCTATTTTAACAAAAGTTTTGACATCTGTGGATTTTGGCATCTAAGGGGGTCGGTGCTCTAGAAGCAAAGACCCTGAGGAATGACTACTCCCATCCAACAGAGGATATATGCAAGGTCCCCATAGGTGACAGTCACAATGTGAATTAGTGGCAACTATAACTATGCCCTTGACCCTCTGTTCTCAGTCCTGGAGTCCAGTGGTTACCAACCACATGATAATCAAGTGACTTTTTCTTTATGCTATAAGAAAAATCTACAGAAGATAGATCAAAGGGATAACTGGAGTCTAGGAGTCAGCTCAGTGGGAGATGGATGGAGTCCTGTGCTGTCAACCCCCAGCTTCATCCAAGAAAATTAAAAACTAAGAATTCAAAAAGGATCACATAACGTTAAAGGGCCAAGGCTGGGGTGTGACTCAGTTGACTGAGTGCATCAGTGTTCAAGTCTGCATGCTAATCCTTGACCACATACTGAGTATGGAGCCAACCTGGTAAACAGGTTAATATTAGCACAGAGGGACTAGAGAGGCAGACCAGCAGTGAAGAGCATTTGCTGCTCTTTCAGAGGACCCTAGTTCAGTTCTCAATAACATCTTTTTAAACTAGAGTTCAGGTGATCCAATGCCTTTTTATGACTTCTGTAGGCTGGTTGCATGCAGGCAAAACACTAGTTCAAGGAAGGTAAATAGTACAGAGAGGGCGGGGCGGCATCCAGCAGAGAAGACACTTCTGAAACTCTGGGGTGCCTGAGCAAGCTACATCTGAATTTGTTGTCAGTGTTGCTCTTGTTCTACCCTCTCCTCCTGTCTTTGTATATATTTCTTTGTATTCTGAGCCTATTCAGTGACCAGCTCTTGAGGGTGATAAGTTTCAGGACAGGCCTCCTCTAAGCTCTTTCTCCTCTTTAGCCACCCGTCCTCTGACAGCAGGGAGAAAGCACAATGGGGACATCTGCCTTCCACCAGATTCTATTTAGGTGCCTCTAGCAGCGCCCAACCCCCAGCCTCAACCTGAGGAAAACAAAGGCAGAATCTCCATGATGCTGTCCAGATTCCAGGGTTAAGAAAGACAAGATCTGCCCAGCAGTTGACAAGAGCCTGAGTACTCCCTCAGTCTCAGAGGGTGGCCTTTGAAGCTGATCTCAGTCCAGCCTGGCTCCCCCTCCAGCCATACCTACTGCCTCTCACCACTCAGCTTAATTGCCTGAAACCTGTGACCCTGAAAAAGGAATTCTAAGGAAGGCCTTTAGTGGGCCAAACTTTTCATCATCACTTCTGCTTGGTGTCCTTCTCTGTCTCCGCACCAAGGCCCCCACTCATGCCAGCCTTATCTACGCAGTGCCCAGGGAAGCCTGTCTCAATGTCCAGACTGCTCTTAGAGCCCTGAGGACAGCATCAGAAAGCACTCACCCTTCCTGTCTGTCATTTCTAAACAAAGAGGGTCTGACCTGGTCATTGTATTTCAGCCCTCAACCTGTTGATGAGCTGGGACTCTGGCTTGTGTCTGGTGAGTGGATTGTCTGACCTGGGCATTGTGTTTCAGCTCTCAGCATGTTGAGGAGCTGGGACTCTGGCTTGTGTCTGCTGAGTGGATTGTCTTGTTTAGGTTCCGTATACATCCCCACAAGGCTTGCAGCCTCTGACTCGGGTAGTCAGAATCTCACAGAATTTCCTTTCTTGTTGCCATAGCCCTCTGACTCCCAGTGGAGGTTGTTTACAGCCCAATAGCCTGGACCTTAAGAGTTTGTGCTATCCAGGGACCACACCCATGGAAGACAGTCTCTCATTTTTACCCCTCTGGCTGTCCTGTAGGTCAGTTAAATTCAGATAACAAGAATCAAGGAATCTCAGAGAAGAGGGCTAAGACTAGTCTCATTCAGAAATAGTCTTAAGGGCTGGCAAGATGGTTCATTTGGTAAAGTGTCTGCCTGAGAGCCTGAGTTCAGATCCCTAGCAATTATACAAGAAGCCAGTGTGGTGACACAAATCTGTAACCTTAGTGCTGGGAGAGGAGGAGACAGGCAGGTCCCTGGAGCTCTCTGTCCAGCCAGACACAGCAGCGAATGGATATGGACCAGCTCCAGTGAGAGACCCTGCCTCAAAAAAAAAAGTAAAGAGTGGGCTGGAGAGATGGCTCAGCAGTTAAGAGCACTGACTGCTCTTCCAAAGGTCCTGAGTTTAATTCCCAGCAACCACATGGTGGCTCACAACCATCTATAATGGGATCCAATGTCGTCTTCTGGTCTGTCTGAAGAGAATGACAGTGTACTCACAATAAATAAATAAATAAATAAATAAATCCTTTTTTAAAAAAAGTAAAGAGTAACATTGTCCTCTGGCTACACACACACACACACACACACACACACACACACACACACACTCCTAACCACATATGTGAGAACACACACTCACATGAATGCACTCACAGATATTTTCACAAAGGATCTCTTGCTGAGTTTAACACACATACTTTCCCTTGCTAAGTTTAGCACACTTCCTTCAAGAAAGGGAATAGACAATGAGAAAGCTCTGAGTGCATAAAACAGAGTCCTGTTCTTGAGATGTTGGGGGGGGCGGAGAGGGAGAGAAAAGATACTGTAAGCAAGTCAAGAGAAGCAGGAGGGATACAATTAACTCTGGCTGGGGCAAACTCAGCATTTAACTCATTGCTGAGACTACAGTTCCTTACAGCAGGGACACACTTGGCAGAAAGATCTGGCTATCTATCACCCGCTGTTCCCCTCCTTATTCTTTCTTCAGTAACAGAACCCCAAGTTTTAGTCTCACACACCTCTCAGCTGAAGACAGTGTTTTCCCAGCCTTCCGTGCAATTGGCAGTGGTCAAGCAACAGTGCTCTGACTTAAAAGATGTGTGAAAAAATAATGGGTACAAAGTCCGGGGAGAGCCTTCAGCAGAGGGATCTTCTGCCCTCTTCCTGTGGCTCACTGTAATACTGAGGAAATGATGACAGCAGCCGCAGCCATCTTAGATGCTGTAAGATCAATCTGATGGGAGACTCCTAACACCTAACACTGTAAGTAAGTGGGTAAAAGTGAAACCATAGCACCGTTTATCCATTTATTCTTCAACTGCTACCTGAGAGAAAGGTAGCTTTCTTCATTTTAAAGCCACAGCTATCGTGGCTGTTGTTATAGTAACCAAACAGATTTCTTAACCAACAAGGAACATAGGCAGGTAATTAGAAAAGCAACAGATCTTAGGACAAGAGATGCTTTAAAAACAATCAAGTCCAAGAAGCCCAACAGATATTTGTGAAGAGAAGGGGCTTGGGTAAAGGCCCCCTGGGACGGGGAGTAGAATTTGATCCAGTGGAGGAAAAGAACGGGATATCTAAGTAGAAGAATGCAGAGGGGAAACAGGGCACAAACTGCGTGAAAGATACAAGCTCCCAAAGTAGCAGACTCAAGCCCAAGGTGATTAGTATCCTGAATGAACGTGGAGAAGCCCAAGTTGAGGCTTCTGCATCCTCTGCCTTCCATTAAATCCCGAGACTCTCCACGGTCATCGAAGCATGCCGGGGTTTAGGGTAATGTCCAAGCACATGCAGCCATTTTGTCAAGGATTCACACCTGGTGACTGCACCATGATTCAACGTGGCTGTTCATCACGGCCTCCGAGGGAATGCCCAAAAAATAAGGAATTTCCTGACTCTTTTAGATGTCTGACATATATAAGACATCACAGTTTCACATGAGACTCGGCTCCCCCTTCAGATTCTCAACAGTCTGTATTGAGAATCAATTTCACAAACCTGTGTGATCATGGCTCTGGAAGTGAGAAAATTGGCATTGCATGCAGAACTTCAAATGACCACCAGGGGACGCCATTGGTCCCATTTTTCTCCTAGGGCGGAGGACTGCTCCACATTCCCTGAACCTCAGCCAAAGCTTCCAGGTTTCCTTGTTAGCAGTGCCTTCTCAGTCAGCTAAGGTTCACCCATTTCCTGATGGCTAAGTGTAACCAGAAGAAAGAACACCTTAAGCACAAAAGTACCTAGGAAAACACTGGGTGCTGAATAGGACTGAGTGCCCTCTGAATGTCAGACTTAACTGACAAGTGAGGAAACGCAGTCTTGAAAAGTTGAAGAAGAGAGAGGCAGACAAGCCTGGGAAGCCAGAAGAGACTACACTCTGCCCACATTTCTGACGCCAGAGGAAAACACCAAACGCCATCTGGGACCTCGGTGCATGGGGCTCCCCGGAAAGGGCGGTGCAGGCCCTCCTGGTTGCTGCCCTAGTGGAGAGCTCATAAGCAACACCACACGAGCAAACTTGAGCCTCGGGACCACAGGTAAGACCAACTTTTCTGCTCCAAACGACCTGACTGGTGGTCTCAGGACACACAAAGGCAAAATTCCTCTAGGACCGGACACTTCCAGTTTCTAGCTGGATTCCAAACTTCGCTGAGCTCTGCCCGCAGCTCACTGCTCCCGAACCCAGTGGGAGAAAGAGCTCACCGCCCGGACAGGTGGGCACGCCTGAGACTGCAGAGCGGGAGAGACCACCAATACTGCCCACCCCAGCCCACATCCCTGGCCCAAGAGGAAACTGTATACGGCCTCTGGGAAACGGTAGATAGGTGCACTGGAGCTGCAGACCCCCTGCGCCCAAGACACCGCCAGAACCTAAAGGGATGGGATTAACAACTCTCTGCACCCAAATCCCATGGGAGGGAGAGCTAAACCTTCAGAGAGTCAGACAAGCCTGGGAAGCCAGAAGAGACTGCTCTCTGCCCACATTTCTGACTCACAGGAACACCCAGGAACTCTTCAGGCCCACAGGAACAGCTGAAGACATGTAGACAGGAAAAACTACACCCCGAAAGCAGAAAACTCTGTTCCCATAACTGGCTGAAAGAAAACAGGAAAACAGGTCTACAACACTCCTGTCACACAGGCTTATAGGACAGTCTAGTCACTATCAGAAATAGCAGAACGAAGTAACACTAGAGATAATCTGATGGCGAGAGGCAAGCGCAGGAACCCAAGCAACAGAAACCAAGACTACATGGCATCATCGGGGCCCAATTCTCCCACCAAAGCAAACACGGAATATCCAAACACACCAGAAAAGCAAGATCTAGATTTAAAATCATATTTGATCATGAGGCTGGAGGACTCCAAGAAGGACATGAAGAACTCCCTTAGAGAAACGCAGGAAAACATAAATAAACAAGTAGAAGCCTATAGAGAAGAATCACAAAAATCCCTGAAAGAATACCAGGAAAACACAATCAAACAATTGAAGGAATTAAAAATGGAAATAGAAGAAATAAAGAAAGCACAAAGGGAAACAACCCTGGATATAGAAAACCAAAGGAAGAGACAAGGAGCCATAGATACAAGCATCACCAACAGAATACAAGAGATGGAAGAGAGAATCTCAGGAGCAGAAGATTCCATAGAAATCATTGACTCAACTGTCAAAGATAATGTAAAACTGAAAAAACTACTGGTTCAAAAAATACAGGAAATCCAGGACACAATGAGAAGATCAAACCTAAGGATAATATGTATAGAAGAGAGTGAAGACTCCCAGCTCAAAGGACCAGTAAATATCTTCAAAAAAATCATAGAAGAAAACTTCCCTCACCTAAAGAAAGAGATGCCCATAGGCGTACAAGAAGCCTACAGAACTCCAAATACATTGGACCAGAAAAGAAACTCCTCCCGTCACATAATAGTCAAAACACCAAACGCACAAAATAAAGAAAGAATATTAAAAGCAGTAAGGGAAAAAGGTTAAGTAACATAAAAAGGCAGACCTATCAGGATCACACCAGACTTCTTGCCAGAGACTATGAAAGCCAGAAGATCCTGGACAGATGTCATACAGACCCTAAGAGAATAAAAATGCCAAGCCAGGTTACTGTATCCTGCAAAACTCTCAATTAATATAGATGGAGAAACCAAGATATTCCATGACAAAACCAAATTTACACAATATCTTTCTAAAAATCCAGTGCTACAAAGGATAATAAATGGTAAAGCCCAACATAAGGAGGCAAGCTACACCCTAGAAAAAACAAGAAACTAAATGTCTTGGCAACAAAACAAGGAGAAGAAAAGCACACAAACATAGCCTCACATCCAAATATGAATGTACCAGGAAGCAATAAAGACTATTTCTTAATATCTCTCAACATCAATGGTCTCAACTCCCCAATAAAAAGACATAGATTAACAAACTGGATATGCAATGAGGACCCTGCATTCTGCTGCCTACAGGAAACACACCGCAGAGAAAAAGACAGACACTACCTCAGAGTGAAAGGCTGGAAAACAACTTTCCAAGCAAATGGTCTGAAGAAGCAAGCTCTAGTAGCCATTCTAATATCGAATAAAATCAATTTTCAACTAAAAGTCATCAAAAAAGATAAGGAAGGACACTTCATATTCATCAAAGGAAAAATCCACCAAAATGAACTCTCAATCCTAAATATCTATGATCCAAATACAAGGCCACCTACATACATAAAAGAAACCTTACTAAAGCTCAAAGCACACATTGCTCCTCACAAAATAATAGTAGGAGATTTCAACACCCCACTCTCATCAATGGACAGGTCATGGAAACAGAAATTAAACAGAGACGTAGACAGACTAAGAGAAGTCATGAACCAAATGGACTTAACAGATATTTATAGAACATTCTATCCTAAAGCAAAAGGATATACATTCTTCTCAGCACCTCATGGTACTTTCTCCAAAATTGACCATATAATTGGTCAAAAAACAGGCCTCAACGTATACAGAAAGATAGAAATAATCCCATGCGTCCTATCAGACCACCACGGCCTAAAGCTGGTCTTCAATTACAATAAGGGAAGAACGCACACATATACATGGAAGCTGAACAATGCTCTACTCAACGATAACATGGTCAAGGAAGAAAGAAAGAAAGAAATTAAAGACTTCTTAGAATTTAATGAAAATGAAGGTACAACATATCCAAACTTATGGGACACATTGAAAGCTGTGCTAAGAGGAAAACTCATAGCTCTGAGTGCCTGCAGAAAGAAACAGGAAAGAGCATATGTCACCAGCTTGACAGCACACCTAAAAGCTATAGAACAAAAAGAAGCAAATACACCAAGGAGTAGTAGAAGGCAGGAAATTATCAAACTCAGAACTGAAATCAACCAAGTAGAAACAAAAAGGACCATAGAAAGAATCAACAGAACCAAAAGTTGGTTCTTTGAGAAAATCAACAAGATAGTTAAACCCTTAGCCAGACTGACGCGAGGACACAGAGAGTATGTCCAAGTTAACAAAATCAGTAATGAAAAGGGAGACATAACTACAGAAACAGAGGGAATTCAAAAAATCATCAGATCCTACTACAAAATCCTATATTCAACAAAACTGGAAAATCTGGAGGAAATGGACAATTTCCTAGACAGATACCAGGTACCGAAGCTAAATCAAGAACAGATAAACCATTTAAACAACCCCATAACTCCTAACGAAATAGAAGCAGTCATTAAAGGTCTCCCAAACAAAAAGAGCCCAGGTCCAGACGGGTTTAGTGCAGAATTCTATCAGACCTTCATAGAAGACCTCATACCAATACTATCCAAACTATTCCACAAAATTGAAACAAATGGATCACTACCGAATTCCTTCTATGAAGCCACACTTACTCTTATACCTAAACCACACAAAGACCCAACAAAGAAAGAGAACTTCAAACCAATTTCCCTTATGAATATGGACGCAAAAATACTCAATAAAATTCTGGCAAACCGAATCCAAGAACACATCAAAACAATCATCCACCATGATCAAGTAGTTTTCATCCCAGGCATGCAGGGATGGTTTAATATATGGAAAACCATCAACGTGATCCATTATATAAACAAACTGAAAGAACAAAACCACATGATCATTTCATTAGATGCTGAGAAATCATTTGACAAAATTCAACACCCCTTCATGATAAAAGTCCTGGAAAGAATAGGAATTCAAGGCCCATACCTAAACATAGTAAAAGCCATATATAGCAAACCAGTCGCAAACATTAAACTAAATGGAGAAAAACTTGAAGCAATCCCACTAAAGTCAGGGACTAGACAAGGCTGCCCACTCTTTCCCTACTTATTCAATATAGTTCTTGAAGTTCTGGCCAGAGCAATCAGACAACAAAAGGAGATCAAGGGGATACAGATTGGAAAAGAAGAAGTCAAAATATCACTATTTGCAGATGATATGATACTATATTTAAGTGATCCCAAAAGTTCCACCAGAGAACTACTAAAGCTGATAAACACCTTCAGCAAAGTGGCTGGGTATAAAATTAACTCAAATAAATCAGTAGCCTTCCTCTACACAAAAGAGAAACAAGCTGAGAAAGAAATTAGGGAAACGACACCCTTCATAATAGTCCCAAATAATATAAAGTACCTCGGTGTGACTTTAACCAAGCAAGTAAAAGATCTCTACAACAAGAACTTCAAGCCTCTGAAGAAAGAAATTGAAGAAGACCTCAGAAGATGGAAAGATCTCCCATGCTCATGGATTGGCAGGATTAATATAGTAAAAATGGCCATTTTACCAAAAGCGATCTACAGATTCAATGCAATCCCCATCAAAATACCAATCCAATTCTTCAAAGAGTTAGACAGAAAAATTTGCAAATTCATCTGGAATAACAAAAAACCCAGGATAGCTAAAGCTATCCTCAACAATAAAAGGACTTCAGGGGGAATCACTATCCCTGAACTCAAGCAGTATTACAGAGCAATAGTGATAAAAACTGCACGGTATTGGTACAGAGACAGACAGATAGACCAATGGAATAGAATTGAAGACCCAGAAATGAACCCACACACCTATGGTCACTTGATTTTTGACAAAGGAGCCAAAACCATCCAATGGAAAAAAGATAGCAATTTCAGCAAATGGTGCTGGTTCAACTGGAGGGCAACATGTAGAAGAATGCAGATCGATCCATCCTTATCACCCTGTACAAAGCTTAAGTCCAAGTGGATCAAGGACCTCCACATCAAACCAAACACACTCAAACTAATAGAAGAAAAACTAGGGAAGCATCTGGAACACATGGGCACTGGAAAAAATTTCCTGAACAAAACACCAATGGCTTATGCTCTAAGATCAAGAATCGACAAATGGGATCTCATAAAACTGCAAAGCTTCTGTAAGGCAAAGGACACTGTGGTTAGGACAAAACGGCAACCAACAGATTGGGAAAAGATCTTTACCAATCCTACAACTGATAGAGGCCTTATATCCAAAATATACAAAGAACTCAAGAAGTTAGACCGCAGGGAAACAAATAACCCTATTAAAAATGGGGTTCAGAGCTAAACAAAGAATTCACAGCTGAGGAATGCCGAATGGCTGAGAAACACCTAAAGAAATGTTCAACATCTTTAGTCATAAGGGAAATGCAAATCAAAACAACCCTGAGATTGCACCTCACACCAGTGAGAATGGCTAAGATCAAAAACTCAGGGGACAGCAGATGCTGGCGAGGATGTGGAGAAAGAGGAACACTCCTCCATTGTTGGTGGGATTGCAGACTGGTACAACCATTCTGGAAATCAGTCTGGAGGTTCCTCAGAAAATTGGACATTGAACTGCCTGAGGATCCAGCTATACCTCTCTTGGGCATATACCCAAAAGATGCCTCAACATATAAAAGAGACACGTGCTCCACTATGTTCATCGCAGCCTTATTTATAATAGCCAGAAAATGGAAAGAACCCAGATGCCCTTCAACAGAGGAATGGATACAGAAAATGTGGTACATCTACACAATGGAATATTACTCAGCTATCAAAAACAACGAGTTTATGAAATTCGTAGGCAAATGGTTGGAACTGGAAAATATCATCCTGAGTGAGCTAACCCAATCACAGAAAGACATACATGGTATGCACTCATTGATAAGTGGCTATTAGCCCAAATGCTTGAATTACCCTAGATCCCTAGAACAAACGAAACTCAAGACGGATGATCAAAATGTGAATGCTTCACTCCTTCTTTAAATGAGGAAAAAGAATACCCTTGGCAGGGAAGGGAGAGGCAAAGATTAAAACAGAGACTGAAGGAACACCCATTCAGAGCCTGCCACACATGTGGCCCATACATATACAGCCACCCAATTAGACAAGATGGATGAAGCAAAGAAGTGCAGACCGACAGGAGCCGGATGTAGATCGCTCCTGAGAGACACAGCCAGAATACAGCAAATACAGAGGCGAATGCCAGCAGCAAACCACTGAACTGAGAATAGGTCCCCCGTTGAAGGAATCAGAGAAAGAACTGGAAGAGCTTGAAGGGGCTCGAGACCCCAAAAGTACAACAATGCCAAGCAACCAGAGCTTCCAGGGACTAAGCCACTACCTAAATACTATACATGGACTGACCCTGGACTCTGACCCCATAGGTAGCAATGAATATCCTAGTAAGAGCACCAGTGGAAGGGGAAGCCCTGGGTCCTGCTAAGACTGAACCCCCAGTGAACTAGACTATGGGGGGAGGGCGGGAATGGGGGGAGGGTTGGGAGGGGCACACCCGTAAGGAAGGGGAGGGGGAGGGACTAGGGGGATGTTTGCCCGGAAACCGGGAAAGGGAATAACACTTGAAATGTATATAAGAAATACTCAAGTTAATAAAAAAGAAAAAGAGTTAGACAGAACAATTAACAAATTCATCTGGAATAACAAAAAACCCAGGATAGCTAAAACTATCCTCAACAATAAAAGGACTTCAGGGGGAATCACTATCCCTGAACTCAAGCAGTATTACAGAGCAATAGTGATAAAAACTGCATGGTATAGGTACAGAGACAGACAGATAGACCAATGGAATAGAATTGAAGACCCCGAAATGAACCTACACAGCTATGGTCACTTGATTTTTGACAAAGGAGCCAAAACCATTCAATGGAAAAAAGATAGCATTTTCAGCAAATAGTGCTGGTTCAACTGGAGGTCAACATGTAGAAGAATGCAGATCGATCCATCCTTATCACCCTGTACAAAGCTTAAGTCCAAGTGGATCAAGGACCTCCACATCAAACCTGATACACTCAAACTAATAGAAGAAAAAGTGGGGAAGCAACTCAAACACATGGGCACTGGAGAAAATTTCCTGAACAAAACACTAATGGCTTATGCTCTAAGATCAAGAATCAACAAATGGGATCTCATAAAACTGCAAAGCTTCTGTAAGGCAAAGGACACTGTTGTTAGGACAAAACGGCAACCAACAGATTGGGGAAAGATCTTTACCAATCCTACAACTGATAGAGGGCTTATATCCAAAATAGACAAAGAACTCATGAAGTTAGACTGCAGGGAGTCAAATAACCCTATTAAAAAATGAGTTCAGAGCTAAACAAAGAATTCACAGCTGAGGAATGCCGAATGGCTGAGAAACACCTAAAGAAATGTTCAACATCTTTAGTCATAAGGGAAATGCAAATCAAAACAACCCTGAGATTGCACCTCACACCAGTGAGAATGGCTAAGATCAAAAACTCAGGTGACAGCAGATGCTGGCGAGGATGTGGAGAAAGAGGAACACTCCTCCATTGTTGGTGGGATTGCAGACTGGTACAACCATTCTGGTAATCAGTCTGGAGGTCCCTCAGAAAATTGGACATTGAACTACCTGAGGATCCAGCTATACCTCTCTTGGGCATATACCCAAAAGATGCCCCAACATATAAAAAAGACACATGCTACACTATGTTCATAGCAGCCTTATTTATAATAGCCAGAAGCTGGAAAGAACCCAGATGCCCTTCAATAGAGGAATGGATACAGAAAATGTGGCACGTCTACACAATGGAATATTACTCAGCTATCAAAAACAATGACTTTATGGAATTCATAGGCAAATGGATGGATCTGGAAAATATCATCCTGAGTGAGGTAACCCAATCACAGAAGAACACACATGGTGTGCACTCATTGATAAGTGGCTATTAGCCCAAATGCTTGAATTGCCCTAGATGCACAGAACACATGAAACTCAAGACGGATGATCAAAATGCGTATGCTTCACTCCTTCTTTAAAAGGGGAACAAGAATACCCTTGGCAGGGAATAGGGAGGCAAAGATTAAAACAGAGGCAGAAGGAACACCCATTCAGGACCTGTCCCACATGTGGCCCATACATATACAGCCACCCAATTAGACAAGATGGATGAAGCAAAGAAGTGCAGGTCAGGTTGGGGATTTGGCTCAGTGGTAGAGCGCTCGCCTAGGAAGCGCAAGGCCCTGGGTTCGGTCCCCAGCTCCGAAAAAAAGAAATTTAAAAAAAAAAAAAAAAAAAAAAAGAAGTGCAGGTCAACAGGAACCGGATGTAGATCTCTCCTGAGAGACACAGCAAGAACACAGCAAATACATAGGCGAATGCCAGCAGCAAACCCCTGAACTGAGAATGGGACCCCTGTTGAAGGAATCAGAGAAAGGACTAAAGGACTGAAAGAGCTTGAAGGGGTTCAAGACCCCATATGAACAACAATGCCAACCAACAAGAGCTTCCAGGGACTAAGCCACTACCCAAAGACTGGATTGACCCTGGGCTCCAACCTCATAGGTAGCAATGTATGGCCTAGTAAGATCACCAGTGGAAGGGGAAGCCCTTGGTCCTGCCAAGACTGAACCCTGAGTGACCGTAATTGTTGGGGGGAGGGCGGTAATGGGGGAGGATGGGGAGGGGAACACCCATATAGAGGGGGGAAGGGGAGGAGTTAGGGGGATGTTTGCCCGGAAACTGGGAAAGGGAATAACATTCGAAATGTAAATAAGAAATACTCAAGTTAATAAAAAGAAAAAAGAAAAAAAAGAAAAGTTGAAGAAAGTAGGAAGCTGAAGAATTTACCTCAGTTCACCCTTATAAAAACGTCAGACTAGACTACAAACCCACTAAACTTGTTTATGGGTCTTCTGTCCAGGGCAAAGAGTGTATGGTTGTTTTAAGGTGTAACTGGTTTTGATCCTTGTTTGTGTCTGTTGTGGGAGTCCTTGTTTTGAGACAGTGGTGCATGGGGCTCTTGAACTCATGAACCTCCTGTCTCAGCTTCTTGGATGCTGAGAGAGCAGGCAGGCTCCACCAAACCCAGCAAAACAATACGATTTTGAAAACATCCCTGAATGGAACACACTGTATGAACCAGGTTGGCCTCAACTCAGAGATCAGCCTGCCTCTGCCTCCTAGGATTAAAGTGTTTATCATGACAACTTGGCTCTGCCCTTCTTACCTCTTGACCAGTTTCAAAAACACCTCAAGGGAGAACCATCTTTCCTGTTTGAACTGCTCTTGACTCAGAGGTACCTACCCTTCCCTGAGTTTAGGCTGGCTTAGAGAATGGTTATCACTGAGTTTATTGAGTTTGGCTTAGCTCTACCACCACGAAGCAGATGAAGTGTTTAGTCTCTTGGTTGCAGTGACTGAATGGGGTAAAAAGGAGTTCATTATGGTTACATTTTTTTAAAGCTAAAATTTCAAGATCAGGTATCTCTCTTTGCCCTAGCAAGTGTTCCCCAGGCTCTGACCCCAGTCGCATCATGAGGTTGATGGGGACGTGGTAGGGGCCTATAGTGAGGCAGGAAGCCAAAGTGTGTGCGTGTGCATGTGTATGTGTGTGTCTGACTTGCTCTTCATAGCTTCCTCTAAGGAGCAAACTCCATGAGACTAGTATGTTTTGAGACCATTTCCCAGGGACCTGCTACCTCTCAACAGCCTACCAACCTGCCACCTCTCCCTGCCACTGCCACACTGGACACCAGCCTTCCCACACATAGGAAAACATTTAAAACCACACCCACAAGGCAGCAGTGCAGCAGAAGTTCCCTCACAAACATGGTGACCTGACTTTAATTTCAGGTTGGCAGAGTAGTCTCTGATCTCTACACACATGCTATGGTATGTGCGCTCTCTCTCTCTCTCTCTCTCTCTCTCTCTCTCTCTCTCTCTCTCTCTCTCTCTGTGTGTGTGTGTGTGTGTGTGTGTGTGTATCTCTGTCTCTGTATCTCTCTCTCTCTCACACACACACACACACACAAAAATTTAAATTCTGTCAAGAATGCTTTAGCTGAGATAGCAACATTTTACTCCTCTATGTATGTATGTGTGTGTGTGTGTATCTCTGTCTCTGTATCTCTCTCTCTCTCTCTCACACACACACACACAAAAATTTAAATTCTGTCAAGAATGCTTTAGCTGAGATAGCAACATTTTACTCCTCTATGTATGTATGTGTCTGCCATGTGTCTGTCTGTCTGTCTGCCTGTCCTCTGATGCCAGATCCTCTGGAGCTGGAGTTTCAGGCAGTTAGGGGCTTCCCATTGGTGCTGAGAAACTGAACTCGGGTCCTTCCTCTGAAAGAAGGGCAAGCACTCTTAACCACTGCACCATCTACCCAGCCCAAAAGTTTATATATCCTTCCCTTAGAAAATTACAAAAGAAATTCAATAATAGCGAGGGTCTTTGCCTTTTCTGTCCCACTCACTCCATCCCTCCTCTTCTCCCTCCCCACTTTGGAAAGTATTTAAGGCGGGCATGATGGTTCTTGCCTGTAATCCAGCACTCTGGAAGTTAATGATCGTTCAGTCAGCTACAGAGCAAATTCAAAAACAACCTGGGCTTTATGCAATACCGTCCCAAAACACAAAACAAAATGAAAAAACTAAACAAACAGAAAAAAACAAAAGATAAAAACAGCAAAACAAAATGTTTTAGAAGACAGAAATAAAACTAGTCTGCATTGACAGCCAAACTTCTGACTTAGTCACTGATAAGCGATTTCAGGAAAGTTTCTTAGGACCTCAATATGATGTCTTAAGTCTTATATCTAAGTCTCTGTCTCTCTGTCTCTCTGTGTCTCTGTCTCTGTCTCTCTCTTTCTGTGTGTGTGCGTGTGTGTGTAGGAATATGCCACACTTCCTGTTTACAGCCTGACTTTCAGTTTGCTCTCTGACTCCATCCTTTCTCCAGCTTCCTGTGGGAGAAGGGGGCTTGGATAAACACATTACCAGAATGCAAGGTGTCCTCTGTCCTAAGGCACTGCAGGGCCTGGATATTGCTACAGGGTGGTCTTGAGGGTCTGCCCTTCTATCCAACTCCAACACTGGGTGGCCACTTCCCCTCCAAGCTGTCTAAACACCAGCCCAGCCCAGCCGGTCTTACCATCATCACTGGAAATCCAGGCCTCAACTCAGTCACAATACCACTTCATGGCTAGCAGTCTCCAAGCCTGTCTTATGGGCCAAGGCTATGCCATTCAAAATAGGATCTGGGGAAATATCTATTGGATGACATGGTCCTAAAATAAAATAGTTTTCTTTTGGACAGCCCCACAGATTCCCTAGGTCTTGTCTAGTTCGAAGCAGGTAGAACTTTCTGCAGAGCCGAGTACTATCATGTTGTTGTCCCATTTCCCCATCCCATGTCTAAGAATCCCCTCTGCCACCTTCTTAGATGGCCACCTGCCCTCTGATGATCATTACCACTGCTCTAGGGCAAACAATGCTCTCACAACCTACTCAGTGGCATCATGGGAGACTCTCAGAGCAACAGACGGTGGCAGAGGGGCAGTATCGAATTGCCAGGGATAGCCAGAGCAGGGGGAAGGTCAAAGGCCCCTCCCCTAGACAAACAACCCCAATGTGTCTGCCAGGTGAGGGCCTCTGCTAAGCTGTTCAACAGATCATATGGGCCACCCAGTCAGAGGACAGGGAACTTCTGCAGACACAGGTCTAGCAGCTGTGACAGAGGAAAGAGGGTGGCTGGTCACCAGGGCCGGTGCATTAATACTCTTGAGCTCCTATTGCTTAACAGATCTTCTCCGTGGCTATTCTTGGGTGCTAAGCACGAACAAGATGAGGAGCATCATGAGGTTGAGCTGTTATCTTCCCACCAAAGTTTTCCAAAGCTTGATGCTCTGGGCCATGCAGAGAGGCATCAGGGAAAGCCGGTGGGTACACAGAGTCCCCAATGATGCTCAGAGGTTCACAGTGTCTTGGGATAGAGGGAAAGGAGCCTTTGAGCAGGTATGGGATAGGAAGCCTGGCCACTTTCAGAGTGAAGCTAAAGCTTCGGGTATGTGGGAGTACAACCACAGTATAGCCATGCCTGTACTATAGCCACCACCCCAAACACATCAGTGTTCCCTCACTGAACTGCTCAGGGATCTCACCTCCCTACCCCTTAGAGATGGAGTCCCCCTGCAGACTGCTCAGTGATCTCAGCACCCACCCTTTAGAGGTGGGAGTGCCCTGCAGCAGCACTAGGGTATTGTTTGGGACCTTACTAGATATGTAGACTTGTAATGCCCACCTAGGCTGGCTGAGGAGAACTCTTCACTCTGACAATAGACCCGGGATTCTGAGACAGGCCGCTTGCTGTAAGGGGCCAGGGTCCTATCTCTGTTCTTTTGAGGTGCCATGGTTTAAATGTCCCCTTAGATCCTCATGTTGAAAGGTCATCGCCCTGGTAACAATATAAGTAGACGGGAATCTTAGAAGGTTGTGAAGGTTCTAGAAGTCCTTGGGGATGGGTTAGGGGGAAAATGATTTCCTGATTATCCAGATGAGCTTGGCCTGTAGCTTCTATCCCTCCCTCTTTACCTCCCCCCCCCTTTTTCTCTCCTTACAGTTCTGTTGTGCCATCTGCCTTCTTACGAATAAGCAAGAAGTCATGGCAGGTGCAACCCTTTCACCTTGGGCTCTTGGGCTTTGCAGCTCTAAAGCCATAAGCCTGCATATGTAACAGAGTATATACAAGAACACTTTTAGTAGAAACAGAGCCCAAAGTTTAGTGGTCCAGGTCAGACCTCGTCTAAACACCCAAGAAACCAGGGAACGTGTTCTCTGCCCCACACCAGGGTGTGAAAATCAAGGGGCCTGGCACTGTGCCTGGAGTTTTGTTTTAATGCTGAGGAAGATGAGGTGGGTGGTGGAGTCTCTGCTGACAGAAACATCACAGCACATCCTCTCTCAGTGAGGACTGGGGACTAGAACAAAGGTCTGAAGTAGGGATACAAAAAGAGAAAAGAAGACAGCACTGTGAAAATGTTGTGAGGAACAGAGAGGGAAGAGAGAAAAACCAACTGTGTGAGGGGGAAGGGCATTTCTCAGGCAGCTATGTGGCAACCTTGATCTTTTGATACGGATAGGGTGAGAGTGCTTCCTCATGATTTGTTCTTTCTCCCAGGATCCCCCTCCCTTCTTTTTCCTATTTACTTTCGGGATGAGCAAAGGGTCTCCACAGAAAACACCCCATCATGATGCATGCGCAGGACACTAAATCCAGAAAGTCTTGAGGGGTATTTTAACAGGAAGACATTCACTGAAAAGATGATGTCATCAACAGTGACACGTGTCACACTCAGCATTCCTTTACGATTTTTACTGTGGATGCATGTGTGGAGGTCGCAGGACAATTTTGTGGAGACAATTCTTCCCACTTTTACATAGGTACCAAGGATGGGACTCAAGTCCCCAGGCTTGTGCAACAAATGCCTTTACCTACTTAGCCATCTCGCTGGGCGATATTCACCAAGCTTTAAGAATTTTTTTTTGTTCTACGCTTCATGATAGTTTAACATCTTGGAGGTCTGCAGAGAAGGAATGGCCCCTCTCGGGCTGACCAATTCCCATGAACTAGAATCATATCCATGATTGAAAACACTTCAACTCTCACAAATTAAACCAATATACTCCCTGGCCTAAGTCAGCTCAGATGCAGGCACCACACAACCAGCATCACAGCCAGAGGCTGCCAAATGATTCTGGTTGTAAGGAGAGTCTCTCTCACAGCCATTGCTCTACACTCGCTTCAGAAGCCCTGCGCTCTTCCTACTGACTGGCCCACCTGCTTTGTCTTGTATTCCAGAATAATCTTTCCACTTCAAGTCTAGCTCCAAAGCAACTTTAATTCCACCTGCAGCATAACTATGTCCTGACATTTGCAGGGCATAGTCACAGGTTTGGGGGTCCATGGGTGGACCATTGGGTCCATTGTTCTGCTTCCCACAGTGTCCTGCGGCTACCTGTTTGCCCATGGACATTCTCAGCCAGTTTAAGCTGCACAGACACAACTAGGAGATGAGGCCAACTTAGCTTCCTATCACCTGCCATGGGACGCTGTGGAGATGTCTACCAGCCAGTGAGATGCTTCACAGTAACAGGTGGTAGATTTCCAAATCGTGAGCATTTATTAAATGCTTGTTGTATGCCAAGAACCAAGCCAGGGGTTGGTGATAATACAAACAGGAGGAACTGGTTTTTTCTCAGAAAGCAAACTTCCAATGAACGAAGAGACCTGCCCGTAGAGGCCAAGGGCCAAGCATGAAGGGAAGGAAACAACATGGAGAGACAGGGCTTTGAGCTGGGTCCCCATAATGAGGGCATCTGGGATGGGGGGTCATGGCATAGGAGAGCAGTCCCCTGCAATTCCACCCCTAAGTTTTTAATTAATATTTTAAAAGGATGTATGTTTATTTTTTATTTGTCTGTATAAATAGATGTCATATATGAAGTTACAGGCAGTTGTAAGATACCCAGTGTGGGATGATAGGAACCAAACTTAGGTCTTCTGGAAGAGATGTGAGCACTCCGAATGACTGAGCCATCTCTACAGTCCCTAGGGTTGTGAGTTTTAAAAGTGATTTGTTTGTGACTGTGCTTGTTTGTATGTGTGTACATGTGTGTGAGTGAGTGTGTGTGTGTGTGTGTGTGTGTGTGTGTGTACATATATGCCATGCATTTGAGTGCAAACAGGATCCAGAAGTAAGTGTCAGATTCAGAGTCTCAGGACCTTGATACAGGCAAGTCTTAAAGCCAACTGATGTGAGTTCTGAGAACTGAACTTAGGTCTATGGGAGATCAGCAAGCATGTCTGTCTGTCTGTCATTTCTCTTTCTTTTCTTCATTCCTTCCTTCTTTAATTAATCCATTTAATTTGATTTATTTATTTAAAAATTGTTTTTCCTTTTGTTTTTCAAGACAGGCATATGCCTGGCTGTCCTGGAACTAGCTCTGTAGACCAGGCTGGATCAAACTCACAGAGATCTGCCTGCCTCTGCCTCCCGAGTGGTTGGATTAAAGGTGTGTGCCACCACACCTGGCAGGGCGAACACTTTTAACCACTAAGTCATCTCTCCAACCCCAGGTTTGCAATTTTTAAGAACTACGAATCAATGAAAATAAATGGGCCCTGTTGGCCTCTCCTCCTTCCCTTCTCTCAGCCTCACTCCACCTCACTGAGCAGGCACAACTGCCCTACTGAACACATACATGTCCATGTCAGGATGTAAATTCATGATTCACGTGTGGCTACCCTTTTACGTATACAGTTGATTCTACAACTCAGTTTGCAACTGGAACCCGTCTGTGACTAGACTAAAAACAGGTTCCCAGGTCAGGACATTGTATATTGAGTTTCCAAGGCAAAAGACAAACTAGCTGTGTTGAAGGATATGTCCATTTTTAATGTGAACAGATACTGTCTAAATATGCAGATCAGCCTATTCTCCATCCACAGCAGTTACTCACCGCTGGGGTAAAACTTTAACAAAGTCTTTCCCATCTCATACATAGAAAGGAGTATCTCAATGTGGCTTTGATTTGTATCTCTTCTTCTTTTTAAAAAAGTGATTTTTACTTTTAAAACATTATGTGTGTATTTGCATATGTGTGTATGTGAGTGCATGTGTATTTGCACATCTGTGTGTATGTGAGTGCATGTGTATTTGCACATCTGTGTGTATGTGAGTGCATGTGTATTTGCACATCTGTGTGTATGTGAGTGCAGATGCTGCAGAAATCAAAGGCATCAGATCCCCTGAGGCTGGTATTACAGGCAGATGCTGAGAATGGAAATCTAGCCCCTTGATTTGCATTTCTTTAATGAGCCTGATTAAAAAAACTTTCTCCCATGTGCCTGTTTACGTTTACATCTTTGAGCCTTCCAGGATTTATTTTGAGACCAGGACTTTATACTGTCTCATCAATGAAGACCTGCACCCGGCCAAGATCAACATCATCAACAGTCAAGTGCAAAATCAAAACTAAAGCCAAAATAAAATAGCACTGTACCTATGTTAGTGCCTGAAATGAAGAGACTGACAAGAGCTAATAAGGATTCAGATAACTGACACTCGTTGCCTATGGAAACGGTGGCATGGTCACGGTCATGCAGAAGAACAGCTAGCCTGTTACTCTGCATCTCTTGGTTCAGTTATTTTTATTTCTAACCATTGTGACCAAATATACAACAGAAGTAATTTAGGGAAGGAAGGATTTACCTTGGTTGGTGGTTTGATGGTATAGTCTGTTAACATGGGAGGAGCATATTCAGATCTCAGTCAGCCAGAAGACACAGAAGAGTAAGCCGGCATTCAGTTTGCTTTCTCCATGTTTCCCCCTTTGCACACTTAAGGTGGAATTCTGCCCCTCCCTGCCACGGTTAACCTTCTCACAGGCACACCCACAGGTAAGCCTCACTAAAACTCTGATCAGGTTGGTGATCCAAAGGAGCCACCTACCCCCTCATTGCCCAGCACAGCAACTGCACCCCTGGGCAGAGAAAGGAGACTTGCTGCACTAAGTCTCTGCCATTCCAACCAAAACCCAGATGCAGACCAGTTAAGTGAAAACCATGTTTGCTGTAGTTTATGAGTCTAGAACTTCGAGCCCAAAATTAGGTGGCCTAATTGGGTGCAGTACAACAACATGAGAGGAGCATGGGCTGGTGGGAAAATTCATACACTGGGGCCAGGAGAGGAGGGAAAATTGTAGCTTACGATCCTTATGTCCTCAACGATCTGAGGACCTGTCATTAGGTTTCATCTCTTAAAGGTCCAAAGCATCTCCAAAGTACCTCCCTGGGGAACAGCATTTATGTGTGGGCCTTGGAGGAAGAGGAAATTCTTCACACACACACACACACACACACACACACACACACGAGCGCATATACACTAAATAAATAATCCTATCATGAGGGACATTCAAGTTGTTATTTCTGCCATTCCCAATAAACCTATAACTTCATATATATACATATATTATATGTGTGTGTGTATATACATATATATTTTTTAAAGGAAAATAAGTCTAGGTAAAATGCGGAGGAAAGCTAGCTTTTCTGAAGGCCTTCCGGTTATTCATCTCAGTTTCCTTCAGCAGTTGCTGTATTCTCAAGAACCTGTTCCTCTTTCTTCCTCCTCAGACATACAATGTAGTACCCTGCAGAGCAGATTCTAGTTGAGTCCTCATGCCTTAGACCACATCAGACTCTAGTTGCATCCAGTAATTAAAAAAAAATCAACGTGGGCTTCCCTCAGTTTCCACTGAATGTTACTATTTTAGCAAATTTCTTTTATCAGATAGGGTCTGTTTACCAACCCAAAGCAGTGCCCCGAACCACGTGACACTTAAGTGACAGACATGGGGAGCCCCGACTTGAGTGTTCGTTTCTTTTGTCACTTTAGTTTGTGTGGTGGTGGTGGTGGTGGTGGTGGTGTGTGTGTGTGTGTGTGTGTTGTTTGTAAACAAAGACAGGGCCTCACTATGTAGGCCTGGCTGTCCTGGAACTCCCTGTGTAAACCAGGCTGGCCTCCAAATCACAGAAATCCACCTACCTCTGCCTGTCTTCGCTGGGATTAAAGACACGCCACCCAATACAGCTTGAGTGTTTATTTCTTAAGTATATTCTTTACTGGCGTTACAGCATATGGTCAACTCAGGAAATGAAACACTGCTATACAACTTTGACCTTCCCTAATATACTTTTGCTGGTTGTCCACATGTGTCCAGCTGGGAATCCAGCGTGGGGCCATCGTGAGCCTGATTGTCAGACCTAGAACCACTCAGTAGATAGGTCTGACTTTGTTATCAATCTCTCTTGCTATCTGAACACAATTGGGGTAGGTGAAAGGACCTGCCTGCTCAGCTCAGTGGGCCAGGACGTTTTACCGATCTATGAGAGCTACTCGCAGGTCTTCCACATCGCGAATCCAGTAAGAGTTTGGGGTCTGTGGCTCATCTGGGAAAGGGAATGAGGGGATAACCAGGAAAGGCTAAGAGCGCATCTGGAGCCTACTCCGCGCAGGGCTCGCCTCTTGGGGGGTCACCTGGAGCCCACCGCAGCCAATCGGGGCGCAGCCGTGTTCCCGCGGCCAATGGGCGGGCGGCGCGGCGCTCAGCATGGCTATAAGTGCGCGCGACCTAGCGATAGCAAAAGCGGCGCGCAGTGGAGGCGGGATGCTTAGGGTAGCGGAGCCCCAAGAGGCACGGTTGGAGGCGGGTGGTCGCAGTCCCTGGGCAGCGCCACCCACGCAGTCCAAGCGGCTCACGTCCTTCCTCATCCAGGACATCCTGCGGGACCACGCAGAGCGGCGTGGGGGACAGCCGAGCACCCCGCAGCACCAGTGCCAACCAGACCCTAAGAGGGATTCTGCTTCAGAGCTCGACGAAGCAGAGGGTAGCAGTGTGACTCTGGAGGACCCGCCAGGTATCCGGTCGAGCCCCACAGAGACACGGGCTGAAACCGAGTCAGGTAAGTGGAATAGACCAAAGGGCATGCTCCACAGGAGAGGACGCTCTCAGGCTGATGGCCACGAGCTCTGGATACAGGCATCCGGGAGTGGGGGTGGGGGAATGGCCACAGGAAGGACCTCAGGGTCCTCTGCACCGAGCCACCTTGAGCATCAACCCTGAGGGCAGCTAATAACTTTGTCATAGGCTTGACTCTTTTCCAGGGGCTCCAGCCATTTTACCACTGGCTACTAGAACTAACGGTAACCATCAATAAATCAAGGCCACTCCTAGGTTCCTTAGGTCTCCATTCCACAAGCCATAAAATTATTGATGTTCCTTTAGGACTTTAGAAATAGGATCGATTACGCCTTTATCCCACCCCAGCCCCAACCATTTTCCATGCTGGTAACTAAGCCACAGTCACAGAAAGGGGACTAGGGCAGAAAATGATCTGTTCACCATCCCAGGCTACCTGCTCATCTCCACAAACCTCAGTCACCCACTTAAATGTCCCCACAATGCCTCGATGCCTCGGTCTTCCCTGTTGGCACGTCACCCACCTCTCTTTACCTCATACATCCAGGATCCACGTTTCACTGATGTAAAACAAGGCAGAAAGTTCAACTACGTGTACTTCACACTGATTATTAGAGGCGAATACATAGTATAAAAACCTACTTGCTTCTTCGGGGTAGTTCCTTAGTCATGCGAACAAAGCAAAATGTATCCAGATGACAGTGGGCTTTTTGTTCCCTAGCTGAACACAGAAAGGTGGCTTGAATTCTGGGCTAACATGTAACTCTTTTCTTCTCTCCTCTGTTCTTCTCCAGATGCACATTTTGAGACTTATCTGTTGGACTGTGAACATACTCCAGTCTTATCAAGTGCCCCCCAGGTCACCAAGCAGCCACAGAAGCGTTCCCGGGCTGCTTTCTCTCACACTCAGGTGATTGAGTTGGAGAGGAAGTTCAGCCATCAGAAGTACCTGTCCGCCCCTGAAAGGGCTCACCTGGCCAAGAACCTCAAACTCACCGAAACCCAAGTAAAAATATGGTTCCAGAACAGACGCTACAAGACTAAGCGAAGGCAGCTGTCAGAAGACCTGGGAGTCTTGGAGAAGAACTCCACATTGTCTTTGCCAACCCTGAAAGATGACAGCCTATCCAGGGCCTCCTTGGTCTCCGTGTATGCTAGCTACCCCTACTACCCCTACCTATACTGTCTGGGCAGCTGGCATCCAACTTTCTGGTAACAACAGTTCAGATGACAACTGCATAGATCAGAAACTGCCTTCCCTGGGGGTCCCTGGGAAAAAGCCAGAGTGGCTGATGTCAAGGAGTTGAAAGCAAGAAGTGTACAGACACAAACTGTTGGGTGTTCCCAGGGAATACTCCGATTCTTCTCTGGTGGCCAATGAAAGATCTGGGGCAGTGGACATTTTATTATGTAGTCACAGTTCCAAGTGTTCTGTAGGTCACGGCTGTCAGTTCCCTGTTTAGAGAGAGCTAGACAAGTTCAAGTCTTATTTCCAGAGCTTAGAGTGGCTATGGCTGCAATGGCTACATCGTTCCTAAGAATTCTGTTGCTGCAATTTCATCCTCTCCCATAACTGGGTATCATGAAAGGGCCAAGCAAGGGGAGGGATGGCCCCTTAGATGAGGATTTCCTCTTGAATTAAACTTGTGTTTAAAAGTCTCTTGTTGGCCTTGGACTCTGACCAGAGTTTCCCTCTGCCCTTGTAAAAGTGAGGGTAAACGGGAGATTTGAAGAAGGGGAGAAAAAACCTTAGTGATTAAGCAGGTTGGCATAGGACATGAAGGGGCTGGAAGGTGGCATTTTCAACTTCTTACTCCTTTTGCAGTGATGTGCCAATCCAAGGATTTACAGGGCAGCCTGAGTGCAGCAGGGTACATATACTGAAGGGGGTTAAGACAAGCTGTGTAAACAGTTTGCCTGCAGGGGTGGGCTTCAGAACAGACTTCCTGTCCAAGACAAGGGCCTATGGGGTTTCCAAACTCCAGGTGAGCTGCTTCGGTCATGACATTTTATTACCAGTGAAGGGGGAGGGGAGATCTTAGACTCAGGAGATCCTGCAGCTTCCCTGGTCTGAGAATTCACACCTCATTATGACAGAGGTGCCATCATTTTTAAACAAAGGATCTTCCTTCTATTCTTTTATTTCTTGTTCTTTCTTACAGGACTCCTCAGTTCATTGTTTTCATATATGCCTGTCTTATTTAGTGTAAGATTTGCTCCCACCACCTCCCAAGTTTTATCTTTCCCAGTTTAATAACTAACTAGCTTCAGACAGATTATGAATTGACTAAATGACATACTTAAAAAAAACCTAGCAACTCATCTCTTTCCTTTAAAAATATGACATACTTAAAAAAAAACTAGAAACGCTATCTCTTTAATTTAAAAATACTTAGCATTAAATCCCAAACCCTACTTAAAAGACCACGAGAGCTGAAGATCATGGTTTCTTTCACAGGACTTTCTGCTGGCTTTGTGCCCATTGGGGTCCCTGTAGGCACAGGAGATCAAGGGGCATCTGCTTTTCATACATAAGGAAGAACAGGACAAAAGGAAGGGCTGGCACTGCTGACAGGTCTGGGAGAGAGAGGGGTCTTGGCCCAGGCATAGCTGTCAGCCCAAGCCAACCAGCAAGCAAGGAGTGATAGCTTTGCAGAAAGATGCTATGAGGAAAGGTAAACTGTCTTCAAAATACAACCTCACTACAGCGTCCATCCACAGATGAGTGTGTAAATGCTTTAGAAAACTGTGTTTAGGGGCTTCCCTAAAACGGGAGGAGTGAAAAAGAAAAATGATTGCCCCTCCCTTTCCATCCTGATACCTCAGTGCTGAGTGGGAGATACAGAACACACCTATAACAAATGAGGCTTTCTGGGGCCAGGAAATCCCTTTATCCCACCACTCAGTACTGTGCAGTGAGAAAGCTTTTAATTTCCTCCTTTTAAATGGGCCAAATTACCGTTGGTGGCAAAACTGCCAAAGGGAGTTGATGGAAATTTGGCCTCTTGCACCCCGTTCTTTTACAGCCCCATGTTAAAATATTGTTCGGTGCCGCTTGTTGCTGACTGCTGTGGCAGCATTAGACCACACCAAAGCTGGAGGGGTCTGGTTCACTTCTCCCTATCTGTCTTTTGGCCCTGACTTTCTCTTCTTTCACTCTGACTAGAATCTGGTTTTTTTGGGTTTTGTTTTTTTTTTTTTTTTTTTTTTTTTTTGGCATGCACTTCCATTAAGATTAAACTATTAGAGCGTGCAGTGTGTGGCAAGGTCAGAAAGGGAAAGGCTTGTGGTTAAAATTATTTGTGTGTGGGGGGGTCTGACTCCATTTTGGTTTCTTCCTACTGGAGCTAATCATTCACCCACACCCGAACTGGTAGAAATATGACCTGTTGTCTCCAGCATGTGAGCTGGAAAATGCTTTGGGAATCACCTGGGTAACATATTTCTGTCCTGTCTCATCTGTTGGTTAGCAAACCCTGCTCTAACATAAAAGTCCTTCACTTGACATTTAGAAGAGTACTCTAATCCAACTTTATTTTTCTATGTTGTTTTTTGCAACAGATAAATGTTTTAAAATAAAGCCTCTATGTTTTTATTAGACACCTGCATGTGTTTTTCAGATTCTTATGAACGGGGTTTCTTTTTAGCTTGGATTTTCACGGTGGCCATGTTCCCACAGCACCCTTGGCAGTTCAAAGGCTGACAAGCCCTACAGGCCACAAAATCAAAGTGGCAATTCAGCAAGTAGCCAAGAGGTTTCTTCAAGCAGTGGCCTTTCCTCCCATCCTGGTAAATCAAGGGGAAGGAAGAGACATTTCTGCCTGTGCCAAACAATCACTTGAAGCAGCTGGTGTTTCTGTACCTGTCATCCCAGCACTCAGAAGGCAGAGGCAGGAAGATTAGAAGTTCAAAGCCATTTTATGTTTTGGCTACATGGTGAATTTCAGAGCAACTTGACAACATGAGACCCTGTCTCAAAAGTTAAAACTCATCATCCACATCCATATCATCCATGTTGGAATACCTTGTGCGTAACTGAAGACCTGTCATGCATTTAGTGACTCTAAGGGAGCAGAATGGTCACAGCAGCTTTCAAAACGCCCCCTTTCTTATCATCCCTGGCTCTCTCACTCCTAAACTTGTCACCTGTGTCTAGAGCCCCATTTCCTTCCTGTAAGCGATGTCTCTGACATGGAGTCGCTAGTCTACAGTGCGCCCACCCTGAACATTCTGGATCTCGTCTGAAATGAGACCACAAGTGTTGAGGATACGTTTTATTACTGCACTAACACACATAAACAGCACATCTCATCTCCCTGCACTTAAACCTTCCTAAAACCCCACAAAGTGCCTCCTGGGCCTCATGGCCCATGAGAGCTGGTGGTCTGCTCCCCTCCTTCAAGGAAATAAAAGCTTAAAGAGGAAGGTGCCTACTTCAGGTAATACATACCATAATTTCAAAGTGTGCCCTAATCTTTTAAGTACATTGCACACACAGGTGGGGCTACTTGTAGCAGGCACGAAGCCTGAGGTTTAATTTGCACAAATCTATAGCCACCCCCTAGTCCCAGGGAAGGCCATTAGCTCTCCAATTACAAAGCCTCTTCCAGCAAATTAATAGATGCCTCTTTTTATAAAGTAAACCATTTAAAAGCAATCTAGGAAATTAGACAAAAGTCTCCTATCTTTAAAGAAAATCCCCTCTGCCTTTTTATTGTCCTGTTTCCAACATTTCCTAATATCTTTGAAAATCTCAAGTCTTCCCCCCAGGAGTTAGTTTCCTTGGCATTCCACACAGTCCTGCTACTTGAAATACACTGTCAACCTGCCTTTTGGTCTGCTTCCTGTGGAAGTTTCTCATCCACAGGTTCCTCGGCAGCCTTCGAAGCCTTCTGTGGCTAGAAGGGTGAATGTGTGTCAGAAGCCAATAGCCAACAAGATTTATTTCCTCTTAACTATACGTATCAAATTGCCCTTTCCTGGGACGATACTAAACCATGCTCACAGTGATGCTCACCTAAGAGAAAAGGCATCCACAGGGACCAAGCCCTGTAATGGGAATTGTACATAGAGACTCTGAGGGTCTTGGCACATACACCTGGAAGAAAGCAAGGCCAGCAGAGCTGAGGAGAGAGACTAAAGCCATGGAGTCTCCTTTTGGAAAAGTGGGATGGGACTTTTGACCTCAGCACCAGTTGCATCCTGAAGGTGGGGGTAACCGGGAACAACGAAATTTCTTTGTGAATAGAGCAAGGAACCACCAAGGGACACAGTGACCAATCACTGTCACATTGTCACATAGGATTGGCAGTCTCCTCAGCAACAGGTCAGGAGTACATCGGCTTCATCTGGGAAGACATTGTTGTATACCATGGAGTGTACTGCAAGTCATGGATCCTTTTGCTGGTCACTCAGGGCTAATGACTCTAACACTCTTCACACTAGTGGACTTGGTGTCAGGTGGGTCCTGCTGGGGTTGGAGTGATGACTTCTACACTCAGACATCCAGTCTGTGGTCCTCCCATGGCCATCAGGAACATGTCACCAAAGCATGTTTTTCAATGCCAAGAGTAATTTACTGCTCAGGAGAAAGGGCATGAACGAGAGCCCCGGGACACAAACAGCTCCCAGTTTAGCTATACCCTTGACTTCTCTGCAGACTTTCCTAGACAAAGTAGCCCTTGAAAAGACTGGCCCAAAATCTGCAAGGGAAAAGGAAGAGCCTCAATTTCCATGAAGCCTCCCATCCCCTGTGGCAAGCCTCCAGGTATAACCCTGACTTGTGTCCTGAGCTCATGCTGGGTGACTGGTGAAGCTGAATGCCGAGTTTAGACTTAGCCAATCATTTTCTAGTATAGACTCCTTTGTCTGGTTGTTTGCCACCTGTTTCTGTTGAATTCAATTAAGTGCCCTTCCTGGAAAGCTGATGGGTAAAGAGGAAAGGTATAGACAGACAGAGGTCTCATCCTCTCATTGAACAACAGCAGACACACACTATGGTTTGGATACAGTACGCCCCACAGAAGCTTGTGTGTGAGAAAGCTTAGTCCCTGGTCTTTCTTATGTGATGGGATCAATCCATTAAGAGGTATGAGTCGGAGCCAACAAGATGGCTGAGCAGGTCAAGGTGCTTGCTACAAAGTACAGTGACCTGAGTTGGATCCCTGAGACCTACATAGTAGAAAGAAAGAACCAATTCCTGAAATTTTTTTCTGACCTCCACACATGCACAAGTTCCAGAGTGTGTGTGCACTTGCAGACACACACACACATACACACACACACACACACACACACACACACACGTGCATGTGTGCATGCGTGCGCTCGTGAGGTTTTTTTTTTAAGAGGTTGAATCCAATAGAAGGTAATTAGGTCATAAGACCACAACACTCATAAATTATTACTGTCTTGTAAGTGAAGGTCAGGTCTCATGGATGTGGATTAGTTCCCAAGAAGTGGGTTTTCAAAAGGAGTGATCCTAGATCCTCCCTTCTCTCTTGCTTTCTATTTCTCTGTTGGACAGCTCATACATGTTCTTGCCATGCAATGAATCCCTCAGAAGAAGCCAAGGCTGGCTTCATGTCCTTGGGCTTCCAAAATCATGAGATGAAATAATTCTCTTCTCTTTATAAAGTGCCTAGCCTCGGGTTTTCACTGAAACAACAGAAGGCTAAGGTGATGCCTGCAGTCATAATTTTAATAACCTAGAAGTGCATTTTGGTGCATGGCAGAATGAATGTCGATTTCACTTTCTTATGGGTAGATACTCAGCATGTGCATTTTCTCTCAAAAAGCAGGAAGCCCACATCCCCTGGGTGCCCTTTTATGGTTTGCCCATGTTTGATGGAACTTAGCAGCTACTAAAAAATGGAGAAAGGCTTAGTACTCCTCTTAACACTTACTGTGATGTGAACTCTGGGAAACAGGGCTCCGGTGTCTGTATTTTTAGTGCCAGTGCCCATAGCTACAAACCATTGCTTTAGCCTTTTTATGACTGTTTTGCCTCTTTAGCTTCTCATGCTGATGTCCAAGGCAAAGGGGGAGCAACCCGTGGTGAGTGCCCTTTGCTGTTGCTTCTAACAGAATGCAGATACCCACCTTTTCTTGCCTTCTATCCTCGCATTCACCCTTTGGGAATTTCTAACATCATCAAAAAATGACTCTGAAACCAGAGGAACCCCTGAGTACTCTAGAAGAGCACTTGCCTACAGCAAAATTCCCCATCCCCTTTCATTCCCAGGGCCCTGGACTGACAGCACAAAGTCCAGTACCCCCTCCCGCATGTCACAGGAGTTTACACCGGCTGGGAACCACACACCTTGTTTGTGCTTCACTGGGGACAGCAGGTGCCAAATAATATCTGTCAATTTGTGTCACACTTCCCTAGCAACTCCTCTATCAGGATTAGTCTTACCACTGACACAACATTTACACTTCTTTCTGCCAAACCGGTAATATTAAACATTTTTCTTACAGTGTGTGTGCTGAGATGGATGTGAGTGGGAGTTATCCAAGCAGGAGACAGAGTATGCCCTGTGGCCATATGATTTTGACTAAAATTTGCATGCAGCGAAAGCACAATGGGCATTTGAACCCTAGCCCAAAGCTAGAAAAGCTTCAGTCTGGCCCTAACAGTATCTGAAAATAAGTTCACTCAGGCCAGGACTTCCATGGAGAAGAATACAGACAGTTTTCACACTAAGAAACTGGGGTTGGGTAGTGACTGGTATTTGCTCATGGAAAATTTTGGAATCTCTCCTTCACTCCATGCAAGGGGCTTGTTGGTGGCTACTGGCTGCCTTCAACATATCAAAGAATAACATGTGCAAAGGAGGTGAATAACATCTGCACACGAGGGTGTGGAGAATAGGCTCCAGGGGTTGCCGGGGTACTTAGCACAGAGTGCTAGTCTACACCTCCTTGCTGTGAGGTTGGGGGATATTCATTTTGATGGAGACATCAGTAGACAGACTTTTACTGTTTATTTTTTTTTAATTGCATTAACTTATTTGGAGGGGGTGTGCTCAACATAGCACATGGGCAGGATCAGTGGACAACTTCAGAGTTTTGTTTCTCCCCGTCTACTATGGGTCTTGGGGATCTAACTTAGGTTCTCAAATTGAATAGCAAGTTCCTTTACCCTCTGAGCCATCTTATGGCTCAAGACCCAAGACTGGTTTGAATTAGAGAAGACACTTTCAGAGACTGCAGATTTTTTTGTTTTGTTTTGTTTTATTCTGGTTTTTAGTTGTCCACTTAATGAAACACACACATCAGCAGAGCAAGTTAGTGGCAGGAGGTAGGACATGGCCTCACAGTCCTCAGGATAACTCCTACAAGCTGAACTTATGCATTTATCTGTGAAAGAGACAAGACCCTCTATACAAGTATAATGGCATTAAGGAATTCTCATGGAAAGAGAGCTCTTCAAATAGAAAAGGAAGTGAAACAGAGGAGAATTGCGAGTTAAGACATGTTCATCCGTATAGCTTTCAGAGCCAGGGGCCTCCACACTCCAGAACCCTCCCTCATTCTTTCTTGAAAGGCCATATAGGCCTTGATTTCAGGCAGGTCCCACGTGACAGTTACTGCTTTTCTTTCCTCTGAGCCAGTTCATGGGAAGAGCAGAGGAGAGGAAGGAGTCTAGAGTGAGGAGGACGAGCAGGTTGGGTAATTTTCCACTGCCTCTTAAAGCATCGCAATATACACTTGAGCTCATGACTCCTCTCCTTGGCTCCCCACTGACCCCTGAACAATCAAGCGATGGCTCCACGTCTTGGAGATTAGGTTTTATTAGAGACAGGCCGGAGGCATGTCAACTGTGACTTCAGGAAGGAACAAAAGCTGGCCTAGGATCTGAGGGAAGGTGTCCTTGTTACAACCCTAGTGGGTTTTTATAAGATCCTGTGCCGGCAAACATCCCAGAGAAGTAGCATGGTTTTGCAGAGAAACAAGGCCAGCTTTTCGCACAGAAGCATTTATTCAACGGAGAGTGAGGCACAGGATTTCCCAGGAAGCCGTGGGAAAGGGTTCAGAGGAGCTAGTTGACTAGAAGCTCCTGAAGACCAGAGTTCAGAGTTTAATTTTTGACAGCAAACAAAAGTGATATTCCCAAACAGTGGAGTTAAGTAGCCCCTGCCCCACTCAGCCCTGGTCCATTTACACCAAGCAACCATGTGTTCGCTGAATAAATGATCAGATATTTGAGCAAATGAGCCCAGACTACCCCTGGAGTGCTGGGCTTGGTTGTAAGCATCGTATTCTGAGAGGCATCATAGCAGGTTCTGAAGAACATAATTGGTTGATGTCAGGATGCTAAAGAAACCAGAGTTGACTAAGTTAGGAGATTGTATGAAAAAATGGATGTGTACTATGTACCTCTGAGGTCCTTGTCCCTCCCTGCTCCTGATCTACTATTCTGCAGAGAAGCATGGGGCTCAGTTTCAAACTTCTACATGATCAGTTTACAGTGGTGAGGGGACACTCCCTTCTCCGGCACATCAGACACTTTGGGTTGGTTCCCCTGGTCAAACAACCTGTTTACTGTGAGATAAAGCAAACCCACTCCCACCAGTTTCTTTGAGCTTCAAATATTCCTATGTTAAAGGAACATTCTTTTGATGCTCATTAAATCAAATCAGTACAAGAGGTTCTATCTATGATTAAAAGGGAAACAAATCATTGTGTAAGGGACAGCGGAGACCCTTGATGGACTTATTATGTACTGACTGAGATTCTACCCTGTAGAGAGTCATTCTTTATTTCTTTTAATTTTATTGGTATGAATGCTTTGCCTGTATGCATATCTGTGCATTACTTATGTGCCTGGTGCCCACAGAGGCCAGAAGAGGGTTTCAGATCCCTTGAAAATAGAGTTACAGTTACTAGTCAATCATGTGTATACTGGGAATTGAACCAGTGTCTTCTGTAAGAGTAGCCAGTGCTCTTGACCACTGACCCATCTCTCCAGCCTCTTATTTTTTAATAATATAATTTTTAATGAATTCCTTGATAATTTTATTCTTGCATACAATACATTTGATCATACATATTTCCTCTCTTTCCCCTCACATCTCTAGTTCCACTCCTACCCTCATCTCCAGAAATCCATTTGTGAATCTTAAAGGTTCACCTCTAGTCTAATAAAATCCCTTAAAAGCAAAAGAAAAAAGAAAGAAAGACAAGAACATTCTGGGGAAAAAATAATGAATGAAGCACAACGAATCATTTACTCTTAAAATGAGTAAGTCTGCAAATTTCAACAGACCCAACATGGTTTTGTGTTTATGATTAGAATAGAAGGAAAAGGGAAAATACAAACAGAGTTTCAAGACTTGAGGAGAGGAAAAACTTTTTCTATTTCTAAGTGTCATACAAGTTTGGTTCTGCCTCTGGGGAAGTAAATCTGGTTGTCTAATTGCTTTGCATTACACTCTAGGCCTTCATGATTACAGTCTGCTCTTGGAGTTCTTAGGAGTAGTGGGAACATGTATCTTGTTGCCTGGAAAATGAATATCCTGAGAGGTCTGCTGTTGCAGAAGCAGGATGTGCAGAGATGATGACATATCTGTACTGGTTCATTAATGATAATTTCGCCAACTCAGAAGGGAGTCATCCCGGGGTTCTGAGGGCAGAGGACAAAAATAACTTCATATAGATTCAATCACATTGGTATTTTATTTGATTGCAAAATAAATATGTAGTATAAAGCAAGGACCCATTGTGTTATATACTGCTAATTCCATATATTACTAGATTATAATATGTATATTCAACTGCTATTGTTCTAAGTCCCTTACTGAGCTAGGAATAACATAGGCTTCTCTGCATATAACATGGTATAATGCATCAAATGTGAGTTGTATCTTTGGAGCAATGGGGTGCCCTGGTTGTAGCTTCACTTTAGTTATGTGACCTTAGATTGGTTGAGACTCAGAATCCTCATCTTCAGGGAAAAGAGCACCTCATTCATAGAGGTTTTCTAAAGTTTAAAGCCAGCACATACCAATCCACAAAGAATTGCTGGTTCACACTAGAGATCCCTTGAAGACAAAGTTTGCTCTTCTGCCTGCCTTTCACACCCTCCTTATTTCTAAATTATACACATCCTTACAGATTTTGTAACAACCAAATAAAATTCTATCAAGGCATCAAATTATACCCCAAATTTTCCTTTTTTTGTGAGCATTTAATATGTCAGAAGACCAATACTCCTTTGCATAGAATCACCATGCTGTAGAAAAGACTGTGGGTATGTGGATATTTCAGAAATACTTAAGGGAAAATGCAGCAAAAGTTATCATCACAAAGAGAAATGCAAACACATCTCCCAGATGGAGTAATTTCTCCTGGCTGAGCTGTACCTCCATGCATGTCCACTGAGGCCTTTCCCATAGGAGAAGGACTCTGTCCTCTGAGTTTAAATCATCAGTGGGTGGACCAGAGACCAGAGCTGCTTGTCTCTGTGCCCTAAGCTGAATTGCACAAATACAAAGAAAATAAATCAACAAAAATAGCTGAGAGGCATTTCTAAACATGTCTGGCTGCAAAATTTATGACTATTAGCTCTTGGTAAAAGGTCATTTCAGATAAGACAACTATTTATACAGAAAACAAAAATGAAACATGTATTGATTGGTTTTCAGTTGGCCTTCCCACGCCTGGGAGAGGATTGTATGCCAATGCCCCATGTGAGAAAAAAATCCCCTGATGTTGGACTACACAGAGGAATTCAGGAAAAGCTGACAACTTTAGGTAGTGGCATAGCATACAAAATGGATGCTGAGAATTGATCTCTGGTTCTTTGTAAGAGCCATGCGAACTTTTAACGGTGGGGCTGTGTCTCTATCTCTGACAAAAACAACTAAGATTTGTCCGATCTAAATGAAGAGTTTCACATAGTTGTTTAATAGCAGTCTTTTACTGTGATGCATGATATAGATGCTGGTGTGATGGAGATGCTGGTGTGATGGAGATGCTGGTGTGCTGGAGATGCTGTGGTGATGGAGATGCTGGTGTGAGGGAGATACTGGTGTGATGGAGATGATAAAATGTACATGCCATCTTTACTGAGGTCCCTTGAGAGCCATATGAACTTATCTCAAGCTATTATTTTTTCCCCCATCGTTATTAACTTTGGTATTTCTTATTAACATTTCAATTGTTATTCCCTTTCCCGGTTTCTAGGCCAACATCCCCCTAACCCCTCCCCATCCCCATCTATATGGGTGTGCCCCTCCCCATCCTCCCCCTATTACCACCCTCCTCCCAAAAATCACATTCACTGGGGGTTCAGTTGTAGCAGGACCAATGGCTTCCCCTTCCACTGGTGCCCTTACTAGGCTATTCATTGCTACCTTTGCAGTTGGAGCCCAGGGTCAGTCCATGTATAGTCTTTGGGTAGTGGCTTAGTACCTGGAAGCTCTGGTTGGTTGGCATTGCTGTTCATATGGGGTCTCAAGCCCCTTCAAGCTCTTTCACTCCTTTCCCTGATTCCTTCAACAGAAGTTCTGTTCTCAGTTAAGTGGTTTGCTGCTGACATTCACCTATGTATTGGCTGTATTCTTGCTGTGTCTCTCAGGAGAGATCTACTTCTGGTTCCTGTTGGCCTGCACTCCTTTGCTTCATCAATCTTATATAGTTTGGTGGCTGTATATGTATGGGCCACATATGGGACAGGCTTTGAATGGGTGTTCCTTCAGCCTCTGTTCTAAACTTTCCCTCCCTATCCCCTCCCAAAGGTATTCTTGTTCCCCTTTTAAAGAAGGAGTGAAACATTCACATTCTGGTCATCCTTCTTGAGATTCATGTGTTCTGTGCACCTAGGGTTATTTGAGCATTTTGGGCAAATAGCCACATATCAATGAGTGCATACCATGTATGTTTTTCTGTGATTGGGTTACCTCACTCAGGATGATATTTTCCAGTTCCAACCATTTGCCTATGAATTTCATAAAGTCATTGTTTTGATAGTTGAGTAATATTCCATTGTGTAGATGTACCACATTTTCTATATCCACTCCTCTGTTGAAGGGCATCTGGGTTCCTTCCAGCTTCTGGCTATTATAAATAAAGCTGCTATGAACATAGTGAAGCACGTGTCTTTGTTGTATGTTGGGGCATCTTTTGGGTATATGCCCAAGAGAGGTATAGCTGGGTCCTCAGGTACTTCAATGTCCAATTATCTGAGGAACCTGCAGACTGATTTCCAGAATGGTTGTACCAGTCTGCAATCCCACCAACAATGGAGGAGTGTTCCTCTTTCTCCACATCCTCGCCAGCATCTGCTGTCACCTGAGTTTTTGATCTTAGCCATTCTTACTGGTGTGAGGTGAAATCTCAGCGTTGTTTTGATTTGCATTTCCCTTATGACTAAAGATGTTGAACATTTCTTTAGGTGTTTCTCAGCCATTTGGCATTCTTCAGCTGTGAATTCTTTGTATAGTTCTGAACCCCATTTTTAATAGGGTTATGTGTCTCCCTGCAGTCTAACTTCTTGAGTTCTTTGTATATTTTGGATATAAGTCCTCTATCTGTTGTAGGATTGGTAAAGATCTTTTCCCAATCTGTTGGTTGCCATTTTGTCCTAACAATGTCCTTTGCCTTACAGAAGCTTTGCAGTTTTATGAGATCCCATTTGTCGATTCTTGATCTTAGAGCATAAGCCATTGGTGTTCTGTTCAGGAAATTTTCTCCAGTGCCCATGTGTTCAAGACTCTTCCCCACTTTTTCTTCTATTACTTTAAGTGTATCTGGTTTGATGTGGAGGTCCTTGATCCACTTGGACTTAAGCTTTGTACAGGGTGATAAGCATGGATCGATCTGCATTCTTCTACATGTTGACCTCCAGTTGAACCAGCACCATTTGCTGAAATTGCTATCTTTTTTCCATTGGATGGTTTTGGCTCCTTTGTCAAAAATCAAGTCACCAAAGGTATGTGGGTTCATTTCTGGGTCTTCAATCCTATACCACTGGTCTATCTGTCTCTGTACCAATACCATGCAATTTTTATCACTATTGCTCTGTAATACTGCTTGAGTTCAGGGATAGTGATTCCCCAAGAAGTCCTTTTATTGTTGAGGATAGTTTTAGATATCCTGGGTTTTTTGTTATTTCAGATGAATTTGCAAATAGTTCTGTCTAACTCTATGAAGAACTGGGTTGGAATTTTGATGGGGATTGCATTGAATCTGTAGATAACTTTTGGTAAAATGGCCATTTTTACTATATTAATCTTGCCAATCCATGAGCATGAGAGATCTTTCCATCTTCTGAGATCTTTTTCAATTTCTTTCTTCCGAAGCTTGAAGTTCTTATCATACAGATCTTTCACTTGCTTGGTTAAAGTCACACCGAGGTATTTTATATTATTTGGGACTATTATGAAGGGTGTCTTTCCCTAATTTCTTTCTCGGCTTGTCTCTCTTTTGTGTAGAGGAAGGCTACTGATTTATTTGAGTTAATTTTATACCCAGCCACTTTGCTGAAGGTGTTTATCAGCTTTAGTAGTCCTCTGGTGGAACTTTTGGGATCACTTAAATATACTATCATGTCATCTGCAAATAGTGATATTTTGAATTCTTCTTTTCCAATCTCCATCCCTTTGATCTCCTTTTGTTGTCTGATTGCTCTGGCTAGAACTTCAAGAACTATATTGAATAAGTAGGGAAAGAGTGGGCAGCCTTGTCTAGTCCCTGATTTTAGTGGGATTGCTTCAAGTTTCTCTCCGTTTAGTTTAATGTTAGCTACTGGTTTGCTGTATATGGCTTTTACTATGTTTGGGTATGGGCCTTGAATTCCTGTTCTATCCAGGACTTTTATCATGAAGGGGTGTTGAATTTTGTCAAATGCTTTCTCAGCAGCTAATGAAATGATCATTTGGTTTTTATCTTTCAGTTTGTTTATATAGTGGATTACATTCATGGTTTTCCATATATTAAAACATCCCTGCATGCCTGGGATGAAGCCTACTTGATCATGATGGATGATTGTTTTGATGTGCTCTTGAATTCAGTTTGCAAGAATTTTATTGAGTATTTTTGCGTCGATGTTCGTAAGGGAAATTGTTCTGAAGTTCTCTTTCTTTGTTGGGTCTTTGTGTGGTTTAGGTGTAAGAGTAATTGTGGCTTCATAGAAGGAATTTGGTAGTGATCCATCTGTTTCAATTTTGTGGAATAGTTTGGATAGTATTGGTATGAGGTCTTCTATGAAGGTCTGATAGAATTCTGCACTGAACCCATCTGGGCCTGGGCTCTTTTTGGTTGGGAGACCTTTAATGACTGCTTCTATTTATTTAGGAGTTATGGGGTTGTTTAAATGGTTTATTTGTTCCTGATTTAACTTTGGTACCTGGTATCTGTCTAGGAAATTGTCCATTTCCTCCAGATTTTCCAGTTTTGTTGAATACAGGCTGTTGTAGTAGGATCTGATGATTTTTTGAATGTCCTCTGGCTCTGTTGTTATGTGTCCCTTATCATTTCTGATTTTGTTAATTTGGACACACACTCTGTGTCCTCTGGTTAGTCTGGCTAAGGGTTTATCTATCTTGTTGATTTTCTAAAAGAACCAGCTTTTGGTTCTGTTGATTCTGTGTATAGTCCTTTTTGTTTCTACTTTGTTGATTTCAGTCAGCTCTGAGTTTGATTATTTCCTGCCTTCTACTCCTCCTGGTTGTGTTTGCTTCTTTTTGTTCTATAGCTTTTAGGTGTACTGTCAAGCTGCTGATATATGCTCTCTCCTGTTTCTTTCTGCAGGCACTCAGAGCTATGAGTTTTCCTCTTAGCACAACTTTCATTGTGTCCCAAAAATTTGGGTGTGTTGTACCTTCATTTTCATTAAATTCTAAGAAGTCTTTAATTTCTTTCTTTATTTCTTCCTTGACCAGGTTATCATTGAGTAGAGCATTGTTCAACGTCCATGTATAGGTGGGCATTCTTTCCTTATTTTTATTAAAGACCAGCTTTAGCCCGTGATTGTCTGATAGGACGCATGGGATTATTTCTATCTTTCTGTATATGTTGAGGCCTGTTTAATGACTGGTTATATGGTAAATTTTGGAGAAAGTACCATGAGGTGGTGAGAAGAATGTATATCCTTTTGCTTTAGGATAGAATGTTCTATAAATATCTGTTAAGTCCATTTGGCTCATGACTTCTCTTAGTCTGTCTACGTCTCTGTTTAATTTCTGTTTCCATGATCTGTCCATTGATGAGAGTGGGGTGTTGAAATCTCCTACTATTATTGTGTGAGGTGCAATGTGTGCTTTGAGCTTTAGTAAGGTTTCTTTTATGTATGTAGGTGCCCTTGTATTTGGAGCATAGATATTTAGAATTGAGAGTTCATCTTGGTGGATTTTTCCTTTGATGAATATGAAGTGTCCTTCCTTAACTTTTTTGATGACTTTTGGTTGAAAACTGTTTTTATTCGATATTAGAATGGCTACTCCAGCTTGCTTCTTCAGACCATTTGCTTGGAAAGTTCTTTTCCAGCCTTTTACTCTGAGGTGCGTTTCCTATAGACAGCAAAATATTGGGTCTTCATTTCATATCCAGTTTGTTAATCTGTGTCTTTTTATTGGGGAATTGAGTCCATTGATGTTGAGAGAGATTAAGGAATAGCGATTGTTGCTTCCTGTTATATTAGTGTTTGGATGTGAGATTATCTTTGTGTGCTTCTCTTTGTTTTGTTGCAGAACAATTAGTTTCTTGCTTTGTCTAGGGTGCAGCTTGCCTCCTTATGTTGGGCTTTACCATTTATTATCCTTTGTAGGGCTGGATTTGTAGAAAGATATTGTGTAAATTTGGTTTTGTCATGGAATATCTTGGTTTTTCCATCTATCTTAATTTAGAGTTTTGCTGGATACAGTAACCTGGGCTGGCATTTGTATTCTCTCAGGGTCTGTATGACATCTGTCCAGGATCTTCTGGCTTTCATAGTCTCTGGTGAGAAATCTGGTGTAATTCTGATAGGTCTGCCTTTATATGTTACTTGACCTTTTTCCCTCACTGCTTTTAATATTCTTTCTTTGTTTCGTGTGTTTGGTGTTTTGACTATTATGTGACGGGAGGTGTTTCTTTTCTGGTCCAATCTATTTGGAGTTCTGTAGGCTTCTTGTATGCTTATGGGTATCTCTTTCTTTAGGTTAGGGAAGTTTTTTTCTATGATTTTGTTGAAGATATTTACTGGTCCTTTGAGCTGGGAGTCTTCACTCTCTTCTATACCTATTATCCTTAGGTTTGATCTTCTCATTGAGTCCTGGATTTCCTGTATGTTTTGGGCCAGTAGCTTTTTCCATTTTCCATTAGCTTTGACAGTTGTGTTGATGATTTCTATGGAATCTTCTGCTCCTGAGATTCTCTCTTCTATCTCTTGTATTCTGTTTGTGATGCTTGTATCTACGGCTCCTTATCTCTTCCTTTGGTTTTCTCTATCCAGGGTTGTCTCTCTTTGTGCTTTCTTTATTGCTTCTATTTCTGTTTTTAATTCCTTCACCAGTTTGATTGTGTTTTCCTGTAATTCTTTCAGGGATTTTTGCATTTCCTCTCTATAGGCTTCTGCTTGTTTATCTGTGTTTTCCTGCATTTCTCTAAGGGAGTTCTTTATGTCTTTCTTGAAGTCCCCCATCATCAAGATCAATTGTGATTTTAAATCTAGACCTTGCTTTTCTGGTGTGTTTGGATATTTGGTGTTTGCTTTGATGGGAGAATTGGGCCCTGATGATGCCATGTAGTCTTGGTTTCTGTTGCTTGGGTTCCTGCGCTTGCCTCTTGCCCTCACGTTGTCTCTGTTGTTACCTTGTTCTGCTATTTCTGACAGTGGTTAGACTATCCTATTTACCTGTGTGTCAGGAGTGCTGTAGATCTGTTTTCCTGTTCTCTTTCAGCCAGTTATGGGAACAGGGTGTTCTGCTTTCAGGCCTGTAGTCATTCCTTCTACCGGTCTTCAGGTGTTCCTGTGGGCGTGTGTCCTGAGTCTACCAGGCAGGTCACTTGGAGCATAAAAGTTGGTCTTACCTCTGGTCTCAGGCCTGGAATTTCTTCTCAGAGCTGGGTTTCAGCTCTCCATGAGGGCAGCAACCAGAAGGGCCTGCCCCACCCTCTCTCAGGACCATGTGCACAGGAGTCCCAGATGGCGCTAAGTGTTTTCCTCTAGAAATGTGGGCAGAGAGTAGTCTCCTCTGGCTTCTCAGCCATGTCTGCCCCTCTGAAGGTCTAGCTCTCCCTCCCACGTGATTTGGGTGCAGGGAGCTGTTTGACTGGTCCCTTCAGATCCGGGCAGGGTCTGGACCGCAGCATTGAGTGCCCCATCTTCCTGTTCTCAGAGGCCCTCTACAGTTTCCTCTTGGGTCAGGGATGTGGGCAAGGGTGGGCAGTACTGGAGGTCTCTCCTGCCCTGCAGTCTCAGGAGTGCCCACCTGTCTGGGTGGTGAGCTCTCTCTCCCATGGGGTTTGGGAGCAGGGAGCTGTTGGCCAGGATCAGGGAGGTTTGGGCCCCAGCTACCGGAAGTGCACGGTCCCAGAGGAATTTTGCCTTTGTGTGTCCTGAGTCCACCAGGCTGGTCACTTGGAGCAGAAAAGTTGGTCTTACCTCAGGTCTCAGGACTGGAGTTGCTTCTCAGAGCCAGGTTTCAGCTCTCTGTGAGGGCAACAACCAGAAGGGCCTACTCCGCCTTCGCTCAGGACCTTGTGCACAAGGGGCCCAGATGGCTCAAGCTATTATTTATGCTATGATAAAATCCAGTCCCTCAACAAGATGACTAATTCCTCTTGCTCACTCAAAGGTTGGTTCTGTTCTTCAGTGTTGGAGCAAAAGTGAAGTTGTGTTTCTTGATTCCTCAAATGTAATAAGGCTTTTATACAAAGTATTCATGATTCTGTGCTTCTCTCTTAATTCTCTCCTTGAGACCAGAGTCCTATACTTGGTTCCAGTGGGGATGTTGCCACCATTTTGTGAATGTAAATTTGTATATGTATGTGTGGTGGTGGTGGGGGAACGTTGGCTCACCCCTCCTTCTGTCCTAAGCAGCTTATCAAAATGTTTTACAAGCAATGTTATTTTTCCTCTAGGAAGAAATCTGATACCCAATAATAATAGTAATAATTTATTTGCACTGCATGTAAAATTCAGTGTAGGGAGGCTTCCATAAAGGAAAAGTTAAAGTAACTAAAAAAGACTTTTCAAGCAAGTCTAATGATGACTTTAGCGATGTAAGAGCTAGTTTCTGTCCATTTTACGCAGTCTAGAATCACCTGGGCAGGGGGCATTTCAATGAGGGATTTGTATTCTAGCTGAACTGTGGGCATGTCTTGGATGATTATCTTGATTATGTTAATTGAGGCAGGAACCCTGCCCACTGTGGGAAGTGTCACTCCCTGCTCAGGGATTCTAAACTAAGAGTGGAAAAAGCAAAGTGAGGGTGCGGCAGATATGAATCCATTGTTATTTCTGACTGAAGATAGAATGTTTCCAGTTGTTTCATCCTCCTGCCTCTGTGACTTCATCACTATGATGAACTGGCACCTGCAAGTGTGAGGAAAACAAGCCCTTCTCCCTCAACTGTCTTTTGTCAGGATATTTTATCACAGCAACAGGCATGAAACTAATACAGCTTAATCTACTGTACAACAAATGATCAACTTAAAGTCTGACCACAAGAAACTGAGCTTGAGCTGATGAGTCAGGAAATGTAAAATACAATGGGAACCCAAAATCCCAGACAGTGACAGAGTGAAGAGCAAAAGAAGAAAGTGGGATGACTAATGTCGCCTGACCTTGAGACTGAATATAAGTGACAGTGACCAAGACAGTGAAATGCTAGAAAAAGAACAGAGGCAGGACAGCAGAACAGCACACAGAGTGACATAAATGTCCCACATAAATAGCTGCTCTTCAGCAAAAGAGCAATAAAGGTAATTCTGTGGAAAGGGGCTTTCTAGTACACAGAACTGAAACAATGAGAGAGGGAGAGTGGGCGCTTATAGCCATAGAGCTTCTGTTTTTCACCAAATTTAACTCAAAATAAATCATAGACCTACATGCAAAACTACAGAATCTTTGGAAGAAAATCGATACAGCCTTTGGTTTCAGTTTTAGATACAATATCAAAAAGCAATCCGTGAAGGGGGGAAACCATGTTGTATTAGAATTAAAATTGTGTGCCCTGTGAAAAGACAATGCTAACAAATGTAGAGGAAAGCCAAAGACTGAGAGAAAATATTCTAATCACATACATGATAGGATTTGTGTTCAAAATATGGGGAGAATCTTCAGGATTCAGTAAAAAGATAAATAGTCCATTTGTAAGGGACACTTGAACAGGCACCACACCAAAGATAAACAGATGGCAAATAGGCACATTAAAAAAAAACACTGAAGATCACTTGCCAGTAGAGAACTGCCAAGCAGAACAATAATGAGACATTTCTATGTGCCTATCAGAACTGCTCAAATCTAAAAGGATGACAAACCAAAGACAGATGGGGGATGAAGGAATAGGAACTTCATCCACTGTGTGTGGGAGTGCAAGTGGTACCATTATCCTAGGATGCTGCTCTGCATCTTCATCAAAGCTAGACCATGAGGCCCAGCCATTAGACTCCTGGGGATTTATTCAACAGATCTGAAAACTCACACCCGCACCAAAACACATACATGAGCGTTTCTACCGCCTTAATCCTTAATTTGCAAAGAGCAGAAGCAACTATGGTGCTCCAACGTGTGTCCACAGTGCATCCATCTGGCGCAACTTTTATTAAACTATGAAAAGAAATGACCCACCAAACCATGAAGAGACACCAACAGAACTTAAATGTACATCACTAAGTAAAAGGCAGAAAGAAAGGACCATATGATTCTCATTACACTGGGAAAGACAGGCAAACGGTCAGAGGCTAGCAGTGATTGGCAGATGGAAGTCAGGGAAGGATAAATAAATGCATCATAGAGGGTCTTTAGGGCAGGAAAACTTCTGTGATACTGTGATAGTAGATATGTACAAGGTACATTTGCCAAACACATAGGGCTTTACAGCAGAAGGATTGATAGCTAATATGTATGTGTGTTCATTGTGTGTTTTACTGGAGATTAAACTTAGGGCTTCATATGTGGTGCTAGGCAAGTGCTCCTCCAGTGAGTTCTGTCCCAGCACCTTCTTTTTATTTTTTTTATATTTGTGAAAGAGAGAGAGAAAGAGAGAGAGAGAGAGAGAGAGAGAGAGAGAGAGAGAGAGAGAGAGAGAAGCCCCAGCTACCCTTGGACTTACTCTTGACTATAGCAAGTCCTTGAATGGACAATCCTTCTGCTGTAGTCTCCCCATTAGATGGGATTGTCAGCCTGGACCAGCAAGGTTGGCTTAAAACAGAGACAGAACTAGGGAAGTAACTCATTTAGTTGAATGCCTATCTATCATCATGAGAACCTGAGTTTGACTCCCAGAAGCCACTTTAAAGTGTATGCAAGGCATGATGGTGCTGCAGCAACCCTGGTGCTAGGGAGGCAGGGTCAGGCAGAACTTGAGGTCCACTGGCCAGCCAGCATAATAGTTGACCTGGTCTCCGAAAATCAGGACAGGGGGCAAATGAGGAACAAGACCCAAGGTAGTTTTCTGGTCTCCCCATGAATGTATATGCACTCTCCTATTTTCACCAAACACATGAACATGGCAGGTGATGGGGGTAGATGCATAGAGAGACAGAGATTGATAGAACTGAATTAAGGAGAAAACATGATACATCGACATGTTGTTTATACGGCTCGTTTGAGATCCAAATGCAGTAATAGGTTGAAAGTGAAAGGAGGGAATAAGAAATTCCTTGCAAACAATAGCCAAAAGAAAATAAAGACAGCTCTGCTGACAGCATAAATTGACTACATCAAGAGAAAATGAGACAAGGACCACTATGATTTACTAAAGAATCTGATATAAGATTTAGCCATTGTAAACAGTTATGCACCTAAAGGAGAAACCACCAAAAATGTACCAGCAAAAACTAGTAGAAGGGAGCAGCAGAAACTTCTATGGTAATAAAGAGTGCAATATCTAATTTTCTATAATAGAAGAAACAGACAGAAGAATCTAAAGAAATAGAGAATTCATGTCAAGTTCAAGGTCAGCCTGGTTTACATAGGGTGTCCTGTGCCAGTGGGGGCCTACATAATGAGAACTTGTCTCACAAAGGGGGCTGTGGGAAGACAGGAATGGAGAGAGAGAGAGAGAGAGAGAGAGAGAGAGAGAGAGAGAGAGAGAGAGAGAATGTTAACAATTAATTTTTTTTTAAAAAAAAAGGCCATGAATTTGAAAGAGATTCAGGAGTAGTATATAAGAAGGTTTGAAGGGAGGAAGTGCAAGAGAGAAATGATGTGATTATATTATAATCTCAGTAATAATAGTAATAATAATTATTTTTTAAAGCCAAACACAGGAGCTCATGTCTGTAATTCCCCTGCTGGGGAGGCAGAGTTGGGGATCCCCAGGACTCCCTGACCAGCCAGTTCCAGGTCCAGTGAAAGACTCTGGCTCAGAAGGTAAGGCAGCATAATTAAGAAATATTATTCTGCCTAAGATCATGTGAGTTTCTTAGAATGGGTACCAAGAAGTTGCTGAATTAGGAAAACTTAGGTGATGTGGCCCCACCACCATTTGACAGTGATAGATTGTTTATGAAGTGTTTTTTTTTTAAATCTACCTCCAAAAACTCCTCAGATTAAAAAAAATCCTTTAATTTGGTTCAGACATAAATGGAAAAATCATCATTATTTCAGAATCTTGGACTTTTAAAACTAGAAGAATCCTCCAAAGGCTGGATCTCCCTGCTTTGTGGTGGCAGCCATCCACATTACTAGACCAGTCATCCCTGAAGGCTACTTTGTTGCACCTCTTAATCTGCTATTTGGAGAAGACAGAATTGACTGTCCTTGAGAGAAGCCCTCTTCCCAGAAGATAGTGAACAGCTAACACGGAGCCTATCCACAGAAGCCCAGAACAACTGACCCTTGAAAGTTTGTTTACGGTGTTTCTTCTAATTGGGGCCATTGTTCTCCTAGCCTTGACCTTTACCAGCTATAAAGAGAATAATCCAGGAATGCTGGGAAGACAAGCATTTTTGTATGTCTCCCCAACAATAGACCAGAAGTGGAGAGCAGCCTTGACATGGGTGAGCTGAGAGAGCCTTCCAGTCCTACACTGCGCTGAAACTCAGCAACCAAGATTAACGGTAACCTGGGAAGTCACAGGGACTTGGCGATTGGCTTGTACTTCTGGCCTCCTCCAGAAGAAGGAATAAGATTTGACTAGAAAGAAAGGACTGGAAAAAAATCACATAATAACCCTACAATTGTATCTAGAAGCTTAATCATTTAACTTGTGGGGGGAGTAAGCAATGTAAAGTCTGAATCTCTGAAGCCAAAAACTCCAAAAACTCCAAAAAAAAAAAAAAAAGTCACAGAGAGAAACAGATTTAAGAGTGTTCTGGAGAACAGAGAACCAAGAAATGAATCAGCTCATTCCTACACACCACTCTGGCAGAGTCAGAAAATATATTCCTACCCAAAGAAGGCGAAGGGGGAATAACCTGATTGGCTTGGTTGAGCATGCTATGTCTTTGAAGCAGACAGGGTAGTAGGAGAGTTCTGCCTTCAGTCAGGGTTGCACTGTACTTTGTGCTTCTCAAAGACACTGAAGAATAGCAAGAGCCAGGAGCCTCACAGGCAAACTGGAGCAAGAGAGTTATTTTGGCAAAGGCTGCTGTGGCTACAGTTGCGTAAGAGGCGACCCCTGTTTCCAACGCAGACAAAGGTGCCAGGTGGACTCCCGGCAGCTGAAATCTTATTGCAAACTGAGACTATCCAAACCTGCCCCTCATCACTCCTCTGAGGGACTAAATGGCCAGCTCAGCAGGTCATACAGTCTCAAAAATGTGTCTCCTTGTCCTCTCATGTCACAGAGAACACTTTTAAGACTGGTGTGGTGACTCATATTCGGGCTTTTTATTAATGTTTTTCACATGTATTTTGACCATGTTTTTCCCTTCTCCTAACTTCTCCCACATCCTCTCTACTGACCCAACTGTGTTCATCCTCTTTCAAAAAAATCAGAAAATGGAAGTCAAAGAAAACAAAAATAAATAAATAAATAAATAAATAAATAAATAAATAAAACAAAAAGAAAAATTCCCAAGTGAAATTAAAAGTCCACAACACACACACACACAGAGAGAGAGAGAGAGAGAGAGAGAGAGAGAGAGAGAGAGAGAGAGAGAGAGAGAGAATAGAAACCATAGACTTCATTTTGTGTTGGCCACCTACTGCTGGTCACGGGGCTTGCCCTGGAGTGTAGCTGATATACCCAGTGACACTCTACTGTGGAAGACTGACTTTTCCCTTTCCAAGTTGCTATCAATTGCAAAAAGCTTCATAGTTAGGAGTGGACCTCTGTGTCTACTCCCTGTCTCCATGCTGGGGACCCATCTGCCTTGAACGTTTGCAGGTCATGTGAGTCTTGCCAACATCTCTGTGAGTTTATAGGTGTTTTTGGTCCTGTCCAGTTCTTACAATCTTTCCACCTTCTCTTCCATATAGATTCCTGAGCCTTGAGGGGAAAGGTTTGGTGAAGACATCCTATTTAGAACTGAGTGCTCCAGTGTCTCTTACTCTCCACACTTTGACTAGCTGGGAGCCTGCATCTACTGGTTCCCATCTACTGCAAGAAGAAGCTTCTCTGATAACGGTTGAGTGAAGCACTGATCTGTAAGGTATAGCAGGATGTCATTAGGGGTCATTGTATTGCTATGTTCCTTTAGCAGAATAAAGGTATTAATTTTTCCATAGACCCACAATCTATCTAGTTTTGCATTTTTGACCACTTTAGGAGTGTCGGGTGTGGAGTCTATCTCATGAAGTGGGCCTTAAATTTAACCAAAGTGTGGTTATTTCTATAGTATTTATGCGGTTATTATATCAGTATATCTTGCAGGCAGGTCACTGTTGTAGATTGTAGGGTTTATACCTGCATGCTGTGGGTGATCGCCGTGTAATGAGGAAGGCAATGCCCCATCTAGACATCCCATGCCACCAGGCAAAATCCCCAGTGCCAGGATGGATTCCCCCCAACTCTCAACAAACATCACTGGCTATTGCCAAAGCTATTGGTTTCTCTCTACACCCTGTCTTCTGTACCTACTGATCAAGATAGCACTCACTGATGTCATCGTATACAGGGAAGCAAGCTGCTGTGAAGCTAGACACTTCACCCTACTAATTAGAGTCATGGTGCTGGAAACTACTCTGCATACTACCAAAGAGAAAGGTGTCTTACACTTGCCATCCCAGCACTTTGGAAACTTGGGTTGGAGGATCACCATGAATTTGAAGTCCATATCAGATACAAAATGAGTTCCAGGTAACCAGGATCAGAGAGAGCTTTCCTGAAAAACATACACACACACACACACACACACACACACACACACACACACACACACGCATGCACAGACTGTTTTAATTACTGTTCTATTGCTGTGCAGAGACACCATAAACAAAGCAACTTACAAAAGAAAGCATTTAATCAGAGAGTTGCTTACAACTTCAGAGAGAGCAGTAGATGAGTTTATATCTGATCTGCAAGATGGAGGCAGAGAGGGAGAGAGACAGAGCCTGAGCATCTGACATGGGTTTTGAAACCTCAACGCCTATCCCCAGTGACACACCTCCTCCAACAAAACCATACCAATTCCAACAAGACCACATCTCCTAATCCTCCCTTAATGGTCCACTAACAGGGAATCAAGCATTCAAATATATGGACCAATGGGTGCCATTCTTAGCAAATCAGCACACTCATATAAAATGAATATGTATTTCTAGGCAGCTTAAATTGCTCTGCTTAATGCTTTTTCCTCTCCTCCTTTACATGCTCTTCTCCCTCCCTCCCCCTTTCCTCCTTCTCCTCCATCTACCTAATTAGATCTTCAATATACCTTACAGTCACTGATAAGTGGTGCTCACTGTATAGGAACAGAGAGAGTCTGAAGGCAAAGAAGAGAGATTGTAGGTCACAAAGCCTGGCTACGATATGCCCCTGAGGATTTAGCAGGCAGCTGCAGTCACACTATGTGCTGCCAGCTTCCTAGAGAAGAACTGCCGACTGGCTCTTCTTAGCATCAGTATCTCTCATTCTTCATTCTTTCTCTCTACTGCCCTTTCCTCCTGGTCTCATTCTCTCACTCCCCTCTTTTCCCATGAGCAAATCACAACTTTTCTAGCTCTCCTGGTGACTCCCAGAAAAGAAAGACGGGGAAAGAATTGTTCACAACAATCTTTAAGTTTAAGCCACATAGACATGTTTTGTCGTTGTGATGTAGTAAAAGGGGGGAGGGGCACTAGTCTTCATGAATTCCCGGGTTTCATATCCAGCACCAAAGAAACTAGTTGTAGTAACACAGATCTGTGATCCCAGAACTCAGGAGTGGCGGAAGAAGGATCAGGAGTTCAAGGTCTGGCTGCATAAAGAGGGTAGCCTGGGCTACAGGTGATACAGTCCCAAAGACAAAAGCAAACAGAGAGACTGAGAGTTGATGTAGGGTGCAGGAGGCATCTAGTGGCTCTGTGCCTTGCTTCCAGCCTGTTTGTGCTAACAAAGAAGATGGGTTTTAGATCCTTGTGTGTTTTCCCCTTTTCTCTCCTCTCTACCTTGACAAGAAGGGGGAGTTTTGTTTTGTTTTCCCAGAGGAGTCTTGGCTCATTAATAATCTAGTCATTAGGAATGAAAGGAACAAGAAGAAATTTTCAATGAAAGGAGGCTGGCAGCCATCCCAGCCACCTCTCTCATCACCTTGTCACGTCACCTCATTGTCTTCGATGTGAGCATGGGCTATGTCAGCAGTCCACATGATCACACAGGGCAACTGGGAAGAACAGGGGTGAAAAATGTGTGAGAAGCTTGGAACGTGTCAAGCTATGTAGACAGATGCTCCTTGTCTATATGAAATTGCTGTTTCAAGAGCCAAAGGAGAAGTAAGTTTCAATAAGAACCCTTCACCTACCACAGTTTGCAATCAAATCAGGAGGAAATTATAACACTTGCCTTGCATTCCCAAGGTCCAGGATTCAATCTGCAGCACCAGGAACAAAACCAAATAATACAATGGTAAACACTTCAGTTAGAAGTTTAGCTCAGAGGTAGGGTGTTGGCCTATGAGCTCAAGGGCCTGGTTCAAGCCACCAGCACCTGAAAATCTTGAGAGTCAAGATACAAAATATATAGTAACATGTAACAAATCGTCTAGACAGCATATGAGCTGTGGGGTGGTGGGGAGGAGCAAGCACTGTTCAGTGCCTGGAGAACTAGAGGCAATGCTAATACAAAGCAGTGATGGAAAGGTCATTGGCTGGTGCCAACTTATGTCTTTGTTTTTGTTACTTGAGATAAGGTCTCACAATGTAGCTTAGGCTGGTCTTGAACTCATGATCCTCCTGCCTCGTGGCCTCTTGCTATTAGGATTGCAGATATGCACCACCACACCTGGTGATAAGAACCTATTGAAAAGGCAAGACCTATGATGGATTTGAATATGTCTCAAGAAGTATGTCGAAAACCTTCTCCCTGCCTTTCCAGAACCTCAGACTGTGACCTTTTGGAGCACAGGATCCTTGCCCATGTAATTAGGTAAGATAACACTACGCCGGAGCAAGGCGGGTGGTTAATCCAGAATGACTGGCATCCTTTTAAGAAGGATTGAGGAAAACATGGTGAGATAATGCCACACCAGGACAGATTCACACAGTGGAAAAGCCACACAGATGACATGGGACACCATTGGCAGATTTCAAGATGGTCAAGCACCACCAGTCAACAGCAGAAGCTAGTACATGGTCAAGAAAGTTCTAGATGGAGAGTTGGCACTGAACACGCCCTAAATTCAGACTGGTCTCCAGAGAGGGAGTAAGGAGAGGGAGTGGGAGAACGTGTCCATGCATTTTAAATGATGCAGTGTGGAGATCTTCATAATAACAACCGCAGGAGAGAGCTACATGAGCTGCAGAGGGCCTTCGTGGTAAAGTATCTCATATTCATAACACAATTGGAAAGGAGGTGACTCTTTGTAAAACATGACAACACAGCACAAGGTAAGCTGCCCTGGGTCAGCTCATCCTGTCTTAGGACACTGTCATACTTTCGGTGAGATTTGGCTCTATGCATGATCAGAAACTCAGGCCTCACCTGATTGCCATCAGAGTTGTCATGACTGCTGCCCAGTGTATTTGGTTTGGCTGCACAGATTCTTTTAAACCGACATCTTCTTGCCCTTTATCTATTTACTGTTCATGAAGAATCATCCTGATCCCATTCTCATTTGTTTTAAGGGGCGCTCAGCTTTCATGTTTACGGATATTCAGACTGAGTAATTGCTGGACTTCCTGTCTTGGAGCTCTGAGAGCTCTGGCAAAAGCAGTTTGAAATGGCTGCATGTACAGCGCTCGAAATACTGTGTGCCCTGCCTGGTGCTCAGCAGACTTTACTTCAAGGAAATCCTGTTCTTTGAAGCAGTGGTTATGGTCCACTGGGCCAGAAACCCATCCCGAGAAAGCTTGAAGAGCCGGGTTTACATGTCCCACTGTCTTGGATCCATTAGAAATAGTTAGGTAAACAAAGCTACCACAGATGTCCTGAATACATATTTGCAGGATCACAGGCTAGGACAGCAGGAATGTTTCCCTTTCAAATAGGTCTCTCTCTCTCTCTCTCTCTCTCTCTCTCTCTCTCTCTCTCTCACTCACCTCACTCACTCATGTGTGTGTGTGTGTGTGTTCAAATGCATGTGAGTGCAAGTATAACCATGTGTGCAAGCATAGTGTGTGTGTGCTTGTACGTGCAAAGGTCACAAAGCAACTTCAATTGTCACTTCTCAGGTGCTGTCCACCCTCATCAGCCTGAAGCTCGCTGAGGAAGAACTGAACAGCAAGACCCCTGGGTCTGCCTGTCTCTGTCTTCCCCCAGAACAAGAAGGTGGCACCATGACCTGAATTGTCTGTCTGTTTGTTTGTTTATCTGTTTATTGAGACAGAGTTTCTCTATATAATAGCCCAGGCTGTCCTGGAACTCTCTCTGTAGACCAGACTGGTCTTGAACTCATATGTCTGCCTGCTTCTGCGCAAATGGATGGATGGATGGATGGATGGATGGGAGATTAAACTCAGGTTCTCAAGCTTGCAAGACCAGCACTTTACTGTCTGAGTTGTCAGTCCAGACCCAGGCACAGCTTTTAAAACTAAAATCTGGTTAGGTTGCAAGCACAGTAGGTAGCACCAGTCTATTTCTCTGTGTTAGTCATGAATGTATCATGATTGTATCTGATCATGTCCCAACGTCCTTTGGGGTCCTTCACAGGATGGGATACAGGCAAGGCATTTAGGGTAGTGTTTGGCTTACAGTCAGTTCTGATACATGCTGGTTAAGGCGGGTTGCTTTTTGTTTTGTTTTGTTTTGTTTTGTTTTTTTCTTTTCACTAAATTGGGTGACTTCCAAACAGGTATTTCATGCTAATTGAAAACTTTGCTTGGCAATGGCATGTCCAAAAATAATTTTTGCTAATTATTAAACACTTAGGCTGTTGGACTGTGGATATAGTTCAATTGATAGAGTACTTACCTGACATTTACAAAGCCCTAGGTTTGATCGCCAGCACCACATAAACCGGACATGGTGACACACACTCACAATTCCATCACCCAGGAGGTGGAAGCCACAGAATGAGAAGTTTAAGGCCATCCTCAGCCCCGTAGTGAGCTTGAGGCCAGCCTTCAGTACATGAGGCATGGTGATGTCTTAAAATCCAGTTTGTGCAAAGGAGAAAAAAGATGGACTGAGTCACTGATGGCAAAACTGTTGCAAATCACTGTTTGGTTTCTTCTTTTAAGACAAGTGGTTCTCCACCTTACTGATGCTGTGACACTTTAAATACAGTTCCTCATGCTGTGATGACCCCCCACCATAATATTATTATTGTTGCTACTTCATAACTCTAATTTTGCTAGTTATGAATTGTAATATAAATATCTGATATGCTACCCCTTAGAAAGGATTGTTTAATCCCCAAAGGAGTCGTGACTCACAGGTTGAGAATCCCTGTTTTTTGTTTTATTTTGTTTAAAGATTTGTTTATTTATTGTATGTATATTTACTTGTTTATTTGTTTATTGTATGTATGCTTTATTTGCATGTACACCTGCATGCCAGAAGAGGGCATCAGATCCCATTATAGATGGTTATGAGCCACCATGTAGTTGCTGAAAATTGAACTCAGGACCTCTGGCAGAGCAGTCAGTGTTCTTGACCACTGAGTCATCTCTCCAGACCCTGAGAACCCCTACTTTAAGGTTCTGTTTTACATTAGGTTGGCAGAGTATGAACCATGAAGGAAACAGAGAATCTGAGATGCCAAGAATAACAATCTCGTGGCAGTAACATATGACAACTGGGTATAATTTATAGTTCTGGCTTCTTCAATTTCCCATTACGATAGTCAACGGATGAAGAAAAATATGCAAGCAAACAAAATGACAATCACAAATCACACTCCAAAATCATTTGATGACATGGATGGAGTTGAAATGGGGGTGGGGGACCTACCCAGGATAATAAGGACCTTCAAACACAAGAACCAAAGTTCAAGCCCCAATGTGAGGGTTGGGGGGGTCACATCCCATAGAAAGCTTCCCAAAGACCTTCCCATTGGCTGAGTTCCTGACACAGATCTGCACCCTCACGTTTTCTCTCTGCCCATATGTTATGATCTGTCTGTAGAGCTAGGACTAAACTATAGGGACTAGAGCCCACCTTCTTCAGACCTTCCTAGCCACACTCAGGTCCAAAGACACATCTGGTCTGATGAACACCGTACAATAGCTATGAGATCACATTTGGGGGTTTTCTTAAGGCCAGCAACACTCTTGATTACACTTTCCCTCTTTATGATGTTGGTAGCTTGTCAAAAGAAAGGAATTTTAAAATGTATTTAGTCTGTGTCTCGGTCTGTTTCCTGTTGCCATAATGAAAGGCCACTCTTCGGGCCACGTACAAAGAATTGTGTCTTACCTAGCTCCTATTTATGGAGGCTGGGTGGTCAAGAAAATGATGAGAGCCTCATGCTGCAGGGCGCATTACATAGGCAGCTTTTCTTCTCCTCCTCTTATAAAGGCACCAGTGCCACCATGAAACCTCATCCTAATGTCCTCATGTAACCCTCATGTGAGGCCCATCTTTCAGTACCATCCATCAACGAGGACTCTAGCACACTGGTCTGGAACTCGACCAGGTAGATGCCAATGGCTGGCCAGTGAGCCCCAGAGACTCATCAGCCTCTGCCCACCAGCATGGAGATCGCAAGAGCCTGTTGCTGTACCAGGATTCTCCTTTTGTGAGTTCTGAGGGATTGATGCCCTGTCCCCATGATTGTAAGGCAAGTCATCGCCCCAGCCACTTGATGTCTGAATTCTCTGTAAGAGAATCAAGGATCAGAAAATAGGTTGAGAATAAGGAGGGAGAGCTATGAATAGTCAGTTTGCCATTTTAACATTTTCCAGGAGGAAAAACTCATAGACTTAGTTGGGGTTAATTTGTTGGACTGTTGACATGGCAGCCTTGTTAAAAGGGTTTGTTTGTTCCCAAACCCACTGTAGATAGTTATCAGCAAATTAAAAGGTACATTGACAAACCAATTACAAAGGAAGAGGTAGAAGAGCCATAAAATACAGGCACCATAAAGCAAAAATGATTTGGATGCCAGAAACAAATTGTCCTCTGGACAAATTTCAACAGGTCCTTAGGAACTACTGTATTGGAACTAACTACCAGGACAGCTCTTCACGAATATTGCTGTGGGTTCAAGCAGGCAAGCTCTCATACACCCAGGAAATCCAACTCCCCTGAATGATTCGGTGTTTGGCATCTAAATGCTGCTTTTATTTCATTTGTCTTAAATACATTGTATCTAGCATGGTTTCTTATGTATTAATGCTATGTTCTTGGTTACACTGAAGTTCATGGAATAGCTACTTCTCTGCAAATCCCATATAGTGATCTTTATTCATATGTTGAAATGAAGACACATTTCAGTGAAGCACAGTTCAGGCAAAGGAAAAAGGCTCTGCTAGCCTCAGTCAAGTGAATGGCCATAGAGTATGATGCAGTTCAAGATGAGGTTGAGTCACTATTGAAACCGGGCTCCCATATCCTCTTCTGAGCTGCAGTAGATGTTTGGGTGCATCATTTCCACTGACCATTTAGGGATTCTTTCTAGTTTGTCTTGCTGTGATAGAGCACTCTGACCAAATGAAAGAATGGGGGACAGATTTATTTAGCTTACACTTTTGAGTCTCAACCCATCACGCAGGGAAGTCAGGGCAGGAACTCAAGCATGATCTTCCAGCAGAAGCCATGGAGGAACACTAGCTAGCTTTCTTATATACTCCCAGGCTACCTCCCCCAATGGGCTGGGCCCTCAATCATCAAATCATGATAGTCCCCACAGACATGCCCACGACCCAATTTCATCTAGCCAATTCTTCAATGGAGACTTTCTTTCTAAGATGACTATTGGACTGTGACAAACCAAACAGAGCCTTTCTCTGCATATAGTTAAGCACTAGAACCCCACAACTTCCCAAAGATTTTGGTGATTGACCTGAAAAGCTCTAATGGCTTCTCCCAAGCCCTGTGAAGGGCAGATGCCAAACTCCCCAAACTGTCATCATATTCCCATCTCCTAGAGTTCTGGCACTTTACACAAGCTTGTTCTTATCTCTGGCCCATCTTTAATGTAGAACATTTACAGATTAGGTTCAACTGTGACATCTCTTCTCTCCATTCACAGCCCCAGGACTCATCCAGATGCTCTGTGCTCAGTGTGTTGGCAGGACACTCTTTGTAATTACTGTGAATTTTTTACAATTTCCTATGAACAAGTGCGTATTTAAAGACTCAAACACTTCCAACGGAGTTTCACTGAATGCTTTCCAACAACAAGAACAACATTTTAAGATGCAAAAAGGATTTATCATTTAACTCAACCACACCCATGAAGTCTCTCTTCACTCTTGGCTTTAACCTGTCTTGGTTACAGTTTTATTGCTATGAGTAGACGCCATGACCAAGGCAACTCTTATAAAGGACAACAACTAATTGGGGCTGGGTGGCAGGTTCAGAGGTTCAGTCCATTATCATCAAGGTGAGACCATGGCAGCATCCAGGCAGCAAGGGGCTGCAGGAGCTGAGAGTTCTTCCTCTTTATCCAAAAACAGATAGGAAAAGACTGACTTCCAGGCATCAAGGGCAATGGTCTTAAAAACCATGCCCACAATAACACACTTCTTCCAACAAGGCCACACCTCCTAATAGTACCATCCCCTGGGCCAAGCATATTCAAACCGCCACATGGCCCTTCTCCCAAGTCTTACCAGTGTTGAGTGCATCCTTCTAGTATTTCCCTTTTACGTCCATCAACAGTATAAATATACACTCTCATCTCCTTTAATTATAATAAACCCAACAAACCCAAGATGGTTCTTCACAAAGATAAACAAGAGATGAGACATAAGTTAACATAAAAGAATCAGAGATGAACAGGGACACATCACAACAGATACCAAAGAAATGCAGAATACTATACGGAAATAGCTCAAAAACTCTATACTTGATTCAGGTAGGAAACCTAAAAGAAGGACCTGAAGAGATGGCTCAGATGTTAAGAGCACTGACTGCTCTTTCAGAGGACCAGAGTTCAATTCCCAGCAACCACATGGTGGTTCACGACCACCTGTAATGAGATCCAATGCCCTCTTCTGGTGTGTCTGACAAAAACAACAATGTACTCACATACATTAATTTTTTTAATTGGGTTGAAAGTTTTGTTAGGTGGTGCTTTTATTGCTTCATTGGGCTTCCTGTTACAGGATATGCCTCTTCAGATTCCAAATAACCCAGATTTAGTGGGTCATAGCTAAGGTCACCCCTATTGATTTTTGGGTACCTCCCTTATCACAGGTCTCTGTCTCATCCTGGAGATGCCCCCCATTTCCTCACCCCTGTCAGTTTCAGATTTCTATTCATTTTCATGGCCATCTAGTCATCTCTCCTATTCTTCCCCATACCTGATCCTGAATCCCCCCATTTCCCTCCCATCCCCTTTCCCTCCCAGTTTCCTCCCTCTAACTGCCTCTTATGACTATTTTATTCCCCCTTATAACTGAGATTGAAGCTTCCTTTCTTGGGCCTTCTTGTATAGCTTCTTTGGGTCTTTGGAGTGGAACATGATATCTGTATTTTATGACTAATATCCACTTATAAGTGAATACATACCATCCTGTCTATACGAAATGCAGGCATGGGGGATGGAGCAGAGACTGAGGGAATGGCCAACCAATAACCATCCCAACTTAAGACCCATTCAATGGGCAAGCATCAATCCCTGACACTATTAATGACACTCTGTATTGCTTGAAGACAGGAGCATGTTGTCCTCTGAGAGGCTCTACCTAGCAGCTGACTCAGACAGATACAGATACCCACAGCAACAGTGGATGGAGCTTGGGGACTCTTACAGAAGAATAGGAGGAAGGATTGTGGGCTTCAAAGGTGACAGGAACTCTATAGGAAGACCAGCAGAGTCAACTAACCTGGACCCTTGGGGTTCTGAGAGTCTGACCCACCAATCAAAGAACATACACGGGCTGAACCTAGGCCTCCCTGCTCATATGTAGCAGATGTGCAGCTTGATCTTCATGTGGGTTCCAAACAACTGGAACAGAGGTTATCCCAAAAACTGTTGACTGTATGTAAGATATGTTCTACTAGTTGGGCTGCCTTGTCAGGCCTTAGTGGGAGAGGAAGCACCTAGCCTCACAGATATTTAAAATGCCAAGGGAGGGGGAATACCCAGGGGGACTACCACCTGCTAAGAAGAGGAGGAGGGAAGGATTGTGGAAGGGGTGACCGGAGGCGGGTTTCGGGAGATAGTGAATGGGATGTAAAGTGAATAAGAAGCAAAATAAATAAATAAATAAATAAATAAATAAATAAATAAATAAATAAATAAATAATATTAGTTCATCACAGAGAAAGAAAGAAAACCTAAAAGAAATAGATGAATTCCTAGATTCATCTGAAACACCACATTTAAACAGAGAAGAGACCAACAACTCAAACAGATCTGTCACAAACAAGGAGACTGAGAGACAGAAAAGGCGTCCAGCTACAGATCACTCAGCCCAGGTAAACTTACAACAGAGCCCCACAAAACTGCCAGAGAAGAACTGCCACTAATGCACTACATGATTTCTAAAGTTTCAATTTTTTATGGCTTTTGTTACTTGATTTTCAAATGCTAAAGGGGAAAGGACCATTTGATACTCTTCAGTATAAGAGGTTTTAACTACTTAATAACCTATAAGCAAAGGCAAACACTCCAAAATGTTTACAGTGGTATGGACTGTCTAAAAAGGATTCCATTAGCACAGGAATAAATCAATAAATAGTACCACATGAAATTAAAAAGCTTCTGCACAGTAAGGGGGCTAATCACCAAAGTGAAGAGACAGCCTACAGATTAGAAATCAATCTTTGTCAACTACAGATGGAATGAGAGATTAGTTTCCAGACTGTATAAAAGAACTTCAAAAATTAAGCAAACAGAAAAAAAGACCAATCAACCCATAAGTGAGCTGGTGAACTGAATTGAGAATTCTCAAAAGAAGAAAACCGATCAATATTTGAAAACATGTTCAGCATCCTTAAACATCAGGCAAACATGAATAAGAACCGTTTTTCATCAACATAACCAATGGTTTCATTGTGACATCATCATGCAAGTGTAACTGCTTCAGAATTTCTCTTACTGAGTCAGAATGGCAATCATCAGGAAAAAACATAGGAACTCTGGTGAGGATGAGTGGAAAAAATAGTCATTGCTTGTGGGAGTGAAAGGCAGCAACGGCACTGTGAAGTCTGTGTGAGGGCTCATAGAATTACCATGTGGCTCAGCTGAAAACTCCTGGGTGTATGCCTTGATGGACTCTGAGTCAACCGTGCCACACATCCAAGCTATTGTCACACCATGCTCTTGTCACACCATGCATAATAACTTAAGATCTGGCACCAACCATGCCCAATAACAGATTCATGGATAAAGAAAATGTGATGTGTATCTAAAATGGTTTTATGTCATGAGCGTGGAAAGTTGACCATGAGATAAGGGGGAAAAACCCTTAAGGGAAACAGAAAGGGGGTATCTGATGAAAGAAAGCAGGCTAAAATAGGAGGCAGGGGGCATGGGGTATAGGAAATGGCAGAGGGGAGGAAAACGAATAAGAAAGGACAAAGGCTGTGGCATTTTATATGTGTGTGCATATAGACACACACACACACTTATACATATATATGGATATATGCCGTAAGGAAAATTATCTTTGTGTGCCAACTTGAAAAAAATTAATAAAAAGAAAGCACCTGAGCCTTCCCTTCTGGTGGTTTATTTGCCTATGGAAGACAGGGTTGTGGAGAGAAGCCACAGATGAATAACAACCCCTTCTTGGAAAGACGTAAGGGAACTAAGTGTCCCTGGGTTAAAACTCAACTTTAGTTAAGTCCAGAAGGTCAATGTGCTATTGTGAGAAGGAACTATGGTGTGCTAGTTTGTTTTGTTTTGTTTTGTTTTGTTTCCAGGGGGTGTGATGGAACGTAGAGTTAAAGGAAGTAGAAATGTGGGTGATGGAGAAATGGCTCCAAGCATTACAAACATGAGAGTACTGGAGAAGACAGAAATCAGAAATGCTTCCTCCTCGCCCTGACCCAGGCTAGCAGGGCTATGAGGCATAGGTCTGTTGATTGATGCAGTTTCCAGAAAAAGCGGTGTCAGTGTTTCCCAGTGCTCAGGCAAGTGTGGAGCAGGGGAGAAGCAGCCACAGTGGGAGTTTCATACTTTTCTAAGAAGCCCAAACCAGAAGCACAGACAGACAATGCCTGTCCAGCAAATATTAGCAGCCTAAGGATTCCAGGCCTGGGTACAGTTACTCTCTCCCACTGATTACAATTCTACAAGACATAGACACAACTCCCTGTGGGCTCTGAAAAGTCCGTATAACAGGTAGACAAGAAAGACAAACATAAGGATCGGCCAGTGAGGTTGGGATTTAGCTCAGTGGTAGAGCAATTGCCAGCAAATACTAAGGCCCTACGGGGGATGGGGGGACATTGATTGAACTACACAGTGGATGCAGGTAGCACAAACACCAAGAAACTGCTTATCTCAGAACAGCTTAGAGAACAAAAGGATCCCCCCAAAATATATCTCCCTCTCCCTCTCCCTCTCCCTCTCCCTCTCCCTCTCCCTCTCCCTCTCCCTCTCCCTCTCCCTCTCCCTCTCCCTCTCCCTCTCCCTCTCCCTCTCCCTCTCCCTCTCCCTCTCTCTTCTAGACCTTGTGCTGACACCAGCTTCAGTCACAAAATTCTACCACCACTACAGTGACACCAGTAACATAGACTTACAAAGCATGGGAAAGAAGTTCCTGATATACTAAGTGTGGGAACAACTTCCAACCACCTTTCTCTACTCTGTATCCATGGTAGTTTAGTTGCATACAACTGTGTGACATCACAGTAGGAGAGAGGCTAAGACTCTTCGAGAACTCATACTTCTGGCCAGAAGAAGCCGGTACAGAAATCCACAGGCAGGGGCTAGAGAGATGGCTCAGTGGTTAAGAGTGCTGACTGCTCTTCCAGAGGTCCTGAGTTCAAATCCCAACAACCACATGGTGGCTCACAACCATCTGTAATGAGATCTGAAGCCCTATTCTGGTGTGTCTGAAGACAACTACAGTGTACTCATATATAATAAATCTTTAAAAAGAAATCCACAGGCATCAGACGAGAAGTAGAGAATTAATAATTGTAACTCTGTGAAGCACTAGTAACCCTAGTCTCATCACTGGATCAGTCTCCTAGGTGTGGAACAGAGCTGAGTAGAAAGTACAGTAAAGGCTTTGAGGGCAGAACTGTGATTAAAAGAAAAAGTTTAAAAGTGATTAAAACGTCCACTGACCGCAGCCAAGACTAAATAGTTGGGTCCCATACATAAGAGCAAAGGTTCAGACTGAGCAACAAAAAGGCTTTGACAATTGAATGGACATCCCTTTCCTCCACTGAACAGAGCCTGGACTAGGAACATAATCAGGTTGGTTGTCCACTTAAACAACAACAACAAGAACAACAGAGGATTTTAATGTGACTCAAGCTCACAACAAAGCATTCCAAGGACTCAAGATACTACGTAACGTTACCCAGTATCAACAAGGAAATTAGCACCTATTTTCAAGAGAGGACTAAAAGATGCCAATCCGGAGGTGTCTTAACTGTTGGAACAAGAGCTACATTCTGAAATTAGATAAATGCCTTGAACAAGAATGTAAAACTAGTTCTTTCCTTCATTTTTTCCCTTCCCCTTCCTCCCTCCCTGTCTTGACTGTAGGTACAGGATGCCCTTGGGTTTGCAGTATATCCTGCTACTATGTTTCAAGTGTAGGGCTTCAGGTGTGTGCCACCATGCCCAATAGCGGGATTCAAGATGCTAAAATCAAAAGGAAAGAATAAATGAACCTGATGTTGATCAACAGTAATTTCCCAGTCTAGGGGGGAGAGAGAGAGAGAGAGAGAGAGAGAGAGAGAGAGAGAGAGAGAGAGAGGAGGAGGAGGAGGAGGAGGAGGAGGAGGAGAGAAAGAAGAGAGAGGTGAAGTAAAAGAAAGAGAGGAAAAATATGAAAGGTAGAAATCATGTCTAAGGGGGCTGGGGATTTAGCTCAGTGGTAGAGCGCTTACCTAGGAAGCGCAAGGCCCTGGGTTCGGTCCCCAGCTCTGAAAAAAAGAACCAAAAAAAAAAAAAAAAAAAGAAAGAAATCATGCCTAAGAAGGTTGTGGATGATATTGAAAGAGCTCACATTTAGTGTGGAGAATGGATCATAGTGGTATGCACTCCTAATTCCAGCACAGGACAGGCAGAGACAAAATCAGCCCTGAGATTCATTGGTCAAGCTAGTGTAATTGGTAAACTCCAGGATAAGGAGAAATTCTGCCTCAAAGGAGGTGTCCAGTGCTCCTGCAAATGATACCTGAGGTTCTTATTACTTCTCCGTCTCCCCTTCCCCAGGTCTCTCTCTCTCTCTCTCTCTCTCTTTCTCTCTCTCTCTCTCTCTCTCTCTCTCTCTCTCTCTCTCTCTCCCTCTCTCTCTCTCTCACACACACACACACACACACACACACACACACCTCAAGACAAGGATTCTAAAATCCATGCCATTAGTATCACAGAATAAAATATGAGGGACTTATGCACAACCAAAATGTAAAGAAATAGGGTAAAAACTTCCTAAAAGACAGCATTCTATACATTTAAAAGTTTCAATGACACCCAACACAAACTCAGTGAAAACCAACAAGCTGTAATTAAACTGATTAAAAAAAAACAAATATGAGGAAAATATTTAAAACAGCCCCACAAACAGCAGATGGTCGATAAGACCATCAATTTGAATGGCTGCTAATTTCTCCAGAGGTCCCACGGAAGCCCCGGGGACAACAGGAAGCAATTCTCTTGGGCTGAGAGATGTCACCATCCTGTATGTAAACTGAGGATATTTCCAAGAATACAAAAAAGTATCGAAAGAAGTAACATCATGGGAAATGACTATATTTAATCCAATCCCATCAAAATTCCAGCATCATTCTTTAAAGAAGCAGAAAAAATATTAAACGTCACATGGAACTATAAAGGACCCCAGATTGCCAAAGCAATTCTAAAGAAAACAATATGATGAGAAGTATCACTGTGCCTACTCTCTTAATTAGACTAACTAGCACAGAACTGTCACAAAGGCAGACATGGAGATCAATGGATCAATGTCCAAACCATGAATCTTTTATGTTGTTCGCAAGAAAATGTATACAATTGTACATGATCATATTAAATGAATTAAGCATGTCTCAGGAAGACAAATGTACTTTCCTCTCAGATGTAGTTGAACATCTATACAAAATCTGATTGATTTTATATAAATGCATAGAATATCTTCGTGAGTTTGCATGACATTCGAGTAGCAGGTAAACTCCAGAGCAACCAACTGGAAACGGGAGGAAGGCAGAGGGAACATGTTCAATGTACAAAAACGTCCTTAGGTAGCACAACCATATATAGTGGATACACACAGTCAATTTTTTTTTCTTAAAGCAAACTTGGGGCTGGAGAGATTTCTCAGCAGTGAAGAACACTTGCTGGTCTTGCAGAGGACCAGAACCCACATGGTGGATGCTCACAACTGCCTATAACTTTTGTTACAGGGGATCCAACACCCTCTTCTGGCCTCCACAGTCAGTGCATGCACATGGTACACATACAAACATGCAGAAACACAGAAATACACATAAAAATAAATACAAAAAAAGAAAACATATGTGGACACAAAATTTTACTTGTCCATGACTGGATCCATTGTACTTACAATCACTGCAAAGCAGGAACAATACAAATAAGTTTTTATTACAGACTAGATTAATAAACTGGCATATTTGATAGCCTATACATCACATACCATTCTGAAACAGGCAAGACTGTTAAGAATGAGGACAGTTTGCTCAGAGTGAAGGCCAGAAGGAATAATTAACAATGCCAAGGCAGCAAAAGGGAGTTTTGAGAGGTGACAGCAATTGTGTGCCTTAGATAATGTGGTAATTAGATAACTTTTAATCTAATTTTCAAAATACAGAGCTAAGACCAAAACTGTGAATTATTCCTATGCAAATATAAAAATTTTAAAGTTATGTTAAATTTTCTACTTCATATGTTCATCTCTTAAAACAATATGCACAATATCTAAGAGCTGAATGTTGACTGAATTCACCTAAATTTAAATATCTAAAAAGTCACCAAGGGAACTCACCTTGCAATGTGATATTAGAAACTCTGGCAATGTAAACCAGGTTAGAATATACACTACATCTGTTATCTACATAAAATATATTTAGATTTCCTGGTCTGGTTCATATGAGCTCTATGTCCAGAAGAAAAGGAGCTGGAGTCCTGCTGGACAGTTTTACTACCCAGGACCTCTCACTGGGGAAACCCCACAGGACCAGAATGAGCAACAAGGACACTGGAAATGGAGCACAAGTGCCTTGACATTTTCCAAACTGTGTTCACAGTGTGAGGTCACTGGGACTGAGCCCCAGGGAGCCAGATCACAGCCACATCCTTCCTCTCAGCCAGCCAGCTTTAGAATTGCCCAGATGCCAAGTGCAAACACAAGGCTCAAGAGGAAGAGGAAGTCACCTTTGTCTCAGAACCGTGCTCAGCGATGTATGTCGGAGACACCTGTTCAATACACCAGGTAAACTCTCCACTCCTATTCCTGGCTTTTTCTAAGCCAGAAGTTAGCTCAGGTGCTCCACCTGGCCATTCTGTACATCCTGGACACATTTCCTCAGCCCGAGCTATGTTTCAGGTTCAGTGGTTCTTCAAACATTGGAAGACACCTCTGCCTTGGCCCCTCCAAGGAGGGTGTTCCTCACTTTGCTCAATAACTTCATGGGAAAAACAATGGATGCAAATCTCATTGTTACCAATCACACAGCAGAATAAATGGCCAGGGAGTGCCTCATAAAGCAAGCCCAGGTTGGTTCCTTCTACAATTTGAAGTCTCTTTTTGTAAAGAAACAGCCTAGAGCTCTCCTGAACCACAAATAGGTATGAGCACACATGCTTGCCAATCCTTCCAGCTCCTAAGTCTGTCTTAGCACAAAGTTGTTTTGGGGGCTGGTAGGCATTCACTTTATTGCTGAATGTCAAACCATTTCTAGGAGACTTGTCTTACAGTTATCTCTCTCTTTCTAGTCTTCTCACTGTGTCTTCCACCCAGTAGCCCCCATAGATTCATCAGGATTCTACCCCATAGAACACAGCTTCCCTAAAGGGAAAAATGGAACCATAACTCCATTGGGGAAAATTACACTTAAAGAATATATGTAATAAGTAAAAAGAAATTGCTAGATTGTTAGGACATCAAACAATGGATACTACTGTGGCTTAGGGGTTTTTTTTTTTTGTCTTCATTTTCTGGATGAGATCAGTGACTACTGAATTTTTAATTACAATTTTAAAAGGTCTATGTGTTTGAGTGTTTTGCCTGAGTGTACGTATATGCACCATGAGTGTGTAATGCCTGAGGAGGCCAGAAGAGGGCGTTTGAACCCCTAAACCTAAAGCCACCAAGTGCATGCTGGGAAGTGAATCCTAGTCTTCTGTAAGAGCAGTAAGTGCTCTTAACTGCCACCCTCCACCAGGAGAAGGTTCAACCTACTCACCCAAAAAGAATAGAATATACACATGTACTGACAACCCCCAAATTTCTCCTTCTGGACTTCTAGTGTATTGGACAGAGCTGCCCACAATCAGAGTGACTCTCTCTCATCACCCCCAGTCACTATCCCATATGTCACCTCTCTCTGGAAACACCCCCACAGATACACCCAGAGGTGAACATCGACAGTCAAAACCAACTGTCAAAGAAGGTGATAAATAAGGTAAGGAGGTGAAGCCTTCATGGATGGGACTAGTGCATTTACAGAAAAGGGCTAAAAAAGACTCATTTTCCTCTCACATGAAGACCAGAGAGTTCCATCTATGCAAGCCTTTATCAGATGTGAATCTGCTGGACACTTGGTCACCCTGAACTTTCTAGCCTCAGAATGGCATAAGTTTCTTTGCTTATAAATAAATTTGTGATGGCTGCATGAATAGCCTATTGCTGACCCTAAGCCATCCGGTTTTCTGTTGGTCCAAGAAAAAGCCTAGGTCAGGGAAACCAAAATAATTCACTGACCTCTACCAGCCATAAGATCACAACTGTTCTATGAGCTTTGTATGCCTGTGGGTCTCCTACTTTTGAGTCCTCATCTCATAGCAAACCAACACTTTAAATTTTACCCATTACTCATATGAAATAGAATTTCTTTGTGACTGTATAATTCTTATCATTTTTATCAAATTGATAAAATGTTTGATATGCATTGTCATGATATACCATGACATATCCGTGATTTGGAATTTTGTCTGTATTCAGTTTGAAACCCAGCTATTTTCTTTTTGGCATTCAAATGTTCCTATTTTCCTCTGTAACACTGTTATCTCTAAGCACTAAACCTCTAGTGCACAATGCAAACAGCAGCCTTGCACACAGGAATCCAGAAATGGACTCTTTTCAAGGCCCAGTCAGCTCACTGTGCTTCAACCAACTGTGGCCCCACACCTTTGAATCAAATAGAAGCCAGAGTTCTAACACCTGTGATCGATCTGTTGTACTTGTACTGCTCATCATATCTTCACTGTGACCTTTTGAGCTGGGAATTATTATCCTTGTGGTGCACAGAGGGAAAATAAGCACAGAAATTCATGACAACTTGCCCAAAGCCTCTTATACCAGAAAGTGACCATTCAGACCCAAGTCTCATGGCTATAAAGCCCATAATTAACTAAGTCACAACTCCTGCAGTTACATCAGAAGGTCACAGCTTTGTCTCCTGACATTTAGTTGAAAAGATTGGCCATTTTGGGAGCTTAAGAGGATAGCTCCCCCATAAAGCACTTGCCACATGAGCAAAGTTGAAACCCCAGAACCATATTAGTAAACCAGGCAAGGTTTGACACCTCTATACCCAATTCAGGGACAGTACGGGGCTCAACCAGCCAGCAAGCCCAGCAGCAAGTTTAAGGCCAGTAAAAGAACTTGTCTCAAAAACGAGGTGGACAACCACTGTTCTAGTTTGCATTCTCTTGTCATGATAAACGCGATGTTCAAAAGCAGCCTGGGGAGGAAAGGGCATATTATAGTAGGTCACAGTCCCTCATCAAGGAAAGCCAAGTTAGGAACTCAAGGCAAAAGGTTAAAGCAAAACCAGGGAGAAAAGCTACTTACTGCCTGGCCTCTGGCTTCAGCTCACCTACTTCCTATGTAGCCCAGGAGCACTTGCCCAGGATGGCTCTACCCAGTGGTCTAGGCCCTTCTCCATCAATTAGCAGTCAGGACAATGTCCCACAGATAAGCCTACAGGACAATCTGATAGAGGCAATTTCTTAGTTGAGGCTCCCTCATTCCACCTATGTCAAGTGGACAACCAAGGATAGCCATCACAACATCCAAAGAGCACCACCAGAGGCTGTCCCCTGACTCCCATGTGTGTACACACATACCTGGGAAAATACACAGGTACAAAAACAAACAAACAAAAAAAGATCAGCCTGTCTCAATGATTACATGATGCTCTGTCAACGTAGGCCTGCTTGTAACATGAAGCTGTTTGCTCTCCCTGATCTATATGTCCTTGTCCAAAATTTCCTTTCCAAGAACATACAGATCAGAGATAGATATGGTGGTTAACACTTGCCTATAATCCCAGCACTACAGAGAGTGTGGCACATCCACTATTTTAAACCAGCATCACTACCTACATCTCCCCCTGTGAAACCTTTCCCAACTATGCAGTCCATGAACTTGGGGGTTTACTCCCATGAGGTAACATTACCATGAAAAAATATGGGAGCACCTCTTGATCTTAATCCCTTATGGGGCAGCGATCTGGAGAAAGAAGACTCAGGTTCAGTTCTCAGCACCCACATAATGGTTTACAGACATCCCTTGTAACTCCAGTCCAAGGGATCTGACTCACTTTCCTGACCTCTGTGGTAAGTACATAGCATACATGCACATGTGCAGGCAAAATACTCATATGCATAAACTAAGTAGATCTAAAAAATGCAATCCTCATGGATTTAGAGACCTTATCTGAACACAAGTCTAGAACTGAGACAACCAGACTCATGTGCTTCCTCAGTGGACATCTCATGTGTGTACCCTGTGTATACCTAGGTGGGATGTCAGCTTATGAGAAGGCTCCTCTGCAAAATCCCACTTGCAAGCTAACCAGTGTGCACACTAGAACAGGCATTTGGAAAAGTACAATATGCTTCTACTCTAGGCTGTAAAAAAAAAAAAGATTGCAAAAGATAGTCAAAGATGAACTAAAAACATTGAAAGTACATATTTATATCTTACCACAGATAAGATTGACCCAATACCAGTCTCCTTGACAAAAGCAAGTTAACCAAACTTTATTTAGGAACTCTTTCTGGTGCAACAGGTACAGAAACAGAAAAGGGGGCGGGGGGGGGGTCCGGTGTTGGGTGAGTTTCCAGGTTGAGCTACAAAAGACTACTTCAGCATTAATGAAGATCAGATACCACCTTGTGGCCAGAAGTAGAAACTCAGGATTGAGTTGGGAAGCAAATATAAAATTGCATTCCATAGGTACTAACTAGCCCAATGAGAACAATGCATAACCACATGAAAATTTCCAATAAGGAGCACTGACACAAACTGATAGCAGAGGTAAGACCAATTCTTCTGCTATAAGCAACCCGCCTGCAGGCCTCAGGACACACAAACCCAGGAGCAGTCTGGGACAGGATCCTTCAGGTTTCTGCCTGCTCCTGCAGCTTACAGCTCTGTGCAGCCAGATCCAGCTGTAAGAAAACAGGTAAGACACACAAGCTTACAGGAGGGTCAAGCCACTATCAGAGACAGCAAAACAAGCTAACACCAGGGACAACCTGATGACAAGAGGCAAGCACAGGAACCTAAGCAACAGAAACCAAGACTAGTTGGCATCATCAGAGCCCAGTTCTCCCACCAAGCAAATACTGGATATCCAAACACACCGGAAAAGCAAGATTGGGATTTATAAATCACATCTCATGATAATGATAGAGGACTTTAAGAAGAACATTAAAAAACTCCCTTAAAGAAACGCAGGACAACAAAGGTAAACAAGTAAAAGCCCTGAAAGAGGAAACATAAAAATTAAAGAATTACAGAAAACACAACAAGCAGGTGAAGGAATTGAAAAAATCCAGGATTTAAAGATTGAAATAGAAACAATAAAGAAAGCACAAAGGGAGACAACCCTGGATAAAGAACCTAGGAAAGAGATCAGGAGTCATAAACGCAAGCATCACCAACAGAATACAAGAGATAGAAGAGAGAATCTCAGGGACAGAAGATACCATAAAAAACATTGACACAATCACCAAAGAAAATGTAAAACTCAAAAAGTTCCTAACCTAAAACATCCAGGAAATCCAGGACACAATGAGAAGATCAAACCTAAGGATAATAGGTATAGAAGAGAGTGAAGACTCCCAACTTAAAGAGCCAGAAAGTATCTTCAACCAAATCATAGAAGAAAACTTTCCTAACCTAAAGAAAGAGATGCCCGTAATCATACAAGAAGCCTACAGAACACCAAATAGATTGGACCGGAGAAGAAATTCCTCCTGTCATATAATAGTAAAAACACCAAATGCACAAAACAAAGAAAGAATATTAAAAACAGTAAGAAAAAAGGTCAAGTAACATATAAAGGCAGACTTATCAGAATTACACCACACTTCTCACCAGAGGTTATGAAAGCCAGAAGATCCTGGGCAGATGTCATACAGACCCTAAGAGAACACAAATGCCAGCCCAGGTTACTATATCCAGCAAAACTCTCAACTAACATAGATGGAGAAACCAAGACATTCCATGACAAAACCAAATTTACACAATGGAAAACTCCAACACAAGGAGGGCAACTACATCCTAGAAAAAAGCAAGAAAGTAATATTCTTGCAACAAACCCAAAAGAGAGACACACAAACATAATTCCACCTCTAACAACAAAAGTAACAGGAAACAACAATTACTATTCCTTAATATCTCTTAATATCAATGGACTCAATTCTCCAAGAAAAAAAACATAGACTAACAAACCGGATGTAAAGAGGACCCAGCATTTTGCTGCATACAGCAAATACCCCTCAGTGACAAAGATAGACACTACCTCAGATTAAAAGCCTGGGAAACAATTTTCCAAGCAAATGGTCCCAAGAAACAAGCTGGAGTAGCCATTCTAACACCAAATAAAATCAACTTTCAACCAAAAGTTATCAAAATTAATAAGAAAGGACACTTCATATTAGTCAAAAGAAATATTCACCAAGATGAACTCTCAATCCTGAATATCTATGCTCCAAATGCAAGGGCACCTACATTCATAAAAGAAACCCAACTAAAGCCAAAGCACACATTACACCTCACACAAATAATAGTAGGATATTTCAACACCCCACCCTCATCAATGGACAGATCATGAACACAGAACATAGAGCTGAACCAAATGGATTTAACAGATATTTATAGAACATTTCATCCAAAAACAAAATAAAATATACCTTCTTCACAGCACCTCATGGTACCTTCTCCAAAATTGACTATATAATCGGTCACAAAACAGGCCTCAACAGATAAAAGAAGATTGATATAACCTCATGCATCCTATCAGATCACCATGGAACAAGGCCCGTCTTCAATAACAACAAAAACAACAGAAAACACATAGACACACAGCAGTTCAACAACACTCTACTCAATAACTTGGTCAAGGAAGAACTAAAGAAAGTAAGTAAAGACTTTTTAAAATTTAACGACAGTAAAGGTACAACATACTCAAACTTACAGGACACAATGAAAGCAGTGCTAAGAGGAAAACTCATAGCTCTGAATGTCTCAAAAAAAAAAAACACACTGGAGAGAGCACACATTATCAGCTTGACAGTACACCTAAAAGCTCTAGAACAAAAAGAAGCAAATACACCCAAGAGGAGTAGATGGCAGGAAATAATCAAACTCAAGGCTGAAATCAACCAAAAAAGAACTATAGAAACAAAAAGAACTATACAAAGAATCAACAAAACCAGGAACTGGTTCTTTGAGAAAATCAACAAGATAGATAAACCCTTAGCCAAACTAACCAGAGGGCACAGAGAGTGTATCCAAATTAATAAAATCAGAAATGAAATGGGAGATATAACAACGGAATCTGAGAAAATTCAAAACAAAATCATCAAATCCTACCACAAAAGCCAATATTCAACAAAACTGGAAAGCTGGATGAAATGGTCAATTTTCTAGACAGGTACCAGGTACCACAGTTAAATCAGGATCAGATAAACTATCTAAACAGTCCCATAACTCCCAAGGAAATAGAAGCAGTTCTTAAAAGTCTCCCAATAATAAAAGCCCAGGACCAGATAGATTTAGTGCAGATTTCTATCAGACCTTCATAGAAGACCTAATACCAACACTGTCCACACTATTCCCCAAAATGGAAACAGAAGGAGCACTACCCAATTCCTTCTATGAAGCCACAATCACACTTATACCTAAACCATAAAAAGACCCAACAAAAAAGAGAGCTTCAGATCAATTATCCTTATAAATATCCACGCAAAAATACTCAATAAAATTCTTGCAAACCGAATCCAAGAGCACATCAAAACAATCATCTATCATGATCAAGTAGGCTTCATCCCAGGCATGCAGGGATGGTTCGATATAAGGAAATCCATCAACACAATCCACTGTGTAAACACACTCAAAGAAAAAAAACACATGATCATCTCACTAGAGGCTGAGAAAGCATTTGACAAAAATCAACACCCCTTCGTGTTAAAAGTCTTGGAAAGATCATGAATTCAAGGCCCATACCTAACATAGTAAAAGCAATATACAGCAAACCAGTGGCCAACATCAAACAAAATGGAGAGAAACTTGAAGGAATCCCACTAAAATCAGGGACTAGAGAGGGCTGTCCACTCTCTCCCTACCCATTCAATATAGTACTCAAAGTCCTAGCCAGAGCAATCAGACAACAAAAGAAGGTCAAAGGGATACAAATTGGAAAGGAGAAGTCAAAATATCAGTATTTGCAGATGAGAGTATATTTAAGTGACCCCAAAAGTTCCACCAGAAAACTCCTAAGCCTGATAAAAATTTCAGCAAAGTGGCTGGATATAAAATTAACTCAAACAAATTAGTAGGCTTCCTCTTACTCAAAGGATAAACAGGCTGAGAAAGAAATTAGGGAAATGATACCCTTCACAATAGTCACAAATAACATAAAATACCTCGGTGTGACTCTAACCAAGCAAGTGAAAGATCTGTATGACAAGAACTTCACATCTCTGAAGAAAGAAATTAAAGAAGATCTCAGAAGATGGGAAGACCTCCCATGCTCATGGATTGGCAGGATTAATACAGTAAAAATGGTCATCTTGCTGAACACAATCTACAGAATCAATGCAATCCCATTAAATTTCCCACTCAATTCTTCATAGAGTTAGAAAGAGCAATTCTCAAATTCATTTGGAATAACAAAAACAAAAACAAAAACAAAAACAAAAACAAAAACAGGATAGGGAAAACTATCCTCAACAATAAAAGAACTTCTGGGGGGAATCACCATCCCTGACCTTAAGCAGTATTACAGAGCAATAGTCATAAAAACTGTATGATATTGGTACAGGCAGGTAGATCAATGAAAAAGAATTGAAGACCCAGAAATTAACCCACATGCCTATGGTCACTTGATCTTTGGCAAAGGAGCTAAAACCATCCAGTGGAAAAAAGATAGCATTTTCAACAAATGGTGCTGGTTCAACTGGAGGTCAGCATGTAGAAGAATGCAGATCGATCCATCCTTATCACCCTGTACAAAGCTTAAGTCAAGGACTTCCACATCAAACCAGATACACTCAAAGTAATAGACGAAAAAGTGGGGAAGTGTCTCGAACACATGGGCACTGGGGAAATTTTCCTGAACAAAATACCAATGGCTTATGCTCTAAGATCAAGAATCGACAAATGGGGTACAGAGACAGACAGATAGACCAATGGAATAGAATTGAAGACCCAGAAATGAACCCACACACCTATGGTCACTTGATTTTTGACAAAGGAGCCAAAACCATCCAATGGAAAAAAGATAGCATTTTCAGCAAATGGTGCTGGTTCAACTGGAGGGCAACATGTAGAAGAATGCAGATCGATCCATCCTTATCACCCTGTACAAAGCTTAAGTCCAAGTGGATCAAGGACCTCCACATCAAACCAGACACACTCAAACTAATAGAAGAAAAACTAGGGAAGCATCTGGAACACATGGGCACTGGAAAAAATTTCCTGAACAAAACACCAATGGCTTATGCTCTAAGATCAAGAATCGACAAAGCTTCTGTAAGGCAAAGGACACGGTGGTTAGGACAAAACGGCAACCAACAGATTGGGAAAAGATCTTTACCAATCCTACAACAGATAGAGGCCTTATATCCAAAATATACAAAGAACTCAAGAAGTTAGACCGCAGGGAAACAAATAACCCTATTAAAAAATGGGGTTCAGAGCTAAACAAAGAATTCACAGCTGAGGAATGCCGAATGGCTGAGAAACACCTAAAGAAATGTTCAACATCTTTAGTCATAAGGGAAATGCAAATCAAAACAACCCTGAGATTTCACCTCACACCAGTGAGAATGGCTAAGATCAAAAACTCAGGTGACAGCAGATGCTGGCGAGGATGTGGAGAAAGAGGAACACTCCTCCATTGTTGGTGGGATTGCAGACTGGTAAAACCATTCTGGAAAATCAGTCCTCAGAAAATTGGACATTGAACTGCCTGAGGATCCAGCTATACCTCTCTTGGGCATATACCCAAAAGATGCCTCAACATATAAAAGAGACACGTGCTCCACTATGTTCATCGCAGCCTTATTTATAATAGCCAGAAAATGGAAAGAACCCAGATGCCCTTCAACAGAGGAATGGATACAGAAAATGTGGTACATCTACACAATGGAATATTACTCAGCTATCAAAAACAACGAGTTTATGAAATTCGTAGGCAAATGGTTGGAACTGGAAAATATCATCCTGAGTGAGCTAACCCAATCACAGAAAGACATACATGGTATGCACTCATTGATAAGTGGCTTTTAGCCCAAATGCTTGAATTACCCTAGATCCCTAGAACAAACGAAACTCAAGACGGATGATCAAAATGTGAATGCTTCACTCCTTCTTTAAATGAGGAAAAAGAATACCCTTGGCAGGGAAGGGAGAGGCAAAGATTAAAACAGAGACTGAAGGAACACCCATTCAGAGCCTGCCCCACATGTGGCCCATACATATACAGCCACCCAATTAGACAAGATGGATGAAGCAAAGAAGTGCAGACCGACAGGAGCCGGATGTAGATCGCTCCTGAGAGACACAGCCAGAATACAGCAAATACAGAGGCGAATGCCAGCAGCAAACCACTGAACTGAGAATAGGTCCCCCGTTGAAGGAATCAGAGAAAGAACTGGAAGAGCTTGAAGGGGCTCGAGACCCCAAAAGTACAACAATGTCAAGCAACCAGAGCTTCCAGGGACTAAGCCACTACCTAAATACTATACATGGACTGACCCTGGACTCTGACCCCATAGGTAGCAATGAACATCCTAGTAAGAGCACCAGTGGAAGGGGAAGCCCTGGGTCCTGCTAAGACTGAACCCCCAGTGAACTAGACTATGGGGGGAGGGCGGCAATGGGGGGAGGGTTGGGAGGGGAACACCCATAAGGAAGGGGAGGGGGGAGGGGGATGTTTGCCCGGAAACCGGGAAAGGGAATAACACTTGAAATGTATATAAGAAATACTCAAGTTAATAAAAAAAAAAAAAGAATCGACAAATGGGACCTCATAAAACTGCAAAGTTTCTGTAAGGTAAAAGACACTGTCATTAGGACAAAACGGCAACCAACAGATTGGGAAAAGATCTTTACCAATCCTACATCTGATAGAGGGCTAATATCCAAAATATACAAAGAACTCAAGAAGTTAGACTCCAGAGAGCCAAATAACCCTATTATAAAATGGGGTACAGAGCTAGACAAAAAATTCACAGCTGAGGAATGTCGAATGGCTGAGAAGCACCTAAAGAAATGTTCAACATCTTTAGTCATCAGGGAAATGCAAATCAAACAATTCAGAATGATTAAGATAAAAAACTCAGGTGACAACAGATGCTGGTGAGGATGTGGAGAAAGAGGAACACTCCTCCATTGTTGGTGGGATTGCAAACTGGTACAACCACTCTGGAAATCAGTCTGGAGATTCATCAGAAAATTGGACATAGTACTACCTGAGGACCCAGCTATACATCTCTTGGACATATAACCAAATGATGCTCCAACACATAACAAGGACGCATGCTCCACTATGTTCATAGCAGCCTTATTTATAATAGCCAGAAGCTGGAAAGAACCAAGATGCCCTTCAACAGAGGAATGGATCAGAAAATGTGGACAATCTACACAATGGAGTACTACTCAGCTATTAAAAACAATGACTTCATGAAATTCGTAGGCAATGTCATCCTGAGTAAAGTAACCCAATCACATGGTAAGTACTCACTAATAAGTGAATATTAGCCCAAAAGCTCGAATTACCCAAGATACAATCCACAGACCACATGAAGCTCAAGAAGGACAACCAAAGTGCAGATGCTTCAGTCCTTCTTAAAGGAGGGAATAAAAATATTCATAGGAGGAGATATGGAGACAAAGTTTGGAGCAGAGACTTAAGGAATGACTATTCAGAACCTGCCCCACCTAGGGATCCAGCCAATATACAAACAGCCACCAAACCCAGACAATATTCCTGAAGCCAAGAAGTGCATGCTGACAGGAACCTGATATAGCTGTCTCCTGAGAGGCTCAGTCAGAGCATGACAAATATAGAGGTGAATGCTACCACCAAACCGTTGAACTGAGAATGAGGTCCCCATTGGAGGAGTTAGAGAAAAAATTGAAGGAGCTGAAAGAGTTTGCAACCCCATAAGAACAACAATACCAACCAACCAGAGTTCCCAGGGACTAAACCACCATCCAAAGAGTTCACATGGACAGAACCATGGCTCCAGCTGCATATGTAGCAGAGGATGGCCTTGTTGGGCACCAATTGGAGAAGCCCTTAGTCCTGCCAAGGCTGGACCCTCCCAGTGTAGCAGAATGTCAGGCCAGGAACAGGGAGTGGTTGGGGAGGGAAAACACCCTCATAGAAGAAGGGGGAGGGGGAATGGGATGGGGGCTTATGAATAGGAAACTGGGAAAGGGGATAACATTTGAAATGTAAATAAAAAACTAATAAAAATTAAAAAACAAAAACAAACAAACAAAAAACTTCAACTACGAGTCACTTCTTTGGTCTGCCATGAGGTGGGGTAGGAGATGCCCTCTCCCCTTACTACCTGCAAGAGTCTGGAGAGCTAGCCCAGGATCGTGAGAGTAGGAGAGTTGGCCTTGTTCCTTACCAGCTGCAGCACTTGGTCCTTACCAGCTGCAGCACTTGGGAGAGCTGGTCCTGCACCTCACCTGGAGAGGCCAGTGGAGCTGTGCTAGAGAGCTGGCCCTGGTGTCATGGGTGTAGGAGAGCTAGTGGTCTGACCAACTCACCTACCACCCTGGCCCAGATACTGGGCTTTGATCCTAACATCTACCTCATCTATGAACTGCTGAGTGAACGAAAGGGTCTGTCCTGCAGAAACAAAGCTACAGGATCTCCATGACACAGGGCAACAACAGGATATCTGAGAGGAGTCCATATATCAATCAATACAGGGCTCCATCCAGTATTGATGGTGTCTCGGAAGCCAGAGGCCCCGAACAGGACCAACGATTCATTGCAATGAACATTTGCAAGTAAAGACATGTGGACAAAAGGGTAGACTCTGGGACACACTGAGATACACTACAGCTTCCACAACGAGATTTTTATGTTTTTTATTTTTGTTTTTTAATTGTCTTTCGGCAGTCACTTGCCAGGGCAGGGGGCAGATGCAAAGGCATGGATGAAGACAAATGGATGGAACTGGAAAATATCATCCTGAGTGAGGTAACCCAATCACAGAAAAACACACATGGTAACACACACACACTCATTGATAAGTGGCTATTAGCCCAAATGCTTGAATTACCCTAGATGCACAGAACACATGAAACTCAAGAAGGATGACCAAAATGCAAATGCTTCACTCCTTCTTTAAAAGGGGAACAAGAATACCCTTGGGAGGGAATAGGGAGGCAAAGTTTAGAACAGAGGCAGAAGGAACACCCATTCAGAGCCTGCCCCACATGTGGCCCATACATATACAGCCACCAAACTATATAAGATTGATGAAGCAAAGGAGTGCAGGTTGATAGGAACCGGATGTAGATCTCTCCTGAGAGACACACCCAGAATACAGCAAATACATAGGCGAATGCCATCATTAAACCACTGAACTGAGAATGGGACCTCTGTTGAAGGAATCAGAGAAAGGTCTGGAAGAGCTTGAAGGGGCTTGAGACCCCATATGAACAACAATGCCAACCAACCAGAGCTTCCAGGGACTAAGCCACTACCCAAAGACTATACATGGACTGACCCTGGGCTCCAACCACATAGGTAGCAATGAATAGCCTAGTAAGAGCACCAGTGGAAGGGGAAACCCTTGGTCCTGCCAAGACTGAACCCCCAGTGAACGTGATTGTTGGGGGGAGGGCAGTAATTGGGGGAGGATGGGGAGGAGAACACATATAGAGAAGGGGATGGGGAGGGGTTAGGGGGATGTTGACCCAGAAACCGGGAAAGGGAATAACAATCGAAATGTAAATAAGAAATACTCAAGTTAATAAAGATGGAAAAAATTAAAAGTAAAAAAAAAAGGCATGGATGAGCAGAATTGGGGCGCAGGGTATGAAACTCACAAAGGATTAATGAAAAGGTAAAAGTAGAAAAATCTCAAATACTCTGCTCTGATATGTACAGTGCACACATTTCCAAATCCCCTAAACTCTCTGCTCTTATCTGTGGGATGAATCACCTCTTCCACTGACACTCTGTGGGTTTGCTCATGGCAAGCACTGAGAAGGAATGCTCATCTGTAAAGATCACACTACAGACGCTTCCATGAAAATCAGGGACAATACGATTTCAGTGTGTAACATCCCAGAGGCAAAGCTATCATCCGACAAGCCACAAGCTGTCCACATGAAATAATGGGCTCAGAACAACTTGGACATTTTAATGGAAAAAGAATTCATATTTAGAATGCCATACAAATTCAGTGGACTGTGCTGGTGAATCCTTCGAGTTTTCTAAATTGTCATATCAGTAGACTTCATTTTCAGGAGTAATTCTGGTCAAATGAGCACTTCTGGTCAATTTTTAATTTTTTTAAATAAATATATGGGGGCTGGAGGGATAGCTCAGTGGTTAAGAGCACTGACTGCTCTTCCAGAGGTCCTGAGTTCAATTCCCAGAAACCACATGGTGGTTCACGACCATCTGAAATGGAATCTGACTCCCTCTTCTGGTGTGTCTGAAGACAATGACAGTGTCCAGTGTACTTACATAAAACAAATAAATAAATTTTTTTATCTTTATTAACTTGAGTATTTCTTATTTACATTTCGATTATTATTCCCCTTCCCGGTTTCCGGGCCAACATCTCCCTCCCCATCCTCCCCCCATTACCGCCCTCCCCCCAACAATCACATTCACTGGGGGTTCAGTCTTGGCAGGACCAAGGGTTTCCCCTTCCACTGGTGCTCTTACTAGGCTATTCATTGCTACCTATGTGGTTGGAGCCCAGGGTCAGTCCATGTATAGTCTTTGGGTAGTGGCTTAGTCCCTGGAAGCTCTGGTTGGTTGGCATTGTTGTTCATATGGGGTCTCAAGCCCCTTCAAGCTCTTCCAGACCTTTCTCTGATTCCTTCAACAGAGGTCCCATTCTCAGTTCAGTGGTTTAATGATGGCATTCGCCTATGTATTTGCTGTATTCTGGGTGTGTCTCTCAGGAGAGATCTACATCCGGTTCCTATCAACCTGCACTCCTTTGCTTCATCAATCTTATATAGTTTGGTGGCTGTATATGTATGGGCCACATGTGGGGCAGGCTCTGAATGGGTGTTCCTTCTGCCTCTGTTCTAAACTTTGCCTCCCTATTCCCTCCCAAGGGTATTCTTGTTCCCCTTTTAAAGAAGGAGTGAAGCATTTGCATTTTGGTCATCCTTCTTGAGTTTCATGTGTTCTGTGCATCTAGGGTAAATCAAGCATTTGGGCTAATAGCCACTTATTATGGCTATTGAGTGCATACCATGTGTGTTTTTCTGTGATTGGGTTACCTCACTCAGGATGATATTTTCCAGTTCCATCCATTTGCCTATGAATTTCATACAGTCGTTGTTTTTGATAGCTGAGTAATATTCCATTGTGTAGATGTACCATATTTTCTGTATCCATTCCTCTGTTGAAGGGCATCTGGGTTCTTTCCAGCTTCTGGCTATTATAAATAAGGCTGCTATGAACATAGTGGAGTATAAAAGTAAGTATATGGGGTGGAGACTTGTCTGAGTTGCTGAGAGCATTTGTTCTTGCAAAGACCCAGGTTCCTTTCCCAGCACCCACATGGTGACTCACAACCATCCAACTTTCTTTTAATTTCTTAGGGAAGCAGGCATACAAGTGTTGTACATGTGTGCATACAGGCAAAAGAAACCTTCAAACACAGAGTAAAAATATCTAAATTATGTGCTTTAGTCAACATATGTTAGATACCACTATGATATTTTTGAATGAAGTGTTTTGTGGTTCTCCCCACCCTATTTCCTTGCCCCTCCTCCATCCCTTTTCTGTTCTTGTGGCCTCCACGCCCCACCCAGAACATATGGGACATGAATATGAAGTAATGTTGAAATAATCATTCCCACAGTGCCATGTATTCCTCTAGAACCAGACACCTTTTTCAAGCTAGGTGGTGATTCACACCTGTAATCCCCTGCACTCTGAAATCAAAGGCAGAGGGATCATGAGTTGGGGGCCAGCCTGGGCTACCTAAATAAAAGGCATGTTTGGAACTTGATCTCAGCCCAGTCTATCCACTGGTGCAATCAGGGGAAGTGAAGGGTCACGGTTAAAGCATAGCATATGAATGCCTGCCTGTCGGGCCAGGCTAAAAGCATCCGTCAACCGATATCACCCTTCAGCAAGGTGGTGAGGTATTCTCTTGAGAGGGGAGCAAGTTCAAATGTCAGAGATCTCTAGTGGCTCTGTAATATTTAGATGTGAGACTAGGGACAAGAGTGTGACTGCTATGGCCCATCCAAGGACACTGCTTCCAATAACAATGGCTCAGCATGGAGATACCAGAACCTCTCCAAGTAGCTATGCCTATGCTATGCCTGGGTCTCAGCTCCTCTGCTGCTGCCTGCTGGTCCTTGAAGTAAGATCCTCCCTTCCTTTCAGTGGTGTTTCTCACCTAGCCTCACCTCCCAAAGCACCAGCCTGTGAACTTTGTTCAGCAACTCAGTCTCTAACACTCAGTTCCAGTCTTCTTTGCCTGCCTCTTAGGCATTAGGAAATTCATTATGTTACCAAACTACTGAGGACACTCGCCAACCCCACCACCGTGACTTCTATGCCATGGGTTTCTCCAATGACATCTCTCCACAACTTGGTAATTCAGGGTCAAACTTCTTGCAAAGGCAGTGTTATGGGTTGAACCTGAAATGTCTCCAACAAATGAGTCTTTAAACACTTGATCTTCAGCTGGTGGCATTCTTGAGAGGTTGTTGAATCTTTGGGAGGTAGAGCCTACCTGTAAGAAGGGGATAGGTGTGGTACCAAGAGTTCTGCTTGCTATTTCTTGCTCTTCTCTTATCTCTCTGCTCCCTGGTTGCCCTTTCCTCTCAGAAGTGAGCGAGCCCTTCACACACTCTTGCCTTCCCTGACTCGATGGATCACATCCCCCTATGTCATAAGTCAAAATCTTTCCATCATTAGTTGTCTTAGCAGACATTTGTCACAGTGAAAAGGGGGAAGATGAAGAGGAAGAAAAGAAGGGGGTAGGAGGAGCCTGAGGGGGAGAAACAGCAGGAAGAAACAACCTAGAGGCTAGAAAGAGTGGGTGAGAGTGCATGCTGCTCTTGTAGGAGTCCTCAGTTTGTTTTCCAATACCTACATTAGGTGGCTAACAACTGTCTGTAACTCCAGCGTCAGGGGAATCTAGTGTTCTCTTCTGGACTCCATAGACACCTGCCCAACTCCTCAACATATACACAAAATTGTGTTAGAATTAAAAAAAACTGCAAGCCAGATGTTTACCATAGCTTATTATAGACAAAGCTCTACAAAGCAATGTGGCTTTGTCCCAGGCTTTCCTTTCCCAACTCACATCCACTCTAAGACTTCTGATTCAGCCTTAGACCAGATAGACCAGATAGGACACTTGGTAATAACCCCCTCTAATCCTCTCCCCCACCCTATCCTACACACACGTAGCTATGTCTGGTGGACAGCGTTGGGAGAATGACAGCCTCCTCTGAGACATCCATCCTACCAAGGGCTCCTCTTATGGATCAGTGTTGAGTTCTTCCTAGGAAAGCAGTTAACTAAAGGTCATCACAGGAGACGTTGGCTGAGGAGAAAAGAAAACCCTTCCTTTCAAGGACCTTTTTGGGGCAGGAATTGGGTTCTGGAGAGGGCTCTGAGTATTAGGAAAAAGGCCAGGAGCTAAGAGAGGCACTAACCAGGGCCCCAAGGTGAAAACCAGCCTTATCCCTCTCCACAAAAATCATACTTCACACCAAACACATGCTATGGGGCCAGCCTGGTGTACTGCTAGCTCTCAGGGAGGCAGATGCCCAGATCTGTAAAACTGCTAGTTTCTGTAGTGAATACAGCCCCACTGGAGCAGACTGCAAAGGTCCAGCATACATTCCCTACATGGGAAGAAATACAATATGAGCACTGGGGAGTCAGGTCAGAGCAGCTTCAGTCCCCATGGGCTGGAGAGAACCAGTGAATCCAACCTCCAGAACACAAAGAGGTACACAGGCTACCTGTAACCTCCACAGCACCGAGCACTGCCATCTTAGAGAAGGGTACTGAAGTGTGTCAGTGAGACGCTGAAGACTGAGCCAGAATCTCTCATACATGCTAGGCAAGCACTCACTCAGCTTAACCCGTCCACTTTAAACTTTTAAAAGATTTTAAAATTGTTTTCAGTTATGTCTATGTGCAGAGGGCTACGTGCACGACAACGCCGAGACTCATAAGGGCCAGAGGCATTAGATTCCCTAAACCAGAGTTCCAGATGGGGGTAAGCCACCTATGGTATAGGGGACTGAACCCAGGTCCTCAGCAAGAATGCTAGGTGCTTTAAATAAAGCCAGGTGGCCCACCCCCACTAAGCTACTCAAGGTGTCTTTATTAATGTCACTATAGTCCATACTGGCCTTGAATTTGTCACCTCCTGCCTCCCAGGTAGCTGGCATTACAGGCCTGCAACAACAGGGCTGGCTTTCATTATAGTCCACTAGACAGCATGGCCTATGAGGGTAGGACATTTCACGCTTCCATCCCACAGTTCTGGCATGAATTCTGTTCACCAGTTACCGTGTGTTTGCCAGCTGAGGCAGGCAAGCAGACTGGGTCGAATGAGTAGACGCTGAACCCACCACACATCCGACACCAATATGCAGCAGCTATAAGCCACAAGGGACTTCATGTAGCTCAGAGTTGGCTATGGGTAAGAGACAAGTCAGATAGTTGCTCCCTGGCACTCTCTCCCCAGCACCCTTTACCCACCTGGCACCTGTGTCCCCGGCTTAGCCTCCATTTTAACTTTGTACCATTTGGTAGAGACTCAGCAGTCCTACTGAGAAGATCATTGGCCTTGGCTCAGGGGATAGAGTCCAGAGTTCTCAAAGCAAACATTTTTCCTTTCAGGCTTTCTCACTTGTCCCTCTTGGGAAAGTTCTACTCACTGGCTTTGGTTGTGATATTTTGGGAGTGTGGACTCTGGTGGACTGAGGCTCTCTCTATAATAGGTTCCTGACTGACTCTCCACAGAGGTATGTGCAAAGGGATGTAGTGGGATGGGGGTGAGGGAACCATCCTCCAGATATTAAATCCAAGTAGGAGGCCTCCAGGCAGTAGACTGTACACGAGCGCCCTCTGGTGACAAGACGATCAGCTTCCAATTCAACTAGTTCCTATGAGGTCTCCTGTGAACCCATTTGCCTGCCCCTTCTCTATCCCCACAAAGACCCCACAAGGCTTTCAGGATCGATTCTTTATTTTCTCCAGCTCCAGTGTTACAACTGTAGCAGCACACCAGACACCCACACATGTGAACACACCACTGCTCCCCAGACCCAAAAGCCGCATTTTAAGACATTCAAAAAGCAACATTGGGCCACTCTTAGCCCACACACTGTGCAACCCAGCAGTGGCACAGTTGTTGTTCACAGACACATATCCATAAATAAAGTTAAATAAAACCTTAGTGGCATAGCAGTATGTTGGAGATAAAGCACTGGGGTGACATTGGAGGGTGATGGTTCTAAGACATGAGATAGAGGGGACAGAGGGGACCAAGCTCATGTAAAAGTAGCTCTATTTAATCAAATTCTTTAAAAACTCAAGAATTAAGAGCATCCCATTTTAAAAAGATCAATATTTGTCTATAATAAATTAACACTCATTTAATATGGTTGGCTGCCACATAACCTGAACACACATATACACACATACACACCATATATATACACACACACACAGGTCAAAGTATTATCATTGTACCCAGGTTATGGCTCTCCTAATCTGGTCACTGGGCAGGGGAAGCATTTTCCTATCTAGAAATTTACAATGTCAAAAATTACAATCAACACACAGGCTAAAATGTGATGAGGTCAAGGAGAATTCCAACTGTGGAACTAAGGAGTGGGGGTACTGGCTACCACAGAACTCTTGTTGATTGCTTCCCAACTTTTAACTTTTTCCACAGACACATCCCTTGCTCAATCTTAGGGTGACTGGACGGGAGGCACAGGTTAAAAAGCTGTCCTCCTGCAGACCCACCAATCATCATGGGGAGGGCATAGCCAGAACAGGACCCCTGGACTTCAACCCCACAGAGTCCTGAAGTCCTGATCCTACCTTAAAAGGCCCTAAGCAAAGAGACTAGCCAAGTATTAGATAGCTGTAAAGAAAATCCAAAGAGAAGTCTTGTTTTTGCAGCAGGATTAGCCACCCGTGTATCAAAGGGTGGTGTGGGGACAGTTTAGGGTTTGACTTAAAGTTTACTTTAGACTCTACAATTTGACTTCCCCTCTCCATGTATAGGATTTAACACTACTCAACGCTAGCAGGGTAAGAGTAGAAACATTTTCTATTCTTTCTATCAAGTGATAACAGGACACCAGCCAGCCCAGAACACCAGTAAAACAGAAACCTGCAACCAGCCAGGAGGCCCTCAGGGAGCACAGGAAAGCATTTGAGAGGTGATTCTCTCAGAAAAGAAAAGTCAGCTGACCAGCGTGTAACTTCTCACAGCCTGAACAAAACCAAAAACCCGCATCCATGGGCACTGGATGGTACATGGTCCCAAAGGTGAAAATTCTCCAAGTACAAGCTGAATTTCTTCCCAGGCAGTATGACGTTCCATGGGAATTCAAGGTCTAAGCTTCCAGTGAGGAAGCATGCTAACCATGGCTTCCAAATGAAAACAGGGCCAGGGAAAAGCAAGCCCTGCTTCCTAATAGACAGTCAGAAGAGGGAAACTGAGACAATCCTCTCATCTCTGTGAAGATGGGAGACTGGACAACACAGGCTTGTGTTTTCTCAGAGATGATCTGACTGTACTTCAGAAAACAAAGCAGAGAGGATGTAGAAGACACAAGGCTGCTGAGCAGCTCTGGAGGGGCAGAGGGTCAGAGCGTGCTTCAGTCTCAGCTGGAGGGCTAGCCTCAGTGCAGTAAGAGGCTATGATGCTAAAGTCACAGAGCTGGAGGGCTAGCCTCAGTGCAGTAAGAGGCTATGATGCTAAAGTCACAGAGCTGGAACAGGGCAGGAGACAGATGAGTGCCAGAGATACTCAAAATCCCTAGACTGCAGGGGAAATGGGTCAAGAGGGGGCTAATAAAAAGACTTATAGGCCAGGTTAGCAGAAGTGCCCAGGAAGGAGGTTGCTGCAGAAATTAGTCCTAAGACAAAGGCAGGAACTGTCTCATGGACTCGCTAGGCAGACGGTGGCATCTCTAGTGCTAAGAGCTAGCCAGGTAGGCATTCATTCACGTCACTCACAGGGAAGGTTAAGGCCAGCCATTCTTATTCTACTGTGACAACCAGGCTGCTGAGATCTGAATGGGGGAGTCCACAGAGGGAGGAAGGTGCTCTAGGACCCCATTTTTGGTCCCGGAAGTCTTAGAAAAGACAGAAAGGCACTCGGGGTGACTACTTAAAAAGAAAAAAAAAAGCTCCAAGTGATAAGACTATTTTGATTTGTTTGCAACGTACCTTTTTCCCCATGAAAAGAGAAATTCAAAACATAAACTTTGTATTTATTATTTTACATTCAAGTTAAACTCCCACAGGAGGGGACTACACACAATTTCAGGCCACATAAAGCCATTTATTACTTTTATTCCTTGGGGGTTTTGTTGTTGTTGTTTGTTTTACTTCTCATGAAGGAAGAATTCAACTCTCTTATTTTTTTCTTTTTTTAAAAAGCAGGCCCATCATTCCCAACTCTAATACTATTTATGGACACACACAAGCACACACAATTTCAAAAATCTCTATGTAGAAAAATAAAGGATAAACATTATCCACCTATTTCAGACTGGGTAATGGTACTTTTATGTACATAAACTTTTTCTTTACTGTGTCACTGTTTGCCTCTTCGGTGCGATCTAAAGATCTAGTGAGAAGGCCACAGTGAGGCAGAAAAGCTACATTCCTCTCGGGGAAGGAGGAGAAAAAGCAACTTCTCCCTCTCCCTGAGTTTCTCCTGCCTACCACCACCTCGGATGTCCCCTCAGACAGCATGCTGGTCAGTGGAGGCTGGTCCTCCCTTTCCAAGGCACCAGGGAACGAAGGACCCGGCGCAAGCACCCTTCAGGACAAGACCTGGGTGCAAGGACAGGAGCATGGAGCTGGAACAAAAGATGCCGGAACCACTTCCCACTGCCCTGTTCCTTTAGTACAGAGTTCGATTCTCCAGCTGCCGCTTCGTAAGGAAATACTTGAAGAACTCATAAACAGACCAGGAGATGGCGGTGGAAGGCATCTGGTAGATGACTCGAGCCTGAATGCCTTTGAAGTACCCAGCAAGGCCGTTGAGCTGGTACACCGTCCGGAAGGCATTGGCCATGCCTGACAGCCGGCCACTGACATTAGCTAGGGAGAGTGCCATGTTCTCCTGCGTGTTGAGGAGGGTCTTGCAGACATCCAGCGGGGTGGTGGCAGCTGCAGCCAGCGCACCGGCCAGGCCTCCTGAGATGATGTGAGACTGTGGGTTATAGTCCCGGCGAGGGTTGACTTGCTCCTGCAGAAACTCATAGGTGATGAAGTGGATAGATTGGAAGGGGATGTTCATGGTCAGCTGTGTGGTGTAACTCCTGTAGAAGGCCCCCAACCCCTCGGTCCTCCACACTGTCCGGATACAACTGAGGGCTGACTGGTGCTGTGAGTTGTACATCTGCAATCGCTGTTTCACCACTGTGTCGGGTGGGGGATGAGCAACCAGCAGATGGGTGGGTGGTTTGGCCCCATCCCAGACGGGAGTGAGATGGGAAGCCAACCAATAAAGAGAAACAAGCATGTTAGAATACGCACCTGTCACAGGTACTAAGACAGCACACGTATAGCCCCAGCTAAGAGGCCATGGAAGGCCAGCTCCAGGTTGCCCACCTCAACTTTGTGACTCTGCACCAGAAACATAGGCACTACTAGACAATGTCCTGCCTGAAGCTTGAATGAGAAATGATTCCCAAATCAGGCGGTCACTTCGGGTTCCATTAGCTGGCCTGATCTCTGAAGTCCTAGCCTTCCATAAACTACCTGCAAATACCTCCCTCTCTCCTTGTCCCTAGGCTACGCATGGTGGCACATGCCATTAATTCCAGTCCTTAGAAGGCACAAACAGGTGGATCTCTATGAAGTTCTGGGCCAGCCTGGTCTACACAGGGCGTTCCAGGCTAGCTAAGAGTACATAGTGAGAACCTGTCTCAAAATAAAAAACACTGACCTACAAGAGTATCCCTGATTTCTCAGTGATCTATCTTCTCTGATTTTAGTCTCTATCACAGTACCTTGGGACCAACACTAGAATTACATCTGCCCAATTGAGTGATGTCTCCTTGGCTTTAAGGCAAAATGCACTGATGGTTCATAGGACCAGGGAGAATAAAGTGTATTCCCTAGAGTTTCAGTGGTCCCTACACACTGCCAAGACGCTGGGTCTTTAAATAGGGACCTAATCGAGTCAAGAGTCATGCCAAGGAGGGGAAGGGAGATGAGCACCATGTAAGTCCTACAAATACACCAACTCCAGGGTGTGGGGGCCGGAAGGATGGGTGGCTCCATGTAAAGGGCACTCGCTGCTCTTCCAAGGGACCTGGATTTGATTCCCGGCACCCATAGAGAGGCTCACAACTGTCTGCAACTCCTGTTCCAGGGGATCCCATATCCCCTCTTCTGGCTTCTGTGGGTACCAGGTACACACAAATGCATGCAAACAAAACACCCATCCACATAAAAAGCTTTTTAAAACATTAACACCAGGTATGGTAGCATTTACCTATAATCCTAGAAATCTGGTGGCTGAGTCAGAGGGATGGAGATTTCAAGACTAGCCTGAGTACACAACACCACCTTGTTGTTTTTCTAATTGTTTAATTAAACAAACTCTTCCCTTAGTTAACATTGACCAAGTGACTGTCACTGTCAGGTCCCTGAATAAATAGATATTTTTTAAAAAGAAAGAATCCTAAGATCTATACAGCTAGTCAATCCCTCTATACCATGATTCTGTATCCCCAGATTTAACTAACTGTATATGAAAATAACCAGGAAAGAAAAGAGTCTGTACCAAACATAAGCAGATCTTTTCCTTAGTGTTATTCCCTAAGGGATGTCACACAGCATCTACTTACACTGTACTGAACCCTAGGAGGAAGCCAGGGATGACTTAAGCAGGCATAAGGATGCCAAGTGGGTTATAAATTATGCCTTATTTTATGAGGACCCTCAAAATTTAAAAGAAGTAAGGTAGCCCCATTCAAAATGGCCACATTAATAATCCTATATGGTTACTGTTTCTGAAAATTTGCCATCATCTCACAAATTAAGAAAAAAAAATTGGCTGGATGTGCCTAAAATCCCAGTACTCAGGAGGCTGAGGCAGGAAGGTTCAGAGTTTGGGCTAACCTGGGCCTCAGAGAGAGTTTCAGGGCATCCTGGGTTGCATGGTGAGATTCTATGTTAGTGGGCTGGGTGATGCAACCCACAATGAGTGAGATGGGAACTGTTCCCTCTAGATTTATCTGTGACTAGAGACAATTAACAGGGTCAGGGGTGTGTGTGTGTGTGTGTGTGTGTGTGTGTGTGTGTGTGTGTGTGTGTGTGTGTTGTGCACACCCCTGAACACACAGGTTGTGATAACACGCAAAGCAATCTCCAGATATTCTGCCCCAGTGGGCCTGGGGCAGGGCCTAAAGATTTGTTTCTAACTCTTCCCAGGATGCTGCAGGGAGGCAGACAGCTCTACTTAGCTATCTCCACAGCAGGACACTCTAGAGCCCCAATGCTTGCTGGCTTTCTGGGGATCCCCAGCAATGTATGAGAAATGCAGTCTTCCTATAGGCTCCTATGAAGCCAGCCCTTGCCCCACCTTCCTCCCCCAGCTCCTCCAGCCTCTCTACCTATTCCCCACGGCCCCTCCCTAGAACCATGGAACGTTCATTACCTTCTGCTGGATTCATTACTGCATCGTGGAGTAGGGTGGCCATACTCCCAGCTATCCCTGCAAAACAAACTCCAGAAAATTACCCACTGTCACCTGTCGTTCTGGGAAGTCCCACGAACTTAAGTCAGAAAAACTCTGGACTTAGCTTTCTAAGGCTCAACGTTGCCTGGCAGTTCAGCCACGGTGAGCAAACTTGAAAATCTCTAAGTGATGGCAGAAACGCTGAATAGCAATAGGGAGAGGGCAGCTATCCAGAGCACTATCACATCTAAACCTCAGAGACTCCTGTGGTTTATCAATCAACCTCAGGAAAAGTTAGAGCTCAGGCCTTTCCCACTGGCTAGATTTGTACTCCCTTGTCTCCAGCCTTTGGGTACAGATCGCTCTCTGTGCCCTTAAGCTGAAGCTACTCAGAGGGATAAAATCGTGCATACAGCTAGTTGCCTTAGCTGGCGTCCAAGCATCCTTAAGACCGGCCTTGTGAATAAACAACTTCCCCTGAAGTCTCCTCCAGCCAGGTTCTGAAAGCCTGAATTGGCCCTGGAATTTCTGCTTCTGGCTTCCCAGCGCCTGTCACAGCAGTGCAGCTATCATTACAGTGCCCAGTAGAAAGAGGGCAGTATGAGGGACAGGCTACCGGCCACCTCTCAGGTAGGCACCGAGACATAGACATACACACAATAATCTCCAGAAAGGTGACAGTGACCACAGCAATTACCACAGTGCTGCAGGGATAGCACTGGGCAGACCCTGGTGTGGGGGCTGAGTTTTGTCAAGTCTCCTGTCTCCTTCAAGGGTGAGATGAGGGTCTGCCACCCTCTCAGAATCATGGGGGCATGGCTCTTGGTGACTGAAGCGATAAATTCAAAGGATGGTCACCAGCTGAAAGGCCAAAGGATGTCAGCAAAATGGCCGGGTATGCTTGCGCCTAAGGGTGGCTGACAGGAGGGCTACTGCTTTGTTCTGGGTAGGATAAAAAAGCAAAGAAGAAGAGAGTTACTGCTGATCACATCCTCATTCCTTAGAGTAAATTTTGTCAAAATAAACATTATTTTGTGTTGCTTTGCTATCCACAGTCCTCTCCCACCCACTGAAAAGCCCATTAAAGTGCCACCCTATGCTAAGACTTGGTCCAGTCCCTTGACTCCTGCCTTATATAAGAGCTGCCCCACAAATGCCCCATCTCCATCCACCTGCCCTCCCTAGATCAACCACAGCAAACTAGTTCAGCCCTGGCTTGCAGAAAGATGCGATTCAGACACACAGAGGAGGCTGGGGGGATCAAAGGCCCGAATCTCCTGAAGCTTAAAGTGGGGATGGCCTTCCACAGTGGCTCGGAGTCCTCTGTCAGCATAAACCGTCTTGACCTTTCAAAGTTTAGTTAGATCCTGGTGCTGGAGATACCTGCTGTACCAGTTTTTAAATAGTCTCAAAGAAGCTGTCCTTTTCTGTATTTTGTTTTGCATCCAGCATTCAAAAGAAATTTTTTCCTATGACTGATCATTAATTGTTGAGTGTTTAAAAAAAAAAAAAGAAAAGAAAAGAAAAAGGCCACACAATAATAAATACCAAATATCAAAACACATCTACCACCAGCTTCCCCCAGAGAAAGAGGGATTGAATAAAAACGTGTGTGCACATTCAAGTGACCCTAGAGTCCTCTGTTCCTGAGCAAACAGCCGAGGAAGAAGGCTGCTGGGTCCCGGGGAAGAAGCCCCAGGGAGCAAGCACTGAAGAGCTTCCCAGCTCCAGACAAACACTTTCAAAATACCATTAGCTAGATGGCTGTTTCCTTGGTGGCTGAAAACGTCATTTAAAGTCCTTTTCATGTTTTCATAGCAGGCAAAATACATGGCGTGCGCAGGCCCCGCACCCATCATCATCACGTTCAGGCCCCGCAGGGGCCTCCAGAAGCCTTCAGTGTGCATGATCCTCTTGAGGGCGCCATAGATGCTTGTATACCGGGCTTTGGGATCTGGGTTCAAACTCTGCATCCGTGTCTGCGGGAGACAGAAAATATATATCAATAGGGGAGTTGATAGGTATGATAAGGGGGAAGGGACAACCCAGAGAACAGAAGGGAAACAAAGTGGTGAGACAGAAATGTACGGACTCCTCCATCAGTCTCCACAACTCGGAATTTGCACAGCCTCACAGCTTGTAGAAAAGATGGGTGAAGATGAGGAGAGGGAGAATGGAATACTGAGTGAGATCCCTGCTGAGTCCTGCCATAGGTAAGCTATGTGGTCTCTGGTAGAGCCTTTAGCCACCCTCGGCCTTCAAAACCCCTTCACAAACTTGGGTTCTTGAGTCTCTGGAGAAGAGCAGATCCTGGAGTCCCCACTTAGGATACCAAGATTCACGAACATTCAACCTTTTATAAAATGCTATAACAGTTGTGACCCATGCACACATCTCCAGATGATATCTGATGTATCAAAGGTGTTGTGTAAAGGCCTGAGGATGTGGCTCCATTGGCAGAATGTTTGCCTATCATGTACAAAGCCTTGGGTTTGAGCCCAAGAACCACATACATGAACCAAGCATGGTTGGGCATGCCTGCAGTCTCAACACTCAGGATGCAGAAGGTGTTGCCGAAGGAAAGGGGATGATAAGTTGGAGGTCACATTCATCTACAGAGCAAGTTCAAGCCCAGGCTAGGCTACATGAGACCCTGTCTCAAAGAACAAAAGGAACCAACTAACCAACTAACCAACCAACCAAAATCAAACAACATGAAGCACTGTCATCACCGAAAGAAATGCTATAGGGATTATGAGAGTGCTCTGTTCAGGAGCCAATGGCAAGCTCTAACGGTCTGCACCTGTTTAGTACAGGCGCACATTTTTCTGTATTTATTTTATTTTATGTGCATCGGTGTGACTGTCAGATCCCCTGGAACTGGAGTTACATATGGTTGTGAGCTGCCTGCCATGTTGGTGCTAGGGATTGAACCCAGATCCTCTGGAAGAGCAGCCAGTCCTCTTAACTACTGAGCCATCTCTCCAGCCCCATCTTTTCTGTAGTTATCCTGCACAGCTGGCTGCAGCTGCTGGTCTGGAGAGAGCCAAGTGAGTTATCATCCTCCTCCTGTCTACTCTGGTTTCAAGTCTTATGAATCCTTCCTCACCTGAACCTGTGTCCTGACAATTATTCCTCAGGCTATATGTGCCAGATCCTCTGGGCCTCCCCCATATCTTCCCCTTTAAGAATCTTCTACAGTATGGTTTTGTAAAGTAACACTAAGTTGAGGAAGCCATCCTCTTACTGCTCCCTATGCATAGAATTGTCTGTGTGTGAAGAGACCAGGGCTTACCTGGCTCTGTTGCCTGCCGACACTATCCAGGTCTGAAGAGCACTTGAGCAGATAGGAGGGTTCGTTTCATACTCCAAAGGCTAGGCTGAGGTACCCAAATACCTGATCAAACATCAGTGTACTCTAGATGATTCTCTAATATTTGTTGTGTTTTGTTTTGTTTAGATAAGGTTAACATTTAAACTCAGTTGCCCCTGACTGTGCAGGTCACTAGTGTGGTGTTGGTAGCTGTCCAGCCTGCTGGCCTGCCATGAAGGCTAAGAATGAACAGCCCCTACAGTGATGTGAGCCAGTTACTTAAAACAAATGATTTTTAGCCTAGTTCTCCAGTAACCCCTAGTTTAGAGACAGAAAAAGAGATCTGGGTACCCACCCTTCTTGGTCTTTTCCTCTGGAGAGTCTTGCTTATCACCTCAGTAGGAGAGACTTGAAACACCTGCCAAATGGTGAATGTATGTTCCTTCTTCCTCCCCTCTCTTCCCTTCCTTCACAAGCTGCCCCACCCCCACCCCCAGCCTATGGTGGGGGGATCTTCAACCTTTGGAGGCAGTATCCTTTAATTCCCAAGCAAAATCATATATAGCACCTAATCTATGCATTGGCAATGAGACAAAGGGCCCTGGGTGCCACTGTAGTACTTCCCTTCTATTCCCCAAAACAGAGCATCAACTCCCACCCTCAACCCCTCTCCCCATCCCTCACCCGGTGAACACTGTAAAAAACAGTAGCCTCAATTAGAAACCGTTTTCAAATTTCAGAACAGTCTGGACTCTAAAACTGCAGAGAACATGGGCATACTCTTGCCAACCAAGACCCAACCAACAACAGAAGTATTAGTTACCACTGGCCGTTGCAACAATTATCAGTTCCTCAAATAAATAAATGCATTTTTAATGCTTAATAGGGAAAGGAAGGAAGGAAGAGATGGAGGGTGGGAGGGAGGGACGAAGGGAAGGAGGGAGGAAAGAAGGAAAAGGAAAAGCAGGCCTAATGGTACGGGTTTGTAATCCTAGCCCCTCCAGGGACTAAGAAGTGAAGATCCAAAGTCCAAGACCATCTATCTGGGACTATATAATGAGTTCAAGAAGCTGGGTAGCTTAGTGAGACCCCGTCTAGAATTAAAAATGACAAAGCTGTGGCTACAGAGCAGTGGTAGAGCACCTGTCCAGCATGTACTAGATTCAGTCCTCAGCACCGCATAGAAACAGGTAGGAAGGATGCCTCTCCGTGTTCCTGTTAAAACAGACAAGTTATGATGGATGGGTGGGAGTATGGGGTAGGGGGGGTGGTAGTGGGATGGAGGGTTGACAATCAGAGAGGGCTTCCCTTTCTTAGTGGAATGGAGGAGGGCTTACATGAGGGGGTATTGGGAGGACAGCTGATATTGGTGTGTAAAGTGAATAAATAAATATATTTGATGATGATGATGATGATAATAATAATAATAATAATAATAATAATAACAACAACACAGCCAAGTTAAATGCAGCCTTATCAGAACTTCTCCTTTCCCTCCCACAGGCTGAGGGAAGCATCTCTGGCCCACCCTGAGGAGGCTGTAGCATCTGGAAACCCCTGAGAATGACAGTCCCTGGTTTATATGTTAGCTTCTGGTTCAATTGGAGGGTCTATTATAAGCAGACAAAAGCAGGGAGAAGAGTTAAGCAAGCGTTCATCCCTGGGAACAGAAGAAGCTGTCAGGGACGAACTTCCAGAAGGTTGAAATCAAAGTTTCAAGCAAATGAGGTCTTGCCTTTCACCAGGCCGTGTGTCCTGTGGCTGTCAGTGACAAAAAGCTAAAATCTCAGCATAACAGATGGTGCAATGCACAGTTTGCAGCCCCAGGCGGGCCTTGGCAGCCTAGGACTAGGGTGAATTCAGATCTCAAGGCTCTTGTTGCAACCCTGGTCAGTCAGTTCATCTTCTAAGTGTGAGTCAGATCCCTGGGAGAGTGGCTGGGAAACAAGATGACATCGTGTCTAGCTCCATCTCCATACTTAGTGATAAAGAAGTCGCTGGGGTTGGGGGGGTGTCTATGAAGAGGACTAAATGGATCTATAGGCTATAATCTACCAGAGAGCTGAGACACTACCACCCTTACTCTGGGTTCTAGCTCTCATTCATTGCAAAGACTCAGGCATGGAAGATGTACTAATCCTGTGTACCCAACAAATATTTGCTGAACAGATGGATGGATGAATTAATGGTGCAGCGGGTGGTTCTCCATCACCCAAGCCCACCTCCCTGAGCAAGAACTGTGTTCTTGGAGACTAAACCCATCCTTCACCATTGCCACCTTTTACCCACTCCTAACTGATGTCCACTATTCCTCAAGCTGTGGTATCCCCTCCAGAACAAGCCCTGAAGAGTCTGGGCTTATGGAAGAGAATGACTCTGGCCAGGCCCACACCTCTAAAGAGAGTTGCTGTCTTGTGCCTTTTCTCAGAGAATGAAACACTGGCTTACCACCTCCTCTGGTTTCTGTCATAGGGCCTGGGTCCTGCTAGGGTTTACACACACCATGTATGGTTGAGGATGCCCTTGTATCCAGAGTAGACAGAAACCGCAGAGACTGGCCTAAAAACTGAGGGCAAACAGGTAAGAAAACAGAGGCATTAGGAATAGCTGTGGCGAGGCCTCAGGCTAGACCAGGTGCTGCCTCCGGGAGTGGGTTCTGATTTGTGATGTAACTTACCTGATCCCCAACATGTTTGGTTTGAAAAGGAAAGAGAGGAGTGAAACTGGGTGTGGGGGAGGGGAGAGGGAGGTGTTAGCAGAATCACCTGGGAGAAACTGTGGCAAGAACCATGGGTACCATCTCAGCACACATGAATTCAAAATGTTTTTATTTCCTAAATTCCTCTGAGGATTCTAATCACTGCTGATTAGGAAGACCCATTGAAGGATCCTTTAGGCCCTGTCCAGGCCACTGATAATTTCAAATCCCATCCTCAGCAGTATGGGACTCACCTCTAGTCCTTTGAGGAGGGAGGTGAGAGGTGGTTGACGGACAGCAGTGGGCACAGAGTCAAGCAGGGTGACAGTGGGGTCCATAGTGTAGGCTTCTGAATCAACCTGAGGTAGCTTACCCTTGAATGTGCCTGTCTTCAGCTGTGATAACCATCCAGAGAGCTCTGGGGGAACACTGAATTGGCTGTCAGTCAATCACCATATATCCTTCACCCCTTTTATACATGCAAGATCATCCCAAAGGCCTTCCTTTACACACACATCCTTGATCGTAGAATCAACACTAATGCTTCTCGGGGAAGTCTGGGATTGACCTTGCATCCATTCCCACCCGCTTTTCTGATAAAGGTGTGATGCTTATTTAAACCCCACAGAACCTACTTGCACCAACCACCTAAGAGAGAGAAAGCCAACTGGGCATCTCTGTACTCTGGTGGATGCTTCAGTCCTGGGAAAGTTCGATGCTACTCACCTGGAGTACAGCGGCTGGCTGTGTGCATGGAGTGGGGCCAGTCAGGCCCTCACCAACCTGCAAAGAGTAACCACCCAGGCCATGGCACAGAAAGGGAAAAAGACAATGGAGTTTGTGTGCTGGGGGGACGTGTGACAGGAAGGAAAAGGATAAACACTGAGGTGGCAAAAGAAGATGCTCAGAAACTGACATGAATGTTGGTGTAGCTTCAGATGAGAGGTTGGAGTCAGGTGGGTAAGGAGTGAGGCGGAAGGATGCCAGAGAATATAATCAGTTCAACCGCTTGTTTTCAAGATTTTTGGGGAACTGTCTATAAAATATAAACGAAAAAGCTGGTGTTCTCTATCGTGTGGGTCAGAGGAGGAGAAGAGGTGAGTAAAAGCAACTCGAAAGAATGAAGGATGAGCAAAAATGTGGCTATCCACTCTACGGAGCACTACACCAATAGGAGGGCCTACCCTAGTCAAATCCATCCAGGCAAGGCAGAGAGGGGTAGCCAGGGGTGGGGGTAGTGGATGGTGGACATTGGTGCTTTATGGGCACAGGAGTTTGATTCTGCAGTAGGAAGAGTTCCGTAGACTGACAGCAGCCATACCCACACAGCAACATGAGTGCATGTGATGCTGATCTGTGTATAATAAATGGTAAGAATGGTAAAAGGGTGTGTGTGTGTGTGTGTGTGTGTCTGTCTGTCTGTCTGTCTGTCTAGGTAGGTGTGTTTGAAATGCACAGAGGCCACAAAAGGGGTATCAGGAATTGTCATCTATTGTTGGACACCTATTCCTTTGAGACTGCTTCTTTCCCTGAACCTGGGAGACTCAATATTCTCAAGCTGGAGGTTTGCAGGCCCCAAGCATCTTGTCTCATCTCCCAGGGAGCTGGGGTTGCAGCATGCACAAAATGACTGCCTTATTATATGGATGCTGGAATCTAAATTCCAGACCACAGGACTGCAAAGCAAGTACACTTAACAACTGAGCCATCTCTCCAGCCCTAGCTTAAAAATGGTATATATTTATTTATTATATATGAAATTATAATTTTTAAAATAAAGACATGAGAAGGGAGAGAATGAAGGAAATGAACAAATTACAACAAAGAATATGCAGAGAAGACACATATGCGCACACACACACACACACACACACACAAGAAAGAATTCAGTCATCTGGGTTATATTGTCATCATCATCATCTTAAATTTTATGTTTATTTGTGTGTATTTGGGTATGGATGTGGGCAAGCATTTGCTGTGCTGCACACGGGAGGATGAGAGGCTAACCTGTAAGGGATTAATTCTCTCCTTTCTGCCAAGTGTGAAATGGGGATCAACCTCAGGCTACAAGGCTCTATGGCAAGAGCCTTTTATTTGCTGAACCATCCCATCTGGATGTCAGCCCCTGCATTGGACTGAGCTTGCCTTCCCTTCCATTCCATTCCCATGGCTGGACTGTAATTCTACCTCTTAGAAATTCATTACACAGAGCAGCATGTGGCAGGCTCTGAGAAGCCATTCAGGAAAGAAACTCGTTTAGCTAGTTTTAACCAGGCACTTCCTAAACATGTGTTCTTGGCCTCACGAGTGATTTTTTTCACTTAACAAGCAGTTACACTTGGCCAGGCATCCTTGTAAAAACACAGCTGGGGCCAACAGACAGACCTCTAAGGCTCTTACACTGGGAGTATGCCTATGTCGGAGACCCTGAGGCAGCCCCTACAAGGAAGGCCCAGAACAGTCAGCAGGGAGCAGTGTGGAGACAACAGGGAGCCCTGAGCAGCAGCAAGTGCACTGCATGTCTTTCTGCACCTGAGCTTTCCCTAGCCTCCTCCTACACCTCTGTCATTCACTCTCAAGGGGGCAGCAAATAGCAGAGTGCTCTGGGGCTCTGGCCTAGCTCTGTCATTCCGAGTGTGGCATGCTCAGGTCCCCTTGGGAACCAGGTGCAAGGTATAAGAGGGATGACAAGAGGGCAATAACACACGCATGGGTGGGGTTCCTTCCATAAGCTTCCAGAGAGATTGGGAGAGGGACCATCTCTTTCTCAAACCCTCCCCAGGACGGCAAGACAGACAGGTAAGCCCAGTCTGTTCTCTTCCCTGGGGGAGGGGGAGGAGGAAGGAGAGTGGAAAATGTGTGTGCTGTCCCAGGTGAGCTTATGGATCATATAACCAGAGGTGAAGAGCCCGAGGAGTTCAACCCTGTATTTAAATAGGAAACTGGGACCCCAAAAGCACCCTCTCCATCTTCTGATGGGTGGGGACTGTGGAAGCTGGGTTCAACCCCCAAAAGAGAAAAGGCCCCGAAGGGAGGCCTCAGATCTCCCTAAAGAGCCTGCTCAGGACGCTGGCCCATGCCAGCCTATGCACCAGTGTGTCATCGCTAAGCCACTGACTCCCTGCCCAACAACCCAGAGGAGCTGGTGACTTTCAACCTCCCGGCTCAAATTTCTGAACAAAGGGTGGGGAGAGGACCTTCCCTAGTTCAAAATGTGGGTGGCACTGCCAGGATCAGAAGATAACATGAAAGCCAAGAATAGGGATACAGACAGGGTGCGGGCCTGGTATGAACATACATCCAGCTTCCCCAGGGACCAACGCTGATCCTAGAATGCCCAACAACCTGTGTACCCCTGTTCTAGACATTCCCTGAAAAAGAGAAGTAAGGAAAGGCACCCAGGAAATGCTAGAAAAAGGTCGGACAGCCGTAGCTTCTACTGCTAGGGTCAGCTCAGGAATATAAAATCAGACGGGCAACTTCCATACTAGCTGTCTACCGGTGTCAGCAAGCAGCAGAAACTTTATTATATCCAGTCTCTCTCTCGCTCTCTCGCTCTCTCGCTCTCTCGCTCTCTCGCTCTCTCGCTCTCTCGCTCTCTCCTCTCACACACTCACACACACACACACACACACACACACACACACACACACAAACACACACACTGTACTGTGTTCCCTCCATACTAGGAACCAAGGCAGCTCTGCAGACACACAAGGCCAGCTGCCACCCACAGCCACCCACAATACAGAGGATGGGGCCTAGGAGCTCCCCAGTCCCCAGGACCGCCCACTGACTCATCCCACTGCAGATCACAAGCCCAAGGTCATCGGAGTCTCCTCTAGACAATTGTTCTGTGGGAAGTCTTCTCAAGTGAAACTGTATTCACCCAGGCCTTGGAGAGCCATGTCCCTTCTTCCAGAATCCTTCTGAAGTACATACTATAGATGTGGAACTCCAAAACACAAGGAACAGCACAAGCAGTGAAAGCACTCAAAATTCAGGTGCAAATTACCAATGCCCCTAACCATACAACACACCTAAACCACCAGTACCTCTAATCCACCAGCATCCCTAACTCACCAGCATCCCTAAATTAGAACCCACACCCTTTTCATGCTGCTCCACAGAAGACAGACTCATAGTGAAGCTTTTATGGAATCATCCTGCTCCTTTAAAATCCTGTTTAAAATACGGCCTGCCAGTACCATTCTCACACCCTCACTAACCGAGGGTGAAGTGTACACTAAGTCCTGAAGGAGAAACTGACATTTATGATGTGCCACACACATCCAGCTTTACCCACGAGCTCTGAACTCCAACTCATGCTTTGCTGGTTTGTTTTTTTAAGTTAGTTTTTAAAAATCAACATACAAAGAATTTTATTACAGTACTTTTCCCACAAGTCAATACACTTTGTTGTAATTCATCACCCGTGCTTTGATTTTATATCATCCTTAGAAACCACAGACAGAGAACATACTTGCCTATCCAGACATGCATATGTGTATATTTAACCAAGAGAAAAACTGTGTCCTTGGATGTTTATTGATCAACAAGAGAATATGACTTCCCCGAGAGTGGTCACTACTGTCTTCTCAAACAGCACACACAACGAGCGTTCCAGAACATATATTCTGTATGAACAGAGACCTCCCATGCATGCTGAAATGCCCCCTCCTGAAACACCCCTAATTGGGAGCAAGCAGAAAGGCTAGTCCACCTGCTGTACCAGTTAGAAGGACAGCATTAGATACAGAGAGGAGAAGGAAGTCAGGATGAAGTATGGTCCCTGAAGGGTTCCACTGTTCACTCATGAACCCCAGGGATCCCCATTTTCAGAAGTGTTATGTTCACTGTTCCATAGTCCCACATTTCTAGCTACCTATGATTACAAAGTATCCTCCCAGCTGCCGCTCACCCTGTAGGAACAATGCTTAAACCTCCAAGGTGTGCTGTAGGAATTACTGCTAGTTTTGTATGGTTGCTTTGTTTCCATTGCTGTGCTAAGCATCAAACCAGGGTCTTATGCCTGCCACGCAAACACTCTACTGACTAAGCTAGACCCCCAGCCAAGACACTTACTGTTTCTGGGGACAAAGTACATCATGTGTTGGATGGAATTCCACCTTGGCAAGAGTAACAAAGTTCCTCAGGTAGTCTGAAGGAACCACAGCATCAAGCCTGCTTCTCCTCCCATGGCCACAGTGGAGCGCACCAAGGTACAAAAACACACCTTCAAGGTGGAGGGTAGCAAGAAAGGGGCCACTAGGAAGTGACAGAGCATCAAGCTGTCAGAGCAGAACTGTCATTATAGTTCTTTCTGTACTGCTTAATTTGTTTAGACTATGTTACCCTGAGAAAAATAGAAGGAAAGTGCGATCATGGAGGGTAAGGAGACAATGACATAGTTGAGATGGGGAGATGGACATGTGGGAGTATTTAGAAAAAATAGGACCACCTGGATTTGTGCAGCTATCTAGGAAACAAGATTGTGTGGCTGGGGCATGGTGTGCAGGACCCCCAGAACAAGACTCAGAGAAACAGCTGGATCATTATTACACGGGCATCTGGAAATGGCCCAAAGAAAGGCGGTTAGGATCAGACCATGGAGAGGAGGACCAGAATCTAGCCAATGAATCTGGAATGTAAGCAAGTGACTTTCCACGCATGACTATACACTGCTTATAACAGTGGGAGGATCGACAGCAGGAAATGTCAGACATTTAGCTAGACAGATGAATCCAGAGACAGCCACATACAACTGGAGCCTGCCCTTCAGGATCCCCAAACAGGTTGCCTGTTCCGTCCAAAGCTGTGGCCACTATAACGTTACACCGCTCAGGCTTCCCCTCTACCTAGGGCAGCAGCTTACAGTAGTATAGGATATGGTTCCCATCCTGACCTCAGGAGCTGGACTTGGGCACTTCCCTTTCTCTAGAAGGTCCTACGGCAAGCAGGAAGGGATAAAAGAATCCATGCCTGGCCCAAGTTCAGTTTATTCAGGACATTCTCAGAACACCCCATATGAGGCACACCCCAAGGATCAAATGCCCTCTACTCCTCAGGTGGATCAAACTCCCAGGATACCAGATAACAGGGCTGGGATCTCATGGGTCCAATGGTGACCTCACTGAGGGATAGAAGGGAAACCTGAGACACAGGTCACTCCTTCCCACTCTGAACAGGGATGCAGCCTATTCCAGCTTCTGTCAGTGCTAAACTCCGAGCCTTTCTTGTCTCTATTTACCAAAAATACTATAATAAAAGCAATAAAAGGAATGGCTACCCATCCCCATTTTATAAATGGGAAAACCAAGGTAGAGGGCCAGACAGCAGGCAACATGGCTCCAAATTCCTGGCTGTCCCCAGAGTCCTCTGCTTCTATGGTCACACTAAGTTACATGCAGCCATCTCCTTTGTGCCCAGTGTTGAGGAATAGGAAAAAAACAATGACTATCAAAGCCACCCAAAGCTCCCCCAAGTTCAAGTCCAGGCATTCCTGTCTATGCATGCTCTGTCTATGCAGGGCCTGCACCAATGGCCTCACCAGCTAAGTATTGAGCCACTTCCCGAATAGACCTCACGACCACAGATCTCCAACAGAACACAATATAGTGCTGGATCAACTGCATACCACCATTCAGTCTCCTGAAAAAGAATCTAAGCCAGATACTCCCTGAGGTCAGGGGCAGGTAGGGTATCTGAAAGCATGAAAGCATGGACCTCAATCAGTATTTGTGTCAGCATATTTTGTGCTGTAATGGAACACCTCTGGGTATAACACCAGCAGTGTTCATGGGCATCACAGTGCCATGGCCCTGGAAATCCAAGAGCACATCCTGATAATTTGGGGAAGACTCCCACATGATGGAAGTCAGAAAGCCAAATGCATGCAAGACAGTAGAACCAGCCCAACCCAGTCTTATCAGGAACTCACCCACTCCCATGGTAGTAGACTTATTCCTGGATCAGAAGCCTCAATCCATTCAGTAGGTCAGAGCCCTTGTCCCAGCCTCCCCGTAAAGGACCTGTTTCCCAACTGTGCTACAGTAGCAGTTCAATTTCTTTTCTTTCCTTTTTCCCCCAGAATATGTAATTTATCAGTATTTCTGACGTCAAAATGTATGGTCTTGATCTTCCCTTCTTGCCTTTGTACAAGGCCAAAAGAGACACACTGGCTGCTCTAACAGCCTTAAACCAGACTCCAGCAATATCGCCTAAGGCCTGACCTTTTCGACCAAATCCATTGTCTTTGTCAGTGAAGTTCAAGCAGCCATCCCTGAGCACAAACACTGTGATCTTGTTATCACTCTTGAGGAGCTGCACTTTGCCATGCTTTCTGGAAGCAGGAGTTGGATGTTTGACATCACCCCCTATGTTTTCCAAGAACAATTCTCTTTGCATAAGGAACATCTCCAAAAGGACTGACATTCAGGGTTATGCCAAAAAGGGCTTTCTTATATGGTTTATTATGCCTCTTTATCCCACTGGTGACCGAGGAGCTTCCTGGCAGTAAGGAGACTATGACACTGCCCACCTTGCCAGCACCAGGATCCAAAGAGCAGCAGTTCAATTTCAACATTGTTTTAACAGGATATTCCAAACAGTCCAGTATTCAAAGGCTAATAATGCTCACAAGAGACACAGTTGAACTCCCTGCTAATAAAGTGAACTTCTGAGGCCTTCCACTGACTCAGCCAGTTTTGAGGGGTTGAACAGCTTGTAAACACTCCATTCACAAGTAAGGACAAGATGTTGAGACAAACCGGAGAAACAGCATGTTACTTCTGCAAAATATAGGTAAGCTTGGCGTGCCACGATGAAAAAGAAATTTACATGGAAGAGTCCCCATGCAAGCACCACAAAAGGCCATTATGGGCAGGGTTGGGGGGGATGCTGTGAGAGAGTTTTTATTTGAGTTCCCATGGACTTCCCACTTTGCTCTGCTGAAGTAAGAGAGTCACTGAGGGACCAGACCCTCTGCCAGTCCTCCAACTGCATTTAGCTGGAAAACAAAACATAGTCTCAGAGTCTGCTGGAAATCTTCAGCCATCCACACAAAGTCTCTCAGGGACAGCCACGGCTCTCAAGGAATTTCAGGCTGTCTGAGGACACTCTTACTAGTAAACATATCAGTGCCTTAAAGATGGGGTGGGATGAAACAGAAATGGGATCAGGAGAGGCTTCATACACGCTCTGGGGCACTCAGCACAAGGCTGAGGACAATGGGACATGGGAAAGAGCTGGGAGTTTACCTGAGTTAGGGTCAGACCCTAAGAAGACCCAGCAACTTAGGTGGCACCCGTCTGCAAAAAGTCAAAGACACTGTGAAAAGCAGAAGGAAAAGAATGTGTGGGGGTCAAATAATGCCCTTTCCCATCTTTGGGGTCCTGCCTCAGCGTTTAGATTTAAACAGAAGGAAGACATGTAAGCAGTTTTCAGCGAAGTCTGTCAATTACTGCCTCGGTTCCAGTCTCCTGCAAGGTGGCCTGACAAGTTGTCAGAACAGTGAGAAACCTCTTACCCTCCAGCTAGGGCAGTCAACAGCTTTCTCCTTTCTCTCAGCATAAGACCCCTGGGGAGAATCCCAATACCTTAGGCTTCACTGTCTCAACAGTCTGACAGCCAAAGGGAGGGGCAGGCTCAGCTCCCTAGAATATCTTCATTCCTGACAGGAAGAGCTACAAGTTCATCGACCCGCTGATCTCCTCATTCATTAGCTGCAAGTTGATTTGAGGCCTTATACCTGGTTCAAGATCCAAGGAGACAAAGATGACCCAATCCTCCGCTCTCCACTCACTGAAGTCCCAGTTCAACTCTGTAACCTGGTAAATTATGTCACCTCTCTAACCTTTAGCTACCTCACCTGCAGAGCACCCCATTGTGTGTGCTTGTGCTTCCCATGATGAAGAAAGAGGAAACGGAAGCATATTGGTCAGCTAGGGCAGTGCGTAGGGTGGGAGCAAACCCACCCATAAACACCGTCTGCAGACGCCAGCACACCTGAGGCAACCCATCCATTCTGCCATCCCACTAAACAGAAGGAAAGCTAAGGCCCAGAGGAATGACGGACTCTCCTACAGTCACCCCTCTTCCCTTTTGCTTCTGAATGAAGGGATAAGAACTGCTTAAATTAATCCTGGTTATGTAACAAAGGAAACTTGGACAGCTAACTAGCATGGGGGATGGGGAGCTGTCACTAATATCAGCTTACATGGGCTAAAAAAGTCACAAACAAAAGTGCTCCAGGAAGCTCACTCACCTGGCCTCCTTGATCACCTTTATACCTATTGAAGTCCCAGCCTAGGACTGGAAAGGGTCCTTGAGTCCCAAGACACCCTAAAACTGTTGTGTGGTCTGTTATAAGCAAGCTCTCCTCTGTGGCAAGCCTTGGGCCTCTCTCAATGCCTTCTGGAGTGTTGGGAAAATAGAGCCAGGGTAGAGCCAGGTGTGGATTGAGGTCAGCTACTAGACTGAGCACAAGGGACCTCTCTCCCCTGCCCATGCCCCTTGGGACCCAGAGGACCTAGACCTCTCTCTCCACAGCCCTGAGGTGGGAGGCAGGGGTTCTGGCCTCTGAGATAGTCTAGGAATGCAAACCCAAAGCTAATGTTAATGTGGTGAGACTCACTTTACCAAACTAAAAGTCCTCCAAGCAGACCTAAATTCCTGTGCAGGTCAGGGACTCAGCGATCAGCAGAGGAGCTTGACATGTGGATTCCTGGTGCTTTTGTTCACCAGATGCTGTATGAACAAATAAGGCTTACACTGTCTCTAAGGAAACATTCAGTACCTATTTAACAGGTAGCACTGGCTATAAACAATGGTGTATCAGTGTGTAGGAGTGTTTGGTTGAAGGAGGTTAAGTCTACTGACATTAATGTACATTGGACATATTTGCAGCTTTAAAATACCTGTATTAAAAAAAATAACTCCACTTGTTCAAAAAACTTAAAACAGGCATGATGGTACACATCTAAAACCCCAGCACTTGGGAAGCTTCACTTAAGGCAGGAAGTGTCTAAGCTCAGAGCCAGCCAGGGAGACATATAATGAGACTCTGTCAGAAAGAGTCAACGGGGTAGAGGGGCTGAAAACCAGGAAAGACGCAAACCCTTGTGCACCTTAGTTACTATTCTATTGTTGTGAAGAGACACCATGACAAAGGCAACTTATAAAAGGAAGCGTTTAATTGGGGTCTTGCCTACAGTTTCAGAGGGCCAATCATCAGGATAGGGAGTGTCTTGGTATGCTGATAAGCTTGGTGCTAGAGCGGTAGTTGAGACCTTATAGCTTATCCTTAGGTTAGAGACAGAGTGACACTCAGCCTGGCATGGGCTGTTAATACCTTAAATCCTACCCCCACTGACACACCTCTTCCATATCAGCTCCACACCTCCTAATCCTTCCCAAACAGTTCCACCAAATGGAGACCTAACATTCAAATATATGAGCCTATGGGGGTCATTCTCATTCAAAGGCACTCTTTATTATTAGTAAGGAGGTTTAAAAAGACACCAAGGCAGCTCTTTGCAGACTTCCCAAGGATCTAGCAATTCCACCTGTGGGGAGTAGGGCTACACCTAGGAAAACTAAAAACAGAGCCTCAGAGAGAGATGTGGATGGGTAGAAAGAGCCCCATTGTCCACCACAGATAAAAACATTGTGGTCGGGGTTGGGGATTTAGCTCAGTGGTAGAGCACTTGCCTAGCAAGCACAAGGCCCTGGGTTCGGTCCCCAGCTCCGGAAAAAAAAAAAAAAAAAAAAAAAAAAAAAAAAAAAAAACATTGTGGTCTTAGCCATTCGATGGAATACTATCTAGCCTTTAAAAGGGTGAAAATTCTGACACTTGTTCTATTATGGATGAGCCTGGAAGACCGTATGCTGAGTGAAATAAGACAATTGCAAAAGCGGCTCTATTCTGATTCTGGTTACGTCAGGCACTCAAAGGAGTGGAATTTAAAAGAGATGGGGAGCAAAATGGGGAGTGCCAGGGTCTGGGGGAGGGAGAAATAGGAACTTGTTATTTAAGAGGCAGGTTTCAGTTTTGCAAGATGAAACGACGTCTGAGTCCAGCTACGTCATAAATAAGAGGTACTCAATACTGCTGAAGGGTATGCCTGCAAAGAGATGGCTCAGTCAGTGAGGTGCTTGCCAAAGAAGCAGGAAGACTCAACTGCAACCCCCACAATTTATGCACAAGTCAGGCCCAGAGGCAAGGAGGTGGAGACAAGTGGACCCTGGGAGCTCTCTGGGAAACCCCCTCTCTCCAAAGACAATGTGATCGGCTGGAGGGGTGGTTCAGCAGTTAAGCACATTGGCTGGTCTTATAGGGGACTTGGGTTCAGTTCCCAACATCTATGTGCAACTCCAGTTCTAGGATATCCAATGACCTCTTCTGAACTCTGTGGGCACCAGGCATACAGGTGGTGCAAAAACATAGACATACATGCAGGCAAAACACTCATACACATTTAAAAAAAAAAACAAAAGTGGTCTGGCAAGATGGCCCAACATGTAGAGAGATGCCTGCCACCAAACCTTACAATCTGAGTTTGTTACCCAGAACTCACGTGGTAGAAGAGTTGTCCTCTGACCTCCATATGCACACATGTTCCGTGTGTGTAAATACAATATATTTTTAAAATTAAAAAAAATGTGGGTAGCTCCTGAGGAACAACATTCAGAGCTGGTTCTGCCTCTTCCTACACATACAAAAACATGCACCCCACATATGAATACACAAAGAAAAGTTTTTAAAAGGGCAAAACAACATATTCTATATATAGCTAGCCTCAATTTCAAAAAGATGAAACCTACAGTTTGCTCCAAGGATGTATCTCAGAGTCTGCAATCAGAATTTCCTGAGGTCTCCTGCAGCCCTTCCAGGGGCTGGCCTTTGTCTTGTCTGTCATCTGCCCTGGGTCTCCCCAGTGTCAGGTCCCACCCCCACCCACCCCTGCTCCCCACCCACTCACCCCCTGAGCACTGCCCCAAGCCAGGAGCCTGCCACAGAGGAAGTCTCTGAAAGGCCAAATCCAGGGCCTCTCAGGCTCCTGCAAAGGAAGACAAAATGCTTAGGCCACAAAAGCCGAGTCCTACTCCTTCCACAAGCCAACTTGACTTGATGACACAGCACTTCCTCTCCAGTATGTGCCAGCCTCCTGCCACCCCAGCCATCGACCGCCCAGAACACATCCCAGCTGTTCAGGCACGAGGGAACTGACAAAAACCATCTATGTGTCTGTGTGAGAGACCGGGGGTGGGGAGTGTGTGACAAGATTAGTGGCCCTACGACACAACTCTTGGTGTTGATACCAGACAAAGAAGGGGCCCCAGGATTCAGTGGGTACAGCTCGGTTGAAATGTACACCGGACTGGGAGCCAGGCACCCGGTGCATGCCTGCGAATTGGGTGCGGTCCTGCCGGCTTCCACACCCCTCACAGAGGCCACACCTTCTAAAGTGTGCCCGGTAATTAGCTCATTAAACAAAGGAGAAAAAGCAGAATTCACAGCAGTCCCATCGCCAGGCTCATTCCTCTGCTTATAATTATATCAGGTGATGCATCTGTGCGTCTGTCTCCTGTGAGAATTATCCATTGTTGCTCACTGTGCCCCACTAAAACACTGTAACAATGGCCCAAGGAGTCAGGGGCCAACTGGGTTTCACCCACATGCACAAAGCCCCACATGCTATCAACAATGAATCTGTGTGCTCCAGAGTCTGGGGCACATCTCACAGGAAAACAGCCAAGGCCACGAGCATCATCAAAGCCGAGCCCCGGATTCAAGACAGACTTAGGGTTCCTCTGGATGCAAATACACGGCAGAAAGCTTCCATTATGGGTGAGAGTGGACCCTGACTAAAATCTTCTCCCTAGAAAGAAAGAACTAGGGTGTATGATTTAAAGCAAAACTTAGAGAAGGGTTCCCAGGACTGACAGAAGATGAGGGCCAGGGTGACAATGACGTCAGGTTTGCAGAGGTCCCAGCAGGGAAAATGACAAGCTGTTCTGCCAGAGATCTCTCCACAAACTACCCTACCCATTAGTGTACTTCTGGGGGTCTGGGGGGCAGCAGGGTTGGGGGCAGCAGGATCGGTGGGGTTCTGGTCTTTGAGATATTTACTATCGAAAAAGGGAGAAAGAAAAAACTCCAGTTCACTCAAATAATTTCCAAGCTCTGAATGCCCAAATAGGAAGTGCTATCAGATCAGAGGCAGGGCACCTAATTTAGATCTGTGGGGAACCATCATGGGGACACCAAGACTGACCGTAAAGCAGGTGATATGCAAGCAAAAGAAAGTTGTGTGTGGCTTGGGAGACAGCTCGATCATTGATAAAGTACTTGCAAAGGACATGAGTCAGATGCCTCAGAATCCGCATTTTAAAAACAACTCTTGCACTCCGGGCACAGAGGAAGGGAAGATAAGCAGACCTGGCCAAATAGCATAGCCTCATGACTGTTTCAAAAAGACAAGGTAATGCTAGGCGTAGTGGCACGGGTCTTTAATCTCAGTACACATGAGGGAGAAACAAGCATATGGTTACATAAGGAGACCTTGACTCAAACCAGCAACTACACCAAGTGAAGCCGGAGATGCATAGAAGACATAGACAAGATGGACAGTACCTGAGGAACAATGGCCAGGATTATCCTCTGGCCTCTGTAAACACACACATACACACACACACACACACACACACACACATACACACACACATACACACACACATACACACACACACACACAAATAAAAGAAATGGGCTCAGGCACACAGGGTGTGGAATGGGAAGGTGGATGAGTGAGTGAGGGGTCTGGTTTCCCATAAACCTCCTACGTATCAGGAGTCGAGCCTGAGAGCACGGCGCAGGGGCAGAGAGGGCAAGCTGAACCCCAAACATGAGACGGGCAGAGGCGTTTTATCCTCTGTACTGTGTTTCTGTTTGGTTCTGACCTTGGCCTTGAATTCAGAGAAGGAAAGAAATCAGGGGAATGAAGTGGGCAACGGCTCTTGATGGGCAACCTCCAGGATGTGCAGCCTGCCACCCTACCCAGCCCACCCCAGAGGGGCCATGCTAAGGGAACCTTTGAGCTCATCTTCTTTGTCATTCCTACACTGCTCCCCGCAAATGCCCAGACAACCCTATGTGAGTTGCTAGCAGTGCCGGGTGATCTTTGATCACGCCAGCTGACCCCTGCATGACTCAGCTTCCTGGTGATGAACTTATGAAAGGTCCCCAAGCAGGAAAGAGTCAGAAAGCTGTAAACAGAGCCCTCCAGAAACCTCTGGGACTTTCTCCCCAAGGTTCGTGGGAGTGGGGGGGCTGGAGTCATTCAACACTCTGGAGCTGGCTTGAACGAAGGGTCTACAATCTTGAAGAGTGATGAACCACAAAATGAACCACAATTCCAAGGCGGGCACTTTGGAATCCAGGGACAAGGCAGGCCTAAAAAGGGACATGAGCACTTGGCTCCTCTCCCAGAATGCACTGCAAGCGATCCTCCCTCCCAGCTTTCTTCTCGGGGGCTCTGGTTAGAATGTTTGGCCAAGCATATTCAGAGCACCTAGAAGTCACAGTGTCCCGAGGCACAGAGAGGCCATGAGTTCGAGTCACACTTGCTGCTCAGTCCCTGCACCCCTAGTCACCTTGCACTGCAAGTAAACACAGACTTCTCTTCTAGTCTTTGGAGACCCTCCATACAGGATGAAAAGGCACTGCCCTGTGCTTCCTGGTTCCTTCGTCCTGGTCACTCTGAGAGCAGACATCTGTTCTCAATTGTGCAGCAGCTTCTGGGGACAGCCCAGCTTTGCAGGAACTTTTGATTCCAGGGTCTGACAGAGAATTTCAGGAACTTTCTTAAGACAGTACTGTCGGAAAACACAAAGAGCAAGGCGTGTCGCTGCTCACAAACCTGAGAGGGTCAACAGAGCCCACCACTTCCGGTAGTCATGGCACTATGCATCCCATAATAGCATAGTGCATTTTCAACTTCTCCTACTCCAATCCAAATTTGAAAGGGTCTGTCAGAAGTAGCTAAGAGTTGGTCTGACTCACAGATCATGAGAGTTGCCCTGTATAGAATTAAAGGCCATTTCTGAGCTGACCCCTTCAAAGCTCTAAGATGCACACAGCTAATCTTCAATAATGCTGGAATTGAGTTTGTGGAGCCCCTCTTCCCTTCCTGGCATGCACAAGTGCTTAATACTCAGATGTTCTGGAAAAGCTAAGAGACCAAAGGGGGAAAATGGCTTGATATATGGTTTCATTGAGTGGGGTGCTCTAGGACTGCGGGGAAAACAGCTCTACAGGCAAAGTACTTGCTGTACAAACATGAGGACCAGAGTTCAGATCCCCCGAATCTTAGGTAAATGCTAGACAGACACAGTGGTCCACCTATAACATGTGTGTCTCCAGCACATGGTGAAAATAGCTATCCTCAGGAGCAGGCTACCTAGCTGGACTATATGAATCAATCAGAAAGCTCTGGGGGTCAATTGAGAGACCCTGTCTCAGTATATAATTGAGTAATTAAGGGGGTCACTGGACATCAACCTCAAGCCTCCATAAAACACACTTGTATCTGGCATACACATATGTCCCCATTCACATGTAAACACGCATACCACATGCACATCCAAGAAGGGATGCAGAAGAAAGAATCTCCAATCTTGGTACTTTCTTGGTACTACAACCAGACCAAATCTTTCCTTCTAGCGTTTCTTCTGAGTAACTACCTGGCACTGGCTAGACATAGAAAAAGGTCCGTTCCTAAGCACAGCACCCAGAAAACAAGCTGAGTCAGCAAGGCCTCCTGTGCCAGGGAACTCCACAGCTACAGACTCTTCTGATCAGTAGGTTCATGCACGTGTTGCTAGATTGGCCTCCAGGAGAGATGGGAGTCAGTGTCCATCATGTGTATGAATAGAAGGAACGAGATGAGCTGCTCTCTGCGGGACCTGCTGTGATGCATCGGAAAGATACATGCATCCCTGTTCTAACACCCATGACTTCTTCAGCTTAGACACACACTGAGATCCTATTGAACCTGCACAAGACCTCAAAGACCCTTCCTTTCCTTCTCTTTGAAGCCCAAAGTTCCTGAGAATGGTTCATCTGTCTTCGAGGACTTGATGTAACATGCATCTATCCTCTTGGGCATCAGACTTCATGGGAGAGGCATCTATCTCACAATGAGTACCTTAGCCTGATGGTAACCAAGGCCTGAAGCATCTTCATGGAGGCCCTTCAGTCTTCCCAGGAGGGACATAAATTAGAGGTAACAGATTGGAGACTATGGTACCAACCAAACCAGATATGGTGAAAATCCACCTCTTCATTAAGATGCTCTCAGCTCACTTGCATAACCATGCACAGGACAGACAGACAGACAGACACACATACACACACACACACACACAAAGGCAGCATCCTTTCGTGTCCAACTTCTTAAAAGCTAATTATCCACCAGTCACCTAGCATTTTCAATCCAGACACTTCTAACTGCTTTGCCATGTCCAGACAAAGAACTGGGGCCATGGCTGAGTCAGAGGTTGTGTGGGCAAGTCTGTGCCCCACAAATAAGTACTCACCCCCTTACCTTCAGTTCCTGATGCCAAATACCAGCCAAAACCATAAAGAAAGGGAGGTCAAGAGACCCTAAGGCAATGGTACCTATTTCTACACAGACAAAGAAGCTTAGAAATCAGGACAGTACACAGTACAGAAGCCAAATGATCTCAGGGTGTATCCCTGCCCAAGACATCCCCAGACTCATCTGCCTGGTGCTCCGTGGGGCAGACTCGAAATCAGGAAAAGGCTATGCAATGAGAAGTCCATAGAGTGTTTCTGAGCAACAACCCTGTGCATTCTGATGGTCACCTCCTCTTCCCTTGTGTCCCAGCTGAAGACACCAGGAGGCAGCTGAGGACTCAACTGGGTTAACAGGTCAAAGCCCAAGGCCACAGCCACAGGGAATCCTACAGTCCTACATGAACACAGGTCTGGCTACACCCCTTTCCCTAGAGCCCAGTTTAACAATAGATATCATGGTGGAACAACCTGCATTGAGCTTTAAGGCTGTGCTCCCAGGCTAAGGAGGTGGCTCAGTGAAAAACCACTTGTCATGCAAGCAAGAACCTGAGTTTTAATCCCCAGATCCCACATAAAGGCATACACAGTACTGTGCACAATCTCAGGCTTCTACCGCAAGATGGGTGGAGACAACACAATCTATGGAAGGTTCCGGGCCAGCTAGCCTGGCCTATGCAGTGATCAACAAGAGAAGTTGTCTCAACAAGAGGGGAGGTAAGAATCAGCACCCAAAGTTGTCCTTCAACCTCTGTACATATGCCATGACACCAACACCTACACTAGGAAAGAGGAAGGGGAGGGAGGGATAGAAAAAGCTGTGTTCTCTGCATGGTGTGATAATACATACCCATAATCTCAGAACTTTGTGGAGCTGTAACAGGAAGACTGGGCGTCAGAAACTAGCCTGTACTACAGTGTGTGCACTACGATCATGAAAGCCCATTTCAAATATGGGGCTGTCACAAACGGATCAAGTGGAAGACAGGCTGAGCGTGCCCATACTTACCAATTATGGATGAGAAGCCTGCAGCCCTAGTGGACCACGGAACTCTAACACAGTGCTAACAAGTCCAAACAAGTCACTTTTACACTGTAGTGGAAAGAAAAATTCTCAGACCAGCCTCAAACAGATCCATATACCAAGTCCCAAAGCAGCCTGGTGAAAGGAGAAAGGGCCACCAAAACTGCAGTGTGTTTCAGAGAGAGAAGTCAAAGACAGCCAAAACTGTCTTATGGCCATATAAACATTCCTCCTTCTCCTCCTCCTCCTCCTCCTCTTCCTCTCCCTCCTCTTCCTCCTCTTCCTCTCCCTCCTCCTCCTCTTCTTCCTCTTCCTCCTCCTCTTCCTCCTCCTCCTCTCCCTCCTCCTCCTCTTTCTCTTCTTCCTCTCCCTCCTCCTCCTCTTCCTCTTCTTCCTCTCCCTCCTCCTCCTCTCCCTCCTCTTTCTCTCCCTCCTCCTCCTCCTCCTCTCCCTCCTCTTCCTCTTCCTCCTCTTCCTCTTCCTCCTCCTCCTCTTCCTCTTCTTCCTCTTCCTCCTCCTCCTCTTTCTCTTCTTCCTCTTCTTCCTCTTCCTCCTCCTCCTCTTTCTCTTCTTCCTCTTCCTCCTCCTCCTCCTTCTCTTCCTCTTCCTCCCCAGAACATATGACTGAGGAACTAGCCATGAATCAGAACCTCGAATTCTATGAAAGGACTTCTTACTGGGACTCCCCTGGACTCCAGTTCTGCCCTTCCAAGATTGCAGCTGCTTTCATCACAATGTCAACCCTTTCTGCTCATCCATGGGAACCCAGAACAAGGATGCAAATTATTAATGCCCATGTCTATATCCCAAACTGTATCTACCTGTCACCCTGCCTCAGCTCTCTCAACCCAGCTCTGCAGTCAAAGAAGGCCCATGCCCAGGGAATGTGACTTTTCTGAAGTTCTATTTTCTCTCATCTATGAAATGAGAAACAGGACCTCCCTTTTCACGCCTCAGAAGGACAGTTAAAAGGATGGAATTACAGAGGCAAAAACCAATACAAACAGGCTACAGTGATCATCGTATCAGGAAGACCAGCCAATAGACAGGTAACACGCAGCCAATGAAAGACTGGCATTCTGACAAGTCGATTTTTAGAAATAGCCATGGTGCATCGTTATTTCTGCATGAGTCAAAGCCAGGCTCTGCTCTAAGCATGCCCTGCACCATGTCAAGACCACATTGTGAAATGTGTACTCTTAGCCCCATTGTATAGACATGTATGGCACAAGGAGGTTTGGATAGGTAGAGTCAGGTTCTTTCTGGTCCTAGAGCTGAGTCCATCCCTAGATACAAGCCTGAAGTTCTCCAATTGCTAACCACATTGTACATGACAAGCTACATACAACTTGTTCTAACTCTTGTACGTTAAGGCTGACAAAATCCATTTAACTCACGTGATCTCACCTGAGCCTCCCAACAGCTCTGTCAAAAAGCAAAAGCAGATTCATATGTGGTTCTATGAGAAAACCAGCTCAGAGAAAGGACTTGCCCAACACTGAAGCTGGATAATGACAAGACCAAGAACTAAACACTAAAGGGCTGTCTTCTTGGTTTGATGGCTTCAACACTGGCATACGCAGGACAGGCACCTCTTCTGAGGCCCCACCCATAGCTACATCTCAGAAATACCCTTTCTGGATGTCCCAGGAAATAAAAACCATCAGCACACTGGAGTTACAGGATCAGGGGCTTCCTCCAGCTACAGCATGCAGCACCTACTGTGTGGACAGCCACACAAAGCTATGGAACTTTCTAAGGCTCTGCCCAGCCACTTCTGATGGACCCAAGAGCTCATCAGACACAGGAAGTACCATTGGGACAGGGGCTAAGCTTGACCATTAGAGAACAGACATTTCCTAAATCTGTTATGCAATTGTTGCCTTAAGCAGTCTGGGATTTCTCCCAATTTCAACACGTTTTGTTTTCTCTCCAAGAAGACACCAGTTTAAGGCTATGGTCCCTTAGTGACTAAGCCAACAGTATCCTGTGCTGTCTGGGATTACACACAGGGTGAGTGAATATTTTCAAAGGCACCTCTGTAAGCCAATGTGACCTTCTAGAATGACTAAAGATCACAGGGTAGGAGCAGTCAGGATCCACTATGATTTTCTTTATTTAACAATGTCCCCAAAGGAAGCCAGGAGACATTGTTCTAACCTCCAGACCTTCAAGAGAACAGCAGTGTGGCCGCTCAGAATCCGACAACTCCCACCTCACCTTCTAGCCCAAGTGAAAGTATTGACTTTTAAGGTTTCTGTGCCTTGGATGGGAGTTGGGGCGTGTAGTCAAAGTGCTTGGAAAATATTAAATGGAAAATGCCAGAAATGATTCATGTTTTTGTTGTTGATGATTTTTATTTGCAGGGGCCTGGGGGGGGGTGTTCGTTTTCCTAAGCAGGGTTTCTCTGTGTAGCCCTGGCTGTCCTGGAACTTACTCTGTAGATCAGACTAGATTCATACTCAGAGATCTTCCTGCCTCTGCCTCCGGGATGCTGGGATCATATTTATAAGATTTTAAATAACTTGTTACAGTGTCTTATTATAACTGTTCTGTTTTTACCACTGGTTAGTGTTCACCTCTTCAGGTGTAAAATGTATAAACTATACTATATCACAGGTATTGCCAATGGGGAAAAACAGTGTGTGTGCAGTATTCTTTATGATTGTGTTTCCAGATATAGGCAGAATATCTTAGATTACACCACCACACCCTCCCCCAGGATCAAGGGGGCTACTGTACACATGGAGACAAGAGTTTTCTCTTTAAAGGGAGCCAGCCCTTCACCCTGCTTAGAATCTAGTTACAGGGAAGAAACATGCCTACTTTGAAAATAAGGGCCAGGAATTCTTATTTTTGCAGCTTGATGTTTAGTGCAGGGTATGGGAGGAGAGGGGTCAGCAAATGTGAAGCAAGATGAGCAGCCGGATGAAGGGACAGTTTTGTGACAAGTGTCTTAGTTACTGTTCCACTGTTGTAAAGACACACCATGACCAAGGCAACTTATGAAAGAGTTTATTGGGGCTTTCAGACCGTGAGTCCATGGCCATCGTGACAGAGAGCACAATGGCAGGCTGGCAGGCAAGCAGGCGAGTACTGAGGCAGTAGTTGGGAGCTTTTTTCTCATCCAAAAGTTAGAGGTAGAAAGGGAGAGGCTGGGCCTGTAGTGAAATTTTGAAATCTCAAAGCCCACCCTCAACAACACACACAGCTCCTCTTATAAGGACATATCATCTAGAGACCTAGAATTCAAAAATATGAGCCAGTGGGGGGTGGGGCAATTCTTTTAAATCACCACAAGGACAAAGCTACTCCCAGGTTCTATGAAAAAAAGAATAATAAATGAAAAAAAAAAAAGGAAGGGACCTTAACAAAATTACTAAGGTAGTCTCTCTCTTTTTTTTTCTTTTTTTTTTGGCCAAATTATGATTTCCATATAATATAGAATAAGACAAAAGCAATGCTAGCATTTGTTTCACTACAAGAGATATTCATTTGTTTCACTTCTCTTTGGCTGGGTTTTTGTAACTCTTTATAACTGCCATGTCCCACCTTCATTCACCTGACTCACCAGGCCAATAATATTCCAGGAATGCCTTTATGGGCCCCAATCTGGTGGGCAAGTGGGAGGACGCTGGAGGGAAGTCCATGGAAGCCACACTCGGCATTATTGTCTGTGAATGGGCTTCCAGGTGTGGAGAGCCCTGGGTCACTGGATATGGAGTGTAGGAAGGCAGGGCTGCTTCCCATCCCCCATGCTCCAGGGTCTAACTAGCACCAGGAAAACCAGCTAGATGACCCACATCAAGCAGCCAACCTTACCTCTACAGCAGGATCTCACTTTGACTATCATAAACACCATGGGTAGCCCCAGCAGAGAACCTCCCTATTGAAAATCATACTGCCCGGAATCCCTGTCACAGCGTCTGAGCAGATGTGATGCCACTCTTCTGACTTCAGATGATAAACTCGGAGGGCTCTGAGGCCAGGTGCACCGGAAGGGCAATCTCCGCAGATCGCAGATCGGACAGCAGACATTCACACACCAAAGGCTTCCTAGCACCTATTCTGTTTCAGGTCACAGAAATGCAAAGACCGAAGGAACACAAGCCCCTCCCACTGGAAGCTGATAGTCTAATGCGCAATAAATAAGCAATAAAGAATTCTGTAACTGCAGATAACATCTAAACACTATATAGCAAATGGCACAGTGTGAGTTCGGAGGAAATGATAAAAAATAAATCAAAAATCAAAATAGAAGGGAGGTAGGGAGACCAGGAAGCCAAGCCCATGGACAAGACCCTAAACCATGACAGCAGGGATGGGGAAGCCATAACACACCTTGGACTAAGATACATTTGTCTTCCATTTACACAAGCAGAGGCCAGAAAGAAGCTGAAGGGGCCACACCACAGGGTTCGGGATAGGCTCTCAGAAGGGCACTGAGATAGGGAAGAGGGGGGTTGAGCCAATGATCGTGACATCCAGACAGGTTGTGTCCAGGAGAGGCTGTAGGGGGCACCAAGCAGAAACACAAGACGCAGGTAGATCTTGGAGTTCAAGGCCAGCCTGTTCTATAGAACAAGTTCCAGGACAGCCAAGACTACATAGAGAATACATAGAGAAACCCTGTCTTAAAAATGAAGAAGAAGAGGAAAAGGAAGGAGGAGGAGGGAAGGGAAGGGAAGGGAAAGGAAGGGAAGGGAAGAGAAGGACAGGGAAGGGAAGGAGGGAAGGAGGGAGGGAGGGAGGGAGGAAGGAAGGAAGGAAGGAAGGAAGAAAGAAAGAAAGAAAGAAAGAAAGAAAGAAAGAAAGATCATTTTACTGAGAGCTTCACGAGGAAGGGATGTGGTATACATTGTCACTTTTTTTCCTTCCTGTAACCCTACAAGGTGGGTCTGGCATTAATGCTCCCCAGTCTGCTGTGAAGGGATCTGAAGTGTGAGGTTAAGTCATGTGCCCTGGGTGTAGAGTCAGGACTCAATCCTGCTGTCTGGGTGGTTCATACCAGTCACACCTCCCCTCACACCTCTCCACCACTATCAACTCCCCTAGAGGAAGAGAGAGCCCTGTTCCCTTATAATGGGGGTTGGGCAGCAAGAGAGTGTGAAGGAAAATAGGCCGTCTGGGGTCCTGGCTTCTCTGTAATGTAGGAAGGGATGAGAAAAGCAGTTGATGGGGCCTTGGGAGGACAGACCCAGAGCTCTGAGTACCAATGGGGGCAATGTTGAATTACCCAAGGACTCAGCTGCCCAGTGGACAGAGCAGCTTTCTAGAATCAAGTACAAAGAAGCAAAGACAAAGAAACTTAGGCCAGACAGCAGCTGTCCTAACAGACCTGTAATGTGAGCCCCAGAACCCACACCTTTAATCCCAGCACTGGAGAGGCAGAAGCAGGCTGATCTCTGTAAACTCAAGGTTATCCTGATTTCCAGGAAAAGCCAGGACTACACAGTGAGATCTTGTGTATATACATACATACATACATACATACATACATACATACATACATACATACATACATACATACATACGGGAGAGAGGGGGGAAGGGAAGGGAAGGGAAGGGAAGGGAAGGGAAGGGAAGGGAAGGGAAGGGAAGGGAAGGGAAGGGAAAGAGCACACTAAGTATAGTGGTGTACTTCTAATCCCTGGAGCCTGGCTGAACTACCAAATTCCAGGCCAATGATATCACATGTGTATGCATGCATTGTGTGCCTTCACAGACACACTCACGACAGGCACATGCACTGTCAGGTGGTAAATCCATAGAGATCTGTAGAGAAGTAGATTGCAGAGAGTCGAGTCCTTGGAAGAGGGACAGTGTCTTCTTTCTACACGTGGGAAAACAGCACAGAGAAGCTAAGAAACTATGTCAAGATTACACAGGTAAGAACAGAGCCCACTGCCAGGCAGACAGGTGAAAGGTCATGAGAATTCCTGACCAATAGGAAGAGACGGACTTCTAGGAGAACAGCAAAGGGAGATAGAAAAAGAAAGGGAATGAAGGTAGCCTTCCCTGACAGAGGACCATGTCAACCAGACATTCCCACAGTATAAATGAGGGGAGAAGCCCTCAGGAAACAGTGAGGCCAGCAAAGGGAAGGAGAGACAGAAATTAGGGTTTTCCTCTACAGATAAGTAAATCAGAACTCAGCCATGGGGAGCAGAACCCTGGGATACCAACTCCAAGGACAAAATAAACTGAGCTTCAGAGAGTTTTGAGTTCACCAAAGACAGAGCAGGAAATAGCAAGGTCAAACCACAGGGCTGCAGGTGCTATGTCCCTGGGGAGCACCGTGTGGGGCCAGACTGCTTCAGATTAAGAACAAACATCAATGTCTCCCAAAGAGGAAGCTGAGTAAAAGGGGAGATAGGAAAAGACTGGGAAGCACTGGGGTTCCAGAGAAACCCTTACTGGCTTAATGAGAAGCAGGAAGAGGCAGGGAAGGGAGAGGAGAGGATAGCTCACCCAGTGAGCCAGGAAAGGCAGTTAGTTACCTGCAACCAGAAGGCAAAAAGTTCAGTAGGCATGGTGGCTCACACCTGTAATCCCAGCACTCAAAAGCAGGATTGAAAGGAGTTTGAGGCTAGCCTGGTCTACCTAGTGACTTTCAGGTCCATCTCTATCCTGTCTCAAAAGAAAAGGGGGGGGCATGTTTCAGGTGAGCTTCAGAGGACAAGAGTTTGGCTCCCAGCATGCATGCCAGGTGGTTCACAATCATCTGTAACTCCAACTCCAGGGGATCCAACACCTCGAGTCCCCATGAGCACTCATAACCACACAGCCATATACACATACACATAATTTTAAAAAATATTTAAACACATACATACACATGCACTCAAACTCGTGCACGCATATGCGCGTGCACACATACATACATACACACACACACACACACACACGCCCAAGGCAAAGCAAAGTGAGATTAGGGGCCTGAAGTAGATTATTGTAAGAATCAAAAAACCTCATCCAAGAAGAGATGGTAAAGGTGGCAAAAACGTAGCCAATAAAGACCAGTAGAAAGTTTGGAGAACACACCCTGAAGCCCTGAACGCTTGCCCCTGTGTGACTTAAGAAAGAGTCTATTAACTCCCACCCCCACCATTAAACTCCAAATGCACAGTAAGCAAGATGACTCAGCAGGTGAAGGGCTTGATGACTTGAGTTCTAGGCCCTGAACTCTCTTAAAAGTGGAGGGAGGGAATCGACTCCACAAAACTGTCCCCTGACTTCCACCTACACATGCACCCTACCACGATGAATAAAAACTTTAAAGACCTCAAATGCCACTCCATTTTAAAAGGCTAAAGTGACCAGATGTGCTTGAGTTATCTGGAGGGAGCCTCAATTGAGAAAATGTCCCCATAAGAGGCATTTTCTTAATTAGTGATTGATGGGGTAGGGGGCCCAGCCCATTGTGGGTGGCATCATCCCTGGGCTGGTGGCCCTGGGTTCTATGAGAAAGCAAGCTGAGCGAGCCATGGGAGCAAGCCAGTAAGCAGCACCCCTCCATAGCCTCTGCATCAGCTCCTGCCTCCAGGTTCCTGCTGTGTGGGAGTCCCTGTTCAGCGATGAACCGTGCTGTGGAAGTGCAAGCCAAATAAACCCTTTCTTCCTCAAGTTTCTTTGGTCGTTTTTTAATCACAGCAATTGTAACCCTAACTTACACACCAGGTATAGTGGTGCACACCTTTAATCCCAGCACTCAGGAGGCAGAGTCAAGTGACTCTGTGAGTCCCAGGCCAGGTAGGGCTACACCGAGGGATTTTGTCTAAATAAATAAAGAAACTAACTAAAGTTTATGTATAAATTTAAAAATAAAGGTCGTTTGATTATTTTTTAAATGCTGACACACACACACCCCTTTGCTACTCACTGTTGTCTTGAGTGTTATTTTCCCACCTTTGTGACCCCGCCCCCAGCTTGTTCCCTCCATTCCTGGACAAGGGGAATATGTGTGGGTCAAGTCCCAACTTTGCAAAGGGATGCAGACAGCAGATCTGGTTATCAGAGTGCACCCGGGTGTCATGAAAGAACGGAAGAACTTAGTTGAAGAGAACTCTTTTGACTCCATGTCTGTCTGCCTAATACTCACCTATCCAAAAGCGCTCCTCGGTGAAGGGCAGGGAAAGGAAGAGAGAGGGAGAGAAAGTACTATCTCATATGGCTCCAGGGAATGGAGTAATTTGGGACTTCGTGGCCCCTTGAAGTTGCACTATCAGCTGTCCCACACTCTGTTCTAAAGCCTGAGGAACTGGGAGCAGGAGAATCTGGCAGCTGCCAGTGTTCCCTCCCAGTCAAATGGAAAAAGTCAAGGGCTGAGGGGTGTCCTGGCACCTGCCTCACCAGGACTGTCCCCAAAGGCTGTATCCATGCTTAGCCTGTATCCATGCTTAAGACACCCCCAACCCCCACAGACACCCATGAGGGCCCCCTGAGGAGTTACAGTAAGGTAAGCAGTGTTGGCCATTTCAGTGCCTGGAGAACAGAGGGCTCACCCAGCAAGGGTTAGAGCAGGGCTTTGTTGACAAGTCACTCAAAGAAGGGCTGTGAAAGGGTCAGCAGAAGTTCCCCACTTCAAATCTTTCCTGTTTCCTTTCTTCCCTGTGCTTACCAAGCTGACTTGCATGGTCTCTGCCTAATCTGGATGGAATTTCCTCCTCCACCCACCTGGCATGTTCCCTACAGTCGCCAGCACTCCTGACCACGTGGGGTTCTTGCTTCCACCCCACGGACCAGTCTAAGCTACCATACTCGCTTGCCACCACCAGTTAGAGGCTTCTAGGGACATGCTGCCAAGCCTGGGTTAGAGAGAAGCCGCAGTTGGACAAGAGTCTGCAGACACCCGGGCATCCTAGATCCCTGACTTGGTATCCCTCTATCAGTTGCTACAATCATGGGGCAGCTGTGAGGACTAGAGGGAATAGGGAAGGTTAGAGAAATTGATACAAGTCTGTGAGGACTAGAGGGAATAGGGAAGGTTAGAGAAATTGATGCAAGTCTTCCCAATATGAACTTAAGGAAGCTCAGGCTATTGCTGCTGGGAGAGAAATTGCAGACCATCAGATTCTATGATGCTCAGACTTTGTGTGGAAATAGAGTCTTGCTAAGTACCTCAGGCTGGCCTTGAATGAACTCCCTATGAAATTCAAGCTGACCTCAACTTCTCCATCCTCCCATCTCATCGTCCAAGCACAGGATTCATTGCAGGTCCTTACATTTACTATCTGGCCTGGCCAGATGCACTTTTTCACATGGTCCCTGGGGTACATGACTCAAACAGAACTTCAACAGTGTTTCTTCCTACCCAAATCATATCTGCTTATATACCAGACTGTCACCAATCTGTCTTCCAAATGCTTAGCCCACTAATACATCAGAACCCACAGTTTGAAAGACACTGGACATTAAAGTAGCATCGGGAAATGACAGAACCTCATGAAAAAGCAACTTCAGTATTTGATCATGAGATTCATCCATAAGTCCTCTTTCTGTACGGAAGACCACAAACCCAAGGACATCAGCAGGTTTTGATTACAAAGGACCCGCCCTGGGTCCCACAGCTTACACATCCTCAGATAGCAAATCTGAAAGAAAGCAGGTGGACTCAATACTCACACTGGACAATTTACAAGTTCAAAAAAAATATGAATGCCTTTTAAAAAATCATAGAAATCTTTTTCTTCTTTCCAAGATATGATTTACATGCCCTTCGTTTCAGCTGTAATAATTAACACCAAAGGAAAATAGATGTGCCATACAAAGGAGGAGGGGCTAAAGGTGAAGGAGTTGCCCATTTTCCCCAATAAAACAAAGGCTCGGGTCCCTGCTTGAGGCAGACAGCAGTGAGCTAAAGGGCTATGAGCCAAGCCCGCCCTCCTGACTCAATTACTCTGTCTTCATCATTCAAAATCTTTAAGATGGACGCAGCTGTGGTCTTCCCACATGAATTGTTTCCATGACTAGAGCATATTTGGGCCCTGCCACCTCAGGTTAGGTACAGACAACTGTGATGATCTTGGGAGACGCTGGCTCACCTGCTGCCTACTTGGAGTCATGTGGCTTGTGACACTAACTTTCTCTGTGCCTTTTTGTGGTCTTTGAAAACTAGGAAGAACGAAAAAAATCCTTGCTGCCCAAAAAAATCTCCAGGGGAAACACAGAAGGAACTTCACACCCTCAACCTGTGAGTCTAAGAACAGCAGAGAGTCCAGAGGGTCACTACTGACTGGCTTATGGGATCAGCCTCAGTACTAGAAGAACCTGCTGACTGGCAATGAGAAACTTCATTTTACAAGCAAATCTCATAAGGTGAATCCTTGCTAAGTCATTGAGTGTCAACTCAAGATAGCGCACCCGCACATACACACACATTCACCCTCACACAGTGTGAAGTATATGCTTATAGCTCACACTCATGAACGCTCACACATGCACACACACACACACATATTCACCCTCACACAGTGTGAAGTATATGCTTATAGCTCACACACTCATGAACGCTCACACATGCACACACACACACACATATTCACCCTCACACAGTGTGAAGTATATGCTTATAGCTCACACACTCATGAACGCTCACACATGTACTCTCACACACAGCTCACACTCTCTCACATACATATATGTATGCATGCATACATACATACACACACATACATATATACATACACACACTCACTCTCACACACACAGTATATTTGCTCACAGCTCATATACTCAAGACCACTCACATATGTACTCACACAGCTCACACATTCTCACAAGCTTACATATAAACATACAAACATATACACACATTCACTCTCACATACACACTCACGTTTATGCTCACAACTCATACACTCAAGAACACTCACACATACACTCACAGCCTCACAGCTCACACACACATTCTCTCTCTCTCTCTCTCTCTCTCTCTCTCGCTCTCTCTCTCACACACACACACACACACACACACTTATAGCCTATGTTTGTCTATCCACAGATGGAAATTTTTTTTGAAAATACTAAGTACAAAGGGGGAGTCTAAATCAAAACAGGTAGGAGGGGAAAGTGGGAGAAGTAAGCATAAAGTGTGTTACTTACAATGTGGAGAGACATGCCTGGACTGTCAAACCGAAAGGCACAATAATTATCTCTAACCTTCAAAGTAAGCTAAAGTGTTATGAACTAGAACTCATAGCAAAGGGACACCAGTCCTCACAGGTGGAAGGGTTCCTTCGATGGAATGTCATCTCCAGATCTGTGACCTGTTCATATATAGCTCCTAACTTTCCCGTCTCTAACCAAGATACATTAGACTGCAGAAAACGTCCTTACATTTGATCCATCTTTCCTGTACTAATTCCAGCTCTTTCTAAGGTGATTTAAAAATCTAAAACAAGTCCCGTGCCCCCCCTCAACAGTGGCAGACAAGGAGCACTGCATGATTCCCCACTAGGACAGTAGAGGGACAGAGGTGAAGATGACTCAGGTCTGGCAGTGAGCTGGCCTCATGCCCAGCATCATGCTCACTGGACTTGGCCTGTCCAGCCACTGACTGCCCCCTCTGAGAAAACCCAGATATTCATACCTGCTCAGGTGGGGCCCACATCAGCGAAAAGGTAGTTTCCGTGTGTACAGACCTGGCACCCTGCCTTACAAAATAACTGCCACCTAGTGAGGCTCCCAAGTTCCCCAAAGCAGAGTGGCAACAGCAGCCCAGAATTCAAGTGGCTGAGACTCAGAGGAAGTTTCTCCGCTCTACTCCTTGCACCTCGGTTTATTCATATGTTAACTCCCAGGGTAGTCTCTCCCGGTGTTCCAGCTCTATGAGTGCAGTATCAGTACAGGTATTACTTCCTGCAACTCCTGTGGGGCCTCTCTAGGTCCAGCACAGGCAGCTCTGGGTCTAACAAATCTCACCTGTTCAAGCCGCCTCTTGACAGAAGCGCATGCGAAACTACCTGGGGGAAGTGACCAGGTCAAACTGGAAGCCTATTACACAACCCACAGCCGTACAGTACAAGTCTGCAGGTCCACGTCGCAGCAAGCGAAAGACAGCCAAGATCCCTGTTTGTCCCCACTGTCTTCTAGTAGAACTGGGTGGGAAGGGAGGTGTCACTTTAGAGTGTCGCTGACCCAGTATCCCCCAAAGAGCTGCCCGGAGCCTGGGGAAACGGCGAAAAGGCGTTGCTGGCTCTTCCCCAGCCCCTAAACCACCCCAGAGCAGCAGGCACGCGCCGGGGCCAGAGGGCGCGCGGCCGGGGAGCGGGTTGGAGGGGAGGAGGCCGGGGAGTGGGGGGTGTAAGTTTCTCGGAGGAGCGCCGCAAGCGCTTCCCGGCCACCAGCTCCCTCAGTAGCGGCGCACGTGCAGTGCCCGCGCGGTCGGACAGCTCAGAGCCACAGTCACCTCCGCGCACTGAGAGCTCGCCACTTGTCCCCCAGAGACTGCGGCGGCGTCAGAAGTGCAAGACTCCCTGGCGGGATCTGGGGGCACTCCCCCGAGACATCGCGGAAGGAGCGACACGGTACGCTTTCCCGGAGCCCCGGCTGCACGCACCCAATCCGGGAGAGAGTCCCGGCCTGTCGCCGCGCCCCGGGGAACCGGCAGCGTGGCTTCGTGGCTCTGCCCCGGGCTGGAGCTGCGCGGGATGCAAACGCGCGCGCTGCTGTGGCTGCTCTCCCGGCTCCTTTCCCCCACAGTCCTCTGCGCTCCTCACCTTCACGGAGTCCACCGGGTACATGATGGAGTGCTCCAGAATCCCGGCCATCGCTCCCGCTGTCATGTGGGTGGACACCGAGGCACTGGTCGGTAGGTTCTCATAGTCCTCCGACCCGGCGTCCTTGCTGCCGCAGCCGCCATCGCGGCAGTCCCCATCCATCCTCCGGCCGGCAGCCTGGCTCCCCACGCCGCCACGGCGGAGCTCCATCCGCGGCCCCGTGGGGCGCGGGAGGCGGCAGGAGGTGGGTAGGAGGGGGAGGGGGAGGAAAACTTCACTTCTTAAAGTGGGAACCTCCTCCCCCGGGTTGCGGCGGCTGACGCCATGGCGGGCTGGGGTGGAGCCGAGCAGCCAGAAGCACCAATAGCTGGAGAAGAAGAGGCCGGCGGTGGCCGCGCTATTGGTGCGCCGAGCAGAGGGCACCCACCTCTCTGTGTGACGTCGCTGCCCGCTGCACATTTCCAAGCAACCGGACGGGGGCGAGAGCAGACTTTGGGGTGTCCCGGGAAGTTGTACTACCTAAGGGGTGGTGACCATCTGCAAGGGACAGTCAGGTCCCTGGGGAGAGTCAGCAGAAGGGATATGCGCAGAGCTGTAAGATCAGGAGAAGGGGGTCCCCAGAACTGGTGGGTTTGCAGACGCTAATCAGCTTTAGCATTCCAAAGGCTGGGGATCTGGTAGGAGATGAGGGCTGTTACTGGGAATGTCAGTTATGAAGCAGAGTGGTTGGACGGTGGAGTGGTCGTAGGAATCTAGAATCGAGGATACACCCGGATATGTGCACGTTTTGTGCTCCACTAGGGCACATTCCAGGTAGTCAAGGTCCCCCGCTTCTAGTCAGCTTTGCTTGGGGAGAACCTCATAGATTGGAAGGTGCGTTTCTCTTCTGAAAACACGAAGGGGCTAAGTGTGTGTTGCTCGTATTCTTTAAAGATCCAAGTCCACCCTATCCAGGATGGATCAAGACAATAGTGGCAGGAACAGAAAGAACCCTTCACTAAGCAGCTCCCTGGGTCATTTTCTTGGGGTTTGTAAGATCTTTAGCTGATGTCACAGCAAGAGTGCTCTAGTGACTGAATGAAGCTTTGCAACACTGCCTTTCCTTAAAGCCATCCCTGCTGACTCTCTTCAATGAATTGGAGTCCAGGATACTTTATTTTAACTTAGTACTGCCTTGTTCCATCTGCAGTTAAAACTAGAAATCAAAAAGCAGAGGTCTGCCTGCTTATGGGCTGCTCTGTTCTTAGATGCATTTAGGACATCATCCCAAGGCTGAGGGCAGTGCCAGGGCCTCCTTCGCTTGTGTAAAGACTTCTGAGCAGCAAGGCTGGGCAATGAGATATGCAGGGATGCAGGGATGCAGAAGACCCTGTAGACACTGTACCTGCCAAGCTTCAGGTTAACACATCCCAAGCAGCCCTCAGGGATTCAGCAGAGAATAATAAAGGTGTCGAGACCAAGGGCACCATTTTCCAGTGTTCTGAAGCTGTACTGGTAGCTTCCAGGTGAATCCTGAGACTAGGAAAGTAGATACCAGATCACTAACAAAGGCTCTGCTTCTGACAAAAGTGGTGCTTTAAGAACTGTTGATCAGAAGTTGTTGGTACTCACAGGATGTACCCCACCAGCCAAGAGTCTGAGGCAAGGGGATTGCCACTAGTATGAGGCCAGTTTGTGCTATATGATGAGTTCCAAATCATTCTGAGCTCAGGGTGAGACCCTGTTGCATACGTACAAAAATGGAAATATTCAACCAATACACATGGACTCCCTATCCCACTTCTGGATTTGAGACATGAAGACAGACCCGGGATGCATATAAAACTTTTTGAAAGCATTCTTTGTAGTAGCAAATACTTACAAGCTGTCTAAACATTCTGTAAGAGAGGAAATGAAGAAACAACGATGTATATTGGTGAAATATTACACACCCCGTAAAAACTGTGATTCTATTGGGCAATCATGAAGGAAATGATTCATGCCCTGCTGGGTCAAAAAAGCAAAGCACAGTTTTGGGTCATTACACTCACAAAATGACTGTGCACAGAAAGGAAAGGGAAACCACTTGCCGTAGTGATGGGATGGCAAGCAACTATTTTTTTTTCAAGTTTCAGTTAATACATTATTTCTGTGATTTAAAAATAAAAAGGACGTATATATACCGCATGCCAGTGGGTAGGAAACCATCTGAAACCAGCAACCATGACATTGGTGGAAGGAATTGAATCTTTCAGTGACAAGGAGTGTTCTTAGAAATTTTTAAATTTTTAAATTAATTTTTTTTTAAATTAAAGATTCTTGCCTTGCCGGGGTTGGGGATTTGGCTCAGTGGCAGAGCGCTTGCCTAGGAAGCGCAAGGCCCTGGGTTCGGTCCCCAGCTCCGTAAAAAAGAACCAAAAAAAAAAAAAAAAGATTCTTGCCAATGAAAATATGACTATAATCTTTGGAGTCAGAAGATGTTTGAATTTTTCTTTTAAAAAAATGCTATGGTGTAGCTCTTACCCCTCATCAGAGAAGCTTCTCTTTGAAGCAGAGAGACCGTTACAGAAAGCCACAGTTTGTTAAATTGCAAAGAACAACAGACCTCAGAGTGCCCCAACCTAAACTGATACATCTATGACACAACCCTACACCTAAGGCTCACATAACATAGAGGTAGAGGGGACAGAAAGATTATGAGAACCAGAGGACCAAGAACATCTACTGGAAGACTATGTCTTCCACATGACAGGGAAGCAACACCCAGGAAATGGCAACCATGTCGTTGACTAAATAGGACCTGAAAAGTGACAGCACCTGTAGACATTCCGGCACGGATGGGAGAATTCTCACAAGGCTCCACCCGAGAATCAGTCTTCTCCTGGGATGAGCCCCCTGATAGGCTATCCAGTTCCAAGAGGTCATTCCTAACCACATATGAGCAACACTAAGTTATCTCAGCAGGGTGTATTTATAAACGCACATGTGTATGTATGACGATAATAAAGAATGAGAGGACAGGGCTGGAGAGATGGTTCAGTGGTTAGGGGTCCTAGCTACTCTTCTAGAGGTCCTGAGTTCAATTCCCAGCACTCGTGTGCAACCCACAACAGCCTACAATAGGGTCTGATGCCCTTTTCTGGTGTTAAAAGGTACACAAAGGCAAAGCACCCATATGCGTAAGATACACAAATATATAAATCTTTTTAACAAAAAAGAGAAAGAGGCCATGAATTTGAGAAGTATGTACGGCAGAGAACACAAGAGGAGTTGGAGGGAGGCGAAGAAGGGGAAATGATATAAATACAATACTTACATATGAAATACATACAAAAATAAATGTTAAAAATCAAAATAGGACTGGAGACATGGCTCAGCGGTTAAGAGCACTGACTGCTCTTCCAGAGGTCCTGAGTTCAAATCCCAGCAACCACATGGTGGCTCACAACCATCTGTAATGGAATCCAATGTCCTCTTCTAGTGTGTCTAGCTACAATATACTCATATGCACTACAAAATAAATATATCTTTAAAAAGTCAAAATATAGGGGCTGGATAGATGTCTCAGTGGTTAAGAGCACTGACTGCTCTTCCAAAAGTCCTGAGTTCAATTCCCAGCAACCACATGGTGGCTCACAACCATCTGTAATGGGATCTGATGTCCTCTTCTGGTGTGTCTGAAGACAGCTACAATGTACTCACATGCACAAAATAAATAAATCTTTTTTTAAAAAAAGTCAAAATATGAAAATAATTTCAAGTCAGGACCAATTGCGAATTTGTGTTGGGTTTACTACAAGTGCTCAGCATTTTTTCCTACCCCTCTCTATGATGGATTGTGGGCTCAAAGTTAATCTCATACTCAGTGTATTGCTGTGGCCACATCTCTAAGATGCACTTGCAGCCAAGGGTTTAGATGTGCTGCTCTGCCAGTCGATAGAACTGGAGAGATCCGGAAAGCAGAAAGTGCAACCAGATCCATTTTCTGTTGCTTGCCGTTCTCTGCTCCCTGGGAAGGCAGCAGACACTCAGGAGGATAGTGGCTTCCCTCTGCAATAGAACTGCAATGTCTAGCCACCAGACATATGCTTGCTGGGAGTCTTTGATAGCAGAATTGATGGCAGCCACCCAATCCTTTCACGGTAGTATCATATATGGCCTCTTGATCCCTCACCCTCTGGGATGTGAGAGTTAACTGTTCCCTCGAGAAACCATCTTGTCCGTGAGCATCTGTGAATTATCCTCAGAGGCCTAGCCTGGAGTCTGCTCTCCACACCTCCAACAATACCATGCATAGCAGTAGAAGGGCCCAGTGGTGAAGGACTCACTACTGGACATGGCAATCCAGCAGCCAGCCCTGCTCCTCCACTTCTGGAGGAAGGCCTGTTGGGACAACGTCCACATTCCAGTTCTAGAACCCTGTTTTAGACACACCCTGCACAGGAGAAAATAGCACTTTCTTTGAAAGAAAGGAGCTCAGAAACAGAAAACTGGATGCCGAGGTGATGATATTCTCTCCAGGGTCAGGTTCAGAGACACAAGCTGCTGATTCTGGTGGAGTCTTGCATAAAGTTCCTGACTGTTGAAGGTCCGAAGACATCAGCATGCCATCTGCTCCAGGTCAACTGGAAGCCAAGCTTAGCTTAGAAAGAGGAAGTTACTGAGCATGCAGGGTGCACAGCCTCTAACTTTGCCTCAGAGACATGTACCAGCTCTGTTTCCACCATTTACTGACAATAGGGCTCTGGCCTCTGAATTTGCCTACTTCCTTTGAAGGCCACTGCCATGGATACTTAATCACATACTAAATAAAATATACCAGTAGATCAAGAATGAAAGCATGCACTTGTCGGCTAATTTTAACTCAAGTGTATATGTATCAAGAAGACCACAAACACCTCTAAACATATACAGTTCTCACAACTGCACATATCTGTCCTTATAACCCCAGAATCCCTTGCTTTTCCAAAAACAGTACTTTTTATAGACTCTTGACCTATGGGATAAGTTTCCCTAAGGGATAACTTTCCCCAGGACATGAAAGAAGAAACAGACAAAATGAAGAGGTGAGACATAACTGCCTCAGTTTCCGGGCTTTGATTGCAGCTGGTGACAGGAAGGGGTTGAGGATTCTGTCAGTAGTTGATGTTAACCCTGTTAACCCACTCTACCTCTCAGGAGCCTGCCCCTTACCCGACTCAGCCACTCAAGTGCACAAGTCACCATGACATGTGACTTCACGTATGACATCAGCCAAGCTCAAGTACTGAAAGATAAAGCTGTTGTTCTGCTCATGGGGGTGCCCTCTCCCATGCTGCATGGCCTGAAGACACCAGCTTGAAGTAGCATATATCCACTGCTGTTGTCCTTGCTCTCACTCCAGAGCCAAACCTCTATCAGGCTAAAAGCCCAGCGTGGCCAAAGAACATAGCAAAACAGTGCTGGTACTAGGAGGAGACAAGGTAACGATGGACTGTGGCTGAAATAAGTCCTCCATGTGTCTTTGTACAGTATGGTGGACCATGGGCCATCCCCCATCTGCTCACTGTGTCAGCTCAACCTCCGTAATCTTTCCGTTTCCCAGCCCATTTCCACAAGCATGCAGGTGCTTCCTTTACCTAATAAAATCTCTCTTCCAGCTTCACCCTTTAAAGTTGCCAATCCCCCTCCCCTGCACTGTCCTGAAGACCTTGAGTCACTTCATCTGCCTCAGTCCTTAAGGCACACTTTTTAAACTTCTGCACAGTCATTTTTAACTGCTGCAGTTTTCTGTAGGTCCTCAATCTCAGAAGGTTCACCAATGACTTCAATGCCAAGTCAGGCCCTCCCCCCTAACCCCCTTCCCAGGCCTTACCTGCCTCCTGCTCTAAAGGGGCACTTATACCTCTCCATTTTGCCTTTAGGCTGTTGAAAAGATTCCTAAATGCTGTGCTCCTTGAAGGAAAAAGCTGGGGCTGGTTAGGAGGAATGTACCTCTTAGGAAGAGATTTCACACAACTCTGACCACCTTGCCAAAGAAGAGACCAGACTGGGACAATGATGGGAGGAGGGGCTGTGCCTTGGACAGATCTGCTTCCTTATGCCTGCCTCTTGTTTTCTCTTTAAACCCAAACCTCATGTCAGGATCCAGAGCATGGACTTGGGGAGAGAGGGGCTTCACAGACCTCTTTGTTCCTCTTCCCAAGGTAGCCACATTGAATAATGTGTTTTTTCTGCTTTTCACTATTAATTGTGACAATAATTGGCCTGTTGTTAGCTTGTTAGGGCTGCCAGGGCCCCAGCTCTGCTCCTAACAACTCTGGTAACATCCCCAGCATGAACTCCTACCTCTGAACTCCTCTCTCACCTTCCACTCTTTCATCCCTCGGCCTCTCCTTCCTCTCCTTTCCTCCCTTCCCTGTGGTCCTCTTGCCCATCCCAATTACCAAGTCCAACTCAGTTATACATCTTATCTCAGCCAGTACTCTCCAAACCTGGTTCATGTGCTCCCAGAGAGCTCCACCTGAATATCCTACTGTACCTAAGGCTCAGAGCTGATTCGGGTGTCTTGAGCCTGCTATACCAAAGTTCTGCTAGGCTAACAGCTTGAAACATGTTTATTATATCTTCTGAGGGGTAAAGTTTAAGGTTGAGGGGAGAGTGGGGTCTTACTTTCTCTCCCTGAAAACTGTCATAGAGGATCTTTGTTGACCCCCTTCCAGCTTCTGGAAGCTCCCTACCCCCTCAATGTACTTCATGTGAGGTCAGAAAACAAGACAGACAAAGGAGCAAGCCACTCCGTGGCAGAACAGGCCTGAGGAGCAGAGATCTCTATATAAGAGAGTTCATTCTCCACTTACAGCCAGGACACTGAAAACGTTCCTTCTTTGGCCTCCACTTGGCCAATGCTAAGAGTAGTTAAGTAGTAATGATGAATGATGGATTAAAGAATGTCAGGTGATAGAGAAACATCTCTAGAGGCTATGTCTGGGGTGGGGGGCTACTGATAAGGCAGAAGGAGCTCAGATCTAGAAAAATAAGTAACTTTAGTCCTGGAAGCCAAATTACTATAGTTTCTGGGATCAAAACTGATACAAACATGTGGCCACGGCTGACACTCCTGATATGGATTTGGTTGACTGGGTAGAAGGAAGGGTATAGCTGGTGCTCTCACAACTTCTTCCTGTTACATAGGAATAGTGTCCTCATCTTGGGAGTCTTGAGGCAGTTTTTTATATTGGAAATTTTGGAGGATGCTGTCCACCTGCATTTTGGCAGTGTCCTGGACAAAGGAGCCAAGTCTCTGCGACACAAAACGGGTTAGACAATTCAGAAGACAAGACCCAAATGTCAGTAGGAAGAAGATGAAGAGAAGAGGTCCCAGAAAGGGAGTCAGCCAGGGCAGCCAGCGTCCAGGGTCAGGCCACTGTCCCCAAGAGTCAGAATGCTGGCTGAGTTCAGATGCTCGTTCTCGGAGTTTCCTTGCCGCATCCCGGACTATTCCAGACTGGTTTACATAGAAGCAGCACTCTTCCTGGAGGAAGAGACAGGTGCCCCCCTTTTCGGCGGTGATGAGGTCCAGAGCTCTGCGGTTTTGGAGAACAACGCCCGCAAGCGAGTCTATTTGGTTCTGGAGGGTAGTAATAGAGGCAGCTATTTCTTCCAGGGTTTCTGAGAGAGCCTTAGAAAGCCGTTGGAAATATAGAGTTGAGGAGGCCAAGCCAGCTATACCCGTACCAAGGGCAGAAGAGATGCCCAGGCCTGCAAGGAAGGGGAGGAGGTGTGGAGACCTCTTTGGACGAAGAACTGAGGCCGAGGAAAGAACTGAAGCAAAAAGGGGGACAGGCACCGTTTGGTTATTGGGGAGGAGTTCAATATCCGGGTATTGGAAGACAAGGGTACAGACACCGGACCAATTGGCTGGGAGGCAGACATAAGTCGATGTTCCGCAGAGGAAGAAAACTCCTGAAGAGTTGAGACAGAAGATGTACGAGAAGCTGAGCAGATGTGAGAAAATGTTGGAGGTGACTCCCCAGTTTTCTTGGATAGTGATCTCATTCTCCCAGACTGAATACTGTCCAGACAGGGCAGCTCCCGGGATAGGCTGATAATGGGAGAGAGGATAAGGGTCTCTGCGCCCCTGGAGTTTGGCCTTGAAATGGGTAGAGTCCACTGACATGGTGACAGGATGGGTTAAGTTATCTGATTCAAATAAGGTAAGGTTATAGCAGGTGCTAGAGGGGGCGTGAGGACAGCGCATCCAGGGAGTGGCCGGGGAGGTGTGGCAGTATTTGTCTGCTGGGCAGGGATGGTAAGAGGGCTTTGAGAAGATTAGGGAGGGGGGCCCGGAGAAACGGAGTGGGTTTTTCCATTTGGCATTGGGCCTTTTCATTGCCTGTTTGAATGGATGGGTGATGGAAAGATCTAGGTTTTCATGGCTGGTAGAAGGTGAAATACGAAGGGTGTAGTTGCAGAGAGAAGCAGAGAGGTTGCCTACAAAAGTGGCATAAGCTGAGACCTTGAAGAAGCGGGATATGCAGAGTGGGGCCTGTGACCTGAGGACGGTCTCAGTAAAGAGTGGTCCCCAGAGAGGGCGCTGGGCAGATTCGAAGAAACGGTCCTTCTCAGGATATATCACAGAGGTTATCCGGGTGATGATCCGAAATATGCCTGTTGAGCTGACGAGTTGAAGAAAAGTGATCGCCCTTCTCTCAGGATTGTGGAAGGGATAGGAGGCAATCAGTGGGTGGAAGAGACGGAGGCGTCTTTCAAGGTCGCTAATGGGAAAAGAGCCAGGGAAGGCCTTGACTGAGTAGGTAAGGTGAAGCTTCATGGGTGTGTCTGTCCAAGTGGACAGTGGGGCTGGGACTGCCAGGGACCGTTGGGTTTGGGTGGACAAGCAGACCCAGCAGTTGGGAAACAGGGAAGAGTTGGCATCCCGTAGGATGTGGTGAGTGAGGTTTATAAGGGGCATCCAGCTCTCGGGATAGGACAAGGAGGAAGGGAAAAGGACAAAACAGAGGACCCAAAGGTGTGTCATGGTGCTTCCGGAGTGGCCAGCAGTAGTGTGGGGTGAAAAGAAGTTGATCCCGTGGACTCTTGAGTCCTGAAACTTGTTCAGTTGGGGTGTTCAGAGGTGGCTGGTAAAGTCAGGGTGGCTGCAGGCTCCGCAGGGTATGAGGTGAGAGGTCAGACCTGGGAGAGAAGGAGCATAAATAGGAGGGTCACCAGAAGGATTGAGTTTTCAAGTTAGGATCTCGAGCCCTTCTGAACTCAGAGTAGTGCAGCCAGTGAGAGATGCCCTTTACCTTTTGTTGCTGTTGAATTGAGTAGTCACAATTACCTGGGAAGATCCCTTCCCAGAAGACTCAGGATGAGTATGATTTTAGGGAGGTGTTTGTGAGCCAAATGCTGGCAGAATGTGGCTGGTTAGATCTAAAGTAGTCCATACATCCAGAAATGGGAATGGGGTGCTAAGGAGAAGGTAGCAATGGGCCAGCTGTGCTTGAATCCTAAGAGGCTGAGGTCAACGGGCTTTACTGGAGAGAACCTGAAAAAAAGAAAGAAAGAACAGTAGAAGAGCTGGCCAAGACAGTTTGACTTCAACCACAAGCTAAGTGTTGTTTGAGAAAAGCCTTGACCCACCTTCCCTGAGGACTGAGGTCTACAGGGAATGAGAAAACAGTATTTGATGCCTAAGGGAGTTAAGTAGTCAAGCATTGAATTACCTTAAAAATAAAAAACTGGGCTGATTGTCAGACAGTGTCGATGAAAGCAGACCAAAGCAAGGGGTGATTTGAAACTGGAAAGGTGTGAGCAGCCTCTGTGTCCTCTCAGACCCCGTGGGGAAAGCCTCCGCCTATCCTGAAAGAGCATCTACCAGCAGAGCAGACACTGGGAGGGCAGCATGTGGGGGAAGTCCATCTGCTAGTTCTGTCCCAGGAAATGTCCCTGGGCTTGGTGAGTGAGGAAGGGGGCGTGGTGTGGAAGGTCTGTGACAAGGTGGGGAAGGTAGAGGTAGGCTTCCAGTAAGGTGAGCAGAAGCGAATATCCCACATCTTGTAGGGTGGAAAGGAGGTCCCATACTTGAACAGAAAAGAGGGTGATGGGATTCCTAAGAATCTTTGAGGATGGTTGCACCCACTTCCCACCCACCCACCACCACCATACATGCACACACAGGAAGTGGATATGTTGAGAGGGGACAAGGGCTGGAAAGACCAGAGAGTGAACAAACAAAGAAGGCAGACTCTGGATGAGCAGACTCCAGAGGGCTGGAAGAATGCGGGGCGGAGGCCAGTGTTACCTGTCTAATAAGGGTGTCAGCTTCAAGAGTTGCCTTTGGCTATCTGACTTGTGCAGTAGAGGACTGCGGCAGTCAGAGGCATCCAGGCAGCTTGAAAAACGTCAATAATGATAGGAGTTCTTGGGGTGGGGGGGGGACGTGGGGGAGGGAGTGCAGACAGCTTCTCTCTCTTTTCAAATTGTGGCATGAGAATTAGGACATGGAGTGCATCTTTGGAATTGAGGTAGATGTTAGTTAGCCTTTGGTTTCATGCTAATGTGAGTGGCAGAGAAGAGCAATGAGTTCTGCTTGTCATGAGGTGGGAGGAGGGGGAAGGGAAAGATTGAACTTCTTTGTGACAGAGTCACAACCTTCAGCTTGATAGGATTCTTTAAAAGGGCTCCTCCCATGGGGCAGGAGAGACAATGGCTCGATGGATCAATGGCTCAATGGCTAAGAGCACATTGCTGGCCCAGAGTTCAGTTCCCAGACCCCAGGCTACAAGCCCCCTGAAACACCACCTGTAGGGGATCTAATGCCTTAAGCCTCCACAGGCCACAGGCACCTCTATTCACACACACACACACACACACACACACACACACACACACACACACACACACACGCACACACAGCTACACACAATTACAAATAATAAAAATAAATTCTTAAAAAGTGGACCCGTCAATGACCCAGTTAGAGGCCCCAACAATAAGAGCATCTTACTGGTGACTAAAAGTGGGGAGCAAAGAGTCAAGGGAGCCGTGCAAGTGTGGGAGTCCTCAGGAGGATGAAGTCTCCTTTAGGAAGACTATGCAGGAAGGAGGATGGCTGGATTAAGAGTTCCATACCTTTGAAAGGTGACTGGTAGCAGTGGAGAGATAAAAAGGAGTGTCTACATCTACAGAACTTGAAAAGGAAACAAAACAGATCAGCGACTTATGATCCCAAGGAGATTGCTGTAGGCAGAGACAGTGGCGAACTATCCTTCTTCCCGTCTTTATCAAGACCTTCCTGCATTCACTCGGACAGACCCTGACCTCCAGATGTCCACTCAGACAACCCTGACAGTCCTTCCCCAAGGATTGCATAATACCTCTCATCTCTTTGACCTGAAAGTTCTCCTCATGATCTGTTAAGCCTCAAACTCTTCCCTGCACACTTCAACTTGTTAGACAACCTTCATCTCTGCAGACCCTCTTCTGGCCTGTCTCCACAGTACAGTACAGTACAATGAGTTAGAGGGTGACTCTGAGAGCTTGGATCATTAAGGCGAGAGTTTCTGAGTGTCTTTAAGCAAAAGTGCCAATCCTATGAAACTAAGTTTAACTGTTTAGTCAGGTGGGCTAATATTTGGGGGTGTTTCTCCATAAAATTGACATAAGAGACCTAAGGCTAAGTGTACAAACAGAACAAAAGGTTGGCAGGGCTGCAGAAGAAGTCAGAAGGGTCTCTTTAAGTTTGGAGAAAGTAGGTTGAATAGGTTGTGGAGAGGTTCAGAGTTTCTGAGAGAGTACTACAAGTAGTTTGATAAATTGGTTTGGCTAAGACCCCAAAGTTGGAAATCCATATAAAAAAGTAACCCACTAGTCTCAGAGAGGAGAGAAGATTCCCATTCAGTTTTGTTGTTGTTTCCGTTTGTTTTGTTTTTTGTTTTATGATGGATGGAGTATGTCCTGAATTATAGTCTCGCAGCTTTGAGATGTGCCATTGGAGGAGGAGGTTACAACAGGCCAAGGTAGGTTACCTGGGAGAAGACTACCTGGGTATCCCTGAGTATCAGCTAAGAAATTAAGGAAGATGGAGATGCACTGTGAAGACAGGCCAGAAGAGGGTCTGCAGAGATGAAGGTTGTCTACATGTTGAAGTGTGCAGGGAGGAGGTTGAAGCTTAGCAAATCATGAGGAGAACTTAAAGATCAAAGAGATGGGATGGACTGCCAAGGTTTTCTATGTGGACATTTGGAGGTCAGAGTCTGTCCAAGTGAATTCAGGAAGGTCTTGACAAAGACAGGGAAGAGGGATAGTAAAATATCTATGAAATCCAGGCCTGGGCAAGGACGGTGGAAGGGAGGTGTGGGACAGATGGCTGTAAGGATGGAGGATGACCAGGGGAAATGAAATTTACAGCTGGGTTAATCAGGCAAGCATTAGACTAGGTGACAAGAGCTATCTGGCTTCCAGAATGCCAGAACAGGAGTGCTGGGAAGAGTTGATAAGTCCTAAAACATAGGTTTTAAGGCCTCGGAAAATTACAGGTTTAAACTCCTTGAGGCCAGTAAGGGGTACTCCCTGAGGGGTAAGAAGGTATTGAGCCTTGCATACAAAACAACAGGAACAACAACAACAAAACAGACAAGCAACCCAAAGGGGTCCTACAATTTAATCAGTATAGAGGTTTGACGGGTAGTGACTGTGTGGTAGGCAGGATCCGAGACCAGAGGAGGAATGGAGAATAAAGAGCAGTGAAGATGTCCTGGGACCAGTAAGGTCTGATTCAAAGTAGTAAGAAGTAAGTTACTTCGGGCTGGGGATTTAGCTCAGTGGTAGAGCACTTACCTAGGAAGCGCAAGGCCCTGGGTTCGGTCCCCAGCTCCGAAAAAAAGAACCAAAAAAAAAAAAAAAAAAAAAAGAAGTAAGTTACTTTGAAGGGACTCTGTAATGGAAAGATAAGAGAGGCATGGAGCCTTTCCAGAATGCCATGTCCCAGGAGAATGGTTGGACAACTGGGATCAGGGAAAGAGATAACCCAAAAGGTTACATAGTCATTGAAGAGTCTGTTTAGCCTTAACTGGGAATGACTTTCACCCCCATCATAGAGGAAGGACCCCCCCAACACACACACACACACACACACACACACAGAGAGAGAGAGGGGGGGGGAGGGGGAGAGGGAAAGGGAGAGGGGGAGAGAGAGAGAGAGAGAGAGAGAGAGAGAGAGAGAGAGAGAGAGATATCCAGCAAATTCTGATAAAACTGAGCAATTCACTCTTGTATGAAATAAAAAAGGAATAACCTTACCAGCTATGGCCAGTGTTCCCCAGACTGAGTGAGGGGCATTTGAAAGTTGCACCTCCAAGGGCCCATTCAGTTGCTTGGTTGTCACTCAGAAAATTCACGGAGCTTTAGTCTTGGGATTGGGATGCGATGTCTTGTCTTCTTGACAGCAACCTTTCTCCCTTTGTTCTCATGTGAGTAGGGATGAGCAGCAGTTGTAGGCCAGGTGGGTTCTTGCTCAGTGGCCTCTTTGAGCACATTTAAAGCAGGCCCTGGGTGGGCTAGCCCTGAGAGGGGCGGGTGTCACGCCCCTGTTTTGAGTTATCCTCTATGAATCCTGGAGTTAGGCTACTGCCAGCATTTGGTATTCTGCCTGATCTTGTTCATGTGTTCAAGATTAAGAGACTCCTCTCTGTTGGTAAAGACCTTAAAGGCTATTTTCTAATGTCCTTTTGAGGGTATGAGCGGCATTCCTCTACTACTCGGAGTTCTTTCCTAATGCGGGTACCGACAGAGAGATAAAATGAAGGCAGAGATATAATCTCCCATCAGGGCGCAAACCAGTGTCTTTGGTCATGGTTTTGAGTAAGCAGGAGAAAAAGAAAGCTGGATTTTCATCAGCTCCCTGAGGAATGTCTTTGCTTTTTTTGTCGTAATTGACTGACTTAAGATCAGCCTTTTTCTTGCTGGGAGCCATGCAGCCATTCAGGAATTCATCTGAACTGCATGACACTTCCAGTGGGTGTCTGAAACTGTCACAGCACCAACGGGGTTATAATCCTCACCCTGGGCATGAGGAGTGTTGGCGTGTGCATGAGTTGCTATGAGCTGGTGCTCAAGGTGAAATATGTCATGTTGGGTCAGGTCAAAGGACTGGGTAAGATGTTGACATCATTTGTGATAAGCATTGGGTTGGGGAAAAGGAGGTTCAAACACATTTCTGTTTTGTGTGTAACATAAAAGGGAATGTGGACAAACACGAGGCCTTTAAGGAAGGTGACCTTAGAGAGCATAAGAATGGAGGAAGCCTTGTCAGGAGGAGCTGTTGAAGAGAACAGGTCTGAGGCATGGAGGGCAGGGGGAGACAGACAGAGACTTGGGAAGGGAGGTTGGTAGGTTAAACCTTAGTGCCCGGCCTGGGGAGGGTGGTCTCCTCAGGTTGGGAGGTGGAGAGCGACAGGGGAAAGGGTGCTGTCATTAGAGGTGGGACAATAGCAGGTGAGAAGTCACATCTCCAGGATGAAAATCCAAGGAGAAAGGCAAATCAAAGGGTGTCCATATTTAAGAAGAGAAGAATAAGACTTAGGGAACCTGTCCAGTCAGACCAGAAGGACCTGAAAGGTGGAACAAAGACTCACAAAGGCTGACAGGGACACTTGGCCCATTTTCCATTGGGTTGGAGAAAATTTTCAAAGTTCTTTTGAATTTGACAGTCAAGCATGCTTTCCTCTGGCCAACAGTAGCCTTTGTCAAGTGTGGTACTTTGGCCAGGACAATAGCACAGTACAACACAAGACATTGTGACTTAATAGAACCTTTTAGTCACAGGGTTGATAACTGTATGAGTAAAAGTGCCAAAGGGAAGCGGCTAGGTGTTTTAGAGGATTGGTGGCCCATGAATGAGACAAGTAAGGAAGGAGAAACAAAAGAAGGACACTTCAGCCCAGCAACTCTGCTTGGTAAGAGTTGAATCATGAAGGAGAGGGACTATACAGTCCCAGGAAAACACTCCACCTAGGCTTGAGGTCTCTAAGAAACCAGACAGTCCCCTCTCTGCTTACAGGTTGGGGTAGTTATACAACAGAAAGGAAACAGGAGAAAGGAACTAACTCCCCCTCTCCATGTTTGGCCATTGCTATGATTAACTATGGCATAATGTGAGTGATGGATTAAAATAAAATGTCAGGGGATGTATAAACATCTGCGGCAGCCGTGACAGGGGGTCAACAGGATGGGAAGGCAAGAGTCTTACCATATCTTATCATATCTGGAAGCCAAATCATTTGGGTTTGGAGAATTGTGTAACCAAAATGTGAGAGTTTTACCAAATGCTGTGGCCATGGTGAATACTACACTCACAAGCACATTGCTCCGATGCACTCTTCTTCCTGTGCTTTTTTAGCTCTTCCTGTAAGTGCATCAGCACACTGGACATAGGGCATATCCTATCCTACTATGACCTCATGAGAACTTGATTATGCCTGCAAAGACCCCAAAGTCACATTCCTGGGTTCTGACTGGGTGTGAATGTAGAGGGACATGAGTCAGCTCTGAACAGTGAGGTACAGGCAGAATCCAGGAGTCCTTGGGATCCAATGCTGATTAGTATTTCTTACCCTTATCCCCTTAAAAAAAATGCTGACCTAGGGTTGGGCTCAGTCAGTGCACAACCCACTACAGCTCTGTTTTCAGACTAAATATATCACCTTTCTCCACAATCATTACTTTTTCCCCTTTGAATACTAAGGACTGAGCCTAGGGCCTAGCATTTAGAAGGCTAGTATTCTACCACTAAGCTAAATCCCCAGGCCTCTTCTGAGTTTTCATTTTGAGGCACAGTCTTGCATGTTACCTAAGCTGTCCTTGAGCTCACTTCACTATCCAGACAAACCTTGACCTTAAGTTTTCCTGTCTTGGCCTCCCAAGTAGCTGGGATCACCAGCCTGGGTACCACATCCTTCCAGCACCATTTCCCCCACACTTTACCTGCTTTTACCATCCAAAAGCATGGACTTCCTGGTTCTCCCTTTCTGCCCCTCAGATCTCATCAGCCAAATGTGTCTCTGGCCTCTGAAACAGCATCCCTTGGGGCCACACTGAGTCTGGAACTTAACCCCCAAATGGAGCTACTCTTGGGAATAAAAAAATGCCCTCATTGATCACTTCATGTCAGAAAGTATACACTGGGGGTCCTGAGAAAGCCAGGACGTAGGTCACCACAATCCCAGCCATTCCTTCCCTTTTATCCTCCATCATCTCCCTACATCTCCTGACATCTTAGAAATAAAAGCCTGTACACAACTCTACCCATCAAAATGGCAGTCAACATCCAGTCCCAACACTAGACACATGGCACGTGTTCCCTAGAACTTCTCTGACATCTCAGTAGAGAGATGAGCCCTGACACGTGACACTGTCTCTTCCCTGATCCTGACACCTTTCATTCTATGGTATGGTTCAGGTATGTCTAACCACTCCCTGGACACACACTGAGTCAACAAGAAATATTCCTAATGCAGTGAGAACATCTTTGGTAAAGAGTTTTCCATTCCTGTATGATAGCCTAAAAGTACTGCAGGTATCCATGGTTCGTAGCAGAAACACCATGCTGTAACTCAGGTCTAGATGCTCCGAATAAGGATGGAGAGACAATACAGAAATGTTATACTTGATTCTTCCAAAGTCTCTATTACAAAAGGTAATTAAGAGGCTACGTCTCTTAGGATAACATGAAGTTACAAAACTGAGGACCTGTGCGAGACCTCGCATATCATCTACTCTCTGTATCCCATTTTGTAGGCCAGCAAAAGTGATCCAAATAAAGTAACTTGTCCAGGAGTACAAACAAGGTTGCTGGTACCAAACTTTACAGATTCCAACTCTTTCCCTTGCTCACTCCTCGTTTGTTTTGTATTGGTTTTATTTTGTTTTGTTTCAATCAAGATCTACATTTATAGCCACAAGTTAGCCTTGAATTCACTCTGTGGCCTCAAACTTTCTGTGATCCTCCTGTTTCAGCCTCCCAGGTGCTGAAATTATAAATGTGAGCCACTCCCACCTGGTCAATATCCTCACTTCTGTAACAAATTCTGAGGCTGATCAGACTCTTTTATTGCTGTCATTAGTCCTGTCTCAGATATGTGCTCTAAACAAATCAGTAGTCACCTATTGCCAACTCCAGCCAAGTACACAGCACATCAGAGTGCAGCCATGTTGGCTGACTTCCCCCAGATGGTTTACACAAAGGTTCCACCTGAATAAGACAATCAGTAGTTACAGTATTCCAGACAGCATAGGTACACCATTTCCAGTGCCCCAGACAGACAGCTGAGCATAGAAGGGGTACACTTTAGGAGAATGAAGACAGAGTGGCAGAAAACTCAGAAGCACATGGTTTGGAGGCAATACCAGGACTTAGTAAAGAGACACCTCTACTTCTAAGAGCTGTCCTTGTGAGGAGCTGTCCCCTGGTGATCAGGGATGTTAGCCCCTACAACTGTCTCTGTGGCTTTCACACTGGTATCCTCTGTCAGTAGAATCTATTTATTTATAGCATGTGTCTCCCAGCTTTCAGCTGCTACTAGAGGACCAGTTGTGAATCCACAGGAGATATCAGGCAAAGGAACTCATGTCACCTTCTGACAAAGCAGGGTTGATGAAGAAAGGTTAACTATGGTAACCGTCTCACAGAGGGTAGTGGTGCATAGCTGTAATCCTTACACTCCTGAGGCTGAGGCAGGAAGAACATTTTGAGGTTAAGGCCCACATGGAATAAATTCAAAGAGCTCCAGGCCAGCCTGGATTATAGTGAGACTCTATCTCGGGGACGGGGGGGGGGGTGTTGTGGTGACTCAATTCCCCACACCCATACTCTAGCTCCAAGGGATGACACCCTCTTCTAGTCTGGTCTTCATGGTCAACTATTGGAAAGCGTCACGGATTTAAGACTCACACGCCTCTTAGAGGACATGATGCTTCTTGGGATGTTAAGAGTCTTTAAATCTTCAAAAAAAAAATAAGATATACAGACTAAAAAAATAGCTTGCTTAGTAAAGGGCTTTGATAAAATCCAGGGTTTGATCCCCAGAAACTATATAAAAAATGTCAGGCATATAGTGGTGCGTGCTAAGAATCCCAGTGGTAGGGAGGCTGAGCCAAGAGAAACTCCTTGTGCTCTCTGGCTAGCCAGTCTAACATAATCAGTGAACTCCAGGCTCAAAAGAGATGCTGCCTCAAAGAAGGTGGATAGCATCTGAGGAGCAATACCTAGAGTTGTCTTCTGGCCTCCACATGCACAGGCACACACATCCACATGCATAGTCATGTGCATACACACATCTGTTTAAAAGCATAATAAATATGTTTTAAATATATATGATATTCCACTTCAATCCAAACATAAGGAGCGTGATACGCAGGGCGAAGAACTTCTGAATAGGTGGGACTCCATACAGGGCTGCTGTTGTTTTTTGTGGGGTGTCCAGCCCTAGGACCCTTCTCCTGCCTCTCTTCAGCTAGGTGGATACAGATCCCCCTTCCACTTCCAGTACAGAAGTTGCCTCCCCTAGAAAGCCATTCTAACCTCCAAGGCTTGCTTCTAGTAGCTCAAACAAACACCCTGGAATCATCCCCCAGTCTCAAATCTATTCACACAAAACACTCACCCCATCTATCAAGAATCAAATTGGCATGAGTTCAACATAACACCAGAACTGAGTAAAGTGATCACCCTGAAAGCATGGGAACCTGCCTTTAGATCCCCCAAACTCATGTCAAAAGTGTGTCTATAACCAACTGGGAGCAGAAACAGGAGGATCACAAGAGTTTGATGGCCAGCCTAACCAATCAGCAAGCTTCAGGATAAGCCAGAGACTATCTCAAAAAGAAGAAAAAGAAGAAGGAAAATAAGAAGAGGGGGGGAGGAGGAGGAGGAGGAGGGAGAGGAGGAAGAGGAGGAGAAGGAGAAGAAGGAGGAGGAGAAGGAGGAAGAGGAGGAGGAGGAGAAGAAAAGAAGGAGGAGGAGGAGGAGGAGGAAGAGGAGGAGGAGAAGAGGAAGAAGAAGAAAGAGGAAGAAAAAGAAGGGAAAGGAGAATATAGTGATAAAAGAGGAGATCTAACATCAACCTCTGACCTCCATATACACATACCTGGGCATATGACCCAATACACACACAATCCACTCATGCATATGCTACACAAACATACATACACAGTACACCCATGCATACACTATATAAACATGCACACACATAGCACACTCATGCATACACTACACAAACGCATGCACATTCCACTCATGCTTATACTACACAAACATACACACAGTCCACCCATGCATACACTACAGGAACATTACCACATACACAACACATACATACAAACACTCCACTCATGCATACACTACACAAGCACACACACATACACACACACACACACACACACAATAACTAAGTAAAGCCTCTCATACAACACAGTTGCATTTCTTGATTCATACATCATTAATTTGAATGTCTATGTTTATTGTTTGCTGCTGCCTGCCCCACACCAAAACAATGTTAGCTTCTTGGGGAAAAGATTCTTTTGGTTCACTGACATTTTCTAAGGTCTATACACGTAGAAACCTAACAATTGTTCATTTTTACTATATAATTCTCTAATCCTAAGATTTGCTCGAGTGCAACTGACCGAGGTCTTTGCACAAAAATGTATCTTTTAATTACACACTTGCCTATGCATAAATCCAAGCTGTCATGTAATTTCTTACTAGCCTAGCCATTTCACTAGACTGCAAACCACAAAGGGTCTATTGCTGGTCAACCTGGCTGGCTGTCATTTCCAGCACCCAGGCCAATGCCCTATCTGTGCAGTGAAATAGCCCATTTATGGAGGGCCAAACCCTTTGATGTTTTCAATCCAGCAGATCATTTAACCTGCACAATAGCACAATGAGGTGGGCCAGATAAGGAACCAGAAGCCCTAAGAAGTAAAAAAGCCTATGGAACGTTACACATGGTTAAGGATGTAACTTAGATCCTGACCTAGGAAGTCTGGGTCCAGAAGTCAAGTTCCAAGGTACTACATTGATTGCCTTCACTAGACAACCAATAAAAGATGTTTAATGATTGAATCAATGATATTTTGTTTAAAAAAGGGGGGGGAAGCATTTTTTATTATACTGCATGAGTGAAGTGTCCAGAAAAGAAAGTTGTACCCAGAGCAGGTACAGGTCATCTTAGTTTGAGGCTAATTCTTTCTCAAAAAGAGATGAGTGAGTTGACATAAACTCAAAGACTTAAGTCACAGAGGCAAATAGAAATTATGGAAATTATGAACAATCAGCGCCTTTGAAGGGTGATGTGAGAATTCAAGTCCTCACTTCAAATCTAGTGATTCCTCTGGGAGGGGAAGCTCTGAAGCTGTGGGGCCCCAAAGACATTCGATGTGCATTACAGGAAGGCTACGCTCGCCCTGGCACATCCACCATACCCACATAGTGCAATCATGCATAATGGTAATTAATAACACTTTGTAAACAAATGTTTTGAGTCTACTTACATGAGGTACCTAGAAGAGTCAGAGTCACAAGCACAGAAACAGTTGTCGCTCCCAAGGCCTGAGAAGGGAGGGAATGAGCACTTGATGTTTAGTAAACAGTTTTAGATTGATGTGATGGAATGTTCTGGACAGACTGATGGGAGTGGTTGCATCATAATGTGAATGTACTTAGTGCCATTACTATACATTTAGAATGTGAAAGTCATAGCTGTGCCACATGTATTTTATCACTAAAAATTATATCATATTAGCCTAAGATAAGAAAATTGTAAGTTCACAGCCACTCTACAAAGAATCATCAACACATTCTTCTCCTCCTCCTCCTCCTCCTTCTCTTCCTCCTCCTCATCACCACATTCCAGAGACTTGGTTCTCTCTGTAAACCCATGGCTGGCCTTGCCTTCTAGTCTCAACTATAAATCTGGAGCACAAACCACACCATGGAAATTGAAGTCTTCTCAGTGCACCCACCAAAGCAGGCCGCTGAATCCAGAAAGTCTGCAGTGTTACTCTGTATGGTGTATCAGCAGTCACCAAAAAGGTTTGCAAAAAATACCCAGAAGGAAGTAACCATCTTCAGCAACACCCAAGAGCGGCTCACTCATTTGTCAAATAGTATTTGAGCACTTTCAAAATGTACAGCCTGAGCTGAGCTAGGGTGACAGCTACCAGGCTCCTACTTCTTGGGAATCCAGCTTAGACAAATTTAAATAACATGTGTTTCCAACCCCAAGATGTCAAGGATATCTTTAAAAAAAGTGAAGGGCTGAAAAGGCAGGTCAGTGGTTAAAAGCATCACCTGTTCCTCTAGGGTCCAGGTTTGATTCTCAGAACCCACATGGCAACTCATAACTCTCTGTAACTCCAGCTCCAGGGAATCCAGCAGCCTCTTCTAGCCTCTGTGGGCACCAGGCACAGGAACACAAATGATACCCAAACATACATGTAGGCAAACACCCGTACAAATTAAATGAAATAAAATTTATTTTAAAAAATAACTAGGTAGCTACAGGCTGAAGGAGGCTTCTGTGGTGTGTGCTGAACAAGAGTGTTCATTTGGTGAGTAGTTCCCTTCCTGAGGCCCAGCTCTGTCTTTGTTGTGCACAACTTGGATGTATGAGCACAAGAGTCACCCATGCTAATGTGGTGACTCAGTCTAGCTGCATGGATCCAGTGAGACCTTGCCTGGAGACAGGTGGGACATTCAGCTGCTGGAACCAGGAGCCAGATACACCCTAAGGCTCTGGGCAGTAAAGGAGCCAGAAGACAGCTCAGTTCAGAGGTTTTATCTTTGAGCTTAATTCTGGCTGACAGTACCCAGAACAGCCTATCACAGTTTTTAAAATGGCCCTTTTTGAATACATGAGAGAGCTGCTGGCCTGACCATCAAATGTTCACACACCAGAGTGAATAACAGGAGGTAGAGGTTCCTCTAGTGAGAGGCCAGCCACAATTATCTCCCACACACTCGCTCATCCTTGGTGCTTGATTAGGGAGAGGGTGGATTCCGCTCTCAGGCCAGAGGCACATGTGTGCAGCAAGATGTGGCAGGTGCGTCTGGATAAGCAGGGAGGGACTGGTTGGTAGAACACACCCACTGCCAAGCTGGGGGCAAAAATAGCCTAGAAAGGGAAAATAGAAGGTAAGGTTTATTTCTTAAATGAGCTTTGATTACTGTGAATGATCAACCCTGTGACATTGTCTTAAAGGACATCAAGCTAATTCCTCACACCATGGCTAATTGAAGGCACAGAGTGGTAAAAATTGGGCTTGTTCTTTGTATGTCCCCAGGTGATGTGTTAGCCCCCCTGCAACTACCCATCTATAGCATCTAGAAGGAAACATGCTTCTTACTCATGGGATGTTCAAGCCTTGAATGAGTATCTCCATCTTTCAGCACTGTATTCCTGTCCTAAGTCTTTGGTCATACTCACAGTGCCCCACCACCACCCTTGCTACTGCCAAAGTTACAGATGTCTCAAATCTACACAGCATCTGGCCCTAGACTGAACTGCACCTCAGAGGGTCAATTGGGCCTGAGATTAAGCCTTTGAAAAGATACAAGGCTACCCTCTAATTCTGCATAATTCCTGCCTCTACAAATAATGGCCAGGAACAATACTGATATTCACCTATGATCAGACTAGATTGGAGAAGAAATCCTTGCCTGCTCCTGGGGTTTCTTTCATTGCCATGTCTCCACACAAAACGGGGCGCATTACTGGCAGCCATTACCTGAGAAAGCCACAGGAAATGCCCACAGTTTGAGTTCCTTCATCTTGGAGAATCCTGGTGCAAGCCCTTCCTCTAGGTATTTTATGAGCAATCCACGGTGTTACCTTTTGAGCCCATGATGGTGTGGAGAGAAAGAAGAAGAGACCAATGGTAGACAGTGATCACCAGCCCTTAGAAATGCCTGTTCTGCAGAGGCAGGCTGGAGGGAATCTCTGTGAGGATTTCTGCTCCCAAATCCCTGAAATCTGACGCCAATAAAAGGGTCAAAGGATAAACCCTATTGTTATCTGAGGGGAGCCATAGCCAGAGAGTAGGTCCGCTCAGTGAATATCATACGATCCTAGGTTGGATCTTCGGAGTGTGCTGGTTGGTAGGCAATAAAATGGAACATTTGACTGCAGGTGGGATGTGGGGAGGCAATATTGGCTAATGAATCTTGAGATCTTTTTTCTATACTTCTAAACACTGGGCCTTGTATAATTTTGCAGTGAAAGTTGGCACCCCATGCAAGCACAGTTCTGTGAACTAAGCGGCAGGAGACAGAGTGGAAATGGTTAAGGTGATCTTGCGCTAGTTTTTTGAGAATGTTTGAAATTTTTAATAATCTCTTCAAACTGAACTTTTTTTTATTATTGCAAAAATGTGATAGACAAAACACTGGGAAAAAATCTAGAAAACTTTATAGGAAAAAACATGATGGGAAAATTATGATTTGTTTTATTCTCAAGAAATATGTCTATAAATATTCATTCTCCTGGCTTCCTTTTATACTAAAAATAGGTTTAATTGAGCAGGACATACATAAATGCAATCACCTTTTAAGAAGTAGACATTTATTCACAGAATAAACTACCATAATTCCAAGTCCTTCTCCACCCACAAGACCAACCACTCGGGATATAGGTATAGTTGCTGTCAGAATTTTAAATTGTATTTATGTAATTGTATGTGTCCTTTGTGTGCTGTCTAGTATTCCAGTCTATGGGTATAAAGGATTTTACTTGAGTAGTAGCTAGGATGGATTAATTTTTCAATTTCCTTTTGTTTGTCCTACTTGTTTTGATATCCTAGACCCCGGAAATAGCATAAGACTGAGATAAACAAGCAGGCTTTCTGTCATGGAACCCACAGTCCAGTGGAGGAGACAGGCGTTAAACAGCCTAGCACAGAGACATGTAATATATGGTTACAATTTCTTATTACCACAAACAGCACGTCAGTAAACACCCTCTGTCTCTTCCTGTGCCTCTATTTTAAATTCCTACTAGAGTGTATCATATGCTTGAGAAAACCCAAATTATCCTCTTCATCCTTTCCTGAAATTGAGTCATGTAGCCTAGGTTGGCCTGAAACTCCATATGTCCCAGGCTAACCTCAAACTCTTGACCCTCCTGCCCCAGCCTCCCACATCTTGCTATCCCAACATGAAAGCATTTACAATACAAGTATGCGCCACCATGCTTGTTGGTTCTAGGTGGGCTCTGAGGATCAGGCTCCAGTTTCTTCAAGGCAAGTGCTTTACCTGAGCCTTTGGGACTAGGTTTTTGAGTTCATCACAGCTGGTATGTTTCTGGAACTTTTTTTTAACACTTGAGTTTGACTGACCCAATTTTATTCTAGTCTTACAACAATATGAGGCTGTCTTCACTGCTCCACAGTGGGAATGAGTATGCATCTGTGGATCTGGTTAGTCTGCTTTCTCGTCTTACAAAGGACTGTTCTTATTGGAAATGGAACCAAGAGAATAGGTAAATTATGGTAGTCACATAGTGGGATCCTATATGGCAATTTGAAAAACTAGAGTAGCTAAATATATCCATAAGAATAAACGTCCTGAATAAAATTTTCCCCTGAATGGGGAAAACAAGTTGCTTAAAAACTTAATGGAGAGCCGGGAGTGGTAGCACATCTGTTTAATCTCAGCACTTGGAGGCAGAGGTCGTCAGATCTCTGAGTTCACAGCCAGCCTCATCTACATAGTGAGTTCCAGGACAGCTAGAGTTACATAGTGAGTCCCTGTATCCAAAAAGAATGAGAATATTATTTATATCAAATTTAGCATATGGAAAACAATATGTAATATAATTTAGAATTCCCGTATAGGTTAGAAAAACCGAAAGGAAATTCATGCACATGACAAAAGCCACAGCCAGTGTAGAAGGCAGGTTTGTCATGCAGCTTGCAAAGCTAACCTCAGGTCCTTGACCTGCCTGATGTCTTTCAAGGCCCTGTACTTAACATTCAATTTCTTAATTTTGTATTCACCAAACTGTGTTGGCCTCCCTGTAAGTGAATGGCAAGGAACAAAAGAAAAGAAAGGGAAGAGGGGAGAGAGAGATAGAGAGGGGAGAACAAAGGGAGGAGGGAAAGGAAGACAGGCCCGGAGGGCAAAGAGAAGAAAGCAGGCATTAGTAGTTCTTAGGTTCTCTATAAGATGCATAAAAGTGTACAAGTATGTGTGTACGTCTGTGTTTGTGATGTGGAGTGGGGGGTGGGGATAGTACATTAAGAAAGTTCTGCTACTTTTCACTACTTGACCTGGGGTCATTGGCCAGTTTCCAGACTGTACCAGAATGTGTATTTACTGTAAACTGGAGGGTGGGACAGATGGTATTTGAATGAGTTCACAGAAGAGTGTCTTGAACAGCCCCAGGCCTGAAAGAGAAGGGAAGTCAGATGACTGGACATTGCCAGGAGTGCTACCTTACAACCTCCAGGTAGCCCTCCTGCCCACAGGCCTTTCCCTCACAGAGCCCAGACCCAGAGAGAGAGAGAGAGAGAGAGAGAGAGAGAGAGAGAGAGAGAGAGAGAGAGATTGTGCCAACGAGTTTTATTAACCTTGTCTGCTCCATGTGAGAGACTGCTCCTCAATGAAGGGTTACATCAGATGAGCTAAGGTACCAAGGACCCCTGAAGCCCCATTCTGCTTTGGTTCTTTAACCATTCAAATCTCACTTCTCCTCCAAACTTATTACTAAACAACAAATGAGGCTCGGTGTGGTGGTACATGCTAGTGCTCAACAGACTGAGGCAGGAGGATCACAAGTTACAGGCCTGTCTGTGTTATATAGGGAGACTCCATGTCAAAATAATAACTGGAACACAATAAATAGAGGACAGTTATACCAACAGCTTCAGTCAGGTATCCATGACAACATCAGACTTCCTTCCTCAGCATTGGGCCCTAAACACCACTGCATTCCATGGTTGGGTCAAGACTGATTTCAATATCACCTTTCTTAGACGCCAACCTCGCTTCCAGTTTCAAATCATCATAAATGTACTGGGGCAGAAGTTCTTACAGCTAACATTAACATATCGCTCTAAAGACCATTTTGTTGTTGTGTTTTTTAGAAAGTCATGTCCTTGGCTGGCAAGATGGGTAGGGTATTTGCTGCTGATCCTGATGACCTGCTGAGTTAGATCCCCAGAGCACTTGTGATAAAAGGTAAGAATTGCCTCTCATACATTGTCCTCTGATCTCTTTTCGTGCACCATGACACATGCACATCACTACACACACATGCACGCGCACACATATCACTATATAGACACACACTCTATAAATAATTAATATTTAAATACATAAGTAAGTATGTATGTATGAATGTACACATGAAGGGAAAGAGGAAAACCATGCCTATAATTGGAGCTTCTTTGTCAGATCCTGAAAGTTTCAAAGTTCATGAGCTACATTGCCAGGTACACATCTAAAAACAGTGTCAGTTCACACCTACAAGTCAAGACACGGATGTCCACTTTCCCTTGCCTAAACTAGCAACAAGTGTTTGTGTGGTATTCTTAATATTTCCCCTTTTGACGTACAAATTACCTTTATGTCAACTGAGGTTTTTTTACATAGAAATCTTTTAATTAAATATATGTAATTTTCATTTCAGATTTGGTTTTCAGAGGAGACATTCTTGGCACACATCTGTAATTTTAAAACTCGGGAAGGGAGTTCCTGCGAGTTTCCTCCTGCTGTGAACATCAGGGCTCTGGCCTCCATCTCCTGGCCACCTCCCTCGCACCATGGCCCCTAAGCGGCAATCTGCGATCCTGCCTCAGCCCGAGAAACCCAGACCCGTTGCTGCCCCAAAGATGGAGGACAAGTCAGCCTCTCCAGCCTGCCGAAGGGAGAAAAAGAATAGCAAGAAGCAATTGAACATATTGATGAAGTACAAAATGAAATAGACAGACTTAATGAACAAGCCAGTGAGGAAATTTTGAAAGTAGAACAAAAATATAACAAACTCCGCCAACCATTTTTTCTTCAGAAGAGGTCAGAATTGATCGCCAAAATCCCAAATTTTTGGGTAACAACATTTGTCAGCCATCCACAAGTGTCTGCACTGCTTGGGGAGGAAGACGAGGAGGCCCTGCATTATTTGACCAGAGTTGAAGTAACAGAATTTGAAGACATTAAATCAGGTTACAGAATAGATTTTTATTTTGATGAAAATCCTTACTTTGAAAATAAAGTTCTCTCCAAAGAATTTCATCTGAATGAGAGTGGTGACCCATCTTCAAAGTCCACCGAAGTCAAATGGAAATCTGGAAAGGATTTGACAAAACGCTCAAGTCAAATGCAGAATAAGGCCAGCAGGAAGAGGCAGCGTGAAGAGCCAGAGAGCTCCTTTCCCTGGTTTACTGACTGTTCTGATGATGGATGATGAAGAAGGAGAGGCAGAGGATGACGATGATGATGATGAAGAGGAGGAAGGGTTGGAAGATATTGATGAAGAAGAAGATGAGGATGAAGGTGAAGAAGATGACGATGAGGATGAAGGGGAGGAGGGAGAGGAGGATGAAGGGGAGGATGACTAGCACAGAAGACCGATGGATCCAACCTTCTTTTTCATTTTATTTTTATTTTTTTAAATTTCCCCAGTCCCTGGGAGTGAGTTGCAGTCCTTTCCTCCCAGTCCCTCTGTGCTCAGTCGCCCTGTTTTTGAAGTCTCAACATCATGGTTCTCAACTAATTTGGGGGAAAATACCTTGAGCAAAATACAACAGGAAAAGAATCTTCACGTTTCTGTTCTAAATTCATTTTTATCCTTGTCTCAAACTGTGGATTCAACACCACCACCATGCTCTGTGGGGAGAAAGGAAAGCCCTCCAGTTCCCTTGGCTCTGCTGGAGGCTGGAGGGTACTAGGCCCCTGTGTAGTAGTGCATAGAGTTCTAGCTTTTTCTTTTCTCTGTATATTGGGCTCAGAGATTACACTGTGTCTCTATGTGAATATAGACAGTTAGCATTTACCAACATGTATCTATCTACTTTCTCTTGTTTAATAAAAAGGAAAAAAAGAAAAAGGGGGGGTATAGACAGTGAGCAAGGGTTGGATTGAGGTGTTGGGTGGGTAGTGGGCATCTGACAACATGGCTTCTCCTTTGGCACGTTTCATTGTGACGTTTAACAGACATCCTTGCCGTTTAAGGTGACACTTAAAATAAAACTCTCTCCTGATGAAGACTTGAGCCCTGCCACTCAGTGGGAGAATCAGCAGAAGCTGTAGGGTTTTATTTGAAGTTGGCATTCTCTGTTGTAACTTTTATCTTTAATTTTTTTCTTTTCCTTTTTTTTCCTCTTTTTTTTTCTTTTTCGGTTTTCACTGGAAGGAAAAAGATGCTCATTTTAAATGTTGCCGTGTACAAGTTGCTTTGTTACAATAAAATCAATGTGTACACAAAGGAAAAAAAACTCGGGAAGGAAGATCATAGATTCCAGTCCATTCTTGGCTACACAAGAAGACCCTACCTGAGGGGAAAAATGCTTTAAAAAAGAAAGTTTTAACTGAAAAGATGGCTCATTGAGTGAGACAATTGACACCCAATCATTGGTACCTGAGGTCCAAGTCCTAGAGTCTATACACAAGTGAAAAACCACAGGGAGCTCATCTAGAACCCTAGCTCTCCTAAGGTGAGATGTAAGCTGCGGATGGGGAAAATCTGGAGGTGCTCAGGCAAGCCAGTCTTATGTAGGCAGCAGAAACTGTAAAAGAGACCTCATCTCAAACTAAGCAGAAGGTTGAAATTAACGCCCAAGTTCATCGTCTGGTCCACACATGTGCTATGGCATATGTGTGCCAGCACTTACACACACTGACACACATCAATATACAATAGTTAATGGAAAGATTGAGAAGAACATTTTACATGCAAAGATTGCATAAATGTCCTCCCATACCATTTCTGTATACGTCTATAGTTTTATTTAGGAAATTTACTCTAGTCTGAAGACTGAGACGGGCTTCTAGCTTTTTCTGGCGGTTCACCATTTCAGGAACAAGCCACTTTTTAAAAATCAGACTTTAAATAGAACTTCATATACTGATTTAAGTCCATCTAGTGTTCATTATTTTATTTTATTTTATTTTTTCCTTTTTGCCCTTCAGTAGTGTTTCTTTCAGTAGCTGTCCAGCCCTGATGACTTGCCCAACCCCGATGGCCCTCTTAAGGGAGGCCCTTCGTTCTTTGCATTCTTCAATGTTCTCATACATCACCTAATAACAGAGATGCTTTAGGTGACACACATTGGGCAATTTCATTGTACATCAGAGTCCTTACTCAAACCAGGATATCTGGGAACATCACTTGAAGAGAGAAGGGGAGAGGGAAGGACAGGACAGGACAGGACAGGACACGATAGGACACAACAGGACACCACAGGACACGACAGGAGAAAAGAAGAGAAGAGAAGAGAGGAGAAGGGAGGAGAGGAGAGGAGAGGAGAGGAGAGGAGAGGAGAGGAGAGGAGAGGAGAGGAGAGGAGAGGAGAGGAGAGGAGAGGAGAGGAGAGGAGAAACATGAGGAACCAGACTAGACTAGCCAAGGTACCAATGTAGACATGTGAAGGGTAGCCAGACATAAAACTTCTCTGTGTGCTCCAAAACCCTGCCACCAAAGCACAGATTAAAAACATTCTGTGTGAAAGGGAACTGGGAGAAGGGGATGGAGATAGAAGATGTACTAATGTTGGTAGAGCTGAAGAAAATGTGACCCAAAACAGGGTGGAAGATAAAGACATGCAAAATATTGGAAGTAAACTAGACCTATTACCATGGCTTTTAATTATTCACTTAGAACTTTTGCATTTATAAACTTACAAAAGCCTAAATGTTTCTAAGAGTGCATGAAAGTTTTAGCCTATTTCACTATCTTGAGCTTCTAGAATTAGATCTCAGAGAAAAGAGTTCATCTGCTGCTTGTGCTGTGGTAGTGTTTCTCCTAGTAGCTGTCCAGCCCTGGTGGCTCTCTTGAAGGAGGCCCTGGCTTACCATGCCCCTGATTCTCACCATTTTTCAATGTTCTCTTATGTCACCTAATAACAGAGCTGCTTTTAGTGCAATACATTGGGCAATTTCATTGTGCTTCAGAGAGTCCTAGCACAAAAAAGGACGTCTGGGAACATCTTTATGCAGAGGAGTTTTGTGTGACTACCATGCTCATAGGATCTGTTTTTAAGCAGCACATAACTACAGGTCTAACTTCTAGAAAGTTCTTGCTGCTACAACGCCAACTTTGATCTACCAGTATTTTCTCTTCAGACCTTTGTCTTCTTTTAAGAACCAGACAAGATGCTTGCTGAATTGCAGGTAGCCTTACATGCCCCTTCGATGTTATCTGTTCCTTCCTGATTCCTCCAAATTCTTCATTTGAGCACATATTTTAGACTTTTGATGTATGTAGTATCTCTTCCTGGAATCTTTGTAAAATGGCTTATTATTCCTTCAAAGGTGAAACAGACATTAACACAGCTTTGCAGAATCCACCTGACTGACGCAATACATTGGAGACTCTCATTCTATGTTCTAAATACTTTCTTATTTGAAACAAATGCACCCGAGGTTTAAAGCATTGAGGATTGAATGCATCTGCGGCTGATCTATCTTGGGGATTGGTGAACTCTGGCTTTAGTTCCTCATTAGTCTGGCCATTAGGCCCCATTTATGTGTTTTACAGGGTGATCTACAGGGAGAGGATGGACTCCTGACTGGCCGTGGTGAGGAAACCATTTGTAAAGGATTTTCCAAGCCAAGGATAAGGAAGGGGAAAGCCCCTTGGTAAAACCTTGAAGAATCTCAGTAGGAAAGGACATTCATGAATGGAGAGAGTTTCAGGGCTCTCATGACACACAGGACGAGTCTGCTCATGTCTGCAGTATAAATAAGATAAACTTGTCTTTATCAAGGTCCATCTTGTCTCTATCCAACCTATGCATATGTGTGCACAATAGCAATGGACTCATGACACTAGCTGCCCATGGCTAATGTCCCTGAGGCCCTGGGAAGCCTGAGTCAGGTCCATCCTTTTGATGCACAGGGCTCTGCCTCTCTCTCTCTCTCTCTCTCTCTCTATCTCTCTCTCTCTCTCTCTCTCTCTCTCTCAACAACTGTCAGATGTTCTCCAGGGTTGAGGATGGGGTGCCCTGCATACAAAGACCATGGTGACTCCACTGTTAGAGCCAGGACCCTAGGAGGATAAAACAAGATGTGGAGTGGCATCTATAAAACCTTTGACCTACAATCTGTCCTGCCTGAAAAGTGTGCTGGGGCAATGGTGACACAGAACTTGTGGGAATGACCAACCAATGTCTGATTTGACTTGAGGCCCACTCCACAAGAAGGAACCCATACCCAAGACTGCTTGGAGAACCAAAAACCAGAGACTACACATACCCAGAGACTGAGGGCAAAACCAGACTACTGGCCTTTTTTTTTAAGTATTAATAAAATGATTTTAATGATTTTCAGCTATACTCATAAATAATTGCCTTATCCAGTCATCATCAGAGAGGCTTCCTCTGACAGCAGATATGAACAAATGCAGAGACCCACAGTCAGACATTATGCAGACAGAGAGAGTCTAAATTGGAGGTCTCCATCAAATCCCTTACCTCAGAGCTCAGGGAATCCAAGAAAGAGAAGGCAGAAAGATTATGAGAGCCAGAGAAGGTGGACACCAGGAAGACAAGGCCCTCTTAATCAACTAAGTAAGACACTAATGAATTCACAGAGACTGAAGCAGCAAGCACAAGGCCTACATGGGTCTACACCAGGCCCTCTGCATATATGCATGCATACATACATACATACATACATACACACATATATACACACATACATACACACACAGAGATAGATAGATAGATAGATAGATAGATAGATAGATAGATAGATAGATAGATAGATAGATTACAGCTATTAGCTTAGTGTTTTTATGGGACTCCTGACAGAGAATGAGTGGTTTCTGATTCTTGTGCCTGCTCCTGGGACTCTTCCTCCTGTTGAGTGTTGAGTTGTCATCTCAAACTTTAATGTGACACTGTTTGTTTCTTATAATTTGTTTTGTCATCTTTGGTTGTTATCTCTTAGAAGCCTGTTCTTTTCTAATGAGAGACAGGAAGGAAGTGGATCCCAAAGGGAAGGGGTCAGGGAAGAGCTGGGAGGAATAGAAATTATAATCCAGATATAGTATATGGGGAAAGAATCTATCTTTAATACAAGGGGAAAAAACAAAACAAGAAATAGACGCAGGGGTAGGTGTAGGGGATTCCTAGTCTTACCTGATCACATTCCCTTGCTGGCTCCAGATTAAAAGGATCAGGAAAATGAGCAAGTTGTTGGCTCTGATCAAAGCTCATAAGGTGACTTACCCAAGGCTAGGCACCTAGATTCTGTTACCTTTAATCCTGGCATAGAAGAGAGAAGCTGGATGAGCTATCTAAGGCCATGAGCAGGCTTCCAAGGGAGATAAAGAAACAGAGTGAGGGAAAGACAAGGTCGAGAGAGCCTGAAGATAGCACCTTTCCCACTCACTCTTTGCCATGGACCCAGCTGCTCACTTCTGAAGAGCTTGTCTTCTGTAAGTTCTCCCAGGATACATTACTTCAGAGTACATTACACATATCCCCTTACACTGCTATTCTTCTGGCAAATTCAATCACAGACAAAATACAAATCAGCCTGCCTTTTCTTAACGTTGGACAGGCAGTAAAGCTGAGGGGAGGTGTTGAAGGACTCTGTTGGGCTCCACTAGATGAAAAGTCAGTCTCCCTTTGAAACATGGACAGCAGAGCCCAAGACCATGGATATAGAAATAGATGGGGGAGTATCAGCATCCAGTGACATGGTCTCCTCATTGCCCTGTCACTCTCTCATGCAAAGGGTATGGCTGAGAAAGAGACAGTGCACCTTCCCTGTCTGTTCCCCACAGGACTTGGCTCAGCACTGGGCAGGAACAGTGACGGACCATTAGCAGCCCTGGCCTGGATGTTCCCTAAGGTCTGGACAGATAAGCAATCTGTTATCTAACTTCTCACTATTAAAGTACCCCAAATCCAGTTATTTTTACACAGTGGTCCCCATGATGAAAAATTAACATCCCTCCAAAAGGACCAAACCTGTAAGGCTTTTTCCACAAATCCAACAGGAGGAAGTATGACTTTTCTAACTCTTTCCCTGGACCAATGGGGATGAGCAAAGCTTTTGAGAAAGCCACAGTACAGCTGTGTTTGACTTCTGCATAGAAAGTCTCCTGAAAGGTGAGTTTATAAAGCATCCAGTGGTTGAAATGTATCTCAACTTAGGTGAAACACTTCAACCAAATATAATAAACGAGAGAGCAGGGCCTCACATACCAGGGCCTGAGCTCCATCTCCAGAACCCACATTAAAAAGCTGGGCACAGTGATGCACACGAGTAATTCTAGCACTGTGGAGGTGCAAACAGATCCTCTGGGCGACCTCTGGGCCAGTCTGGTCTTAAAAAGCAAGAGAAGATGGGCAGTAAGAGATGCCAGAAAAAACTGTTCTCCAGTCAACACACACACACACACACACACACACACACACACACACACAAAGTGTACCTGTATACACTCAAACACAACACACACGGTGGGGGGAGGGGAAGGGAGAGGGGAAGGAGGAGAGAGAGAGAGAGAGAGAGAGAGAGAGAGAGAGAGAAGCTCTGGTGAGTTCAGACTGGGGCTAATTTTCTGTCATTCGTTCATCATCTATTCAGCCGTGCTTCCCCTGCAATGATAATTTTAAAACAAAATCATGTCATTTTAACCCCCAAAGCACAGAGTGCATCTTGTGTTGTCTTTGTTTTAAATGGTACATGCATGCCCATGACAAGATACTCCATCACCCAAACTCTCAAGGCTGTTGAACTAAGGCCTGCCTGCCATGTGCCTCCACCATCCCGGGAACCCCATCCTTTAATACAATTCCTCATGATGTGGTGACCCACAATTATAAAATTGTTTTGTTGCTACTTCCTAACTGTAATTTTGCACCATTCTGAATCGCCATGCAAATATCTGAGGGGTCATGACCCACAGGTTGAGAATTGCTGCATAAGACTCTGTGATCCACATTTTCCTAACCCTGTGTTCTTAGGGAAGATGCTATCTTTCTACATGCTTTAGCGAGCTATCATATTAAAGCTGAGCTAGTCAACAGGCTTACCTCACTGGTGTACCACAGGGATTAAATATGTTAGGATGCAGTGCTACAACCAGACAATGGAATATTACTCAGTACTAACGAGAGCTGAGCTCTCAGGGCTTGAGAAGACACAGAGGAAACCTAAATGCTTTTTACCAAGCAAAAGAGGCTCATCTAAAAAGCACACAGATTGCATAATTCCAGCTGTGTAACATTCTAGAAAAGTGCAGGCAGTAAAGAAGTAAAGTGGGTTCAGGGTAGAGAGGATGTCCCTGTAAGTTCCTCAGCTGTAATGAAGGCAGCACTAGGGAATGGGAAGTTGAGGCGTTGAGTAGGAGACTGTGGGATATCTCAGAGCCTTCTGGTCCTCTTTACTAAGATACAAACAAGTATCCCGTTAACAGTGGGAAGCACTTTGAATGATACTGGCCTGTGACAAATGCCACATGTTTGCTCTTGACACTCTTTCCTTAGCACATACACATTTGCTCCACATTGACTCACCAGGACAACCCCAGCCTCACTTAGGGCCTTTTCACTGGGATAAAGTTTGTGAACAACGACAACAGCAGCGCCTGGGGAAGAAGAGCTTCTAACTTCTGGGTCACCCTCCATCACTGAGGGAAGTCAGAACAAGAACTCAAGGCAGGAACCTGAAGGCAAAACTTGATCTAGAAGCCAAGGAGGAGTGTTGCTTACTGTCTTGCTACCCATGGCCGCTCAGTTTGTTTTCTTATACAGTCCTGGACCACAAGCCCAGGAAAAGCATCACCTTAGAGGGATGGGCCCATAAACATCAGTCATTAATCAGGAAAATGCCCTATAGGCTTGCCTACAGGCCATTCTGGTGGGGGCGTTTTCGCAGTTGTGATTCTCTCTTCTCAAGTGACTCTAGCCTGTGTCAAGTTGACATAAAATTAGCAATACAACCCTGCTAGCAATACGACTGTCATCATAGTCTGGGGTACAATCTCGCCACAGACTTTAAAGGTAACAGTGGTGGGGGCCTCAGGAGTATTGCAACTGAATAAGAAAAACATCAAAGTTTGGCAATAACTAGCCTTGTTTAGGATGGGGAGAAATACAAACCAAATTAACAGATCAAAGATATGGGATTGGCTAAACCAGAGGCAACACATGTCTATGTTGTCCTATAAAAAAGGAAGCTGAACCTGTGCCTCATAGTGGAGTGCTGGCCGGGCATGCATAAACCCTGGGTTTGAGCCCTAGCAATGTACACATATATACACATTTTGTCTGTCTGTCTGTCTGTCTCACTGTTATAAAATTTGTCTGCGCTGATTGATATAAAAGAGGAAAGCTGGGAGAAATATGCAAACATGAGGCTGTGTACTATTTTTGCCAGAGTATATTTGTTAAAAAAGACCAAAGATATACATCAAAATATTGTCAGTTCTAAACAGAAATTATTCTGTTTTCATTTTTGTGTCTTCAAATTCCACTTGTTACACGATGGGCATGTACTACTCTCCAATGAGAACAGACTTGTTTAAAGGCAGGAAACACTATCACACACACACATACATTGACATTCAGACACATAACATTGAAAACAGCAAAACAGTTAAAGAGAGGCTTTTGTTTCTAATTCCCTGCTCTCAGAGCTCTGTCCTCACTGAATGATTTAGGTAGGGACCCTGGGCTATGAGGGGTTTCAGGCTACAACAGGGTTAGGTGTTACAATCAATAAAACCTGAAGGCCACAAAGGTCACATAACAACAGAGCCTTTCCACTGACTACAGAGCAACAGGAAGCCCCAGGAGAAGAAACCGGGCCTCAGGGACAGCAGTGCTCATCAGCCACCCCCAGCAATCTGTAGGAGCAGGAGGCCAGCCATCAGATGTGGTCCACAGGTGGCTGGGCCACTCCAGATTGCGGTGTAGCAGTGGCCCTCAGTAGCATCGCTGGGTTTCACTAGCTATCTGTTCAGGGTGAGCCTTGACGGCAGACATGGCCATAGCTGATAAGCAACCCAGCTGGGCAGGCCTGATCTACTTCCCCGATGAGTGTGTCTACAACAAAACACAACGTGGAGGTGGAGAAAGATAAGACAATAGGGACAGTTGCCAGCCAAGCGTTTTCCTAGGCTTAGCAGATGGATTTGATGAGCAACCGGGAGGCTGACACAGTGGGATAATTCACAGCAGGGTAGATTTTAGGAGTTGTGGCCAAGAGCTTCTTTCACCCCTTGCTTGTTGCTACAGGATCCAAGGCAGAGTGTCTTCCCTGGCCATTGCCTTGCTAGGGTGAAAAGACTTTCTTACTCCAAGTAGGAGAGCGTTCTGCATCTCTGCCAGATGACCATAGAGAACTGTCTAGCTAGACCTTCCTGTTCATATCTACTTGGGTCAGGCAGTCAGGACAGTAACTAACCTACCATTCATGCTGGCTGCTTCTGGGTCTATAGGAGAAGAGATACCTTCCAACTCGGTGATGTCAAAGGGTGGGTTTGCAGGCTACATCAGCTTCCTGTCCCATGTATGTATGTATGTATGTATGTATGTATGTATGTATGTATGTATGAAGTTAGTCTGCATGTGGGAAGAAAATGCAGCTCTATGGCTTGGTTGGGAACAACCAGCTCTCTGAGTGACTGTCACCCACAGCCAGTCCTTACACTGGTCTGTTGGTTGACCTCAGAGTCAAATGGTCTTTAGATGCTTTTTCTCCCAGATGGAATAGAACCCCAAAAAAAATCTTGCAGAAGACCCCAGTTCCATTCCCAGTACCCTGATAGATTAAGGGATTGGATGTACTTACTCCTATGGGCCTAGAGGGGTCAAGCCACAGAAGAGTATGGTTTAATCTCATAGACTCTAAATCCAGAGGAGGTGATGGGAGTGAGTCAGGGGACAGCTTCTGATTCAACTGATGTCATTCTAAAAGAGTACCACCCCCAAGATCCACTCTAAGCTGCATTCTGCATCTTCCCAGCCCGGACTGGGAATGAGTGTAGTGTGGTGTGTCCCTTGCATGAGGATACAGGAGACATTGACCCCCTCCTCCCCACTTTCTTGAGGCAAGCAGCAGCAGCAGCAGTTAGACCTTTCATAAATGATTCTGGCGACATTCATGTATGTCCTCCCAGGAGGACATGATAGAGGGTGGAAGATAGATGCTCACTGGGACCTCAGGCACCTTGAGCAACACCCATGCTGCTCTGGCCTGTCACATACAGGCCTCTACTTACCCGCAAAGTGCCAGTCCAGATCTTTAGGGTGTTTACTCTCCAGTGACCTAAGTCTCTTTCAACTGCTAGGTCCAAGCTTCATGGAACCTCCTCCAGCTGCCCTGCTGACATCACACTTGTGTGAAAACCTGACACCAACACGTTGCAGCCAGTGTTTGTTCCTGTGGTGGCTTCACTCTGTAAAAGCTATGGTTGGAGAGGGAGTGGCAGTTAAGACTCCTGTCTCAACGTGGGGTTTCAAGAAAACCCAGGTATCCTGTCACCAGGAAAATGACCGTGAATGGCATGCTGAGTCCACAGCCATCATTCTGTGCTGTCACCACCAGAGAGCTAAATGAGCACTTTGGCAGCTTGGCTGACTATTCTGGAAAGCAGGTAGCACCCATAACTTGCGTGCTCAACTGTGCAATTAGGTGTAGGGATTATATTGTTCAAACCCGTATTTATCCACAAAAGAATTATAGTCTGGTCATTACTACAAATAACAATTTGTATAGTCAGTGTTCATTTCCATAGGTTAACCAGTGTAACACATATTATCTTTATAAATAATAATTACCCACGAAGCACAAAGAAACCAGGAGGTATTTCAAAGCTGAAAGGCACATGACTCTTCTTTCTGGGAAAAGAACAAACACATATAAACAAGCAAGCAAAGAGTTGTTTTTTTGTGCACATATCTAACTCAGCAGTTGATGTAAGCTATTTATCTGCCTTGGTCCAACATGGTGTTCATACTACAATGGCATCAGCCCCCAGAGAGCCAGTGAACAATACCAGGGAGGCCATGAGTACCCAGCCCTACCTGGATCCTCACCTTCCTTGCCCTAACTACTTAGCTCTTTCCTGATGCCTAATCCCCAGCATCCATGGAGAAACCACCATGTAGCCCATCCTCGTAGCCCTGTGCTGGAAGGTGGAAACAGACTGATTCCAGGGGTTCACTTGCCATCCAGTCCATATGAAATGTTGGGCATCTGGTTCATTCAGTAAGAGAGCCTATCTCAAAATATAAGGTGGAGGCACCAGAGGGATGGCTCAGTGGAACTAACAACCTGAATTTGATCCCTGCAACTTACATAGTATAAGGAGAGAACCAACTCTTTCTGACACACACACCCCGCCATGCATGCTGTGGTATGTGCATACACATGTGCACACACAAATAAATAAACAAAAATTAAAAAATGAAAAAGAGACATATGGGTAATTCTCCATCAGAATGGAAAGGCACACAGAGGCAACACAGGGTCAATTTCCTATTTATTCCTAACTTGCTAATAGTATTAGTCTTTGTTGAACATACTAAGTAGCATTTCTTCATAGGTACAGACAGACTTAGTAGTAGAAGTCTTATAGAAAACTTTGTAACTTTTATAAAAATCACTGTATTGTAAAGAACTTTCAAATAAAAGACTAACTTCTGAAGAATGACACCTAAAATTTAACTCTGCCCTCCATGAAGATATGCGTGCATGCATGGGGACACACACACACACACACACACACCACACCACACATACATACACCACACACCACACATACATACACACACACCACACCACACACACACACACATGCAAATCCTTCCCTCCTTTCCCTACCATACAAAAGCTAAGGTGAAACACACACCAGGATTAGTGTGGTAGGTCTCCATCCCCTTTCTCTTCTACGGACCCATCGAAGCCTTCTAGGGTGTGAAGTTCTAATCTTAGTAAGAAAACAATTTTCTTTCAAGGGTGTAAGCCCTGTCTTTTGTTTTTCTGTCTTCTTTTCTGGCTGTGCTCACCTACTTTATGGGATAGTCCTAACCAGGGGCCTTGGTTCCCCAGCCTTCCCATCAAGTGAAGCATGTTAAGAAGGCAAATAGGGTTTTTATGATCTTGTTGGACAAGCCCCCTGTATTGCAGATAAGAAAATTGAGGTTTACAGGACACCAGGAGTAAGGATCATCCCTTGCCCTTGAAAGTGGCTAAACCCACAGTGGGCTTTTGAGGACACTGACTGATGAACAGGATGAGGCTTAAGGTCGTACAGATAGCTGTAAGTGGCCTGTAAGTCCAACACTATCCCTAAGGAAACGTGGGTAGAGGGGCTTTCTGGTTTCCATACTCAGCTTTCGAACACAGGCTATTATTTCAAAAAACTCCAGAGCTTTGGTCAGTGTCTATGTTGACCTGGCTTCACCTGCTACACCTGTAGATGGGATTTTCCCTAACACCACCGTCCTCTTACAGCCACCTGCTCCCTGGCAGCTGATTCTGTGTGCCAAGCCTATAACTTGCTTCTGTAACTTGCTTCCACCCCCAGAAAGATGCTCAAGGGACTCAAAGGCACTTCAAGGCACAGCTTGGCCTAGAGATAAGAAAGGCCATGGCAGCAGCTGGGTGGACCATTCTGTTGGAAGGGTGGGGAGACCTGGGTGAGGCTCGAGTTCAGTGATGTTGACTAAGCTACGGGGAAAGAGTTCTCTCTCACCCTGCTGTGGTGGGGCTGCCTGGGTGGAGTGAGATGATAAAAGCCTCTGCTCTAGCTCTCCGAGGTAGTAGACAACCTGAGGAAGGATCTTAGCCCTGAGCAAGAGCTCTAGGGCCAAGGCTAGATTGGCATCCGTATGTTCTGTATGATAAGGGGTGGCTTGGGGAGGCTCTGTTCTCAGGTGGGAGTGGGATCACTGGGACTCTGAAGAACAGTAGTTTATCACTCTGTCTCCACCCAACCCTAGGAGGTTCTCCAGAGACTGATAAACTCTGTGTGCCATGTTTTCAAATAATTGTACATTTGTTCCTGTTTACAAAAGTGGCTAATGATCATACCTGAAAATGTTGACAAGAATAAAAAGAGTATCCTACAGTTCCCCCTGAGTCATGCCAATCAAAATAACCTGTACTCTAGATTCATTTGCTGCCTTGCTTTTATAAGCATTTAAAATGGAATAGTGTTACTCAGCATGTAATTATAATCTACATTTTCTTACCTCACAGTAACTCACAAGCTATCTTTGCTATAAAAAAAAAACTTCATAGACACAGTTTTCTTTTGAGATAGGGTCTTACTATGTAGATTAGGCTGTCCTCAAAGACAGATCTGCTTGCTTCTGCCTCCTAAGTGCTGGGATTAAAGGCATGCACCACCATGCCTGGCACTCTATAACACAAGCTTAAGAGTCTTCCTATGATCTGGAGAAAGTGATACACTCTGTCATTTCGGAATGTTCGATTATTTCAGTCATATTAACACACCATATTTTATGCCTTCAATTACTTCCTTAGAGGAAGTCTCCAAGGTGGAATATGTCTACTTAAAGCACAAAGACAGGTATAAGAATAAAATTTTTGGATCTGGAGCGATGGCTCAGCAGTTAAGAGCACTGACTGCTCTTCCAGAGGACTTGGGTTTAATTCACAACACCTCTATCAGCTCATAACTAACTGTTCATAATGCCAGCTCAGGGGACCAGACACCCTCACATAAACATACATGCAGGCAAAACACCAAAGCACATACAATGAAATAAATCATTAAAAAAGAATGAAATGCTTAATACTGTATCAGACATCTCAAGATATCTTCTAGTTTCCTTCCTACACTGTGTATAATATATTCTCATTGTAAACATTGAAATATAGACATAAAAATAATAGAAAATGATTAATAATACTACCATTGAAAATGATTAATTCTTTCATATAAAGTCATCCCTTTATTCGAGGGGTGGGTATATGTACAACAATCACAACTCTCTGACTGCATACTCTGTACAGTCTAATGCTCAAGTCTCTTACAGAAAATGACAGTGTTTTGACCATAAGCTAAGCTCACTGTCCTGTGAACGTCAGGACACCATGTTTAATGCAATAGAGATGCCACGTGAATGCCATAGTGTGTCCTTTAAGAGATAACAAGAAGAGATCACTACATAGTCAACGCAAATATAATCCCCCACCCCTGTGTTTGCACTCGAGGTTAATTGAATCCATAAATATAATATTTGTAGCTACAAAAAATTGACATGATGATACCCCCTTCTTCCCCTGTTATCCCGCAACCATTTGGTATGTAAAGATTGTACTTGTTTACTTTAATGTATTTCTCCACATCATTAAGAATGTTTCTAAAACATATTTTCCCTGTATATGTGGGGTGTGTGTGTGTGTGTGTGTGTGTGTGTGTGTGTGTATGTGTGTGTGTGTAAGTTTAGATGTATGTATGCAAGTCAGATTGAAACACAAATCTTCCCATATGATTCTCTACTAAGACAGCATCTCTCACTTAATCACAAACAGAGCTCACCAATTCAGCTGGTCTAAGCAGCCAGCTAGCTCCAGGTATCCCCCATTTTCCCTCCTGTGTTCTGAAATTATAGAATGGTGGACATACATGTACATAGGTGCTGGGTGTCTAAACTCTGGTCTTCATGCTTTTGTGAAGGGAGAACTTTTACTAGTTAAGCCACCTCCCCAGACCCTTGATCACAATTTTCAATCACTACAGAATGGCCCATTGTATGCCCCTTCCCTTGTAGCTGTTGTTATTGAACTTCTTCTCAACCCCAATCCCAATTTCTCTCTACTATATACTACAGCAAATGCTAAGATGGACCCTACATTCATGATGAAGGGACTGTCTTAGTGACTATCACAGAACTATAGTATTCTGGGAGTCTTCAAAGGAGCTGGTGTCCTGAAGGAAAAGCCAGATTTCACCCAGAGAAGGAGGCAGACAGAGTATTGGCAGGGGGGAGGGGAGTACAAGAGAGTGTGGTGGTCTCCCAGTAAGCACTGCAAGAGGGCATAATGACTTGTTACCCCAGAAGGGAAGGGTGGGGGACTCAAGGGCTCCTGTTAGGATCCTCAGGTTCAAACGTCAGAAATGCCACTTAAACTAGACTAGGCCAAAGAAAAAAGAGTTAATTTGTTTACAGGTTAACCAGAAGCTCCTGGCTTCAGTCCTGTTTAGATACACAACACAAACCATGCTCCCAGGAGCTCTCCTGTAGCCTCTTGTCTTCAGTCCTCTGACTGAGATCCCTTCTCAGGCAGCCTCTCCTCGGGTGACAACAGACATTGTCCAGCAGCTCCAGATGGATGGTCCCCATCCTGCTTCATCCTGGTTCCAATAGCTGCATACACTCCAAGCTGGACTGGCCATACTGGTCAATATGGGCACTTTTGCAAGAGGCAGAGTCCAGAAGAACCACATGACATCCCCTGAGAAAATAGTTCTTCAGAGGAAAACTCTTTGGCTGTCATGAAACGGAGGGCTGGATGCTGGACAGACAAACACCTGATGTGCTCATCACCTCACAAAGCAAAATGGGATCAAGGGTAGTCATTCTGAATCACTCCAGGAGTTGATCACTCAAGAATACAGGACTAGGACGCATCAAGGTGTGTTTGCCTAGTTCTGGGGCATTGTATGGGGTCTTGCCCTAGTGCTGCATCATGCCATAGCAGAAAAGCAGAGGGGAAAGCATGCAGGGGAAGGGGGTTGGGGGAATGGATGGAGACACCCCAATTATGCAACCAGACTGGGTGCTGGCTGAAAAGCCAGGGGTCATTGCATAGTAGTTTGATGGCAGTGGTGACAATTGTGAACACAAAGCTAAGATATGAAAGCAGCTGTTAAGTATAACTGGTATCCTGGAAGAGGGAAGAAACCCAGTCTCCATGGTTCTGGAATTTCCCTAGCTGCCCTGAGCAAAAACAAGGAGGAGAGTTGGTATCAATATCACTTAGAAGTGTTCAGTGCAGGAATGGACCTTCCTCCTAGGGAGAGAGTTCCTTGGCCTCATGATGTAGTCATTTGATGGCTCTAACTTTGAGATGTAATATGAAGACCTCTTATATTGGGTATGGGACGCAGCCATAACACTTCTGGATTTTAATTATACAACTTTATTCCAACTTGGAGGAGAAAAAGTATCAAAAGCCAAATGGTGCCAAGACAATGGCATGTGCCTCCTTCGCATCTCTTTTCTGTGTCTAGGCACCCCAACTCCACCTCCAGGCAGCCCAGTGCTCTCCCACTACTGTCTAGACCCTCAAAACTTCCTCCCCCACCCAGTGTCTGTGCTACACAGTTGGCCTCCTTCTCTCCAATTTCCAGCATTTGACCCAGCTCACTGTCAGCAAAAGTCCAGACATAAGCTCATTCTGGAGCTCTGGTAAAAAAAAAAAAAAGATCAGTTTCATTTAAACATCTCAGGTTCCACATTCTAGCCATTTTCTGTGTATTTGTTTCTGTGTATACTCTTAGGGTTTTTTAAACTATTACTATTATAAGTATGCACGACAGGGGAGGGGCTATGCCAGTGTGTGCATATGCAGATCATAGGACAACTTTGTGAAGTTGTAATCTTCTACTTTTCTTTAGATCCTGGGGGTAGACTCAGGTCCCCGGTTTGTATGACAAGGGCAAGCTGAGTCACTGCTCTGGTCCCTTTAGCTGCGTCTTAATTTTGTATCCTTCAGTTAGAGCATCAGAACTGTGACAGGACCCCAGACCTTCATAGGTTCACAGACCTCAGCTGTGACTGTAACTGTGACGTGTAACAGACTCTGATGCCGTTCCGGCTGTAAAATTCAGCACACAGACAGCACCGCCTGCCAAAAGTGAAACAAAGACCTAGTCCATCAAAGTCCATAGTTCGGGGAAATTTCTAAATGTGTGAACCTTGCTTTTTGGCTTCCGTAGTTCTTCTTCTGGCTAACTTTTCTTGTTAACTGAAGTGTGTCAACCCAGAACATGGTTTTTGTCCTTAAAAGTTCACCCTGAACTAAACCACTACCTAAAGACTATACATGGACTGACCCTGGACTCTGACCTCATAGGTAGCAATGAATATCCTAGTAAGAGCACCAGTGGAAGGGGAAGCCCTTGGTCCTGCTAAGACTGAACCCCCAGTGAATGTGATTGTTGGGGGGAGGGCGGCAATGGGGGGAGGGTGGGGAGGGGAACACCCATAAAGAAGGGAAGGGGGCGGGATTAGGGGGATGTTTGCCCAGAAACCGGGAAAGGGAATAACATTCTAAATGTAAATAAGAAATACTCAAGTTAATAATAAAAAAAAAAAAGTTCACCCTGACAAAAGCTTGGGACTACAGTGGGACCCCAAACATCCAGTATAGCCACTGACAGGCTAATAAGGACTTCCCATTGGCTTAAACCTATGTCCCAGCAGTCTTCTCTGGTGGGTACAGCAAACAAGAACCACAGTGGGAATTTTATAATATAATCTTCTTTGTCAGGGAAGAAGGTAAACAAGATCTTATGTATCCTGTAAGCCCAGGTTGGCTTTGTCTCAATATGTAGCTCAGGGTGACTTTGAACTCTTGATCCTCTTGCCTCTGCTGGGACCACAGGCATACACCACCAAGTTAGCCCAATATAACCTGAATCCTCCACAAATCTTACATTTTCATCGATTAAAGAATAGTTGGTTAAAATCCATGTGCTTGAGCTCTAGTTGTGACAAGTTTGATTATTTGCTAAAAGCACATAAGGAGGACAGCCACATGACAAGCCCTGTGATGGTCGGCAGGTGACAGATGTAAATAAACAGAACTGGGATCCCTCAGGAGTAGCAGTGAGATCATGAGAAAGCTTCTACTGAGTGTCACACTGGGCCATGCACACTACATGAGGTCTTGTATTGCCTTTAGTCCTCTCAGATGAGAACTTCTAGTGTCATTTGGGGGAAAAGGAAAAAGAAAAAAGAGCACTGGGCACCAGCGTTCAGCAGGTTTGATCCCTGGAGCCCATGTACAAGTGCCAGAAGATGTTCAACTCCATAAAGATGTCTTCTGATCTCTAGGCACACACCATGGCATGCTGCCCCTCCCCAACACACACACACACACACACACACACACACACACACACACACACACACACACACGTGCGACCCAACCTTCAAACCCAAACCAGTCTCTGCTCCTTCTGCCTACAAGCAAATAAGTCAAGCACAATTAACAAACAATTGAATTTTCAGTAGAGACCGAGACACCCTTCCATGGGGACACACCCCCTGCAGGAGTAGGGGGCATATTTTCCTTGTGACTGGATCCAGGACATAGAGCTAAACCTCCTAGCTTAGCCCTGCTGGGTCAAACACCGGGGACATTAGTGGCTAGGTCTTCTGGGGAGTAGAAATGAGAGGGAGATTTGGACCGAATGACATGGAAAACTGTCCAGTGAGGTTGTGGGATTTCTTCCAAAAGAATGCATTCACTGTCCCTAAAAACTGTGTCCTGGTGTTGATTTGGATGTCTTCACTCTATCATCATTGCTGTTGGCTTTCCTTGCTGAGTAGAGGTGCAGAGACACAAACTTAGTGCCATCTAGTGGCATATTCCTAGTCTCAGTGTATGGCTCAAAGAGGAGTTAATGGCAACACACCAAAGAGGCAAAGCTCAGAGTCAGTTGCAATGGGGTTCTGAATCCTAGCCCCCAGCCCCAGAACCCATCAGCATCTCAAAAGATGCTCATGTCACCAAATAAATCCACATCCCTCAGCCTAGAAACCTCACTCCATTCAGGTTCCAGGAGAGCTTCTGAATGGCCTGCCTTGTTCTCCTCTGTTTCCACTCAGTGTCAGTTAACTAATCAAACACAACTTCTCCAGGTATCTCTCTGTAAATACAAAGAAAGGCCATATAATCTCAGCATCTCTGGAAGCGCAGTATAAATGCATGTGGACCACAAAGTCCTGTCAGTGCTAACAAAGCCTGGGAAATAGGGCACCCTCAGCAATTGCTAATGCCTGAGGAAGAGGGCATCTTGAGGACTCCACTGTGCTCAGACCTCCTCTCCACCTAATAGCACAGCATAACCCACTTTGACCTTGCCCCAACCTTCTGAACACGGCAGGTTCCAGTGCAGGGCTTGAGAGTGGACAAAAAGAAAGGGCATAGGTTTTGGTGGAGAATCCTACATACAGATCAGGCCACAGGATGAGAAGTAATAGAGAACCCACTTGGTATCTCAGAGGAATAACGTGAATCAGCTAGGCAGTGAAGAGTTCTCCGGGGATTCAATCGTCAGTAGTCAACCCATTCCTAAGGGTCACTTTTCAAGACCCCTAGGGTTGGGGATTTAGCTCAGTGGTAGAGCGCTTGCCTAGCAAGCGCAAGGCCCTGGGTTCGGTCCCCAGCTCCGAAAAAAAAAGAAAGAAAAAAAGACCCCTGGAGCCAACCTGACAACCAACCAACCATACATGCATACATACTGATAAATCCTAAGTGTTTTTCCAAAGCATATATACCTATAATAAACCTACAATGGGAATGATGTTTTTAATTAAAGAATATATACAGCCATTGAACACACAACATTATTCACCCACTTACTTAACAAGTGACTAAACTGTATGAGCTAAGCACAAATACTTTCCAAGCAGTCCCCCACCATCTCCAGAACTTAAATCTGATGTGGTTTCAGTTGTCTGAGGTCAACCACTGCCTGAAAATATCAAATGGTAAGTTCCAAAAACAATTGAAGTTTGAAAGTTGCGCACACTCTGAGTAGTGCGAAGAGAATCTGCACCATCCTGCTCTGTTCCATGCAGAACACGAGTCACCATTTTGTCCAGGGTATCCATCCTGTGTACACTACCTTCCTGTCAATATTTAGAGGTCATCTCGGTTATCACATGGATGACCGTTGTGCTGCAGTGCTTATGTGAAAGTAATCTTTTTTTTTTTTTTTCGGAGCTGGGGACCGAACCCAGGGACTTGGGCTCCCTAGGCAAGCACTTTACCGCTGAGCTAAATCCTCAACCCCATGTGAAAGTAATCGTTAGTGTACTCGATAACAGCCCCAAACCCCAAGAGAAGTTGGAAGTTTTATTCTGATATATAGTTCTATTTTATTTTTAAGTAATGCTAACCTCTTACTGTGCCTAATTCATAAGTCAAACTTTATCATAGGTATTTATGCTTTGGGAAAACACTTAGTATATGTTAGTATGTATTGTGTGTGTGTGTGTGTATGTATGTATGTATGTATGTATGTATGGTCACATGGCAACAGAGAGCTCTGTTATAGTTAAAGACCAGAAATGGGGAGAATGTTTGCAATTGATCTTGGACACTCAGGCCCATAAAACTCCACCCTAGATTTTCTGGATTCCAAGAGAGATTAGGAAATAAATTGGTCTTTAAAAAAATGAATTCATTTCGAGTTTGGATGTACGAGGAGAGAGAGGCTGTTTCCTGTGTGTCCGTAGCAGTCTTACAATATATAGAAAATTACGAGACAGAGTCCAGGAGATACTGTCGTCAGATCTTTGAGAGCAACAGAGTCTTTCCTGGCGCTGGTGAACTTCACCTAGGGGACTAGGGTATCGGAGCAACACAGAGAAAGTGTCTCTCAAGCTGATAAGGAATAAGGAACTTGGACAAAGAGCTGAACAGAGTGAAAGTTTATTGAGATAAAAATTAGAAAAGCTTCTTAAAGTGGGAGGGGTCCCCAGACAGGGTTGCCACTGAGCTGTGTCATTTAGGGACATGTTATTGGACTTACGGCAGACACTGAACAAAGACTGAGGTGATTCTATTGAAATCGGTTATTTTCTGGGTATGTCACAGGCCGAGCTGATGTGGGCTCACACATTCCTTGTGCTTTTTACCCAATCACAGGCATAGTCACATGCTGACTTCATTTTAGTTCGTTCTTTTTCTCCCCCTTAGCTCCTTTTACTGGCCCCTAGCTAAACTATGTTCTCTTTGTTCCTAGGTTACAGGACTAGCTTGTAGTTGGCTGTGGGCCCTTGCCCTACCCAATACACAGATTTGGCTGGGAAGCCATTTAATAGGTCCTTTTGTAGACTCCAGCTCACCTCCACTGGCTCCATCCTCTACATGGTGGAATACAAATGCCTCTCTTTAGAACTTAGAATGTCTCCTCTGTCCTGCC